>NC_133152.1:39806333-40470175 GCF_048418815.1 Hemitrygon akajei | reverse complement strand
CACATGAACTGAAATGCTCCCGTGCACGTAGCCCTTGTTACCGCACATGAACTGAAATGCTCCCGTGCACGTAGCCCTCGTTACCTCATGGTAACTGCAATACTCCCGTGTATGAGGCCCTCGTTTCCGCACATTAACCGATATGCTCCCGTGCACGTAGCCCTTGTTACCTCATGGTAACTGCAATACTCCCGTGTATGAGGCCCTCGTTTCCGCACATTAACCGATATGCTCCCGTGCACGTAGCCCTTGTTACCGCACACTAACTGAAATGCTCCCGTGTACGAGGCCCTCGTTTCCGCACATAAACCGAAATGCTCCCGTGCACGAGGCCCTCGTTACCGCACATTAACTGAAATGCTCCCGTGCACGTAGCCCTCGTTTCCGCACACTAACTGAAATGCTCCCGTGCACGTAGCCCTCGTTACAGCACACTAACTGAAATGCTCCCGTGCACGTAGCCCTCGTTTCCGCACACTAACTGAAATGCTCTTGTGCATGAGGCCCTCGTTTCCGCACATTAACTGAAATGCTCCCGTGCACGTAGCCCTTGTTACAGCACACTAACCGAAATGCTCCCGTGCACGAAGCCCTTGTTACAGCACACTAACTGAAATGCTCCCGTGCACGAGGCCCTTGTTACAGCACACTAACTGAAATGCTCCCGTGCACGAGGCCCTTGTTACCGCACACTAACTGAAATGCTCCCGTGCACGAGGCCCTTGTTACCGCACACTAACTGAAATGCTCCCGAGCACGAGGCCCTTGTTACAGCACACTAACTGAAATGCTCCCGTGCACGAGGCACTTGTTACCGCACACTAACTGAAATGCTCCCGTGCACGAAGCCCTTGTTACCGCACACTAACTGAAATGCTCCCGTGCACGAGGCCCTTGTTACAGCACACTAACTGAAATGCTCCCGTGCACGAGGCCCTCGTTTCCGCACATTAACCGATATGCTCCCGTGCACGTAGCCCTTGTTACCGCACATGAACTGAAAAGCTCCCGTGCACGTAGCCCTTGTTACCGCACATGAACTGAAATGCTCCCGTGCACGTAGCCCTTGTTACCGCATGGTAACTGCAATACTCCCGTGTACGAGGCCCTCGTTTCCGCACATTAACCGATATGCTCCCGTGCACGTAGCCCTTGTTACCGCACACTAACTGAAATGCTCCCGTGTACGAGGCCCTCGTTTCCGCACATAAACCGAAATGCTCCCGTGCACGAGGCCCTCGTTACCGCACATGAACTGAAATGCTCCCGTGCACGTAGCCCTCGTTTCCGCACACTAACTGAAATGCTCCCGTGCACGTAGCCCTCATTACCGCACACTAACTGAAATGCTCCCGTGCACGTAGCCCTCGTTACAGCACACTAACTGAAATGCTCTTGTGCATGAGGCCCTCGTTTCCGCACATTAACTGAAATGCTCCCGTGCACGTAGCCCTCGTTACCGCACATTAACTGAATTGCTCCCGTGCACTCGTTACCGCACATTAACGGAATTGCTCCCGTGCACGTAGCCCTTATTTCCGCATGGTAACTGCAATGCTCCCGTGCACGAGGCCCTCGTTTCCGCACATTAACTTAAATGCTCCCGTGCACGTAGCCCTTGTTACAGCACACTAACCGAAATGCTCCCGTGCACATAGCCCTTGTTTCCGCACACTAACCGAAATGCTGCCATGCACGTAGCCCTTGTTTCCGCACACAAACCGAAATGCACCCGTGAACGTAGCCCGTGTTTCCGCACACTAACTGAAATGCTCCCGTGCGCGTAGCCCTTGTTTCCGCACACTAACTGCAATGCTCCAGTGCACGAGGCACTTGTTTCCGCAAATCAACTCAAATGCTCCCATGCACGTAGCCCTTGTTTCCGCACACTAAACGAAATGCTCCCGTGCACGTAGCCCTTGTTTCCGCACACTAACAGAAATGCTCCCGTGCGCGTAGCCCTTGTTTCCGCACACTAACTGCAATGCTCCAGTGCACGAGGCACTCGTTTCCGCACATCAACTCAAATGCTCCCGTGCACGTAGCCCTCGTTACCGCAAACGAACTGAAATGCTCCCGTGCACGTAGCCCTTATTTCCGCACACTAACCGAAATGCTCCCGTGCGCGTAGCCCTTGTTTCCGCACACTAACTGAAATGCTCCCGTGCACGTGGCCCTCGTTTCCGCACATTAAATGAAATGCTCCCGTGCACGTGGCCCTCGTTTCCGCACATTAACTGAAATGCTCCCGTGCACGTGGCCCTCGTTTCCGCACACTAACTGAAATGCTCCCGTGCACGTGGCCCTCGTTTCCGCACACTAACTGAAATGCTCCCGTGCACGTGGCCCTCGTTTCCGCACACTAACTGAAATGCTCCCGTGCACGTGGCCCTCGTTTCCGCACACTAACTGAAATGCTCCCGTGCACGTAGCCCTTGTTACCGCACACTAATCGAAATGCTCCCGTGCACATAGCCCTTGTTACCACACAGTAACCGAAATGCTCCCGTGCATGGGGCCCTCGTTACCGCACACTAACTGAAATGCTCCCGTGCAAGTAGCCCTCGTTCCCGCACACTAATCGAAATGCTCCCGTGCACGTAGACCTCGTTACCGCAAACTAACTGGAATGCTCCCGTACACGTGGCCCTCGTTTCCGCACACTAACTGAAATGCTCCCGTGCACGTGGCCCTCGTTTCCGCACACTAACTGAAATGCTCCCGTGCACGTAGCCCTTGTTACCGCACACTAATCGAAATGCTCCCGTGCACATAGCCCTTGTTACCACACAGTAACCGAAATGCTCCCGTGCATGGGGCCCTCGTTACCGCACACTAACTGAAATGCTCCCGTGCAAGTAGCCCTCATTCCCGCAAACTAACTGGAATGCTCCCGTACACGTAGCCCTCGTTACAGCACATTAACTGAATTGCTCCCGTGCACGTAGCCCTCATTACCGCAAACTAACTGGAATGCTCCCGTACACGTAGCCCTCGTTACAGCACACTAACTGAAATGCTCCCGTACACGTAGCCCTCGTTTCCGCACAGTAACTGAAATGCTCCCGTGCACGTAGCCCTCGTTTCCGCACAGTAACTGAAATGCTCCCGTGCACGTAGCCCTCCTAACCGCACACTAACTGAAATGCCCCCGTGCACGTAGCCCTCGTTTCCGCACAGTAACTGAAATGCTCCCGTGCACGTAGCCCTCGTTACAGCACACTAACTGAAATGCTCCCGTGGACGAGGCCCTTGTTACAGCACACTAACTGAATTGCTCCCGTGCACGTAGCCCTTGTTACCGCACACTAACTGAAATGTTCCCGTGCACGAGGCCCTTGTTACAGCACACTAACTGAAATGTTCCCGTGCACGAGGCCCTTGTTGCAGTACACTAACTGAATTGCTCCCGTGCACGTAGCCCTTGTTACCGCACATGAACTGCAATGCTCCCGTGTACGAGGCCCTCGTTTCCGCACATGAACTGAAATGCTCCCGTGCACGTAGCCCTTGTTACCGCACATGAACTGAAATGCTCCCGTGCACGTAGCCCTTGTTACCGCATGGTAACTGCAATACTCCCGTGTACGAGGCCCTCGTTTCCGCACATTAACCGATATGCTCCCGTGCACGTAGCCCTTGTTACCGCACACTAACTGAAATGCTCCCGTGTACGAGGCCCTCGTTTCCGCACATAAACCGAAATGCTCTCGTGCACGAGGCCCTCGTTACCGCACATTAACTGAAATGCTCCCGTGCACGTAGCCCTCGTTTCCGCACACTAACTGAAATGCTCCCGTGCACGTAGCCCTCGTTACAGCACACTAACTGAAATGCTCCCGTGCACGTAGCCCTCGTTTCCGCACACTAACTGAAATGCTCTTGTGCATGAGGCCCTCGTTTCCGCACATTAACTGAAATGCTCCCGTGCATGTAGCCCTTGTTACAGCACACTAACCGAAATGCTCCCGTGCACGTAGCCCTTGTTTCCGCACACTAACCGAAATGCTGCGATGCACGTAGCCCTTGTTTCCGCACACAAACCGAAATGCACCCGTGAACGTAGCCCGTGTTTCCGCACACTAACTGAAATGCTCCCATGCGCGTAGCCCTTGTTTCCGCACACTAACGGCAATGCTCCAGTGCACGAGGCACTTGTTTCCGCAAATCAACTCAAATGCTCCCATGCACGTAGCCCTTGTTTCCGCACACTAAACGAAATGCTCCCGTGCACGTAGCCCCTGTTTCCGCACACTAACAGAAATGCTCCCGTGCGCGTAGCCCTTGTTTCCGCACACTAACTGCAATGCTCCAGTGCACGAGGCACTCGTTTCCGCACATCAACTCAAATGCTCCCGTGCACGTAGCCCTCGTTACCGCAAACGAACTGAAATGCTCCCGTGCACGTAGCCCTTATTTCCGCACACTAACCGAAATGCTCCCGTGCGCGTAGCCCTTGTTTCCGCACACTAACTGAAATGCTCCCGTGTACGAGGCCCTCGTTTCCGCACTTTAACTGAAATGCTCCCGTGCACGTAGCCCTTGTTACCGCACACTAACTGAAATGCTCCCGTGTACGAGTCCCTCGTTTCCGCACATTAACCGAAATGCTCCCGAGCACGAGGCCCTCATTACCGCACATTAACTGAAATGCTCCCGTGCACGTAGCCCTCGTTTCCGCACACTAACTGAAATGCTCCCGTGCACGTAGCCCTCGTTACCGCAAACGAACTGAAATGCTCCCGTGCACGTAGCCCTTATTTCCGCACACTAACCGAAATGCTCCCGTGCGCGTAGCCCTTGTTTCCGCACACTAACTGAAATGCTCCCGTGCACGTAGCCCTCGTTACCGCAAACGAACTCAAATGCTCCCGTGCACGTAGCCCTCGTTACCGCACACTAACTGAAATGCTCCCGTGTACGAGGCCCTCGTTTCCGCACATTAACTGAAATTCTCCCGTGCACGTAGCCCTTGTTACCGCACACTAACTGAAATGCTCCCGTGCACGAGGCCCTCGTTTCCGCACATTAACTGAAATGCTCCCGAGCACGAGGCCCTCGTTACCGCACATTAACTGAAATGCTCCCGTGCACGTAGCCCTCGTTTCCGCACACTAACTGAAATGCTCCCGTGTACGTAGCCCTTGTTACCGCACACGAACTGAAATGCTCCCGTGTACGAGGCCCTCGTTTCCGCACATTAACCGAAATGCGCCCGTGCACGAGGCCCTTGTTACCGCACATTAACTGAAATGCTCCCGTGCACGTGGCCCTCGTTTCCGCACACTAACTGAAATGCTCCCGTGCACATAGCCCTCGTTTCCGCACACTAACTGAAATGCTCCCGTGCACGTAGCCCTCGTTTCCGCACACTAACTGAAATGCTCCCGTGCACGTAGCCCTCGTTTCCACACATTAACTGAAATGCTCCCGTGCACGTAGCCCTCGTTTCCGCACACTAACTGCAATGCTCCAGTGCACGAGGCACTCGTTTCCGCACATCAACTCAAATGCTCCCGTGCACGTAGCCCTCGTTTCCGCACACTAACTGCAATGCTCCAGTGCACGAGGCACTCGTTTCCGCACATCAACTCAAATGCTCCCATGCACGTAGCCCTCGTTACCGCAAACGAACTCAAATGCTCCCGTGGACGAGGCCCTCATTACCGCACACTAACTGAAAAGCTCCCGTGCACGTGGCCCTCGTTTCCGCACACTAACTGAAATGCTCCCGTGCACGAGGCCCTCGTTACCGCACACTAACCGATATGCTCCCGTGCACGAGAACCTCGTTTCCGCACATTAACTGAAATGCTCCCGTGCACGTAGCCCTCGTTAATGCACATTAACTGAATTGCTCCCGTGCACGTAGCCCTTATTTCCGCATGGTAACTGCAATGCTCCCGTGCACGAGGCCCTCGTTTCCGCACACTAACTGAAATGCTCCCGTGCACGTAGCCCTCATTTCCGCACAGTAACTGAAATGCTCCCGTGCACGTAGCCCTCATTACCGCAAACTAACTGGAATGCTCCCGTGCACATAGCCCTTGTTACCACACGGTAACCGAAATGCTCCCGTGCATGGGGCCCTCGTTACCGCACACTAACTGAAATGCTCCCGTGCACGTAGCCCTCATTACCGCAAACTAACTGGAATGCTCCCGTACACGTAGCCCTCGTTACAGCACATTAACTGAATTGCTCCCGTGCACGAGGCCCTTGTTACAGCACACTAAATGAAATGTTCCCGTGCACGAGGCCCTTGTTACAGCACACTAACTGAAATGCTCCCGTGCACGAGGCCCTTGTTACAGCACACTAACTGAAATGCTCCCGTGCACGTAGCCCTGGTTACCGCACACTAACTGAAATGCTCCCGTGCACGAGGCCCTCGTTACCGCACACTAACTGAAATGCTCCCGTGCACGAGGCCCTCGTTACCGCACACTAACTGAAATGCTCCCGTGCACGAGGCCCTTGTTACCGCACACTAACTGAAATGCTCCCGTGCACGAGGCCCTCGTTACCGCACACTAACTGAAATGCTCCCGTGCACGAGGCCCTCGTTACCGCACACTAACTGAAATGCTCCCGTGCACGAGGCCCTCGTTACCGCACACTAACTGAAATGCTCCCGTGCACGTAGCCCTTGTTACCGCACACTAACTGAAATGCTCCCGTGCACGAGGCCCTCGTTACCGCACACTAAATGAAATGCTCCCGTGCACGAAGCCCTTGTTACCGCACACTAACTGAAATGCTCCCGTGCACGAGGCCCTTGTTACAGCACACTAACTGAAATGCTCCCGTGCACGTAGCCCTTGTTACCGCACACTAACTGAAATGCTCCCGTGCACGAGGCCCTCGTTACCGCACACTAACTGAAATGCTCCCGTGCACGAGGCCCTCGTTACCGCACACTAACTGAAATGCTCCCGTGCACGAGGCACTTGTTACCGCACACTAACTGAAATGCTCCCGTGCACGTAGCCCTTGTTACCGCACATGAACTGCAATGCTCCCGTGTACGAGGCCCTCGTTTCCGCACATTAACTGAAATGCTCCCGTGCACGTAGCCCTTGTTACCGCACATGAACTGAAATGCTCCCGTGCACGTAGCCCTTGTTACCGCACACTAACTGAAATGCTCCCGTGTACGAGGCCCTCGTTTCCGCACATAAACCGAAATGCTCCCGTGCACGAGGCCCTCGTTACCGCACACTAACTGAAATGCTCCCGTGCACGTAGCCCTCGTTACAGCACACTAACTGAAATGCTCCCGTGCACGTAGCCCTCGTTTCCGCACACTAACTGAAATGCTCCTGTGCATGAGGCCCTCGTTTCCGCACATTAACTGAAATGCTCCCGTGCACGTAGCCCTCGTTACCGCACATTAACTGAATTGCTCCCGTGCACTCGTTACCGCACATTAACGGAATTGCTCCCGTGCACGTAGCCCTTATTTCCGCATGGTAACTGCAATGCTCCCGTGCACGAGGCCCTCGTTTCCGCACATTAACTTAAATGCTCCCGTGCACGTAGCCCTTGTTACAGCACACTAACCGAAATGCTCCCGTGCACGTAGCCCTTGTTTCCGCACACTAACCGAAATGCTGCCATGCACGTAGCCCTTGTTTCCGCACACAAACCGAAATGCACCCGTGAACGTAGCCCGTGTTTCCGCACACTAACCGAAATACTCCCGTGCGCGTAGCCCTTATTTCCGCACACTAACCGAAATGCTCCCGTGCGCGTAGCCCTTGTTTCCGCACACTAACTGAAATGCTCCCGTGCACGTAGCCCTCGTTACCGCAAACGAACTCAAATGCTCCCGTGCACGTAGCCCTCGTTACCGCACACTAACTGAAATGCTCCCGTGTACGAGGCCCTCGTTTCCGCACATTAACTGAAATTCTCCCGTGCACGTAGCCCTTGTTACCGCACACTAACTGAAATGCTCCCGTGTACGAGGCCCTCGTTTCCGCACATTAACCGAAATGCTCCCGAGCACGAGGCCCTCGTTACCGCACATTAACTGAAATGCTCCCGTGCACGTAGCCCTCGTTTCCGCACACTAACTGAAATGCTCCCGTGCACGTAGCCCTTGTTACCGCACACGAACTGAAATGCTCCCGTGTACGAGGCCCTCGTTTCCGCACATTAACCGAAATGCGCCCGTGCACGAGGCCCTCGTTACCGCACATTAACTGAAATGCTCCCGTGCACGTAGCCCTCGTTTCCGCACACTAACTGAAATGCTCCCGTGCACGTAGCCCTCGTTTCCGCACACTAACTGCAATGCTCCAGTGCACGAGGCACTCGTTTCCGCACATCAACTCAAATGCTCCCGTGCACGTAGCCCTCGTTTCCGCACACTAACTGCAATGCTCCAGTGCACGAGGCACTCGTTTCCGCACATCAACTCAAATGCTCCCGTGCACGTAGCCCTCGTTACCGCAAACGAACTCAAATGCTCCCGTGGACGAGGCCCTCATTACCGCACACTAACTGAAAAGCTCCCGTGCACGTGGCCCTCGTTTCCGCACACTAACTGAAATGCTCCCGTGCACGAGGCCCTCGTTACCGCACACTAACCGATATGCTCCCGTGCACGAGAACCTCGTTTCCGCACATTAACTGAAATGCTCCCGTGCACGTAGCCCTCGTTACTGCACATTAACTGAATTGCTCCCGTGCACGTAGCCCTTATTTCCGCATGGTAACTGCAATGCTCCCGTGCACGAGGCCCTCGTTTCCGCACATTAACTGAAATGCTCCCATGCACGTAGCTGTTACCGCACACTAACTGAAATGCTCCCGTGCACGTAGCCCTCGTTACCGCACACTAACCGAAATGCTCCCGTGCACGTAGCCCTCAGTTCCGCACACTAACTGAAATGCTCCCGTGCACGTAGCCCTCAGTTCCGCACACTAACTGAAATGCTCCCGTGCACGTAGCCCTCAGTTCCGCACACTAACTGAAATGCTCCCGTGCAAGTGGCACTCGTTTCCGCACACTAACTGAAATGCTCCCGTGCACGTGGCCCTCGTTTCCGCACATTAACTGAAATGCTCCCGTGCACGTAGCCCATTTTACCGCACACTAATCGAAATGCTCCCGTGCACGTAGACCTTGTTACCACACGGTAACCGAAATGCTCCCGTGCACGGGGCCCTCGTTACCGCACACTAACTGAAATGCTCCCGTGCACGTGGCCCTCGTTA
This sequence comes from Hemitrygon akajei, assembly GCF_048418815.1. Taxonomy (NCBI): domain Eukaryota; kingdom Metazoa; phylum Chordata; class Chondrichthyes; order Myliobatiformes; family Dasyatidae; genus Hemitrygon; species Hemitrygon akajei. The sequence goes on along the minus strand of NC_133152.1, from coordinate 40,460,950 downwards.
CAGCACACTGACTGAAAAGCTCCTGTGCACATAGCCCTCGTTACCGCACATTAACTGAATTGCTCCCGTGCACGTAGCCCTCATTACCGCACACTAACTGGAATGCTCCCGTGCACGTAGCCCTCGTTACAGCACACTAACTGAAATGTTCCCGTGCACGTAGCCCTCATTTCCACAAAGTAACTGAAATGCTCCCGTGCACATAGCCCTCGTTACAGCACACTAACTGAAATGCTTCCGTGCACGTAGCCCTCGTTTCCGCACATTAACTGAAATGCTCCAGTGCACGTAGCCCTCGTTACAGCACACTAACTGAAATGCCCCCGTGCACGTAGCCCTCGTTTCCGCACAGTAACTGAAATGCTCCCGTGCACGTAGCCCTCGTTACAGCACACTAACTGAAATGCTCCCGTGCACGTAGCCCTCGTTTCCGCACACTAACTGAAATGCTCCTGTGCATGAGGCCCTCGTTTCCGCACATTAACTGAAATGCTCCCGTGCACGTAGCCCTCGTTACCGCACATTAACTGAATTGCTCCCGTGCACTCGTTACCGCACATTAACGGAATTGCTCCCGTGCACGTAGCCCTTATTTCCGCATGGTAACTGCAATGCTCCCGTGCACGAGGCCCTCGTTTCCGCACATTAACTTAAATGCTCCCGTGCACGTAGCCCTTGTTACAGCACACTAACCGAAATGCTCCCGTGCACGTAGCCCTTGTTTCCGCACACTAACCGAAATGCTGCCATGCACGTAGCCCTTGTTTCCGCACACAAACCGAAATGCACCCGTGAACGTAGCCCGTGTTTCCGCACACTAACCGAAATACTCCCGTGCGCGTAGCCCTTATTTCCGCACACTAACCGAAATGCTCCCGTGCGCGTAGCCCTTGTTTCCGCACACTAACTGAAATGCTCCCGTGCACGTAGCCCTCGTTACCGCAAACGAACTCAAATGCTCCCGTGCACGTAGCCCTCGTTACCGCACACTAACTGAAATGCTCCCGTGTACGAGGCCCTCGTTTCCGCACATTAACTGAAATTCTCCCGTGCACGTAGCCCTTGTTACCGCACACTAACTGAAATGCTCCCGTGTACGAGGCCCTCGTTTCCGCACATTAACCGAAATGCTCCCGAGCACGAGGCCCTCGTTACCGCACATTAACTGAAATGCTCCCGTGCACGTAGCCCTCGTTTCCGCACACTAACTGAAATGCTCCCGTGCACGTAGCCCTTGTTACCGCACACGAACTGAAATGCTCCCGTGTACGAGGCCCTCGTTTCCGCACATTAACCGAAATGCGCCCGTGCACGAGGCCCTCGTTACCGCACATTAACTGAAATGCTCCCGTGCACGTAGCCCTCGTTTCCGCACACTAACTGCAATGCTCCAGTGCACGAGGCACTCGTTTCCGCACATCAACTCAAATGCTCCCGTGCACGTAGCCCTCGTTTCCGCACACTAACTGCAATGCTCCAGTGCACGAGGCACTCGTTTCCGCACATCAACTCAAATGCTCCCGTGCACGTAGCCCTCGTTACCGCAAACGAACTCAAATGCTCCCGTGGACGAGGCCCTCATTACCGCGCACTAACTGAAAAGCTCCCGTGCACGTGGCCCTCGTTTCCGCACACTAACTGAAATGCTCCCGTGCACGAGGCCCTCGTTACCGCACACTAACCGATATGCTCCCGTGCACGAGAACCTCGTTTCCGCACATTAACTGAAATGCTCCCGTGCACGTAGCCCTCGTTACTGCACATTAACTGAATTGCTCCCGTGCACGTAGCCCTTATTTCCGCATGGTAACTGCAATGCTCCCGTGCACGAGGCCCTCGTTTCCGCACATTAACTGAAATGCTCCCATGCACGTAGCTGTTACCGCACACTAACTGAAATGCTCCCGTGCACGTAGCCCTCGTTACCGCACACTAACCGAAATGCTCCCGTGCACGTAGCCCTCAGTTCCGCACACTAACTGAAATGCTCCCGTGCACGTAGCCCTCATTGCCGCACACTAACTGAAATGCTCCCGTGCACGTAGCTCTCTTTACCGCACAGTAACTGAAATGCTCCCGTGCAAGTGGCCCTCGTTTCCGCACACTAACTGAAATGCTCCCGTGCACGTGGCCCTCGTTTCCGCACATTAACTGAAATGCTCCCGTGCACGTAGCCCTTTTTACCGCACACTAATCGAAATGCTCCCGTGCACGTAGACCTTGTTACCACACGGTAACCGAAATGCTCCCGTGCACGGGGCCCTCGTTACCGCACACTAACTGAAATGCTCCCGTGCACGTGGCCCTCGTTACAGCACACTGACTGAAAAGCTCCTGTGCACATAGCCCTCGTTACCGCACATTAACTGAATTGCTCCCGTGCACGTAGCGCTCATTACCGCACACTAACTGGAATGCTCCCGTGCACGTAGCCCTCGTTACAGCACACTAACTGAAATGTTCCCGTGCACGTAGCACTCATTTCCACAAAGTAACTGAAATGCTCCCGTGCACATAGCCCTCGTTACAGCACACTAACTGAAATGCTTCCGTGCACGTAGCCCTCGTTTCCGCACATTAACTGAAATGCTCCAGTGCACGTAGCCCTCGTTACAGCACACTAACTGAAATGCCCCCGTGCACGTAGCCCTCGTTTCCGCACAGTAACTGAAATGCTCCCGTGCACATAGCCCTCGTTACAGCACACTAACTGAAATGCTCCCGTGCACGTAGCCCTCGTTACCGCACACTAACTGAATTGCTCCCATGCACGTGGCCCTCATTACCGAACACTAACTGAAATGCTCCCGTGCACGAGGCCCTTGTTACAGCACACTAACTGAAATGCTCCCGTGCACGTAGCCCTCGTTCCCGCACACTAACTGAAATGCTCCCGTGCACGTAGCCCTTGTTACCGCACACTAACCAAAATGCTCCCGTGCACATAGCCCTTGTTACTGCACGGTAACCGAAATGCTCCCATGCACGAGGCCCTCGTTTCCGCACACTAACTGAAATGCTCCCGTGTACGTAGCCCTCGTTACAGCACACTAATTGAAATGCTCCCGTGCACGTAGCCCTCGTTTCCGCACACTAACTGAAATGCTCCCGTGCATGAGGCCCTCGTTTCCGCACATTAACTGAAATGCTCCCGTGCACGTAGCCCTCGTTTCCGCACATTAACTGAAATGCTCCCATGCACGTAGCCCTTGTTACCGCACACTAACCGAAATGCTCCCATGCACGAGGCCCTCGTTACTGCACACTAATTGAAATGCTCCCGTACACATGGCCCTCGTTACCGCACACTAACCGAAATGCTCCCGTGCACGTAGCCCTTGTTTCCGCACACTAACCGAAATGCTCCCGTGCACGTAGCCCTTGTTTCCACACACTAACGGAAATGCTCCCGTGCACGTGGCCCCTGTTTCCGCACACTAACTGCAATGCTCCAGTGCACGAGGCACTCGTTTCCGCACATCAACTCAAATGCTCCCGTGCACGTAGCCCTTGTTTCCGCACACTAACCGAAATGCTCCCGTGCACGTAGCCCTTGTTTCCGCACACTAACTGCAATGCTCCAGTGCACGAGGCACTCGTTTCCGCACATCAACTCAAATGCTCCCGTGCACGTAGCCCTCGTTACCGCAAACGAACTGAAATGCTCGCGTACACGTAGCCCTCGTTTCCGCACACTAACTGAAATGCTCCCGTGCACGTAGCCCTCAGTTCTGCACACTAACCGAAATGCTCCCATGCACGAGGCCCTCGTTTCCGCACATTAACTGAAATGCTCCCGTGCACGTAGCCCTTGTTACCGCACATTAACTGAATTGCTCCCGTGCACTCGTTTCCGCACATTAACTGAAATGCTCCCATGCACGTAGCCTCCGTTACCGCACACTAACCGAAATGCTCCCATGCACGTAGCCCTCGTTTCCGCACACTAACTGAAATGCTCCCGTGCACGTAGCCCTCGATACCGCACACTAACCGAAATGCTCCCGTGCACGTAGCCCTCAGTTCCGCACACTAACCGAACTGCTCCCGTGCACGTAGCCCTCATTGCCGCATACTAACTGAAATGCTCCCGTGCACGTGGCCCTCGTTTCCGCACACTAACTGAAATGCTCCCGTGCACGTGGCCCTCGTTTCCGCACACTAACTGAAATGCTCCCGTGCACGTGGCCCTCGTTTCCGCACATTAACTGAAATGCTCCCGTGCACGTAGCCCTTGTTACCGCACACTAATCGAAATGCTCCCGTGCACGTAGCCCTCGTTTCCGCACACTAACTGAAATGCTCCCGTCCACGTGGCCCTCGTTTCCGCACATTAACTGAAATGCTCCCGTGCACGTAGCCCTCGTTACCGCACATTAACTGAATTGCTCCCGTGCAGTCGTTTCCGCACATTAACTGAAATGCTCCCATGCACGTAGCCTTCGTTACCGCACACTAACCGAAATGCTCCCGTGCACGTAGCCCTCGTTTCCGCACACTAACTGAAATGCTCCCGTGCACGTAGCCCTCGATACCGCACACTAACCGAAATGCTCCCGTGCACGTAGCCCTCAGTTCCGCACACTAATCGAAATGCTCCCGTGCACGTAGCCCTCATTGCCGCATACTAACTGAAATGCTCCCGTGCACGTGGCCCTCGTTTCCGCACACTAACTGAAATGCTCCCGTGCACGTGGCCCTCGTTTCCGCACATTAACTGAAATGCTCCCATGCACGTAACCCTTGTTACCGCACACTAATCGAAATGCTCCCGTGCACGTAGCCCTCGTTTCCGCACACTAACTTAAATGCTCCCATGCAGGTGGCCCTCGTTTCCGCACATTAACTGAAATGCTCCCGTGCACGTAGCCCTCGATACCGCACATTAACTGAATTGCTCCCGTGCACTCGTTACCGCACATTAACTGAATTGCTCCCGTGCACGTAGCCCTTATTTCCACATGGTAACTGAAATGCTCCCATGCACGTAGCCTTCGTTACAGCACACTAACCAAAATGCTCCCGTGTACGTAGCCCTCGTTACAGCACACTAACTGAAATGCTCCCATGCACTTAGCCCTCGTTCCCGCACACTAACTGAAATGCTCCCGTGCATGAGGCCCTCGTTTCCGCACATTAACTGAAATGCTCCCATGCACGTAGCCTTCGTTACAGCACACTAACCAAAATGCTCCCGTGTACGTAGCCCTCGTTACAGCACACTAACTGAAATGCACCCGTGCACGTAGCCCTCGTTTCCGCACACTAACTGAAATGCTCCAGTGCATGAGGCCCTCGTTTCCGCACATTAACTGAAATGCTCCCGTGCACGTAGCCCTCGTTTCCGCACATTAATTGAAATGCTCCCGTGCACGTAGCCCTTGTTGCCGCACACTAACCGAAATGCTCCCATGCATGAGGCCCTCGTTACTGCACACTAATTGAAATGCTCCCGTGCACATGGCCCTCGTTACCGCACACTAACCGAAATGCTCCCATGCATGAGGCCCTCGTTACTGCACACAAATTGAAATGCTCCCGTGCACGTGGCCCTCGTTTCCGCACACTAACTGAAATGCTCCCGTGCACGTGGCCCTCGTTTCCGCACACTAACTGAAATGCTCCCGTGCACGTAGCCCTTGTTTCCGCACACTAACCGAAATGCTCCCGTGCACGTAGCCCTTGTTTCCGCACACTAACGGAAATGCTCCCGTGCACGTAGCCCCTGTTTCCGCACACTAACTGCAATGCTCCAGTGCACGAGGCACTCGTTTCCGCACATTAACTGAAATGCTCCCATGCACGTAGCCTTCGTTACAGCACACTAACCAAAATGCTCCCGTGTACGTAGCCCTCGTTACAGCACACTAACTGAAATGCTCCCGTGCACTTAGCCCTCGTTCCCGCACACTAACTGAAATGCTCCCGTGCATGAGGCCCTCGTTTCCGCACATTAACTGAAATGCTCCCATGCACGTAGCCTTCGTTACAGCACACTAACCAAAATGCTCCCGTGTACGTAGCCCTCGTTACAGCACACTAACTGAAATGCACCCGTGCACGTAGCCCTCGTTTCCGCACACTAACTGAAATGCTCCCGTGCATGAGGCCCTCGTTTCCGCACATTAACTGAAATGCTCCCGTGCACGTAGCCCTCGTTTCCGCACATTAATTGAAATGCTCCCGTGCACGTAGCCCTTGTTGCCGCACACTAACCGAAATGCTCCCATGCATGAGGCCCTCGTTACTGCACACTAATTGAAATGCTCCCGTGCACATGGCCCTCGTTACCGCACACTAACCGAAATGCTCCCGTGCACGTAGCCCTTGTTTCCGCACACTAACCGAAATGCTCCCGTGCACGTAGCCCTTGTTTCCGCACACTAACGGAAATGCTCCCGTGCACGTAGCCCCTGTTTCCGCACACTAACTGCAATGCTCCAGTGCACGAGGCACTCGTTTCCGCACATCAACTCAAATGCTCCCGTGCACGTAGCCCTTGTTTCCGCACACTAACCAAAATGCTCCCATACACGTAGCCCTTGTTTCCGCACACTAACCGAAATGCTCCCGTGCACGTAGCCCTTGTTTCTGCACACTAACTGAAATGCTCCCGTGCACGTAGCCCTTGTTTCCGCACACTAACTGCAATGCTCCAGTGCACGAGGCACTCGTTTCCGCACATCAACTCAAATGCTCCCGTGCACGTAGCCCTCGTTACCGCAAACGAACTGAAATGCTCGCGTACACGTAGCCCTCGTTTCCGCACACTAACTGAAATGCTCCCGTGCACGTAGCCCTCAGTTCTGCACACTAACCAAAATGCTCCCATGCACGAGGCCCTCGTTTCCGCACATTAACTGAAATGCTCCCGTGCACGTAGCCCTCGTTACCGCACATTAACTGAATTGCTCCCGTGCACTCGTTTCCGCACATTAACTGAAATGCTCCCATGCACGTAGCCTCCGTTACCGCACACTAACCGAAATGCTCCCATGCACGTAGCCCTCGTTTCCGCACACTAACTGAAATGCTCCCGTGCACGTAGCCCTCGATACCGCACACTAACCGAAATGCTCCCGTGCACGTAGCCCTCAGTTCCGCACACTAACCGAAATGCTCCCGTGCACGTAGCCCTTATTGCCGCATACTAACTGAAATGCTCCCGTGCACGTGGCCCTCGTTTCCGCACACTAACTGAAATGCTCCCGTGCACGTGGCCCTCGTTTCCGCACATTAACTGAAATGCTCCCGTGCACGTAGCCCTTGTTACCGCACACTAATCGAAATGCTCCCGTGCACGTAGCCCTCGTTTCCGCACACTAACTGAAATGCTCCCGTGCACGTAGCCCTCGATGCCGCACATTAACTGAATTGCTCCCGTGCACGTAGCCTTTGTTACCGCACACTAACCGAAATGCTCCCGTGCACGCAGCCCTCGTTTTACGCAAACGAACTGAAATGCTCCCATGCACGTAGCCCTCGGTTCCGCACATTAACTGAAATGCTCCCGTGCACGTAGCCCTCGTTACCGCACATTAACTGAATTGCTCCCGTGCAGTCGTTTCCGCACATTAACTGAAATGCTCCCGTGCACGTAGCCCTCGATACCGCACACTAACCGAAATGCTCCCGTGCACGTAGCCCTCATTGCCGCATACTAACTGAAATGCTCCCGTGCACGTGGCCCTCGTTTCCGCACACTAACTGAAATGCTCCCGTGCACGTAACCCTTGTTTCCGCACACTAAACGAAATGCTCCCGTGCACGTAGCCCTTGTTTCCGCACACTAACCGAAATGCTCCCGTGCACGTAGTCCTTGTTTCCGCACACTAAGTGAAATGCTCCCGTGCACGTAGCCCTTGTTTCCGCACACTAACTGCAATGCTCCAGTGCACGAGGCACTCGTTTCCGCACATTAACTGAAATGCTCCCATGCACGTAGCCTTCGTTACCGCACACTAACCGAAATGCTCCCGTGCATGTAGCCTTCGTTACCGCACACTAACCGAAATGCTCGCGTGCACGTAGCCCTCAGTTCCGCACACTAACCGAAATGCTCCCGTGCACGTAGCCCTCATTGCCGCACACTAACTGAAAGGCTCCCGTGCACGTAGCCCTCAGTTCCGCACACTAACTGAAATGCTCCCGTGCACGTGGCCCTCGTTACCGCACACTAACTGAAATGCTCCCGTGCACGTAGCCCTCGTTACAGCACGGTAACTGAAACACTCCCGTGCACGTAGCCCTCGTTACCGCACGGTAACTGAAATGCTCCCGTGCACGTAGCCCTCGTTACCGCACACTAACTGAAATGCTCCCGTGCACGTAGCCCTCGTTACCGCACACTAACTGAAATGCTCCCGTGCACGTAGCCCTCGTTACGGCACACTAACTGAAAGGCTCCCATGCACGTAGCGCTCATTACGGCACACTAACCGAAATGCTCCCGTGCACGTAGCCCTCGTTTCCGCATGGTAACTGAAATGCTCCCGTGGACGAGGCCCTCGTTACCGCACACTAACTGAAAAGCTCCCGTACACGTAGCCCTCGTTATCGCACGGTAACTGAAATGCTCCCGTGCACGAGGCCCTCGTTACCGCACAGTAACTGAAATGCTCCCGTACACGAGGCCCACGTTACCGCACACTAACTGAAATGCTCCCGTGCACGTAGCCGTTACCGTACGGTAACTGAATTGCTCCCGTGCACGTAGCACTCATTACCGCACACAAACTGAAATGCTCCCGTGGACGAGGCCCTCGTTACCGCACACTAACTGAAATGCTCCCGTGCACGTAGCCGTTACCGCACGGTAACTGAATTGCTCCCGTGCAAGTAGCGCTCATTACCGCACACTAACTGAAATGCTCCCGTGGACGAGGCCCTCGTTTCCGCACACTAACTGAAATGCTCCCGTGCACGTAGCCTTCGTTACCGCACACTAACTGAAATGCTCCCGTGGACGAGGCCCTCGTTTCCGCACACTAACTGAAATGCTCCTGTGCACGTAGCCTTCGTTTCCGCACACTAACTGAAATGCTCCCGTGCATGTAGCCTTCGATACCGCACACTAAATGAATTGCTCCCATGCACGTAGCCCTTATTTCCGCATGGTAACTGCAATGCTCCTGTGCACGTAGCCCTCGTTACCGCACATTAACTGAAATGCTCCCGTGCACGTAGCCCTCATTACCGCACACTAAATGAATTGCTCCCATGCACGTAGCCCTTATTTCCGCATGGTAACTGCAATCCTCCCGTGCACGTAGCCCTCATTACCGCACATTAACTGAAAATCTCCCGTGCATGTAGTCCTCGTTACAGCACACTAACTGAAAAGCTCCCGTGCATGTAGCCCTCGTTACTGCACACTAACTGAAATGCTCCCGTGGACGAGGCCTTCGTTACCGCACATTAACTGAATTGCTTCCCTGCACGTAGCCCTCATTACCGCACACTAACCGAAAGGCGCCCGTGCACGTAGCCCTTGTTACCGCACATTAACTGTATTGCTCCCGTGCACGTAGCCCTCATTACCGCACACTAACCGAAATGCTCCCGTGCACGAGGACCTCGTTTCCGCACATTAACTGAAATGCTCCCGTGCACGTAGCACTCGTTACAACAGACTAACTGAAATGCTCCCGTGCACGAGGCCTTTGTTTCCGCACACTAACTGAAATGCTCCCGTGCACGTAGCCTTCGTTACTGCACACTAACTGAAATGCTCCCGTGGACGAGGCCCTCGTTACCGCACACTAACTGAAATGCTCCCGTGGACGAGGCCCTCGTTACCGCACACTAACTGAAAAGCTCCCGTGCACGTAGCTCTCGTTTCCGCACACTAACTGAAATGCTCCCGTGCACGTAGCCCTCGATTCCGCACACTAACGGTAATGCTCCCGTGCACGTGGCCCTCGTTACCGCACATTAACTGAAATGCTCCCGTACACGAGGCCCACGTTACCGCACACTAACTGAAATGCTCCCGTGCCCGTAGCCGTTACCGTACGGTAAATGAATTGCTCCCGTGCACGTAGCACTCATTACCGCACACTAACTGAAATGCTCCCGTGGACGAGGCCCTCGTTATCGCACACTAACTGAAATGCTCCCGTGCACGTAGCCGTTACCGCACGGTAACTGAATTACTCCCGTGCACGTAGCGCTCATTACCGCACACTAACTGAAATGCTCCCGTGGACGAGGCCCTCGTTTCCGCACACTAACTGAAATGCTCCCGTGCACGTAGCCTTCGTTACCGCACACTAATTGAAATGCTCCCGTGGACGAGGCCCTCGTTTCCGCACACTAACTGAAATGCTCCCGTGCACGTAGCCTTCGTTACCGCACACTAACTGAAATGCTCCCGTGGACGAGGCCCTCGTTTCCGCACACTAACTGAAATGCTCCCATGCACGTAGCCTTCGTTTCCGCACACTAACTGAAATGCTCCCGTGCATGTAGCCTTCGATACCGCACACTAATCGAAATGCTCCCGTGGACGAGGCCCTGGTTACCGCACATTAACTGAATTGCTCCCGTGCATGTAGCCGTTACCGCACGGTAACTGAATTGCTCCCGTGCACGGAGCACTCATTACCACACACTAACTGAAATGCTCCCGTGGACGAGGCCCTCGTTTCCGCACACTAACTGAAAAGCTCCCGTGCATGTAGCCCTCGTTTCCGCACACTAACTGAAATGCTCCCGTGCACGAGGCCCTCGTTTCCACACATTAACTGAAATGCTCCCGTGCACGTAGCCCTCGTTACCGCACATTAACTGAATTGCTCCCATGCACGTAGCCCTTATTTCCGCATGGTAACTGCAATGCTCCCGTGCACGTAGCCCTTATTTCCGCATGGTAACTGCAATGCTCCCGTGCACGTAGCCCTCATTACCGCACATTAACTGAAAAGCTCCCGTGCATGTAGTCCTCGTTACAGCACACTAACTGAAAAGCTCCCGTGCATGTAGCCCTCGTTACTGCACACTAACTGAAATGCTCCCGTGGACGAGGCCTTCGTTACCGCACATTAACTGAATTGCTTCCGTGCACGTAGCCCTCATTACCGCACACTAACCGAAAGGCGCCCGTGCACGTAGCCCTCGTTACCGCACACTAACCGAAATGCTCCCGTGCACGAGGACCTCGTTTACGCACATTAACTGAAATGCTCCCGTGCACGTAGCACTCGTTACAACAGACTAACTGAAATGCTCCCGTGCACGAGGCCTTTGTTTCCGCACACTAACTGAAATGCTCCCGTGCACGTAGCCTTCGTTACTGCACACTAACTGAAATGCTCCCGTGGGCGAGGCCCTCGTTACCGCACACTAACTGAAAAGCTCCCGTGCACGTAGCTCTCGTTACCGCACATTAACTGAATTGCTCCCGTGCACGTAGCGCTCATTACCACACACTAACCGAAATGGTCCATTGCACGAGGCCCTCGTTACGCACACTAACTGAAAAGATCCTGTGCATGTAGCCCTCGTTCCCGCACACTAACTGAAATGCTCCCGTGCACGAGGCCTTTGTTTCCGCACACTAACTGAAATGCTCCCGTGCACGTAGCCTTCGTTACTGCACACTAACTGAAATGCTCCCGTGGGCGAGGCCCTCGTTACCGCACACTAACTGAAAAGCTCCCGTGCACGTAGCTCTCGTTTCCGCACACTAACTGAAATGCTCCCGTGCACGTAGCCCTCGTTTCCGCACACTAACGGAAATGCTCCCGTGCACGTAGCCCTCGTTACCGCACATTAACTGAATTGCTCCCGTGCACGTAGCGCTCATTACCACACACTAACCGAAATGGTCCAGTGCACGAGGCCCTCGTTACGCACACTAACTGAAAAGATCCCGTGCATGTAGCCCTCGTTTCCGCACACTAACTGAAATGCTCCCGTGGACGAGGCCCTCGTTACCGCACATTAACTGAATTGCTTCCGTGCACGTAGCCCTCATTACCGCACATTAACTGAAATGCTCCCGTGGACGAGGCCCTCGTTACCGCACATTAACTAAAATGATCCCGTGCAAGTAGCCCTTGTTACCGCACATTAACTGAATTGCTCCCGTGCATGTAGACCTCGTTACCGCACACTAACCGAAATGCTCCCATGCACGAGGCCCTTGTTACCGCACACTAACTGAAATACTCCCGTGCACGTGGGCCTTGTTACCGCACACTAATTGAAATACTCCCGTGCATGTAGACCTCGTTACCGCACACTAACTGAAATTCTCCCGTGCACGTGGCCCTTGTTACCGCACACTAAATGAAAAGCTCCCATGCACGTAGCCGTTACCGCACACTAATTGAAATACTCCCGTGTACGTAGACGTTACCGCACACGAACTGAAATGCTCCCGTGCCCGTAGCCGTTACCGTACGGTAAATGAATTGCTCCCGTGCACGTAGCACTCATTACCGCACACTAACTGAAATGCTCCCGTGGACGAGGCCCTCGTTATCGCACACTAACTGAAATGCTCCCGTGCACGTAGCCGTTACCGCACGGTAACTGAATTACTCCCGTGCACGTAGCGCTCATTACCGCACACTAACTGAAATGCTCCCGTGGACGAGGCCCTCGTTTCCGCACACTAACTGAAATGCTCCCGTGCACGTAGCCTTCGTTACCGCACACTAATTGAAATGCTCCCGTGGACGAGGCCCTCGTTTCCGCACACTAACTGAAATGCTCCCGTGCACGTAGCCTTCGTTACCGCACACTAACTGAAATGCTCCCGTGGACGAGGCCCTCGTTTCCGCACACTAACTGAAATGCTCCCATGCACGTAGCCTTCGTTTCCGCACACTAACTGAAATGCTCCCGTGCATGTAGCCTTCGATACCGCACACTAATCGAAATGCTCCCGTGGACGAGGCCCTGGTTACCGCACATTAACTGAATTGCTCCCGTGCATGTAGCCGTTACCGCACGGTAACTGAATTGCTCCCGTGCACGGAGCACTCATTACCACACACTAACTGAAATGCTCCCGTGGACGAGGCCCTCGTTTCCGCACACTAACTGAAAAGCTCCCGTGCATGTAGCCCTCGTTTCCGCACACTAACTGAAATGCTCCCGTGCACGAGGCCCTCGTTTCCACACATTAACTGAAATGCTCCCGTGCACGTAGCCCTCGTTACCGCACATTAACTGAATTGCTCCCATGCACGTAGCCCTTATTTCCGCATGGTAACTGCAATGCTCCCGTGCACGTAGCCCTTATTTCCGCATGGTAACTGCAATGCTCCCGTGCACGTAGCCCTCATTACCGCACATTAACTGAAAAGCTCCCGTGCATGTAGTCCTCGTTACAGCACACTAACTGAAAAGCTCCCGTGCATGTAGCCCTCGTTACTGCACACTAACTGAAATGCTCCCGTGGACGAGGCCTTCGTTACCGCACATTAACTGAATTGCTTCCGTGCACGTAGCCCTCATTACCGCACACTAACCGAAAGGCGCCCGTGCACGTAGCCCTCGTTACCGCACACTAACCGAAATGCTCCCGTGCACGAGGACCTCGTTTACGCACATTAACTGAAATGCTCCCGTGCACGTAGCACTCGTTACAACAGACTAACTGAAATGCTCCCGTGCACGAGGCCTTTGTTTCCGCACACTAACTGAAATGCTCCCGTGCACGTAGCCTTCGTTACTGCACACTAACTGAAATGCTCCCGTGGGCGAGGCCCTCGTTACCGCACACTAACTGAAAAGCTCCCGTGCACGTAGCTCTCGTTACCGCACATTAACTGAATTGCTCCCGTGCACGTAGCGCTCATTACCACACACTAACCGAAATGGTCCATTGCACGAGGCCCTCGTTACGCACACTAACTGAAAAGATCCTGTGCATGTAGCCCTCGTTCCCGCACACTAACTGAAATGCTCCCGTGCACGAGGCCTTTGTTTCCGCACACTAACTGAAATGCTCCCGTGCACGTAGCCTTCGTTACTGCACACTAACTGAAATGCTCCCGTGGGCGAGGCCCTCGTTACCGCACACTAACTGAAAAGCTCCCGTGCACGTAGCTCTCGTTTCCGCACACTAACTGAAATGCTCCCGTGCACGTAGCCCTCGTTTCCGCACACTAACGGAAATGCTCCCGTGCACGTAGCCCTCGTTACCGCACATTAACTGAATTGCTCCCGTGCACGTAGCGCTCATTACCACACACTAACCGAAATGGTCCAGTGCACGAGGCCCTCGTTACGCACACTAACTGAAAAGATCCCGTGCATGTAGCCCTCGTTTCCGCACACTAACTGAAATGCTCCCGTGGACGAGGCCCTCGTTACCGCACATTAACTGAATTGCTTCCGTGCACGTAGCCCTCATTACCGCACATTAACTGAAATGCTCCCGTGGACGAGGCCCTCGTTACCGCACATTAACTAAAATGATCCCGTGCAAGTAGCCCTTGTTACCGCACATTAACTGAATTGCTCCCGTGCATGTAGACCTCGTTACCGCACACTAACCGAAATGCTCCCATGCACGAGGCCCTTGTTACCGCACACTAACTGAAATACTCCCGTGCACGTGGGCCTTGTTACCGCACACTAATTGAAATACTCCCGTGCATGTAGACCTCGTTACCGCACACTAACTGAAATTCTCCCGTGCACGTGGCCCTTGTTACCGCACACTAAATGAAAAGCTCCCATGCACGTAGCCGTTACCGCACACTAATTGAAATACTCCCGTGTACGTAGACGTTACCGCACACGAACTGAAATGCTCCCGTGCACGTGGCCCTTGTTACCGCACACTAACTGAAAAGCTCCCGTGCACATAGCCATTACCGCACACTAATTGAAATACTCCCGTGCACGTAGCCGTTACCACACACTAACTGAAATGCTCCCGTGCACTCGTTACCGCACATTAACTGAATTGCTCCCGTGCACGTAGCCCTTATTTCCGCATGGTAACTGCAATGTTCCCGTGCACGAGGCCCTCGTTTCCGCACATTAACTGAAATGCTCTCATGCACGTAGCCTTCGTTACCGCACACTAACCGAAATGCTCCCGTGCACGCAGCCCTCGTTTCCGCACACTAACTGAAATGCTCCCGTGTATGTAGCCCTCAGTTCCGCGCACAAACTGAAATGCTCCCGTGCACGTGGCCCTCGTTACCGCACACTAACTGAAATGCTCCCGTGCACATAGCCCTTGTTTCCGCACATTAACTGAAATGCTCCCGTGCACGTAGCCATCGTTACCGCATGGTAACTGAAATACTCCCGTGCACGTAGCCCTTGTTACTGCACATTAACTGAATTGCTCCCATGCACGTAGCCCTTATTTCCGCATGGTAACTGCAATGCTCCCGTGCACGAGGCCCTCGTTTCGGCACATTAACTGAAATGCTCCCATGCACGTAGCCCTTGTTACCGCACGGTAACCGAAATGCTCCCGTGCACGGGTCCCTCGTTACCGCACACTAACTGAATTACTCCCGTGCACGTAGCCCTCATTACCGCACACTAACTGGAATGCTCCCGTGTACGTAGCCCTCGTTACAGCACACTAACTGAAATACTCCCGTACACGTAGCCCTCATTTCTGCACAGTAACTGAAATGCTCCCGTGCACGTAGCCCTTGTTTCCGCACATTAACTGAAATGCTCCCGTGCACGTAGCCCTCGTTACCGCACATTAACTGAATTGCTCCCGTGCACGTAGCGCTCATTACCACACACTAACCGAAATGGTCCAGTGCACGAGGCCCTCGTTACGCACACTAACTGAAAAGATCCCGTGCATGTAGCCCTCGTTTCCGCACACTAACTGAAATGCTCCCGTGGACGAGGCCCTCGTTACCGCACATTAACTGAATTGCTTCCGTGCACGTAGCCCTCATTACCGCACATTAACTGAAATGCTCCCGTGGACGAGGCCCTCGTTACCGCACATTAACTGAAATGCTCCCGTGCAAGTAGCCCTTGTTACCGCACATTAACTGAATTGCTCCCGTGCATGTAGACCTCGTTACCGCACACTAACTGAAATTCTCCCGTGCACGTGGCCCTTGTTACCGCACACTAACCGAAAAGCTCCCGTGCACGTAGCCGTTACCGCACACTAATTGAAATACTCCCGTGTACGTAGCCGTTACCGCACACGAACTGAAATGCTCCCGTGCACGTGGCCCTTGTTACCGCACACTAACTGAAAAGCTCCCGTGCACGTAGCCGTTACCACACACTAACTGAAATGCTCCCGTACACGTAGCCGTTACCGCACGGTAACTGAAATGCTCTCGTGCACGAGACCCTTGTTACTGCACACTAACTGAAATGCTATCGTGCACCAGACCCTTGTTAAAGCACACTAACTGAAATGCTCTTGTGCACGTAGTCCTCGTTACTGCACACTAACGGAAATTCTCACGTGCACATAGCCCTCGTTACCACACTGTAACTGAAATGCTCCTGTGCACGTAGCCCACGTTACCGCACGGTAACTGAAATGCTCCCGTGCACCAGGCCCTAGTTTCCGCACATTAACTGAAATGCTCCCGTGCACATAGCCCTGGTTACCGCACACTAACCGAAAAGCTCCCGTGCATGTAGCCCTCGTTACAGCACACTAACTGAAAAGCTCCCGTGCATGTAGCCCTCGTTATCGCACACTAACTGAAATGCTCCCGTGCACGTAGCCGTTACCGCACGGTAACTGAATTGCTCCCGTGCATGAGGCCCTCATTACCGCACACTAACCGAAATGCTCCCGTGCACGAGGCCCTTGTTACCGCACACTAACTGAAAAGCTCCCGTGCATGTAGCCCTCGTTTCTGCACACTAACTGAAATGCTCCCGTGCTCGAGGCCCTCGGTTCCACACATTAACTGAAATGCTCCCATGGACGAGGCCCTCGTTACCGCACATTAACTGAATTGCTCCCGTGCACGTAGCCCTCTTTACCGCACGGTAACTGAAATGCTCCCGTGCACGAGGCCCTAGTTTCGGCACATTAACTGAAATGCTCCCGTGCACGTTGCCCTGGTTACCGCACACTAACCGAAATGCTCCCGTGCACGTAGCCCTTGTTACTGCATGGTAACCGAAATGCTCCCGTGCACGAGGCCCTCGTTACTGCACACTAACTGAAATGCTCCCGTGCACGTAGCCCTCGTTACAGCACACTAACTGAAATGCTCCCATGCACGTGGCCCTTGTTACCGCACACTAATTGAAATACTCCCGTGCACGTGGCCCTTGTTACCGCACACTAATTGAAATACTCCCGTGCACGTGGGCCTTGTTACCGCACACTAATTGAAATACTCCCGTGCATGTAGACCTCGTTACCGCACACTAACTGAAATTCTCCCGTGCACGTGGCCCTTGTTACCGCACACTAACTGAAAAACTCCCGTGCAAGTAGCCGTTACCGCACACTAATTGAATACTCCCGTGTACGTAGCCGTTACTGCACACTAACTGAAATGCTCCCGTGCACGTGGCCCTTGTTACCGCACACTAACTGAAAAGCTCCCGTCCACGTAGCCGTTACCGCACACTAATTGAAATACTCCCGTGCACGTAGCCGTTACCGCACACTATCTGAAATGCTCCCGTGCACGTAGCCGTTACCGCACGGTAACTGAAATGCTCTCGTGCACGAGACCCTTGTTACCGCCCACTAACTGAAATGCTCCCGTGCACGTAGCCTTCGTTACTGCACACTAACTGAAATGCTCCCGTGGACGAGGCCCTCGTTACCGCACACTAACTGAAAAGCTCCCGTGCACGTAGCTCTCGTTTCCGCACACTAACTGAAATTCTCCCGTGCACGTAGCCCTCGTTACAGCACACTAACTGAAATGCTCCCGTGCACGTAGCCCTCGTTTCCGCACACTAACGGAAATGCTCCCGTGCACGTAGCCCTCGTTACCGCACATTAACTGAATTGCTCCCGTGCACATAGCGCTCATTACCACACACTAACCAAAATGGTCCAGTGCACGAGGCCCTCGTTACGCACACTAACTGAAAAGATCCCGTGCATGTAGCCCTCGTTTCCGCACACTAACTGAAATGCTCCCGTGGACGAGGCCCTCGTTACCGCACATTAACTGAATTGCTTCCGTGCACGTAGCCCTCATTACCGCACATTAACTGAAATGCTCCCGTGGACGAGGCCCTCGTTACCGCACATTAACTGAAATGCTCCCATGCAAGTAGCCCTCATTACCGCACACTAACCGAAATGCTCCCATGCACGAGGCCCTTGTTACCGCACACTAATTGAAATACTCCCGTGCATGTAGACCTCGTTACCGCACACTAACTGAAATTCTCCCGTGCACGTGGCCCTTGTTACCGCACATTAACTGAAAAGCTCCCGTGCACGTAGCCGTTACCGCACACTAATTGAAATACTCCTATGCACGTTGCCCTTGTTACCACACACTAATTGAAATACTCCGATGCACGTTGCCCTTGTTACCACACACTAATTGAAATACTCCCGTGCACGTGGGCCTTGTTACCGCACACTAATTGAAATACTCCCGTGCATGTAGACCTCGTTACCGCACACTAACTGAAATTCTCCCGTGCACGTGGCCCTTGTTACCGCACACTAACTGAAAAGCTCCCGTGCACGTAGCCGTTACCGCACACTAATTGAAATACTCCCGTGCACGTAGCCGTTACCGCACACTAACTGAAATGCTCTCATGCACCAGACCCTTGTTAAAGCACACTAACTGAAATGCTCTTGTGCACGTAGCCCTCGTTACAGCACACTAACTGAAATGCTCCCGTGCACGTAGCCCTCGTTACAGCACACTAACTGAAATGCTCCCGTGCATGTAGCCCTCGTTTCCGCACACTAACTGAAATGCTCCCATGCACGTGGCCCTTGTTACCGCACACTAACTGAAATGCTCCCGTGCACGTGGCCCTTGTTACCGCACACTAACTGAAAAGCTCCCGTGCACGTAGCCGTTACCGCACACTAATTGAAATACTCCCGTGCACATACCCGTTACCGCACACTAACTGAAATTCTCCTGTGCACATAGCCCTCGTTCCCACATGGTAACTGAAATGCTCCTGTGCACGTAGCCCACGTTACTGCACGGTAACTGAAATGCTCCCGTGCACGAGGCCCTCGTTACCGCACACTAACTGAAATGCTCCCGTGCACGTGGCCCTTGTTACCGCACACTAACTGAAATGCTCCCGTGCACGTGGCCCTTGTTACCGCACACTAACTGAAATGCTCCCGTGCACGTGGCCCTTGTTACCGCACACTAACTGAAAAGCTCCCGTGCACGTAGCCGTTACCGCACACTAATTGAAATACTCCCGTGCACATACCCGTTACCGCACACTAACTGAAATTCTCCTGTGCACATAGCCCTCGTTCCCACATGGTAACTGAAATGCTCCTGTGCACGTAGCCCACGTTACTGCACGGTAACTGAAATGCTCCCGTGCACGAGGCCCTCGTTACCACACACTAACTGAAATGC
Organism: Hemitrygon akajei; assembly: GCF_048418815.1. Lineage (NCBI taxonomy): Eukaryota > Metazoa > Chordata > Chondrichthyes > Myliobatiformes > Dasyatidae > Hemitrygon > Hemitrygon akajei. The sequence continues at coordinate 40,441,430 of NC_133152.1, read as the reverse complement.
TCCCGTGCACGTGGCCCTTGTTACCGCACACTAACTGAAATGCTCCCGTGCACGTGGCCCTTGTTACCGCACACTAACTGAAAAGCTCCCGTGCACGTAGCCGTTACCGCACACTAATTGAAATACTCCCGTGCACGTAGCCGTTACCGCACACTAACTGTAATGCTCCCGTGCACGAGACCCTTGTTACCGCACACTAACTGAAATTCTCCCGTGCACATAGCCCTCGTTACAGCACACTAACTGAAATGCTCCCGTGCACGTAGCCGTTACCGCACACTAATTGAAATACTCCCGTGCACGTAGCCGTTACCGCACACTAACTGAAATGCTCCCGTGCACGAGACCCTTGTTACCGCACACTAACTGGAATGCTCCCGTGCACATAGCCCTCGTTCCCACACGGTAACTGAAATGCTCCTGTGCACGTAGCCCACGTTACTGCACGGTAACTGAAATGCTCCCGTGCACGAGGCCCTCGTTACCGCACACTAACTGAAATGCTCCCGTGCACGTAGCCTTCGTTACCGCACACTAACTGAAATGCTCCCGTGGACGAGGCCCTCGTTTCCGCACACTAACTGAAAAGCTCCCGTGCACGTAGCCGTTACCGCACACTAATTGAAATACTCCCATGCACGTTGCCCTTGTTACCACACACTAATTGAAATACTCCGATGCACATTGCCCTTGTTACCACACACTAATTGAAATACTCCCGTGCACGTGGGCCTTGTTACCGCACACTAATTGAAATACTCCCGTGCATGTAGACCTCGTTACCGCACACTAACTGAAATTCTCCCGTGCACGTGGCCCTTGTTACCGCACACTAACTGAAAAGCTCCCGTGCACGTAGCCGTTACCGCACACTAATTGAAATACTCCCGTGCACGTAGCCGTTACTGCACACTAACTGAAATGCTCTCATGCACCAGACCCTTGTTAAAGCACACTAACTGAAATGCTCTTGTGCACGTAGCCCTCGTTACAGCACACTAACTGAAATGCTCCCGTGCACGTAGCCCTCGTTACAGCACACTAACTGAAATGCTCCCGTGCATGTAGCCCTCGTTTCCGCACACTAACTGAAATGCTCCCATGCACGTGGCCCTTGTTACCGCACACTAACTGAAATGCTCCCGTGCACGTGGCCCTTGTTACCGCACACTAACTGAAAAGCTCCCGTGCACGTAGCCGTTACCGCACACTAATTGAAATACTCCCGTGCACATACCCGTTACCGCACACTAACTGAAATTCTCCTGTGCACATAGCCCTCGTTCCCACATGGTAACTGAAATGCTCCTGTGCACGTAGCCCACGTTACTGCACGGTAACTGAAATGCTCCCGTGCACGAGGCCCTCGTTACCGCACACTAACTGAAATGCTCCCGTGCACGTGGCCCTTGTTACCGCACACTAACTGAAATGCTCCCGTGCACGTGGCCCTTGTTACCGCACACTAACTGAAATGCTCCCGTGCACGTGGCCCTTGTTACCGCACACTAACTGAAAAGCTCCCGTGCACGTAGCCGTTACCGCACACTAATTGAAATACTCCCGTGCACATACCCGTTACCGCACACTAACTGAAATTCTCCTGTGCACATAGCCCTCGTTCCCACATGGTAACTGAAATGCTCCTGTGCACGTAGCCCACGTTACTGCACGGTAACTGAAATGCTCCCGTGCACGAGGCCCTCGTTACCACACACTAACTGAAATGCTCCCGTGCACGTGGCCCTTGTTACCGCACACTAACTGAAATGCTCCCGTGCACATGGCCCTTGTTACCGCACACTAACTGAAAAGCTCCCGTGCACGTAGCCGTTACCGCACACTAACTGAAATGCTCCCGTGCACGAGACCCTTGTTACCGCACACTAACTGAAATTCTCCCGTGCACATAGCCCTCGTTACAGCACACTAACTGAAATGCTCCCGTGCACGTAGCCGTTACCGCACAGTAATTGAAATACTCCCGTGCACGTAGCCGTTACCGCACACTAACTGAAATGCTCCCGTGCACGAGACCCTTGTTACCGCACACTAACTGGAATGCTCCCGTGCACATAGCCCTCGTTCCCACACGGTAACTGAAATGCTCCTGTGCACGTAGCCCACGTTACTGCACGGTAACTGAAATGCTCCCGTGCACGAGGCCCTCGTTACCGCACACTAACTGAATTGCTCCCGTGCACGTAGCCCTTGTTACCGCACACTAACCGAAATGCTCCCGTGCACGTAGCCCTTGTTCCCACACAGCTGGGATAAAGGCAAATAAGAAGTTTACAAAGGGTGAGAGATTTTCTTTGTTGTACTGTATTTCATTCTACCCTTCAATTAATAAACAAACATACGTGATTTGTCAACTTTCATTCTAAATATTCATGATATGCATGTTACGAAAAGGATTTAAATCTCAGCCATTTTTCAGACCCGGTAAAAAGTTCCTGCTCGGAGCAATGGTTGGTCCGCACAGGTGTATATAAAATTAGAGGGAACATTAGTTTTAATTGTCCCTTTAATGAAATCTCCAGTGTGATACCACCAACAAAGTACTTTTGTCGTCACTGTTGTAATGCAGACAACCAGCTTGTGCACAGAAGGATCCTACAAAGAGCAAGAAAGACCAAATGGCACCTTCGAAGCAATGCTGATTGAGGAATGAGTTTCGGCTACAGCAACGGGGATAACATCACAAACGCTGGAGATTCTGCAGATGCTGGAAGACGAGCAACACACACACAAAATGCTAGTGCAGGTCAGGGAGCACCTGTGGAAATGTTTCTTTCCCTCCGCCATCAGATTTCTGAACGGTCCATGCACCCAGGAACGTTAACTCACTGTTCCTCTTCTGCACCGTTTATTTTCTGTTGCCGCTTGCGCATAATAAATTTTTATGTCTTGCAGCACAAATTTCACGACACACGTCTGTACAGTAAACCTGATTCTGATTCCTTCATCTTTCCCGCCGCTGACTGTAAGGAGTTCGCAGGTTCTAACTTGTGACCGCAGGGTCCTCCTCCGGGGGCTCCGGTTTCCTCCCACAGACCAAAGACGTACTGGTTGGTAGGTTAACTGACCATTGTATGAGGGTAGGGTTAAAAATCGGGGGGTTGCTGGGCAGCACGGCTCGAAGGGATGGAAGGGCCTATTCCGCGCTGTATCTCGGTAAACAAATAGAAAACCGACGTAGAAAATACCCGAGGTTCATCAAGTTCTAAAAGAATAAATCCCTACCCCCCTCAGATTCCAGCGACGGCCACTGTCACTGATGGTGTGGAGTCGAAAAATCAGATTCAAACTATTTATTTAGAAGTACAGCACGGTGACAGGTCCTTCAACAAGCCCAATTAGACCCATGGGACCAATTAACCTACTAACCCGTACAGTTTTGGAATGAGGGAGGAAACTGGAGATCCTGGAGGAAAACCGGTCACGAGGAGAACGTGCAAACTCCTTACAGACGGTGGTGGTAATTAAACCCGGGTTACTGGCGCCGTAAGACGTTACGCTAACTGCTAGGCTGCCGTGCCACACCTTCACTGACATATATTGTGAAACTTGTTGTTTTACGGCAACAATACAGTGCAATACATTAAAAAATTACAAATTGCGATACATATATATAATTAAATAAGTAGTGCGCAAAGAGAGCAAAAATAACAAGCAACGCACGCAAAATGCTGGTGGAACGCAGCAGGCCAGGCAGCATCTATAGGGAGAAGCGCTGTCGACGAACAACAACACACACAAAATGCTGGTGGAACGCAGCAGGCCAGGCAGCATCTACAGGGAGAAGCACTGTCGACGAACAACAACACACACAAAATGCTGGTGGAACGCAGCAGGCCAGGCAGCATCTGTAGGGAGAAGCACTGTCGACGGACAACAACACACACAAAATGCTGGTGGAACGCAGCAGGCCAGGCAGCATCTACAGGGAGAAGCACTGTCGACGAACAACAACACACACAAAATGCTGGTGGAACGCAGCAGGCCAGGCAGCATCTGTAGGGAGAAGCACTGTCGACGTTTCGGGCCAAGATCCTTCGTCAGGACCAACTGAAAGATAGAGATTTGAAAGTAGGAGGGGGAGGAGAAAATGCGAAATGATAGGAGAAGGCCGGAGGGGGTGGGGTGAAGCTGACAGCCGGAAAGGTGATTGGCGAAAGTGATACAGAGCTGGAGAAGGGAAAGGATCATGGGACGGGAGGCCTCGGGAGAAAGAAAGGGGGAGGGGGAGCACCAGAGGGAGATGGAGAACAGGCAGAGTGATGGGCAGAAACAGAAAAAAAAAGGAGGGAGGGAGAAAAGCTAAATATATCAGGGATGGGGTAAGAAGGGGAGGAGGGGCATTAACAGAAGTTAGAGAAGTCAATGTTCATGCCATCAGGTTGGAGGCTACCCAGCCGGTATATAAGGTGTTGTTCCTCCAACCTGAGTTTGGATTCATTTTGACAGTAGAGGAGGCCATGGATAGACATATCAGAATGGGAATGGGACGTGGAATTAAAATGTGTGGCCACTGGGAGATCCTGCTTTCTCTGGCGGACAGAGCGTAGGTGTTCAGCGAAACGGTCTCCCAGTCTGTGTTCATGCGGTGGTTTATTATTCATTCACCAATCTGAAGCTTGTCCTAAAATGTTGTGGGTCTTCAGACCCCTGTACCTCCTCCCTGAAGGTAGTAATGAGAAGAGGACGTGTCCTGGGTGAGGGGGGTCCTTAATGCCGGATGTTACCTTTTTGAGGCATCACCTTTAGAAGATGTCCTCGATGTTGCACTGCGCAAGCCTCTTGTACCGGACTGCTCTGTACTCCAAGATACGCAATGATCACTTAAAAGCGAGGTAGGTAAGGATTTCTTCCCGTGGAAGATGACTGGATGAGTACCCTGCCACTACTGGGGTCTCATCAATAAAACAGCAAGCTGCTTACTCTTTACCTCTGCTGCGCACTACGTGCATTTTGAATTCTATTTTGTGGTAATAATTTGTTTTGTGTGCTGTGTTTTGTGGGAGCACCATGTTCATTTGGTTGTATACAGTGTACGGGGTGTCCAGGGAGGGGTAGCATCTCTGGTGAGAGGGTTTGTCGTGTCCATTCCAGGGCAGCTGACACACCTTTTGTCCCCACCGGACACTCAGCTCTCACCTGTGGCTCCAAGTAGCTGTTTGCGTGTGACAGGGGCCACACCCTGGTAACCAGCTTTGCTTTGACAGGTGGGCAAAACCAGGTGAGGGTAGCCGGCGGCCTCATACCCCCAGAGAGACAGGGACATGCCTGTCCTCGCACGTGAAGTCAGATGCAGCGGACTAGGTACATGAGGAAGATGATACTGCAAGGCTCAGTGGAGAGCGAAGGACATGACGAGGCACAGAAGATGTCATCGTCACCCAATGCAATCAAGGAAGAGCTCATTTTGTGACGCAAACAAAACGCTGGAGGATCTCAGCAGGTCAGGCAGCAGACATGGAAATGAACAAGCATTTCGTGCCGGGGCCCTGCTTCAGGACTGGAAAGGAAGGGGAAAGTCGTCAGAATAAAAAGGTATGGGAGAGGGGAAGGAGGGTAGCTGGAAGGTGATGGGTGGAAAAGGTAAAGGGCTGGAGAGGAAGGAATCTGACAGATGAGGAGAGTGGACCATAGGACAAAGGGAAGGCAGAGGGGACCAGGGGGAGGTGATAGGCAGGTGAAAAGAGGTAAGAGGCCAGAATGAGGAATAGAAGAAGGGGGAAGGGGAGGTGCCTAAGTCTTTTGCACGGTGCTGCAGTCATTTATGTATTGCACTGTACTGCTGCCATAAAAAAAATAAATTTCACGACACATGTGAGTGATGATAAACCTGATTCGGATATGGGTCTATCTTGTGGATTGTGAGTGGGAAGGGGACAAGGAGAGGGGAGTTATGGGTCATCTACTCCAACCAAGGAAGAGCCCAGTTTGTGAGGCTTGTTCGGGCCACTGGACCCTGACCACCGAGGTCGAGAGTGGAAGCACCCCAGTGCAACGGCTCCTCCACTTTATAAAACTCCCCCCGCACAGGTTTCCTGTCATCGTCGTCGGACATGATGGACAACCAGTAGAGTCAAATGGCAATAAACCTGAACTTGAACTTAAAGAGGAGGTGGATAAAATTTAAAAGATCACTGCAGTGAAGCCACAGAATAGGTCATGAGGTCCAGGGAAGATTAACCACCATCATATTGATTGCTGATTAATATCGCCAGTGTTCAAATACTCACTTTATTTCTATTCGCCCAATTGGATCCACTCCATTTAGTTGACAATACATTCAAAAACCATTACAGGTGTGAGTGGGGTGGAAAGCTCTAGTTAATATAGCCTTAAATACTTGAAGCCAATTATATTTATTGTGTCATATCTGCACTTGAAGTGATTTTTATCAACAGCAGCAATTTCAGATCCAATTCTGCTTTGCTAATAAAACAACCTCTTTATTCATGCTTTCTTTGAAATTTGAGATTCAAACTGTTATGGTAAAAAAATACGCATTCCTGCCTTTCATTTGGTGTCTCCTTCTCTGTGGCCCAATGATGAGGTATCAGTTTCCATTGTCATTTCAAGTGAAATGATAAACTATCGCCTGTTACTAAGAGACAATGAATACTTTATAAGTCAAAAGCCTTTTCAGCTCTGAACTACTTTTCCTTCAGCTTGCCCAGTCATTGTGTTTACTGAGGTGAGGTTTAATTTATTAAAACAAACAACACATGGCATGAGCATGCGGAGAGAAAAGCAATGGGTGGTGGGAAGGATCGATGGGGAGTTGTGGAGTGGATGTGTATCATTCTTTACGTCGTTTCCTCACTATCACCACCCCCCCCCCCCCGACTCCCCTCAACACACCCAACAGATGTGCCCGCCACTGAGCACGTCTACATGGGGCACTGCCAGGAGAAAGCAGCGTCCAGGCCAAGCTCTCCTCTCGTTGCTGCCATCAGGAAGGAGGTACAGGAGCTCCATCTAATGCCCTTCCCTTGGACAACATCGGTGGCATGAAGAGGGGAGACTTGCAGCTTGGGCAACTGCCGGTCTTCCATTAAAAAAATCCTTGCCCAGGCTTGCGCCCTAGAAACTTTCCAAGGTGCAAATCCATGGTCTATTGAGACTAACGGAGGCCTACACATACACAGGAGCTTCAGGTCCTACACCTCCAGGTTTAGGAACAGTTATTACCCATCAACCACCATCAAGGACCATCCCATCAAGAGGGGGTACAGGAGCCCTAGTTCTCACACTATCAGGTACAGGATCAGTTACCCCTCAACCATCAGGCTCCCAAGCCAGCATGGATAACTTCACTCACCTCAACTTCGATCTGATTCCACAAACAGAACACTAGGTGGCTATTTGATTATTAATTTATCTGGTTCAGCACAACATTGTGGGCCGAAGGGCCTCTTCCTTTGCTGTACTGTTCTATGTTCAATGCACTGACTTTCAGGGACTCTGCAATTCATATTCTCAGTATTATTTATCTATGGTTATTATTGTTTGCATTTGCACACTGGTTGTTCGTCAGTCTTTGTGTATAGTTTTTCATTGATTCTGTTGTTCTACTGTGAATGCCTGCAAGAAAATAAATCTCAATGTATCCCAAAGTTGCTGGAACACGCACAAAATGGCGAGGGATCTCAGAAGATCAGGCAGCATCTATGGAGCCGGCGTTTCGGCTCCTGACTGCTCATTTCCCTCCACTGATGTTGCTGCCATTGCTGAGTTCCTGCAGCATTTGGTACGTGTTGCTGTAAATCTTCCTGCTGCCTCTGCAGGCAGATGCTTACTTCTATAAAGCTTGAGCCTGCCGCTCCACCGTGACCGTGAGTTTCGGAAACAGCTCGAGAGGGAAGTGGCCAGTGGCCCCATATCTTCTGTCAACCCTTCCTCCTTTTTCCTCATCGCTCTCCTTCAGCCAGCCCCCCACTCCTGCTTCTTATGTAAATCCCTTGCCGCCCTGGACATATCAAAGGGCACAGCCTCAGAATAAAGGGATGCCTCTTTAAAACCCAGACCAGGAGGAACTTCTCCAGCCAGAGAGTGGTGAAAGCTGTGGAATATGCTGCCACAGAGGGCAGTGGAGGCCTAGTTACTGAGTGGATTTAAGGGAGGAATTGACAGATCCTTGATTGGTTAAGGAGGTTTAAGAGTGACAGGGAGAAGGCAGGAGAACGGAGTCGGAACAAAAAAATCAGCAACAGTCAATGATGGAGCAGACTCGATGGGCCGAGTGGAATAATCACTGCAAAAGGCAGCGTCCAAACAACGAGCAAAGAGAAACGTGAAGAAGCATCTCTTCTGGAGGCACATGGAAAGTGCAATATTTCAGTAAAGGAGTTACAAAGGCAACAGAGGGAGAGCTGTGGCAAAAGCTGGGACGGTAAAATTAAACTGGAGTCGGGCGGGATGCACGGCAGATGACACCAGTCAAAGCTGAGTAGAGGCAAGAGTCCGGGCCAAGGAGAGGAGCCCCGCGTTCAGAGAGGTCTCCCACTCTGTCAAAAGTCAGGCCCTGCTGAACGAGGCAAATTTGGCGGCTTTTATGATGAGAGGAATGAGGGTACACCACTCCCCCGAGAAAACTGACGCCTGGAGTGGGTTAAATTGTGCCTGAGCTCCCTTGCCTCCCTGTCACTGTGCGGAGGGGAGCCTGATAATAGGTACGCAAAGGGAAGGGGGCAGTGTGGGGCTGGTGTGTGCAGGAGGGAGGGGGACGAGTCCCAGCGTTTCCCAGAGAGGTCAGGCCGTGACCGTCTGACACACACCTGCTGCTACTCTGAAAGGCCGATAAACCAGTCTAAAGGCAGCTCTTTCCCTGCCGTTTAAAAGCTTCGCCACTTTGATGTAGCTTCACCAAAGGTGATTGCAACTCACGTTCTCAGCATTATTCTCATCTGCACAGTTTGGCTTCTTTTACACTTCGGTTGCTTGTCAGTCTTCCTCTACGTATAGTTTTTTCTCTGTAAAAATTTTCTTTTCCTCCCCTTTAAATGTCAGCAAGAAAATAAATCTCAGAGTAGTATACGGTAAGATACACAAGCTGTACTTCGATAATAAATTTACTTTGAAGTGGTTAACTTTGGTGTCTTTATGTGGACTGTCAACAGGTTAATCCTCCTTGAACATTCCACCCCCACCCTGCACTCTGCCTGAATTGGACATCGCTGCCAGGGGAGATTTACCAGGATGCTGCCGGGATTAGAGAGCGTGCCTGACGAGGACAGATCGGGTGAGCTAGGGCTTTTCTTCTTCTAGCGAAAGAGAACGGGAGGTGACGTGGTAAAGGTGTACAAGTTGTAAGAGCCACAGATCGAGAGGACAGCCGGAGACTTACTCCCAAGGTGGAAAGGGCTAACAAGGGGAGGGGGGCAGAATTTAAAGACGATGGGTGTAAAGTATATAGAGGGGACGTTAAGGGTAGTTTTTTTCACTACACAGAACGTGTTGGGTGCATGGAATGTGTTGCTGGGGTGGTGGTCGAGGCAGATATGTTACGGAGGTTTAAAAGATTCTAAGATAGCCATGTGGAGGATAAAAAAATGGAGAGCTACGTGGCAGGGAAAGCTTAGATCAGGGGAATCCCAACCTTCTTTATGCCATGGACCCCTACCATCAACCGAGGGGTCTGTGGACCCCAGGTTGGGAACCCGTGGGAGTAGGTTAAAAGGTTGGCACGACATTGTGGGCTGAAAGGGCCCGGGCTGGGCTGTGCTGTTCTACGTTCTAACCAGAGTTCGTGGGAAACCAGAACTGCCCTGCCTCACGACAGGCGGTCAGGGAAGTGGAAACGCAAGCCGGGCCACGAGGAAAGTTCGTCCCAGTTACAGGGTCTTCCTCACCCAACTTTGCAAAAGAGCTCAAACTTCGCCCCACAGCAACTTGACCATTTACTCACACACACACACACACACACACACACACACACACACACACACACACACACACACACTCACACACACACACACACACACACACACACACTCACACACACACACTCACACACACACACACACACACACACACTCACACACACACACACACTCACACACACACACACACACACACACACACACACACACACACACACACACACACACACACTATATCTAGCCTGCTGAACTTATAAATAACTCGTCAGTCTATGTATTTAAATGCAACGATTCCCCCTGTAAGATGTGTCGGTCATGGACAACGTCCTCTGCTCCACACGACTCTATCGCAGTCTGCAGTTGACGCAAGCACGAACAAACTTCCATATAGGGAGCACCATTACAATAGCATTTTTGAATTGTTTGTACATTGTCAAATTGAATAATTCGCAGGCATTTTTTTTTCAATATTGGGAACGTCCATACATCATTTTAACGACGGCTGCTGTGCTTTCTGCGGAGAAAATGTAGGATTAGCTGTAAACACTTGGAAGCTGGAGTGGGTCTCGAGGAGGCAGATGTTCTGAAAAAGAAAAAGGCTGCAAGAGGGCAGTGTCTGGAGACATCGTTGTGGAAATCACTGCCAAAAGGTTTCCAATAGGTTGAAGAGTTCAAACACTTAACCCCTTGCCTTGCTGACAGCCTCTCACATAAAGGATAAGGACCTCATTAAACGATGGTCCCTGCATTTCCTTTAGAGTTCAAGAGCTAGAGCCCAGGTACAATGCTCACGCGGCATACCTAGTTCACCCTTCCTGTCGGAATCCTCAGAATCAGAATCAGCTCTACTACCACTGGCAAACGTCGTGAAATCTCTTGTTCTGCGGTAGCAGTTCGCAGCAACACTCATAAAATGCTGGAGGAACTCGGCAAGTCAAGCAGCATCTTTGGGAGGAAATAAACAGTGAAGGAAATCTCCAGGCCAAGACCTTTCATCAATAAATATCTGGGGAGCCTCCGACCTGATGGGGCAAGGGATCGATTTCTCTAACTTCGGGTAATTTCTCCCCCTCCCTCCTTACGCTTTCCCCTCCTCCCACCTTCTTATTCAAGTCAAGTTTGTTGTCATTTAACTATATCCACGTATACTGTCAAACGAGACAATGATTCTCCAGACCAGGGCGTAAAGCACTGTAATGCACATAACACACAATAACTTAGAAAAGTGAGACTAAAATCTACAAATGAAGCCAAGTGCACAAATTAAATAATGTAGGGCACAGAACAGATTCTGGCTTGTGCACACCTTCCTTTCCAGTCCTAATGGAGGGTCTCGGCCCGAAAAGTCGACTGTTTATTCCCCTCCCTAGATGCTGCCTGACCTGCCAAGTTCCTCCCTCGTTTTGTGTGTGTTGCTCGAGATTTCCGGCGTCTGCAGAATCTCGTGTGTTTATGAAAATTACTGTAAGTTACAAAAACAGTGCAAAAGATGAAAAATGAGATAGTGATCACGAGTTCATGGACCATTCAGAAATCTGAATGCAGAGGGGAAGGAGCTTTCTTAAAACATTGAGTGGTGATCTTCAGGCTCCTGTACCTCCTCCCTGTGGTGATATCACATAGGCTCCTGGAGTTCAAAGACCTGTGACTAACTTCATCTCCTTTCCTTTCCTCTTTATTATTTTTAATATCTCAACTTCCATTTTAATTCGTACTGCAGTCCGCTGTTTATGGCCAAGTTCCCCTCGACTCCTTACTGGTTTTATCCTCTCATTTTTCATCTTGAGACCAGGAAGGAAACAAGTAAACTTGGCATTCAGCTAACAATCATTTTAGGAAAGAAAATTTTGCTTTTACTGGTTACAAAATGCATTTACTTGCAGATAGCCTTAAGCACTTGGTTAATGCGAGACCTTAAATTGTCAGCCACGCACAAAATGCTGGAGAAACTCAGCAGGTCAGGCAGCATCTATGGAGGAGAATAAACAATTGACGTTTCGGGCCCAGATGAAGGGTCTCAGCCCGAAACATCGACTGCTTATTCCTCCTCCATAGATGCTGCCTGACCTGCTGAGTTCCTCTGGCATTTTTTTTTGTGTATTGTTCTGGATTTCCAGCATCTTGTGTTTATGTCTGGTCAAACTAAACTTGCACACTTCTAAACACCCAGTGGAAAAAAACCACTGGTCAGTGTGAGACCCAGGATGCTGTCACACTTAAATCCCAAATCTATTAAAGGAAATCTAATCAAAGGCACAGTATTAACTGGGGATACTCCCGCTGGGAATGTCAATTCCCTGATGTGCTTTGTGGGATTGGACGGATTCTACAGGTGACAGAGCCGTGAGGAGAAGTGGAAATATGAAGTTCATGTCTCTGATTCTGCAATGCATTTTTTCATAACCTGTGTACATAATTAATCCTTTGGGGACTGCAGGATATTTTAGCTTCCTAGAAACAAACATGTTTTTGACGAACACCTTTCCTTCTTTAGTCAGATGATATTAAAAAAATAAATATTTACATTTTTTTCCTCCATTTTTTTTCTTCCCCTCCAAACCCTGAGTCCCATGGGGTTTGGGGAAAGACACAGTTCAAACAGGATTTAAATAGGACAGACGGACGCCCTAAAATATCGAGCATCAGAACGCACCCAACTTTGCCTTGGACCCAATACAATGATTAGAAGTCTTCCCTCCATTTCTCAAATTTGAATAGGTATCCATTGACCTTGTTGGAGGTGATTTGAGGAAATTTTGGTCTCCATCCTACCACGGTTAGGAAGAGGGATAATCTCCAAGGCAGCACTGAGGGAAACTTCTCAAACTGGATTGGCGGGGGGCAATGCATATTGTCTTACAGAAGCCCTTGAATTGTGTTATGAGGAAAGGCTGAGCAAGGGCTTTTTCTCTTCGAAGGATGAGAGATGATTAGATCGAGGTGTACAAGATGATAAGAGGCATAGTCAGAGTGGACCAGCAGACTTTTTCCCAGGGCAGAAATGGCTAATACTAGGAGTCATAATTTTGAGGTGATTGGAGGAAAGTATAGGGAGATGCCAGAGGTAGGCTCTTTTTACAGAGTGGTGGGTACGTGGAATGCCCTGCCACAAGAAGTGGTCAAGGTAGACACGTAAGGGGCATTTAAGAAACTGTTAGGCACATGGATGATAGAAAAACAGAGGGCTTTGTAGGATGGAAGGGTTAGCTTGGATCTTAGAGTAGGTTGAAAGGTCGGTACAACGTCATGAGTTGATGGGCCTGTACTGTGCTGAAGTGTTCTGTGTTCTGTGTTGTGTATTTGGTCGTTTTGAGATGCTCGGCCAATTCTAATTTGCGGGTCTGGGTTCCTGTGGTTGGCCACTGCCTCCTGGCAAGTCCCTCGCTACCTGACTCCTTTACTGTAGGATTGACATCTGTATCTGTACTGGTCAGTAGAGCTGGGAGTATTGGGTACATGGACCCAACCCAGACCATGGAGGCCACCTCCAATCATTGCGCCAAAATGTGAAGGCTAGAAGTGAAGGCGGCTAAATTATTCAGGGGGAGGGGTGTCAACTTTAGATAATGCACTGAGAGAGCAAAGATTTCAAAGCATGGTTGAGGAACTTCATGAGGTCCACATTATGGTTAGAGCATCCTCCGTTCTCACCACCCTCCATCTACCTTGGGTTTTTGAGACCAGGATGTAGTCCATCCATTGCCAATATTATCAGGCCACTGACAATTCAACTGCAAGACAAGCTCGTATCCCGCTCCTTTCACGTTGGATAGTCTTGCCTATCTTAACAGTGCTCTAGACTGCCTCCTAGAGGCTGACTCAAGGATTGCAGTGGCCACACAGATGGGGCAACTTTAGACACTGTGGTAGCAAGGTGGCTGATTACTTTCACTGGTCTCGGAGGAGGTAAAGAATGGGAGAAGTGTGAACCTTTAACTGTGCGATTCTGCAGCTGCTGGAAATCCATCGTAACGCACACAAAATGCTGGAGGAACTCAGCAGGCCAGGAGAGGAATAAACAATCAACGTTTCAGGCCAAGACCCATCATAGGGACTCAAGGATCAAGACCAGGAGTTGGCCCTCTGGCCCATTAAGCCTGCTCGGCCATTCAATAAAACCATGGCTGATCTAGCCGTGGGCAAAACTCCGCCTACTTCCCCGTGATACAGGGAATGCTAGAAGGAAATGAGGGGAGGGGAGAGAAATGTGAACTCTGCCATGGATAGTCCCAAACCTGGCTGAGAAAGGAGGAGGGTAGGGCACGGGGCTAGCAGCCCCATCCGGTAAAAACCCAAAACTATGGAAATGCCAGCATAAGCTCCGAGGTCCTCATCCCCGGGAGAGGAAGGATACAGTCATACAAACCTGGCTGTGAAAGGAGAAGGGTTGGTACGGGGCTACCAACACCATCCCATAAACACCCAGAGCTACAGAAACGCCAAAGACCTCATCCCCGGGAGAGGAAGGATACAGTCATACAAACCTGGCTGTGAAAGGAGAAGGGTTGGTACGGGGCTACCAACACCATCCCATAAACACCCAGAGCTACAGAAACGCCAAAGACCTCATCCCCGGGAGAGGAAGGATACAGTCATACAAACCTGGCTGTGAAAGGAGAAGGGTTGGTACGGAGCTACCAACACCATCCCATAAACACCCAGAGCTACAGAAACGCCAAAGACCTCATCCCCGGGAGGGAGAGGATCTTACCGCCAGAGGCCTATGGCCCAGTAGGTGCGATGGGCTTAAGTGTGTAAGGGAAGAAATGCGAAGCGCATTAAATATTACAATACGAATGACTAAACTGACCATCAAATGGCAGCAACTGTTCCAGCAGAAATGTAGCACTAACAGGTGTCCTTCAGTCACAAATGTTAGTGCGGTCTTCGAGGGCCATCGTTTTCACAGAAGCCTGCCAAAATCTGACACGGAATACTGCTCCAAAAGGATTTCCAGGGTTCATTATGTGCAAACCAAGTATGTAATGGAAAACTGTACTAAACTCTGCAGCTGACTAATTGAATTGCACATAGCTTGGGCAGCCTACTTTGGATCATTTCTCTATAAATAACATTATTACGAGTCTTTGTAATGCAATAATGCAGAACGTTATCCTCTCATTAAATGAAATAAAATGAAATTAAATGAAATCCGTAAAGAATAATGGAAACTTTGGCTAAATTAAAAAAAATCAGATGTCCGCTTTCCAAGGGAAATTCTATGTGGAAATATCAAAGGTGACAATTAAAATCAGTGAGGGAACTTACTTAATGCTATGTAATTCTGTTTTTAAGTACAGGTGATGCCTCTTTCTTTTATTTACAGGAAGGTTTCCAATCTTGTCAGACCTCTGCTCTATAGCAACAAGGATGAAACAACTGAGGGGAAGTGGAGGGTGAGGTTGAAGAGGGTGGTGGAGGGGGGGGGCGTAGAAGGATTGTTATTCTGGTACCTAGACACTGTTACCACGACGATATCCTGCAGGTCAAACAGTGGGAGCGTTCCCACCCACCCCTGCCCCGGAATAGACGGGGCAAACAACAGCTCAGCGGTACCCAATCACAATGAAAAGTGTCTAAAATGAACCACCTGCTGCATTGTTCCCCTCACACCCTCTGCGTCTTTATTTGTTTAAAAACCATACGGGGTGGAGGGAAGCCTCCCTCACTCTCTGTGCCCACAATGTTAAATCGCATCATTACTCTCAACTGTCGGAGTGCAAATACCCTTCTCCTTTAGCCGGGTGGGAGAGGGGGTGGGAGCAAGGCCAGCGAAACAGAGTTATAATCAGCTTCAGCAGGACACAAGCTGCTGGTAATTAAAGCTAATCGTTACTGTGTCATATGGCTGAAGATATGGATGCGGGTAATTTTTTTAAAGACAGACGCTGCCTTTTATTAAAAAGGGCAGAGTACAGTCAGTGGCCACTGCGTGCATGTCTGTGGTCGTCTGCTGCTGTGGCCCGTCCACTTCAAGGTCCGGCCTGTTGTGTGTCCAGAGATGCACTTCTGCATGCCACTGTCGTTAACGCGTGCTTATTCGAGTTACTGCCGCCTTCCTGTCAGCCTGAACCAATCCGGCCATTCTCCTCTGACCTCCCTCAGTAACAAGGCATTTTTGCCCACTGATCTGGCACACAACGGATCTTTTAAAATAAATTTTTGCACCATTCTCTGTAAACTCCAGAGACTGCTGCACATCAAAATCCCAGGAGATCAGTGGTTTCTGAGACACCCAAACCTCCCTGGCTGACACCAACAATCATTCCACGGTCAAAGTCACTTAGATCACATTTCTTCTCCGTTTAAAGTTTGGTCTGAACAACAGCTGAACCTCTTGACCATGTATGCATGCTTTTATACACTGAGGTGCTGCCACGTGATTGGCTGATTAGACACAACGAGCAGGCATACAGGTGCATCTAATAAAGTGCCCACTGAGTCTATACTGCTGCTACGTTGGACTTTAGTGACAGAAGGTTAAGTTTTCTTCTATGTAATGTTTTCATTTAATTTTCCAACCTCTGAACTCTAAACTGGTTGCACAACCTATGGGCTCACTTTCAAGGACTTGACTCTCGTGTTTTTGGTATTATTGTACAGTTTGCCTTCTTTTGTACATGGGTTGTTTGTCAGTCCTTGGTTGTGTGTAGGTTCTCATTGATTCTATTGTATTTCTTTGTTTTACTGTGAATGCCTGTATGAAAATGAATCTCAGGGTAGTTTGTGGTGACGTACACACACTTTGATAATAAATTTACTTTGAACTTTGGACCAGGAGCTTGTTCCCAGTGAAAAGGCTGCACTCCGACACCGAGACTCACCACTCACCCAATCCCGAGATCGGGCACAGGAATTTTCTACAGCACTTGCTCTGTGTGCACAATGCAACGATGGTCATTTTAAGGATGAACTTTAGTAGGCGATATACCTTCCTTTTACAAAATACAGCTCTGTGGTGATATAGTTCTGATTAACTTTTTTATATATCGTAAGGTTGGCTTGGAGTTGGGTAGTGGAAAGGTGGGGTGGTAACTAACTTCATACGATCCTACTATGGGTGCTTTTCTTAATTGTTATGAACTTACTTTGATAAGTTTGTTTTGCACTGCGTAAACCTCTTTTTTTGTTTTGTTGCATTGTAAAAACTCCTAAAAATTAATTAAAAAAAGATGAACTTTATTTGTCACATCTGCATTGAAACTTGCAGCAAAATGCATCGCTGGGAACTGCAGCGAGGATTGTGTGAGGCAGGCTCAGGAGTGGCTGCATTTCTGGCGCCGCCACGGCCTCCCCCCCCCCCCCCCCCAACTCACTAACGTGAACCGCTGGTTTCGGAAAGCGGTGGGCGAGGTTGGAAGCTTTTGTGTGTCCACCACCCTCAAAACTGTAGCTGTGTGATAGGGTCAGAGAGAAGTTCAGCTCAGAAATGGGTCCTTCAGCCCATCTAGTTCATGCCGAACCGTTTAACCTGCCTACTCCCATCAACCTGTACCAGGACCATAGCGTTCTAAACCCCTCCCACCCATGTACTGATCCAAACATCCCTGAAGTGTTGAAATCAAATTCACACCCACCACTGGCAGCTCGTCCCACACCCTCACACCCCTCTGAGTGAAGAAGCTTCCCCTTAAACTTTTCACCTTTCACCCTGACCCCATGACCTCTATTTCTAGTCTCATCTAACCACAGTAGAAAAAGCCTCCTTGCATTTACCCTACCTATACCCCTCATAATTTTCAAATCTCCCCTCAATCTTCTACATTCTAGGGAATAAAGTTCTAACTTATTCAGTCTTTCCTTATAACTCAGGTCCTCCAGACCCGGTAATGTGCTGGTAAATTTTCTCTGTACTCTTTCAGTTTTATTTACATGTTTTTTCCTTTATTCTTTGGAGCGTAGAAGGTTGAGGGGGGACTTGATAGAGGTATTTAAAATTATGAGGGGGATAGATAGAGTTGACGTGGATAGGCTTTTTCCACTGAGAGTAGGGGAGATTCAAACAAGAGGACATGAATTGAGAGTTAAGGGGCAAAAGTTTAGGGGTGACACGAGGGGGGACTTCTTTACCCAGAGAGTGGTAGCTGTGTGGAACGAGCTTCCAGTAGAAGTGGTAGAGGCAGGTTCGGTATTGTCATTTAAAGTAAAATTGGATAGGTATATGGACAGGATAGGAATGGAGGGTTATGGGCTGAGTGCGGGTCGATGGGACTAGGTGAGAGTAGGCGTTCAGCACGGACTAGAAGGGCCGAGATGGCCCGTTTCCGTGCTGTAATTGTTATATGTTTCCTGTAGGTAGCTGTTTGGACGAAGTGACCCTGAGAGGGATGAGAGACACACTGAGAAGGCCCTCTGGGCCTGTTTCGTCATTCAGTAAGACCACAGCTGAATCTTTGCCTCCTGTTAACATAAAAGTGATTGCGTGGCTTCTTCAGCAGTGCGTAAATATGTTCTCAAAGGTTTGACCCTTCTACTTGCCCCATTCTGGCCCCTGGGTTCCAAGACTTCCCCTCCTGCCTCCTCCTGTTAGAAAAATTCCCTGTCCAATCCATTTTTTTGCCTTTCTGTTGAATTCATCCAATTCTAACTTACTCCTTACCAGTGTCTGAATGTCAGAGAGTTTAATAGCAGAGCAGAAGAGAATTCTGTTGATCCAGTCTGGACCATTTCCTCGAGAGACCCTCTCGATCGGAACCACTCCTCTGCACATAGAGTCATACAGCACTGAAACTGGCCCTTCAGCCCAACTCGTTAATACTAGCCGAAGTACCCATTCGTTAGTACCAGTTTGACCCAACGTTTTCCCTCCAAGTGTCTCTCCAAATATCTTTTAGATGCTGTTATTACACCTGCCTCAACCACTTCTCTTGGCAGCTTGTTACCCTCAGTGTGAAAAAAGTTTCCCTCAACTTCCTATCAAATCTTTCTCTACTCACCTTAAATCTGTGCCCTCGAGTACAACCCAGAGTGCCTTAACCCAATCTACCACCCTCATAGTTTTATATACCTCTCTTCAGACTCCTGTGCTTCAAGGAATACAGTTCTAGCCAGTAAAACCTCCGCCTATAACGCCATCCTTCAAGTCAGGCAACAACTTTGTAGATCATTTTTGTAATCTTTCAGTTTAATAACATCTCTCTTATAGCACGGTAACTCACCAGCATCCCGTACAACGACGTCATAACCTCATAACTTTTACGCCCAGTGGCCGGACTGATGAAAGCCATTGTGCCACAACCCTTCTCCACTGCCCTGCAGCTTCACTTTCAGAGAATCAGGTGCCTGAACTTCAAGGTCCCTGTGTCCCGCTGCACTCTCCACAGTCACCGACTGCTGAAGCACTGTTGACCAGTCTGGGCCGAGAAACAGGGCGACCCCACACCAAGTTCTTCACTTTCTGTAATCCCAATGAGGGACTCAAAGGTCGATCCATCACGACGCAAGGTAGTTGAGAGGCAGACAGGTGAAGACTTGGCCGAGACTGAGGGCTTCAGTGGGATCAGAGGGACAGAACGGGAAGCAACCAACCAATCTTATTCCCTACTCATACAGTGAACATTGAAATCTACAGCACGTTAGAGGCCCTTCGGCCCACAACGTTGTGCCGACCGTGTAACCTACTCTGGAGACTGTCTAGAATTTCCCTAGCATGTAGCCCTCTATTTTTCTAAGCTCCATGTCCCTATTTAAGAGGCTCTTAAAAGACCCTATTGCATCCACTTCCACCACTGCCATTACCAGTGCATTCCACGTACCCACCACTCTCTGTGTGAAAAACCCTGACGTCCCTTCGGTACCCATTTCCAAGCACCTTAAAACTATGCCCCCTCGTGTTAGCCATTTCAGCCCTGGGAAGAAGTCTCTGGCTATCCACACGATCAATGCCCCTCATCATCTTATACTCCTCTATCAGGTCACCTCTCCTCCTCTGAGGCTCCGAGGAGAAAAGGCCGAGTACACTCAACCTATTCTCATAAGGCGTGCTCCCCAATCCGGGCAACCTCCTGGTAAATCTCCTCTGCACCCTCTCTATAGCACACACCTCTACTGTGCCTCATGGCTGGTTCCAAACATGGCTGCTCATGGGGCCAGCAACCCCATCCCATAAAAACCCAGTGCCACAGAAACACCAACTGAAGCTCCTAAGACCTCATCCCTGGGAGAGAAGGGATCTTCGCCAAGACCAGGTATGAAGTTGAGTAGCGAAAGCGGAAGCTGCGATTGGCCCAGGACAGAGGACTCCGGCGGGCTGCTGTCGGTGGCCTAGGCCACAATCGGGGTGACGGGCTTCGGAAGAAGACCGTCCTTTCACCTCAGACTGGGCTGGCTCCTGTTGATCTCTGACAGCAAGAGGTGTACAGGAGAACATTGGGGTACACAGCGGTTAAACAGCCCTGCTGGGGCAAGGGTCAGCTGGCAGGACAGTGCGCTGCAAACCAAGGCCTGCGCAGAGAGGCATCTGCCCTGCCAAACTCCAAAGCAATTCTCCTCAGAAATACTCCCATCATACCCCTTGTTATTCTGCTGCCAGCACCCCTGTACTCGTTCCCTTCAATAAACAAGTTCACCGAAGGGGGCGTAATGAGAGTGTAGCGGTTAGTGTAACATTATTACAGTGCCAGTGACCCAGTTTCAATTCTGCCACTGTCTGTAAGGGGGTTGTACGTTCTCCCCGTGACTGCATGGGTTTCCTCCCACAGTCCACAGTTGATAGGTTAATTGGTCATTTTAAATTGAGCCATGATTAGGATAGGGTTAAATCGAGGGATTGCTGGGCGGTGTGGATTGAGAGGCCAGAAGGGGCTATTCCATGCTGTATCTCAAAAAGTAAGTAAATAAATCAAACCAGCAGATGTCACCTGGTCTAATTTGCTCAAATTCCCCCGATTCCCACTGCCTCCTCCTGCATTCCGTCTCCTCTTCTCTCTACACTCTTCGCTCCTTTGAAAAAGTGAGCAAATGCTTATTTCCATTATCGTCACCCCTACATTTTCCACACTTGCTGCTGCTCTACCTGAGTGTATTTTCCTCGCCTCCGAGTTGCCTCTTCGCAATAAAATCCTCTGAACAGCTACAGATTTGCCAGGCCGATTAATCTGTGAGGTTGGAAAACTGCTCTTTCAGGCAGTAGATTTGTAGCCTCCATTGCTTGTTTCTTGTTTAATATTTTATATTCCGATTCTGCTCTGTAATAAAGTGCCCACAGTCAACCTCAACTGATGGTTTCCATCCACTTCACAGAATGACTCTCCATCACTGTGAGAAAGACTTATATTTTCCACAGCACCTTTCAAAACATCTCACAGTGCTTTACAACCAATTACAACACTGTTACAACTCAGTGAACGCAGAACAACAAGACCCGTAAGACATAGAACGGAATTAGGCCATTTGGTCCATCAAGTCTGCTCCACCATTCCATTATGGCTGATTTATTATCCCTCTCAACCCCACTCTCCTGCCTTCTCCCTGTAACCTTTGATGCCCTGACTAATCAAGAACCTGTCAACCTCTGCTTTAAATATACCCAGTGACTCAGCCTCCACAGCCTTTTGTAGCAACAAATTCCACAGATTCACCAGCCTCCGGCTAAAGAAACTCTTCCTCATCTTTTTTTTTCAAGGGATATCCCTCTATTCTGAGGCCTTGCCCTCTGGTCCCAGACTCCCCACTACAGGAGTCATCCTCTCTCCACATCCACTCTATCTTGGCATTTCGGTATTCAATAGCTTTCAATGAGGTCCCCCCTCAGTCTTCTAAACTCCAGCAAGTACAGGCCCAGAGTTATCAAAGACTCCTCACGTGTTAACCCTTTCATTCCCAAGATAATTTTCCTATACCTAGTTGGTACACAGCACGTTCTCACTCAGGACAACAGTGGCCATAACACCTGGGACACAAAGGTCATGGTCTCTGCTTCCCATGGACAGGTGAGTGGACAAGGCCTCTTGGCCTTGTGAAAAACAGTCAAATGCTAAGGAAATGGGAGAAGTGATGCCTGATGCGCCACAAGGCACGGAAAGGTGCAGAACAACAAATTTCAGGTGGAGAAGACATTTGCAGAGTTACGTGAACAAAACATTGTCGGTTGAAGCTACAGTGGATGTTACAAATGTTTGCCAAGGAAACATTTTGAAGATTTTTAAGATGTCCACCATCAAATGGTGATGCGAAACTAAAGCAGCATTCACTATTAAGGCTCTCACCACCTATTAAATGCCTTATGATCAGAGAGGAGCTACAGGAGCCTGAAGACATCCACTCAGCGTTTCAGGAACAGCTCCTTCTCCTCCACCACCAGATTTCTGAATGGCCCATGAACCCACGAACACTACCTCACTATACCTCTTTTGCACTATATGTTAATTTTATATTTTATTCTAATTTACGGTAAATTTTTATGTACTACACTGTACAGCTGCCACCAAATAACGAACTTTATGACACAAGTAATTAATAATATACCTGATTCTGATTCCGATTCAGTAACCGACATGTGTCAGTAACACTACTGAGCTAGTCAAAAGGGTCACCCTGCCTCCATGCCTGAACACTTCCTCCTGCTGATGAGACAGGTGTTGTAGCCCCTATAAGCAACAACTGGAACCGAGGGGTAAGACTCAGCGGGCACCCCGGGGCAAATTCAGAGTCAGATTTACTTATCACACGTACACTGGAGTAGACAGTAAAACGCGTTGTCTGTGTTAACATTGTCTGCGCTGGCGGCAGCCCACGCGTGCTGGTGCCAATGTCGCACAACTGGAGTGTTCCACAGAACGCCACCAGACGAGACGACACGCACAAAGCGCCGGAGGAGCTGAGCAGGGCCAAGCAGCATTCAGGGAGAGGACGTTTTGGGCTGAGACCCTTCTTCAGGGCTGGAAAGGAAGTGGGGGAAGAAGCTAAGACAACAGCGGCAAAGCAAACCCTTTTCCCATCCCTCCCACCCACCAGCCCCACACACACCCTGCAATTTGCTCCAGAACTCAGAGGGCTGACGAGAGTAAAGTACTGATGGGGCAGAGAAGAAGATGCTCCCACTTGGGGCATGGCCCAAACAAGAGCCGTAAATACAATATCGTCACAAACATCAAGGCAACAGCTAAACATGGAACTTGCTATTTCCATGCCACCTTTCATTTGCTTTAACTGTTTTTTTTTACACAACCTGAGTAAATCGGATGCAAACACCACAGGGACATTTAGAGGTGGTTGAACAAATGTTCATGGGAAAATGGGGCTAGCTCAGGGAGGAAGCTTGGTTAGTATGGACATGATGGGCCGAAGGGCCTGCTCTGTTGAATGCAGGATTTAGATGTCATGTGGGGCGGGGGGGGGGGGGTGGTTTATTTGCCCATGAAAGGCCACTTCCGCTGTGTCGGTCACTAATAAGCCCGTTCAAAGGGCGTGGCTGCTCTTCCTCATTGGTAGGCTGGTGCACCACGTTACCGATTCTGGTTCCAGGCGCTCCAGGGGTATTTGCGCAGGAGGCTCGGTCTCTATCGTTGTCCCCAGCCACTCATCTTCGCGCTGAGGTTGTGGCCGGCCAGAAAGAACCACTGGGAAAGCACGCTGCAGATATGGGAGGGCCCGCGCAGACGCTTAGTTGAGTATCTGTTGCTGAAGGTTTGGTTTTGCAGTCTGCGTAACTCAGGGGGGCTAAGATATCTGGCAAGTGTTTTGCTGTCTGTCTGTAAATAACTGATTAACGCACTTATTTGTAATCAGAGTCTTCCGTCTCACTCACCAAACCCGTGAACCTGCTCCCTCGTACCGACAGATCATCATCATTACGCACCGTGCCGTATGATGCAGGCGATCACGGTGATCGTGACCATCATGCGGACACGGAATAGAGAGTGATGAAAATATGGCTGGCTGAAGAGGGCCGGTAGGAGGCTCATGTGAAGCAAAAAGGCTGGCATGGATCAGTAAGGCCGAATGGCCTGTTTTGGTGAGTTTCGGTCGTAAGGCACTACCCTTCCTAATGAGTCGAAGTCAAAGTAAGTTGATTATCAGACTACATACATTTTATCATATTCTACCTTGAGATTCATTTTCTTGCAGGCATTCACAGGAAAATCAGGAAATACAATAGAATTTGTGAACAATTAATTATATATAAATAAAGACTGACAAACAACCAATGTGCAAAAGAAGACAAGTTGTGAAAGTTTAAAAAAAACTAATACCGGGAACATGTGGAGTTCTTGAAATTGAGTCCGTAGGTTGTGGAATCAGTTCAGGGTTGAGGTGAGTGAAGTTATCCACACTGATTCAGGAGCCTGATGGTTGTAGGGTTGTAGCAGTAACTCCTTACTGCTGCCTGTAAGGAGTTTGCACGTTCTCCCCGTGACTGCGTGTGTGTCCTCCGGGTGCTCCGGTTTCCTCCCACAGTCCACAGATGTACCGACTGGTAGGTTAATTGGTCCTGTGATTAGGCTAGGGTTAAATCAGGGGGTTATGGGCATCGCGGCTCATTGGGCCAGAGGGGTCAACACTGTGCTGTATCTTAGTAAAATAAAACAGCTCCTGAACCTGATGGGACGAAGCTCGCAATGTGGTTACAGTGAGTATTGAACAGAATGCAGAGACTCTCAAAATGAAATGCATCTGCGTCCTTCACTACCGAAGGGTTTAACGTGAGTCCGTTGACCAAAGGCAGGTTCAGATGCCCCTGTCCTGGTCACCATGCTGATGGGAAACTGTCCCCCACACGCGTCCCGCCAGAGGAGTGAGGGTGGCTGGGTTGGAGTCCGCGGTGAGCAGACAGCACGAGTCACCCCTGCGCATTGATGCACGCCCCTGTAAAGGTGAGTAAGGTGAGGGTGGGGGCATGTTCAGTTCAGCACACACTGCCTGCTGAAACCAGCCATTTGGAAGTGGCAGCGTTCCTCCTCGCAACGACTGACCTGCTAATTTCAGGCCAGCTTCATCAATTCACTAACCTGTGAAGGCTGTGTGCTTAGCCCGATGCAGTGGGACCCATCAGCCAACAGATTACTGCAATAAAGACTGAACCCAGAGTGCCCTCGGCAACTTTCAGAGGCAGCTCATTGTTTTCTGCTCTGACGGCGCCGGCGTGGAAGTGATATTCTGCACGTTTCGGAGCTGAGTGAACGAAGAAGGGAGATCACCGGCGTGAACCCCATCGATCTCAACCACTAGTTTTCTGACTCACGTTTGGCCTCAAACCAGATAACAGATCAAAACCACGTCAAGTTCAGTTCATCATCACTCATCTGCACAGACTTTTAGTTAAACACTGCTTCAGTTTTACAACTACTCTGTGAATCCCTCGCCCGCTGACTGCAACGTCTTTGGGCCCTAAGACCTTCTCAACTCCCTAAAGACCGAAAATTAGCTTCGTTTGTCACATGTGCGTCGAAACATGCGGTGAAATGTGCCGCCTGCGTCAAATCAAATCAGCGAGGATTGCGTTGGGCAAGTGTCGCCACACTTCCACCGACACAGCAAGCCCACAACTCACTAGCGTTAACCGTACATCTCTGGAATGAGGGACGAAACCGGAGCACCCAGAGGAAACCCACGCGGTCACCGCGAGAAGGTAGAAACTCCTTACAGACAGTGGCGGGAACTGAACCCCGATCTTCCTTTAAAGATGGCGCTACCATACTCTCCTCCTGTTCTACCCTCTAGATCCTCCCCAAACTGAATCACTCTACCATTAGCTGACGGGGCCCTGGGCTCTGGAGTCTCCTCCCTGAAACACCCCGTCTCTTGACATATTTCTACGTCCCTCACTGAGATCTCAGGTCAGCCCCCCTCCCCAATATCTCCACCCAGGTCCAGTTCGGTGTCCTGCTATTGGCGATCTCTGGGGAAGATCGAAAACCAAAGGTTGACCAGCCATCCGGAAGTCGAGGCACCAAGTCTGCAAGTCCATTGGGTAAGTCGGAGGCTCCATGTCTGCAGCAAGTCTGCAGGGAGCTGGAAGGTTGGAAGACTGACTGTGCATGTGAGTGGGTGGGAGGGAAGAAAGTGAGTTGATTTGCTGTTGTTGTCTTCTTGCCTTTGTTGCTCTGTTGTTATTGTTGTTGTTTGCTGAACACTGCGGGCCGGAATGTGTGGCGACACTTGAGGGCCGCCCCCCGGGGCACATCCTTTTAGGCTGCGTTGGCCGTTAAGGCAAATGACGCATTTCACCGTATGTTTCAACATATATGTGATAAATAAATAGATCTGAGTGTGAACCTGAAATTATTTTGACCAAGGCCAATATTGCCCCCTTCCTCCCAAAACGTAGTTCTTTCCAAAAATGGCATCCACTGGCATTCTCAGTTCTAACATTACGTGGAACAAGCTAAAAATGCTCATGAGCCAAGCTCTTCAGTATTGCCCGAAAAGCTTTCTTTCAGATTTCATTCACCCCGCGGAGGTTAAGTGCGATGGCAATTCATGTCCTAGTGAAGGTCACACAATGCTGTGTCCCTTAGGGGGTTAACTGCGTGAAAAAAAAAAGTGAATGAATTCAAAACTTTGGACAAAGACATTGCGTTTTCTGTTTGTTGTTTCAAAAGAGAAGGGGGCAGACGAAAGGCGGTGGTAAGCAAGCGATTACACGCTTTCACGGATACGCATCCGATCTGATAAGTAGCGACAGGGTACCAGCAACCAAGTGGTTAATTTTTGAGAGACAAAGGTCTTTTCTGTCAGTTCTTTCCCATAAAGTGATATTCTGAGAAACAGAATAGCTCTCAACAGCTCAGAATACAATGACTACAAAGTGCCCCGGACCCGAAACAGTGGCAAAGAAAAGACAGCTGCATTGTTGTCGAGACAATGAGGTGGACTAACAAACAAAAAATGTCACTGCTCCGTTGCAACAGAGCTAAACCCCTTCAGCAGAGAGACATCAGGGCCCTGCGAGGAAGGAGACAGTTCTGATCGCGAACTGTTGGTCCTCTGCCC
The DNA here is from genome assembly GCF_048418815.1 of Hemitrygon akajei. Lineage (NCBI taxonomy): Eukaryota > Metazoa > Chordata > Chondrichthyes > Myliobatiformes > Dasyatidae > Hemitrygon > Hemitrygon akajei. The sequence goes on along the minus strand of NC_133152.1, from coordinate 40,414,602 downwards.
GGGAATTTAAAAAAAAATTCACGCCCCAAGGAGAAAACCAGCGAAGACAGGGTTAAACATTCCTCAAAATTAAAAGAAAATTTTAAAAAAAGTATTGCGGCCCATGTAGAGATAAAAAGAAAATAAGCTTTCTAAACCTCTTTGGTATAATTGGCTAGAAAGCAAGGACAGCATAAAATTTACAGGCAGCTGTTAATAGTGTGGAGGGGACAAAGTCACCTCAGTGTAGATCCTTTTTACCTAGTAATCTGCTGCCTGGTCTATCTGCAGGATAAATGTAAATTTGTAAATGATATACACGCCACTGAAGCAGTGCAAATTCAATAAAACTGGAGTTGTCAGGAGCCTAATTTAAACAACATTTGACAATAACATCTCATTTTACGTCACCTCTTGCAAAGGACAGTCAGAAATAAACCTGAAACCCTGAGCTTTATCTCATTGAGATTGTCCATAAAACGGCTGGTCAGGAGAATCAGTGACATGTGACATCCATGTAGGTCAGTCAGCTTTTGATAGAACTGTTCAAAATAGCAGCCTGTAACTAGATTAGATCAATAAGGATTTTTTTCCCTCTCTCCCTGTCTCTATTTGCCTTTGAACAAGAGGGAGAGTAAAAAAAAACTTAAAAGGACACAACTGCGTGGGTAACATCCTTCTTTAAGGTGAATGGCTTCTTGCATATTTTCCTCCCAGAAAGAAAAGCAAGTTATTTATTTAACTCTTTCTGGGAGCGAGGGTCCTTCAGGCAGGTAGTCGATCCTGGCTAAAGCCAAAAAGTCCTCTTACTGTATGTTGGAAATGATAATTATTGACAGTAATTCAAGCTTGGCAGAACTGCAACTCCAGAATTGATTTCAATTCAGCCTACACCCCCTTCCCCATCACACCCCCCTCTCTGTTTTCACTGCTGAAATAAAATATAATAGAGTTACAGCGAAATAAAGAATGTTTGCTTCAATTCATCTAAGCGGACTGACAATAAATTTCTGTTGCTACGGTAACATGATAACAGAGCTTTCGGCCTGTTGCACAACAATCAATTAAATTAATGCTTTTGTGCTGATGTTTACTGTTCTATTTAGGCCACAGAAAAGTCTGTTTCTTTTTTGACTTCTTAGTGTTTTGTGAAATGAATCCGTGGTTACAAAGACATTGGTTTAAAAGAAAGCCAGGTGGCTCAAGAAATCCATAAACGGCGATGCCATTTTGATTTAGAAACAGAGTGAAAACATTGTCAACAGAATTTGTTCAACTCGGCTAAGTCTTTTAGAGGACGTTCTCTCTTTCTGAACGTATTAACTCCTGTAAGTACATTAGGGAGACACTGTCTTAGACTTTCCTGAGCTTTCTCTCAATCTATATAGAATACACACCAATATGAACAGACTCTGTATCTTGCACAGATCTTCTGCAGCTCCACTTGTCTTTACGGACTCTTAAATAGCACAGTAGAGGTTGCTTCCAGATTAGTCCGATTGTTAAAAATCACAGATCTGGACAGGAAAACATACTCCATGAGATAGTTGGAAGTGTTCTGAGAAGAGGGGGACAGCAGAGAACAAATGGGTCCAAAGAAAATCAGCGAATCGTCAGCTTTTAACTCTGGTAGGGTAGCTGACGGTGGTTTATCTCAATACCACAGCAGGTTTCCTCTGGTGACTCAGTGCCACCATCACGGAATTCAATTACATTTTAATGCAATTCCATTCTCAAAAGATCATTTTCACACGAAGATCAATTCTTTCCAGGCAACATGTGGGACTCAAGAGGTGGGTGGATTTGGAGGAAGATGGGCAAGGGGTGGGGGGGAGGGGGAAGTGGGGAAGGAGTGAGGGAGTACCAGACTCCAGTCCTTGCAACCAGCCACAGCAACGTGAGGTACCATCGGGTACAATTGAAGTACTCTCACGGCTGGATTTTTAATTCAATGTGCAGTAACAGAATAAGGCCTGAAGACCATACGACATAGAAGTAGAATTAAGCCATTCAGCCCATCAAATCTGCTCTGCTATTCCATCATGGCTGATTTATTATCCCTCTCAATCCCATTATCCTGCCTTCTCCCTGTAACCTTTGACACCCTGACTAATCAAGAGTCTACCAATCCCTGCTTTAAATATCCTCAATGACTTGACCTCCACAGCAGACTGTGGCAATGAATTCCACAGCTTCACCGCCCTCTGGAGAAGAAATTCCTTCTCATCTCTGTTCTAAATGGCTGTCCCCCTGTTCTGAGGTTCAGCCCTTTGCACCTAGACTCCCTAACTATAGAAAACACCCTCTCCACGTCCACTCCATCTTTCAGCATTCGATGTGTTTCAATGAGATCCCCTCCTCATTCTTTTAACCTCCAAAGCAGTACAGGTCCAGAGCTATCAAATGTGCCTCATTTGTTAACCCTTTCATTCCTGGATCAGGATACAGCCCACTCAACCATTGCCCTTCTCTCATTACTACGATCGGGGAAAAGGTACAGGAGCCTGGAGACCCACACTCGATATTTTAGGAACAGAAAAGCAAACCAGAACAGGACTTACACTATGAATGGTAAGACAGCGGAGAGCGTAATGAACAGAGAACAACTGCAACTTTCGTTAGAAGTGGTGTCACAGGTACAGTGGTGGAAAAGGTGTTTAACATGCAGGCCTTCATCAGTCACGGCACTGAATACAGGAGTTAGGCAACACTTGGAGTACTGTGTACTGTCTTCATCACCCTGTTGATGGAAAGACGTGCTTAACTTAGAAAGATTTACCAGGATGTTGCCAGGACTAGAGGGCCTGAGTTATATAGGGAGGTTTCTTGGAGAAGGAAAATGAGGGACCACCTGATGGAGACCTGTGCAAAAGTTTTAGGAATACATATATATATAGAGCTAGGGAGTCACAGACTTTCACACAGTACTGTAGTAATTTTATGTATTGCACTGCTCTGCTGCCATGAAAAAAAAGCAAGTTTCATGACATACGTGAGTGACGACAAACCTGATTCTGATTTGGGTCTCTACTGTGGACTGGGCAGTGGGAAGGGGGCAGGGAGAGGGGAATCACGGTTGGGAAAAGGGGAAGGGAGAGGGGAGGGAGCGAGAAGCACCAGAGACATTCTGTGATAATCAATAAACCAATTGTTTGGAATCAAATGACCTTGCCTGGTGTCTCAGAGCTGTGTGTGTCTGCACCTGTTCCAGCACCCCCCCCCCCACCCACCCCATCCCTGGCACGCCTTCTCTGCCACCTATCCCACAGCACTTCAGCTGTGCTCCACTCTCACCATTCCCGATATCCTTTGCTCCCGCCAGGTTTACAAACTCACTCCGCTCCACGTTGACAAATACAGTACTGTGCAATTGTCTGAGGTACCCTAGCACACTCACTCGCTCTCTCTCTAAATAGATATATATATAGCTTAAGACTTTTGCACAGTACTGTAGAAGTGAGTACAATTTGGACAGTAGCATGGGGATTACAAAACCAGGGCGGCACAAGTTTAGGGAGAGACGGGAAAGATTTTAAAGGGTCCTGAGGTCCAACCCTTGCATACAGGCCTGGTGTGTGCATGGGATAAGCTTCCAGAGGAAATGGCTGAGGCAGGAAAATATTATTATTTAAGAATCGATTGGTAGGTACTTGGAGGCGAGGGACCTGGAGGAATATGGACGAGATTCGGGCGGGCTGGGTGGGCATGGACTCAGTCCAGAGGGCCTGTTTCCACTTTGAATCCAGCCTCTTCTCCTCCGCTGTCACATTTCTGGACCCATGAAGACTACCACGCTATTCCTCCCTCACACTTCCTATTTATCTTTGTAACTTATAGTGACATTTATGCTTAGCACTGTACTGTTGCTGCAAAAACAGCAAACTCCACGACATACGTCAGTGATAATAAATCTGATTCTGATTCCCGGGGTCGTTAGCCACTCGGGTTTTCCAAACCTTCCCGTACAAGGCCTGGGCGAATTTGCTTTCCTGTATGAACTGTGTGGCTGTTCGATTCTGCAAATGATTTGGCCCTCGGTCCTCCCCTGATTCTGTCTCTCTCCCTCACCGTACCCAGTACCCTTTGGGTGGAACACCAGGATCCAGTGGCCCTTTGCCACTCTCCCTGTTCCTACTGCACCTTGCCCTCGTGTCTCAGGCCAGAACTGAGGGCCCTGGAGTCCTCCAGCAGTGACGATTCACTTGCCAATGCTGACTGTCACAGGGTGGCAGCCACAAGAGCTTGAACGTCTGCCAGAAGCAAGCCCGGGCTATCCTTGGCCTTGCCTGCGATAAGACGCTGTCAATGGAGGGAGAGACCCGCAAAAGGTTTACAGGTAATAAAGAAATGTACTATAACAGTAAGCTCGTGCGTTCTCTCCCCTGTCCATGGACAATGGTACCGTTCACTCTCAGTTTGAAGGCTGTTTTGCACTTTCACTCTGTCGGGACACGAGAACAAGGATTGTCTCCGCCAAGCGGCTCGCGCTGTTGTTTCTGCTGAACAGTGCAGACATGGTATGTTGGTGCTGGGATGTGTGCCAACACTCGCGGGCTGCCCGCAGCACATCCTGAGGCTGTGTTGGCTGTTAACCCAAATGGCGTATTTCACTGTACGCTTTATTGCACAGGTGATGAAATAACTCTGAAATCAGAAAACCATAAGATATAGGAGCAGAATTGGGCCATTTGGCCCATCATGTCTGCTCTACCATTTCCCTCTCTGCCCCAATCTCCTGCCTTCTCCCCGTATCCCTTCATGCCCTGACCGATCAAGAATCTATCAACCTCTGCCTTAAATATACCCAGTGACTTGACCTCCACAGCCACCAGTGGCAACAAATTCCATAGATACACCACTCTCTGGCTAAAGAAATTCCTCCTCATTTCTGTTCTAAATAAATGTCCCTCTTTTCTAAGGGTGTCTCCTCTGGTCCAAGTGCTGTTTGACCTGCTGAGTTTCTCTCTGTTATACCAGTCAACTCCACTCTCCTCTTGTGGTCCTGATGCAGGCTTTTGACTTGGAATGTCAACAATTCCTTTACCCTGACAGATGCTCCCCCATTTCATACAAGTTTGGCATTTGGTGGTGGAATGATCCGGGTATCTTGGAGGGCTCCAGTGCGCTCTGTTTATACTCTTGATGGAAGCAGAGAGGAAGGGGTTACATGGTGTAATTTACTGCAACATGCTCATGCGCTAAATGACAGCTTATGAACAAAGAAATGACCACTAACCACTTTTGCAATTCAGAATGTGCACAGCAAACTTAAGAAAAAAATTAGACCTTAAGACCATAAGACACAGAAGCAGAATTGGGCCATTCGGCCCATCGAATCTGCTCTGCCATTTCATCATGGCTGATCCATTTCCCTCTCAACCTGTCATGCCTGGACTAATCAAGAATCTACTGTAAATACACCCAATGACTTGGCCTCCACAGCCGCCTGTGGCAACAAATTCCACAGGTTCACCACCCTCCGGCTAAAGAAATTCCTCCTCACCTCAAGAAAATTCTTAAGACAAGTTAAGAAATTGTCTTAAGAATTAAGGCACATGAGAAGTTGCCATGTTGTACTCCATGCAAGTGGCACATACAGTACAGAGAGAGGTACACAACAGTAATAAGGAAGTGCAGGACAAACGTGGTGAGTAATAATCGAAGGGAATCTGTGCATCGCATGCAGCATGACTGAGGTGACTTTAAATGGAGGATGGAGGCTTGCTTCACATTTTGTTTCCAGGAAGGTCCACATCTGCACTGTTGTGCAAGTGGCGCCCATCTCCCTTCGCCTTCCCACTCGAGGTCTGGCCTGCCCAAAGTGACCGCACTTCCTGAGCATGATGGGACCTTCTCCCACCAGAGTGGGAGATCACTGAGCTACCATTCCCTCTGACTTGGTAGACACGCTACTTTCACATTCCTCAACGGGAGCAACGTCCAGATGTGGCTAGTATCAGGGTGTACGGTATAATTTTAAGGTGATTGAAGGAAAATACAGGGAGGGTGGATGTGCATGGTGACTTCATGTCCAGTGGCTGGTTGTAAACCGGACTACACCGGCCCTCCACAGATTTAGAACGAATATTGCTTCTCGGCTGAGATCAGAATCAGGTTTAATATCACTGGCAAGTCGTGAAATTTGTTAAAGTTTGTTTTCTAGCAGCAGTATATTGAAATACATAATCATAAAAAAATTATAAATTAAAATATGAAATATATATAAAAATATATTAAGTAAGTAGTGCAGAAAGAGAGCCAAAAATGAGGTAGAGTTCATTGTCCATTCGGAAATCAGATGGCGGAGGGGAAGAAGCTGTTCCTGAATCGCTGAGTGTGACCCTTCAGGCTCCTGTACCCCCTCCCTGATGGTAGCTGGATGATGCCGCCTGTCTGAGGCGTCGCCTTTCGAAGAAGGTGTGCTGGATGCCGGGGAGGCGAGTGCCGGCTGAGTTTACAACTCTCCGCAGTCAGCGGAAGATCACCGGGCGGGAGGGAGGGTAGGGGCTTGTTCTGGGGGGGTTGCCGCTTGTGTTCTGTGGGCGCGCTGTGCCGGAGACCCTTGCGGGCTGCCCCCCCACCCCCTCCCCAGCACATCCCAGGTTGCCGTCGGCTGTTAAAACACACACACACACACACACACACACACACACACACACACACACACACACACACACACACACACACACACACACACACACACACACACACACACAAAATACACATTTCATTCACCGCGTGCCACAAAAATGAGTGAGCCCGAATCCGGATCTGCAAGACGTGCCGCCGACCCTTCATGAATAACCTGGAGCACAAGCGTCCTTTAAAAGCTCGGTAACCAAGGCCCGAGAGGCGGGGAGGAAGCATCCCACTTTCGCCACTCGGGAAGTCCAAGCGTGACTGCTTTCATTTGACCTACACCGCGTTTCACTGTTTCAGGACTTTAAGGGCCACTGACCGCATTCCAGAAACAATGTCCCGCTCGGGCTTTGAAGTGTGGGGAAGGCTGGGGCAGCTTGAGAAAGGCTTCTCAGTTGGACTGCATGAAGCCAATGCAAAAACAAACACTTGAGCGAGGAGACATGGCTTGCGTCTGAGCGTCCCGCGGGTTCAGACACTGGAAGGGGGTCCTTATTTGGGCGGCACTGATAGATTGCCGCGGACCTGTATTCAGCCTGTAATGTTACATTATAAATATTTACACAACACTGTCACGGCTAATTTAAAGGAAAACTTTTGTTCTCTCAAGTAATATCAACAGTAAAACAATATTGGATGAAAGAAGCTCACTTGGGGAGTGTGAAGTAAATTCTGTATAAAATTTGCAAACTGAAATTCTCTCCCTGAAGTTTTTGGTACCGCGCAGAATAAGGCGAGGAATTTAAAGACGAATGTGGTGTTCATTGGGATGGGTAGGAAGTGAGATTTTTAACCATGTGCAGGGTTTGGTGCCATTGTGGCCCTGTAGCAATTTTGTCACCTCTCCCCCCTCCCCTCCCCGGCGGTTTTGAAGCTACCGAGTTTGGGAAAGTTCGACGGAAAAAGTAATTAAGAATTTATGATGATTTAACAGTGGAGCGTGCACAGCTATATAGAGGCAGGAAACGAGACTTGTCCCTTAACATGATACCAGACACTGATATCAGCAGTAACCATGTGCAGCGAGCAGCTATTGAAAAGAAGGGACACTGTGGAGAAGCTGACGGGCTGGCGATGGAGAGTCAAACGCTGTAACCCAGAAATCAGACAAATACTGTGCGCGCAGGCATACACACATACAGTGGAGCGAGTTGGAATAAAGTTGGAGTTCCCAAGCGAATTTGAATGGACCAATGACTTGGATTTATAAGTTGTCTTTAAAGTAACATCGGTTCTATAGCGCCTCACTGGAGCGTTATCAAATCAAACACAGAGCGGAGATAGCAGGGCAGGTGTCCACTAGCCGGGTCAGATACAGACTCAAATTTATTCATTCAGAGTAAGATGAAGTACATTTGTCGCGTGTACACTGGAAGACACTCGGGGGCCACACTGTCAGGTACTGGCGGTACCTAATAAAGTGGTCACTGAGTGTACGTTCATGGTCTTCTGCTGCTGTAGCCCATCTACTTCAAGGTTCAATGTGTCCTGTGTTCAGAGATCCTGTCGTAACGCCTGCTTTAATTCGGTTACTGTCGCTTTCCCGTCAGTCCGGTCCAGTCTGGCCATTCTCCTCGGATCTCTCTCATTAACAGGGCGTTTTCACGCACAGAACTGCCGCTCACTCCGTTTTTGTTCTTGGTTCTCCGCACCATTCTCAGTAAACTGTAGTTTACAACCCTCTGAAGCTGCAGAGGGTTGTAAATCTAGTCAGCTCCATCTTGGGCACTAGCCTACAATGTACCCAGGACATCTTTAGGAAGCGGTGTCTCAGAAAGGCAGCATCCATTATTAAGGATCTCCAGCACCCAGGGCATGCCCTTTTCTCACTGGGAGGAGATACAGAAGCCTGAAGACACACACTCAGCGATTCAGGAACAGCTTCATCCCCTCTGACATCGGATTCCTAAATGGACGTTGAACCCTTGAACGCTACCTCACTTTTTAAATATATATTATTTTTGTTTTTTTGTACAATTTCTTAAAATCTATTCAATATACATATACTGTAATTGATTTATTTATTATGATATATTTTTTTCTTCTTCTATATTACGTATTGCATTGAACTGCTGCTACTAAGTTAACAAATTTCACGGCACATGCTGGTGATAATAAAACGGATTCTGATTCTGTCCGCACGCTGTTGTGCATTGAGTTGCTGCCACATGATTGTCTGACTAGATATTTGTACTAACAAGCAGGTGCACAGGTGTACCTAATAAAGTGGCCACTGGGAGTATACAGTGAAATGCGTCGCACGCGGTTAACGCACCCAAGGATGTACCGGGGGCAAGTGTCGCCACACATTGTGGTGTCAACATAGCATGTTCACAAGGAACATTTTCAAGCGGGATGAGGGGAAGAGAGGGAGAGGTTTAGGAAGAGATTTGGAAATGAGCAGGAGATGGGAATTAAAGAGACACAAACACTTGTGGAGGTGGTGGAATCAGATACAATCACTACACATTAAAAAAAAACATTTGGACATGCACTTAAAGATGAGACACTGACAGTTATGGTCCTAATACAGGCAAATGGGATCAGTACAGATGGTCAAAATGGTCAGCATGTACTCAGTGGGCCGAAGGGCCTGTTTCTGTGCTGTACGACTCTGACTGCATGACTTGCTGACTTCAGAGGCATCTCGGGCAAATGGGCCGAGCTTGGATGGGGCATCTTGGGGTCAGCACGGAGTAGATGGACTGAAGGGCCTGTTTCTGTGGATCCGGAGAGTCAGGGAAGGGCTTTGAAAGTCAAGTTACTGCTTAACTAGGATCTAAGTCAGATTATTCAGTGCTGGTTAGACCATTCAGCCGTATGACACAAGAGCAGGATTAAGCCATTCAGACCATCAAGTCTGCTGCGCCACTCAATCATAGTTTCCTTCTCAATCCTGTTCTCCTGCCTTCTCCATTAAGCTTTGACGCCCTTCACTAGTCAAGAACCTATCAAGCTCTGCTTTAAAAATACCCAATTACTTGGCCAAACAATTCCACCACCTTCTAGTTTTCCCTGAAACTTTCCCTACACTATTCCAACATTATTTTCCCAAAATTCCACCCCTCCCACCCAGATTCCGTCATCCATCTACAAAATCCACATTGGCCAATTGAGGTCCAAGATTGTCTAATGTCATTGCCAGTACACAAGTGTAAAGGAGAATAAAATCATCGTTACTCCAGACCTGAGGCAGCACAAAAATATACACAGTAAGACAAAGACCACAGTAATATGAATACAAAAGCACAATAAGTGTAAATGCATAAGATAACTTAAATACTTAGATTGATTGTATGTCCAAAAAGTGACGCTAGGCACGGGAGTATCTGTACATAAGGTGAGTCCGACAGGAAATGATAAAGTAGTGGTGGTTGGGGGTGTGGAGGGGTGGTGGTGTTCATCAGCCTTACTGTTTGGGGGAAAGTAACTATTTTTAAGTCTGGTGGTGCTGGCGTGGATGCTGCGTAGCCTCCTCCCTGATGTGAGTGGGACAGAGACCATCAGGGTTTGGGTGGAAACCAGAGCACTCAAGGTGAAGCCACAGGGTCACTGGGAGAACGTGTAAACAGCGGCAGAGGTTAGGATTGAACCCCTGGTCACTGGAGGTGTGAGGCATCAGCTCTACCAGCTGTGCCACTCTCCTCTCAGTGACTCCTGTGATGGGCAATGGATCTTGGTTTTGAAGGAGCTTCCTTCCTGAGAACAGAACAAGCATGCTGCTTGGGAGAGAACTGGAACAATCAGATGGAGAGGTGATGGAGCATGCAGAATATAGAATAGTACAGAGCTTCATGCCAACATTTCAGCCTGGGTCCAGCACGTAATTGCCCTTAGCAAGAAAGCAACTTTCTTAGAAGTTTGCAAAGGTTCAGCATGCCATCCAAAGTTTAGGCAAACTTCTACAGATGTGCGGTGGAGAGTATATTGGCTGGCTGCATCAGAGCCTGGTACGGAAACAGCAATACCGTTGAATGGAAAATCCAACAAAAAGTAGTGGATACGGCCCAGTCCATCATGTGTAAAGCCCTCCCCACCATTGAGCACATCTACACAGAGCGACGTCGCAAGAAAGCAGCAACCACCATCAAGGACACCCCCCCCCCCACACACACACACACACACACACACACCTCTCCATCCAGGCCATGTTCTCTTCTCTCTGCTGCCATCAGGAAGGAGGTACGGGAGCCCCAGAACTCGCACCACCAGGTTCAGAAACAGTTACTATCCCTCAACTTGAAAAGAGGGGATGACTTCACTCTCCCCATCACCAATCTGATCTCGCAACCAATGGGCTCACTTTTAAGGGCTCTTCATCTCATATCCTCAATATTTACTGCTTATTTATTTGTTGTTATTATTTCTTTCTCTTTGTTGATGTGGTGGGGGCAGTCCTCTCCTCAAGTGTCTCCGCACATTCCAGTGCCAACTCAGCGTGCCCAGAACATGACAAAATGGAACACAACAAGCAACAAAACAACAGCAGCAAAACAAGGCCCGTTCCTCCCACCCACCCACGCACATGCACATACACTCCATGGTCTATTTAATCCTTCCTTCCTACGTGAAAGAAAAACAGACATCCTCTGCTTCTCTTTTCAACCATGTGCTCACCTCAGAGTCTCTTAAATTTCCTCTGTTTTCATGAACCCTGGCAGTGTGGTCCAGGCACTCACCATTTTGTGTAAAAATGTTATCTCTGACACTTCCACTAAACTTTCCCTCAATCACCTTAACATGTATCAATTATTCTCATTGGCTGCTTTATTACACATCTCGCGTACCTAATAAAGTGGCCACTGAGTGTTTCTATGTCTGTTTGCGGTCGATTGATGCTGCAGCCCATCCACTTCAAGGTTCTATGTGTTGTGCGTTCAGAGATGCTCTTCTGCACACCACTGTTGTAACGTGTGGTTATTTGAGTTACTGTCACCTTCCTGTCAGCTTGAACCAGTCTGGCCATTCTCCTCTGACCTCTCTCATTAACAAGGCATTTCCCCCCACAGAACTGCTGCTCACTGGGTGTTTTTTTTTTGTTTTTCACACCATTCTCTGTAAACTGTGTGTGAAATTCCCAGGAGATCAGCAGTTTCTGAGATACTCAAACCACCCCATCTGACACCAACAGTCATTCCACGGTCAAAGTCACTTAGATCACATTTATTCCTCATTCTAAAGCTTAGTCTGAACAACAACTGAACCTCTGGACCAGGTTTGCATGCTTTCATACACTGAGTTGCTTCCACATGATTGGCTGATTAGATATTTGCATTAATGAGCAGGTGTACAGGTGTACCTAATAAAGTGGCCACTGAGTGTATATCACTTTTACATTTGTTTTAATGTTTAGTTTGGAATAACAGCTGTATAAAGCTCTGAAAGAGAAACACACGTGTGAACCACTTGTTGGAGAATTTGCGCGGCGGATCAAATGGGTCTCCTACACACGGAAGTCCAGCTCTCTTCTCGCGTGGGCTTTTGAGTGCATGTCAGTCGTTCTGAAGGGCCCGGTTCATCACTCTCATGCTGTAAGTTGCTGACTGTGCACAGTGGCTAACGTGACTCTGTAAAAACATTTAATCCTCCAGCTCCACTGTCGTTCTTGCTCTGTGCATACTGTACATAACAGAATTCTCCGTTGTGATCCAGCTTGGAGCTCTTGGCATTAGGTCTCTCTGTGAAAAGGCCACAGCTCATTTCCTGACTGTCTCTGGCAAGGCCAAAACCTGAGCTGAAAGGGTTTCCACCGATTTCCGTGAGCGTCCCGCAGAGACCGATGGGTGTTCCAGCAGGGATGCAGGGCCAGTGGATGGGTGACGATCCGGATTTTGTTCGGGGCGGGTGGGAACTGCACGTTGCCAGTCTGAGCAAGACAGGTAGCGTGCAGCACAGGGGAAAATCTGATGTTTTCCAATGCCCATAAACGACCTCTTAAATCAGGGGTTCCCAACCTGGGGTCCACGGGACCCTTGCTTAATGGAATTGATCCGTGACATAAAAAGGGTTGGGAGCCACTGGCTTGAAACGACGGCAGATAGGAGTGCTACAGCCCTGTGCAATTTGCCTTCTGCAGGGAGACATGCATTGACACTGCAGCCATCAGTGTGCTCAGTGTCAGAGTACAGGAAAAGAGTCCTGCTAATTAAAATTCTAATAAACGGAAAAATATACAAAAGTGTCACTTTGTCACCTGCGCTGACATCCTGATGAGAGAAATCTCTAAAAAGATAAAGATCGGCTATACTAGTCACGTGTGCATTGAAACAAACAGTGAAATGCCTCAAATTAGATCAGTGAGGACTGTGCTGGGAGGGGGCAGCCCACAAGTTGCGCCGTGCGTTCTGGCCGCCAACATAACATGCGCACAACTCACTGACCCTAACCTGTACGCTCTGGAATGTGGGAGGAAACCCACGCAGTCACGGGGAGAACATACAAACTACTAAGTGATAGGGGCTGGAATCCGTGATCGCTGGCGCTGTAGCAACATTATGCTAACTCTTAAGATATAAATCCCAAAGAATGAATACTCCCAAATTCTACAACCTCCACAATACGAATAATTTCACAGTACAAACGCCCAGGTCAGAAGCTTCCTTTGCAAAGTATTGACCCACCCACCCTTCCCCCAAGTTTAGACCCTCTCGGTTAGGACAGACGTGGTTCTGTATAGTCACCATGCAACACAGATGACCACCACAGTTGATGTCCTCGTATTATAAAGATCAGCTTTATTTGTTGCATGTACGTTGAAACACAAAAGCACAGTTTGCTCCAACGACAAGCACAGATCAAGGTAAGCTTCCGGTGCCAACACAGCAGGGCCCACAACTCACCAACGCCAACCTGTACGGCTTCGGAACGCGGGAGGAACCGGAGCCGCCGGAGGAAGCACGCACGGTCAGGGGGAGAGCGTACAAGTTTCTTACAGATGGCGGTGGGAATTGAACCTAAGTCACTGGGCGCCGTGAAGCATTACGCTACTGTGCCGTGAAGTGACACCCAACATAGTGTGGAATGCCCGCAGTGTAGATTATGCCTGAGACATTAACACCTCGGTGATAAGTATAAATCCACACTGTATAACCGGCTCCCCATTCAAAAACTTCAAAGCTCAAAATTTATTATCAAAGTACCTATATGTCACCCTATACTACATTAAGATTCATTCTCTTGCGGGCATTCACAGTAGAACAAAGCAACGCGATAGAATCAGTGAAAAACTACGCACGGAGACTGACGGGCAACTGAGGCGAAAAGGAAGTCAAGCAGCGAATACAAAGGAAGAAACCAAAGAGGGAAGGAAGGGAGGAAAGCTGAGGACTTGAAACAGGTTGTGGAGTCAGTTCAGAGTTGAAGTCACTCATGCCGGTTCAACAGCCTATTTATGGTTGAAGGGTAATAACCGTTCCTGAGCCTGGTGGAGTGGAACCTAAGACTCCTGTACCTCCTTCACTATGGCGGCCGCGAGGAGAGAGCCTGGCCTGAATGGCTGGGGTCTTTGATGGTGGGTGCTGCTTTCTCCGTGTGTTGTTGTTATGCAAAGCGTCCCTGTATTCCTTTTGATAGTGACACATATTTTTGGTTTCCTAATTTTCCTGTTCTACAACCTAACGTCTGTTGGGATGCAAATCTCTGAACATTACCTTGAAAAATAAAACCAGATAAATACTGCAGAAAAAAAGTTTGCTGTGTTTTGCATAGGTCGGGCCTGGCACTTGCACGGGTAAATAATGAACCAACCCGTGGTGACATACTCATTGGTCATTTTATCAAGCACCTCCTGTACCTAATAAAGTGGCCACTGAGCGTATGTTTGTGGTCTCCTGCTGCTGTAGCCCGTCCAACTCAGGGTTCGACATCTTGTGTGTCTAGAGATGCTCTTCCGCACACCACCGTTGTAACGTGTGGTTACTGGAGTTGCTGTCACCTTTCTGTCAGCCTGAAGCAGTCTGGCCGTTCTCCTCTGACATTAATCAGGTATTTTTGCCCACAGAATTGTCAATCATTGGATTTTTTTTGCTATTTGCACCATTTGCTGTGAACTCTTGTGAAAATCCCACAGATCAGCAGTCTCTGAGATACCCAAACCACCAACAATCATTCCATGGTTGAAGTCAAAAATACCCTCCCGCGCCTTATTTGCCACATCAGGGGGTAACTTTGCTGTTTCTTTAGCATTCTCCTGTTTTACGAGGCTGAGTTGTTAGCTCAACGCTCAACCCAGCACGGATGGACCACAGGACTGAAGTCACTTAGATCACGTTTCCTCCCCATTCTGATGTTTGGTCTGAATAACAACTGAACCTCTTGACCGTGTCCGCATGCTTTTATGCATTGAGTTGCTGTCACATGATTGGCTGATTAGATATTTGCATTAACGGGCAGGTGTACCTAATAATTTGGCCACCAAGTGTAAAATATAAACACCGTTCAACGAAGGAGCTTAGGAAAATAAAGGGTTAATAGTATATTCACTTGCTACATTCAAACAAATGATGAATTTCCGTGTAATCTGGATAATACAAAGATGATAAATTACAACTGGAGTAAATTCATCTTACTGGTAGTTATGAATACATTAGTTAAGATCTTCATCAAATTAATATAGAAAAACAGTAAGCTAAATCTCTCCGCTGTGACAATTCTGAGACAGTAGAGAAAAAGTGCCAACTGAGACTGGAATAATGCAATGGATGAGAAGGAATTTTTAAACCTGCTGTTATAAAAGAGAAACTAATTCCCATATGAAACTGAACGGAGATTACCAGAACGTCAGTGCATTTGACTGATATAACTTCTCCCAACCACCACCCTCCCCTATCACACCACAATCAGATCCAACTTTTGGCTTTGGAGTCATAGAAAAGTACAGCACAGATACAGGCTCTTCGGCCCATCTGCTTCATGCTGAAACCATTTAAACTGCCAAGTTCCATCGACCTGCACTGGGACCATAACCCTCCCTACCCCTATCATCCAAACTTTGATTAAACATTGAAACCGAGCTCACATACATCACTTGTCCTGGCAGCTTGTTCCATCACCCTCATCACCCTCTGAGTGAAAAAGTTCTCCCTCATGTTCCCCTTAAACTTTTCACCTTTTACCCTTAACCCATGACCTCTGGTTGCAGTCCCAACCAAAAAAAAAAGTCTGCTTGCATTTACTTTGTCTATACCCCTCATAATTTTGCATGATAAAGTTAAAGTCTGTCCCGAGCCAGTGCTTATGCCAATTTCCGTAGCGTGAAGCGACTGAGAATACGAGACTCCCCCCCCCCCCCAGATAGGACGCCAGTCTATCACGCGGTTAACCCCCAGCATTTTGCTGGTACCCATTTTCAGCTGGGTGGACTGGAGCAATGTGTGGTTCAGTGCCTTGCTCAAGGACATAACACGCCGCCTCGGCTGGGGCTCGAACTCACGACCTTCAGGTCCCTAGTCCAATGCCTTAACCACTTGGCCACGTGCCACACATAATTTTACATACCTCTGCCAAATTACTTATTTTTTTAAAAATTATCTCATATCTTATGACTATATTGATATGCCTTTACAATCTATGATGGGACTTCGAGCTTGCATCTTCATGTATGAAAGGCGTTACACTGTGTAAATAATGATGATATTATTATTAAATGCAGTCTGACCATTGCCTTAGAAAGCCTCAGCATCACATCCTTGCTCTTATATTCTAGTCCTCTCAAAATGAATGCTATCATTCTCCTGTTCCCACCTCCCAACTCCACCCTCACCTACCTGGCTGGATCAGCCTGCCATCCCCAGCTCCTCTCCCCCCACTCTGCGGTCCACCAATCACCTTGGGGCCCCGTCTCGTCACTCTCCTTCCTCATACTGACCATCTCCCCTCTCCAGTCGCAAGCACAATCGGAATCAGAGTCAGAAACTCCTCCTCCACTCAGTTCAACAGGTAAGCCAGTTACCACCGGAGCCTGAGAAAATATCCCTCAAACAACGAGTTTTGAAGAGACTCATAAATGAGTCAATAACAGGTTTAATATGACGAAGGGTCTCGGCCCGAAACGTTGACTGCACATTTCAACAGATGCTGCCCGACCTGCTGAGTTCCTCCAGTGTGTTTGTACGTGTTGATTTGACCACACCATCTGCAGTGTACTTTGTGTTTACAGGTTTAATATCACGGACGTATGTCGCGAAATAAGACCATAAGATGCGGAAGCAGAATGAGGCCATTTGGCCCCTCGAGCCTGATCTGCCATTTCATCACGGCTGATCGAATTTTTCTCTCAGCCCCACTCTCCCGCCTTCTCCCCACATCACTTGTATTCTTTTGCGGCAGCGGTACATTGCAATACATCGAAAAACTATAAATTACAATAAGAAAGCCGCGGCCGCTGTTACAGCTCAGGGTGTTCCAGAGTTCAGAGTTCAATTCCAGCATCTGTTTTTCACGAGTTTGTACATTTTCCATGTGATCCATCTGGGTTTCCTCCGAGTGCTCCGAGTTTCCTCCCACAGTCCAAAGCCAGGCTGCTAAATAGGTTAACTGGTTGTTGTAAATTGCCCTATAATTAGGCCAGGGTTAAATACTGGGCATTGCGGCTCATTGGGCTGAAAGGGCCTGTTCCAATCTGATCAATCAATCTATCCACCAATAAATCAATAAAGTAGTACAAACTAGAGAGCGAAAGGTGAGGTGGTCTTAATGGGTTCATTGTTAGTTCTGAAATCTGATGGCAGAGGGTTAGAAGCTGTTCCTAAAATGTTGAGTGTGTGTCTCTTCGCTGATGATATTAATAAAAATAGAGCATGTCCTGTGAGAGGGTCCTTCAGGAGGGATGCCACAGTTTTGAAGCATAGTTGTTTGAAGATGTCCTCAGCGTTGGACAGGCTAGTACCCATGATGGAGATGACTGAGCTTACAGCCCTCTGCAGGTTTTTCCAATCCTGTGCAGTCGCTCCCCTCCACCCCCTCCATAACAGACAGTGATGCAACAGTGAATATGCTCAGCACAGCACATCTGTAGAAATTTTCTAGGTCCTCCGTGTCCTACCACAAAGCTAGGCCTTGTGCTGTGAAGTCAAACATGGTGACATTAAACCGGTTGCATCCTGTACCTAAAATTGGAACTAAATCTTGAAGAATAGATTTAAGATCTTGAAATGAGAGAAGTGAAGAGCCAGGCCACATTCAAGGTACCATCTCAGTAGCTGCTTCTAAGATACTTGAAAGGGAAAACATATCTTGAAGATAGACTTAGGAGGCATGAGTGGTTGCTTTTGAGTACAGATTGAGGAAGGTTGGTTCAATTCTAGAGCCACTAAGACTATCAAATGTCCACAGCTGTACTATGGAGAAGATTCTGACTGTTTGCATCACTGTCCGCCATGGGGGGGGGGGGCAATGCAGAGGATTGGAAACACCTTCAGAGGGTTGTAAACTCAACCAGCTCCATCATGGGCACGAGAAGGCGGCATCCATCATTAAGGACCCCCATCACCCAGGACATGTCCTCTTTTCGTTATTACCATCAGTGAGGCATGGGAGGCTGAAGGCCACACACACACACACACACACACACACACACACACACACACACACACACACACACACACACACACACACACACACACACACACACACACACACACACACACACACACACACACACACAGTTTTAGGAACAGCTTGCTCCCCTCGACCATCATATTTTTGAATGGATCCTAAACCCATCAACACTACCTCACTTTTAGCATTGCTTACTTACTTGTTATGTTTCTAAGTGTTACCTGGCACTTTTTATGTATTGTACTATCCATACTGCTGCACCAAAACACCAAATTTCACGACCTGTCAGTGATAATAAACCTGATTCCAATTCGTTTACGAGTCTCTTCAAAGGACTTCATTTGAGGGATACTTCCTCAGGACGAAACTTGAGGGGCTCCAGTGGAACTAGTTTGCCTGTTGGACTGTGAAGAGAAATAATTTCCTCTATGAATCTCCGGAATTCACTGTTCTGTGGTTGTTTAATGTCTTCAAGGCTGTGCTCACGAGATATTTGGACTCTGAGGAGTATGAGGATTGGCCGGAAGGCTTGAGGCCTAGGATAGGCCGAGGTTCTATCGAATAGTGGACCAGGCTTGCAAAGATGGATGTCTTCCACATCAATGCCTGATTTTACATCAACAATACATCTCAAAAAGGTAGGCCTTTCTGTTTGCTATACCTGCATTTCCCAGTCACTTCCTTTCAAGCATGGTTAAGATAAGTGGATTTGAGGAAAGGGATGACTAGGTAGGCCTTTCTGTTTGCTATACCTGCCTCTGCCAGTCACTATCCTCTGGGCATGGTTGAGATAAATGGATTTGAGGAAAAGGATGACCAGAAGTGGCAGGTTGTTGGGTAGTGAGTGCCACTGCTCAGATTCATAACCCCGACCAGTTCAGGAGGAAGGGCTATTGATAGTGCAGCCCCACGGCCTTGTGATAACCTCCCCCATCCAATAAAAAAGTATTGCCATGCCAATAACAATTGCAATCGAAACTCACACAAGAATCATAAACCCGAGATGCAGCAGATGTCGAAAATCCAGGGCAACACATACAAAATACTGGAGGAACTCAGCATCCAGGGAAATGAATAAACAGTTGGCATTTTGGGCTGAGAAAGGTAGGGGGCAGGAGCCAGAACAGGAAAATGCTGGGAAAGGGGGTGGTGGGAGGGGAAGGAGTACAAGCTGGCAGATGATAGGTGAGACCAGGTGAGGGGGAAGCTGGGTTGCTGGGGAGGTGGTGAAGTGAGAAGATGGGAGGCAATAAAAGGCACCTGCCAACTTGTACTCCTTCTCCTGCCCCCACCTTCTTGTTCTGGCTCCTTCCACCTTCCTTTCCCATCCTGACGATGGGTCTCGGCCCAAAACGTCGACTGTTTATTCCCCACCACAGATGCTGCCTGACCTGCTGAGTTGTGTGTGTCGGCCAGAAGTGAATTCAGGTTGTCTCGGGTTACAAATACCTAGCTTATATACACTCCTGTATACAAATGTGCTCCCATAAAGTCATTAAACTTCAAGGTCCAACCTACGTATGCACATTACTGTCCAATGAAGTCAATGTTGACAGAGATAGAACTAGAGGGCCTGATAACTTGTGCTTCACTGTTGCCTATTGAAAGACCTTCCAATGTCAGAACTAGTTGCTCCCCTTCTCTCTGTCCACATTTAGTAATTGTTCTTTCTTAGCAGTCTTGTTTGCTTTTAATGCTATTCATTACAGAACTACGGAAGTTTGGTTACCATTTGCAGAAGAAAACAGGTCGGCACAGACTAGATGGGCTGAAGGGCTTGCTTCTGAGCTAATGACTCGATATTAAGCGATCTTTGTTTTTTTTCCCCCCAACTAAAGGACAATAATCAACTTATGGACGTCTGTAAAATTGGAATCCGTTCACTAACTGGGGACAGCCTGTTCTATTTCGTACGATGGTGCCATGGTATCGTAGCAGTTTGCGCGATGCTACTACCTCTCAGGTGTCAGAGTTTGGGGTTCAATTCGCCTGTACGTCCTCCCGTGAATGTGTGGGGCTTCCTCTGAGTGCTCCAGTTCCCTCCCACAGTCCAAAGACGCAGCAGTTAAGTTGGTTAATTGGTCATTGTAAATTGCCCCGTGATTAGGTTCTGGTTAAATCGGTAGGTTGCTGAGTGGCATGGCTCGTTGTGCAGGAAGGGCGTATTCCGTGCTGTATCTCTAAATGAGTAAAGTAGGTAAAACAACTCAGAGGGCCGTGCATTCAGTACGTCACTGACAATAGTAGTTGTTGCTCTCATCTGCAGGTTTGTCACTTAGAACATAGAACAGTACAATATAACATAGTACAGGCCTCTCGGCCTACAGTGTCGTGCCAACCTTTTAACCTACTTTACGATCTATCAACGCTTCCCTCCTACAAAGCCCTCCATTTTCGATCATCCATTCGCCTCTCTAATAGTCTCTTAAACATCCCAACCTGTACTACCACCCCAGCAGAGCGTTGTATAACCCCACATTGAGAACATAGAGAATATTACAGTAACGGCATTAAATAAATGAGCATTGGCAATCAACCAACACAAGGGTTCCCAACCTTTTTTATGCCACGGACTTCCACCGTTAACCAAGGGGTCTGATCCAACAGACGGTGACACAGTAATGGACAATGGTTATTTTGGATCCACAAGGAGGAAAACTGGAATATCCCCATGGGGGATTCAACAGGGTGACTGGACAACTCAGGAACAATGTCCCGGAATGCAATGCAGGAATGCCGTAAGGTGATCCACTGGAAGAAGCGTTCTCAGAGATCGCCAGTATAACCACGTAAAGGGTAACACGAGTGACCTAATCAAGTTTTTAATGGTGGAGAGAGACCGGGTGAGGCAGAGAGGGTTAAATCAGGAATCCGGTGCTTAGCGCCCAGGGAGCTGAAGGCAAAGCTCGGCAAAATGCTGGAATTCGAGGAGATTCCACACATCTACGAACAGGACTATGCAAGGATAATGGTGGTTCCATAGATTCATGATTATTTACCTGGGACATCCTTAAGATTCAAAACTAAACTGATATACAGTATATTATTTTAACAATATAGTAGTTCGTAAAGAGAGTAAAAATAGTGATGTACTGAGGACCATTCAGAAATCGGACGGCAGGGGGGAAGAACTGTTCCTGAATCATTGAGTGTGTGCCTTCAGGCTTCCGGACTTCCTCCCTGATGGTAGCAAGGAGAACAGGGCATGTCCTGGATAACGGAGGTCCTTAACGACAGATGCCGCCTCTCTGAGGCATCGCCTTTTGAAGATGTCCTCCTCGGTGGTGGGGAGATGGCTCCACCACCGAATGGGAAGATACTTCTCGACAGATTGAGTGATGGCAAAGCAGCAGCAACTCATTTTACATGAAGCCAATGGAATGATATTCAGGAGAGGCATGAATCTGAGTGTGCCCCCCCCCCCCCCGTTTTACATGGCATCACGGTCACAATCTGAGTTTATGGTCCTGTTTATCAAAAGGATGGAAATCTGACACAAAGGCAGAAAATGCTGTAAACACACATCAGGTCAGGCAGCGTCCGCTAACTCATCTGAATTAACATTTCAGGTCCAAGGTTCCCCATTACTGTTAACACTGTTCTCCTTCAGAATCAGCTTTTTTATCACTGACACGCGTGATGATATTTGTCGTTTTTGTTTGCACAGGACAGTGCAATAAGTTACAATTAAAAAATAACAAAATAAATAGTACAAAAGACAAATAGTGAGGTAGTTTTTCAGATTTCTGAACGGACAATGAATCATCCCACCTCACTATTTTTGGCTGTCTTTGTACTCTACTATCACCACGAAACAACAAATTTCACGACATATGCCAGAGATATTAAACTTGATTTTGATTCTGATTCATGGGTTCATGGATCTGATGGCAGAGGGGAAGAAGCTGCTCCTGAATCGCTGAGTGTGTGTCTTCAGGCTCCTGCACCTCCCTCCCTGACGGCAGAGGAGAGGGCATGTCCTGGGTGGTGGGGGTCCTTAATGATGGATGCCAACTTTTTGAGGCATCGCCTAACTTGAAGGTGCCCTGGATGCTGGGCAGGCGAGTGATGGAGGTTTCTGAACCTCTCCTAAAGTTTCACTTAAAAACCGGAAAAATTTCATGAACCTCTTATAGTTAAACATCGCAGAGTGCTGTTGTTGGAGCAACCCAGCTTGGTGATTGCAGTGCATTTTACATGATGTTCACTGGGACCAGTGTGCACTGGAGGTGGAGGGGGCGAATATTCAGGGTGCTGGACGGGTTATTAATATGTTATTTTGTGGGAGCAGAACAGTGCAATACTTAAAAACTATAAATTACAATAATAAGTATATTTTAAAAATTAAATTAAATAAGCAGTGCAAAAATGGTGAGGTGGTGTCCACGGGTTCACTGTCTGCTCAGTAACCTGATGGCGGAGGGGAAGAAGCAGTTCCTAAAACGTTGAGTGTGGGTCTTCAGGCTCTTGTACCTCCTTCTTGATGGTAGCAATGAGAAGAGGGCATGTCCTGGGTGGTGAGGGATGTATTGATGAATGCCTTCTTTCTGAGGCATCAAGGCATTGACTTCTGATTTCAATACAGGAAGAATTAGATTACCTTGAATGGCTTTCAGCTTCGCTCTCCTTTCCACTCTCCTGGTTTGGGGAACGAATATGCAAAATCTGACACCACTACGTGTTGTTGGCTCAGTTACAACATTTTTATAGAGGCTACTGAGAATTTGTGACTCTCTCACAATCTCATCCTCAATCAAAAGAGATAGTTCAATCTAATTGAATTTGAAATTTAAAAAACGAATTTTGGGTCACCTTGCAAACACTTAATCATCCTGTTTTAATGTATCTTCAGCTCATCACTATCAGCTCCACAATTCACCCCCTCCATTTCTGTTTAATAGCACATAGGTGACATTTACTAATCAGGGAGGGGATGGACAGTGGTGTATGGGTGGGGGGGGGACAGAATGAGAAAGAGAGACAGATAGACTGAGTGAATGAGTGTGTGTGTGTGTGAGAGAGAGGGAGGGAGAGGGAGAGAGAATGGGAGAGAGAGTGAATGAGTGTGTGTGTGTGTGTGTGTGTGTGAGAGAGAGGGGAGGGAGAGGGAGAGAGTGTGAATGAGAGTGTGTGTGTGTGAGAGAGAGAGGGAGGGAGAGGGAGGGGGATAGGGAGAGTGAATGAGAGTATGTGAGAGAGAGAGAGAGGGAGGGGGAAAGAGGGAAAGATGGAGAGAGGGAGAGAGAGAGATAGAGAAGAGTTTTATACCAGTTTATTATGTACTGTACCAGCGTACTGTACAGTGAACATCTTGTCTTACATACTCATAAATTCTGCAGATGTTGGAAATCCAGAATAACACACACAAAATGCTGGAGGAGCACAGCAGGTCAGGCAGCCTCTATGGAAATGGATAAACAGTTGACGTTTTGGGCCAAGACCCTGAAGGGTCCTGATGAAGGGTCTTGGCCTGGAATGTCGATTGCTTATTCCGATCCACTAGCGCTGCCTGACCTGCTGAGTCCCTCCAGTATTTTGTGTGGTTTGCCTGGTATACCGTTCGTACAGATCCAATCATTACACAGTGCATTGAGGCAGAACCAGGTAAAACAGTAACTAGGCAAAATGAAGCGTAAAGGCTACTGAGAAAGTGCAGTGCAGGTAAATGATAAAGTACAAGATCATACCGAGGTAGACTGAGAGGCCAGGAGTACATCTAGTCGTGCAACAGGATGAGAGCAGCGAGATAGAAGCTGTCCTTGAGTCCGTGCTTTCAGGCTTTTCTGCCTGATGGGAGGGGGGAAAAGAGAACGTCTGGGGTGGGTAGGCTCTTTGATTTTTCTGAGACAGCAAGAAGTGTTGGTTGACAAGAGTGCACAGAGGGGAGGCTTGTTTCCATGATGTGTGTTCAGAGCTCTGTCATTTCTTATGAGTGAGTGAGTGAGAGAGTGACTGAGAGAGTGAGTGAGAGAGTGAGAGTGAGAGAGAGAGAAAATGAGAGTGAGAGCAAGAGAGAGAGTGAGAGAGAGAGAAAATGAGAGTGAGAGAGAGTGAGAGAGTGAGAGTGTGAGAGAGAGCGAGAGAAAATGAGAGTGAGAGAGTGAGAGAGAGCGAGAAAGAAAGTGAGAAAGAGAGAGAAAATGAGAGTGAGAAAGTGAGAGTGTGTGAGAGAGTGAGAGAGAGCGAGAGTAAGAGAGAGGGAGTGAGAGTGAGAGACAGAGAGATTTAACTACTTGGCTGCAGTACCGAGGGACTGAGATGGAGCTGGCAGCTAGGGCCTGGCTGAGGAAATCCCTCAGATTCCTTGGCATCCTTCGGAAGAAGAGGTATGGAATCCGTCCCCCAGGATTCTTGGCTGCCATTTGCCTCTCATTTATTATCTCTTCAAAAGTTGCCTTTGTCACAGGGCTGTTGGAGGGATCTTGTTGGGGCTGTTTCTCCAATATCACAATGGTGTCAATAGCTTTGTGATCTGCAGGGCCCTTTGGAGAACGTGCAGCTAGCTCTGGAAATGGTCATTCAGCAGAAGTCAGGTCAATACTCTCTGCATTTTCCACCAAGGGACAGCACAGAGGAATTGGGTTCCTGACAAAGGGTTTCGGCCTGAAAAATTGGCCCACCCTTTATTCCTCTCCACAGATGCTACCTGACCTGCTGAGTTTCTCCAGTGTTTTGCTACGGTGACCCAGGTCACCACTGGCACGGCTCAGGTACTGCTGATCTACTGCCGAAGATGGCGCTTCACAGAGGAGTTGGTCCAAAGCCCCCGTGGACTTTGACTCTTCAACTCATGTTGGCTGCCCAGCATAGTCACAGTGGCAGCTGTGCACGTATCCACAAGAGATTAGGATCCTGCGGGCAGTATAAATGGGGCTTAGGAGAAGACAGTCAACGCTGCCAAATTTAGCACGTAAAGTTGGCTGTGGATCGTGGACTTCTGCCAAACCAGACCAACCCAGTTTGGAGCCACTGCCATAAACTGTGTTGGCTCATTGGGCAATAGACTGCGGGTGCTACAACAGGCTGTCAACTGGTCTTCCCTCCTTACTGAAGAAGGAGAAGTTGTCTTGGGACTGGAAATTTTCTATTGGTATTGGAATCGATTTAGGCTATAAGACCATAAGGAATAAAATTATGCCATGTGGCCCATCAAGAATGCTCCTCCATTTGACCACAGCTTATCCATTTCCCTCTCAACCCCATTCTCCCACCTTCTCCCCGTAACCTTTCATGCCCTGACTACTCAAGAATCTATCAACCTCTGACTTAAGTGCACCCAATGACCTGGCCTCCACAGATGCCTGCGGCAAAGAACTCCACTGGCTCTGGCTAAAGAAATTCCTCCTCACCTCTGTTCTGAGGCTGCGCCATGAGGACCTAGACTCTCCCAATATAGAAAACATCCTCTCCACATCCACTCTATCTAGGCCTTTCAATATTCAATAAGTTTCAATGAGATCCCCCTCGTTCTTCCAAATTCCAATCAGTACAGGCCCAGAGCCATCAAATGCTTCTCAAATGATAAGCCTTTCATTCCCAGAATCATTTTTGTATGAATCTCCTTTGAACCCTCTCCAATGTAAAAACATATTTTCTTAGATAAGGAGCCCAAAACTGCTCACAATACTCCAAGTGAGGCCTCGCCAGTGCCTTATAAAGCCTCGACATTACATCATTACTTTTATATTCTAATCCTCTCGAAATGAATGCTAACATCGCATTTGCCTTCCTCACCACCAATCCGACCTGCAAATTAACCTTTAGGGAATCCTGTTTATTTTTTTGTCACATGTACCAAGATACAGTGAATAGCTCGTCTTGCATGCTGTTCATACAGATCAAATCATAACACAGTGCACTGAGCTAGAAACATGTAAAATAATAACAAAGCAGAATGAAGTGTAACTGCCACTGTGGGGCAGGTAAATGATAAATTACACGACCACAACAAGATACATTGTGAGGTAAGTTGTCCGTTTTATCATGGAATGGGTCCGTTCAAGAGTCTGATAACACTGGGATCGAGCTATCCTCGAGTCTGGTGGTATGTGCTTCCAAGCTTTTGTATCTTCTCCCCGATGGAAGAATAGAGAATATCTGGGACGTGTGGGGGTCTTTGACCGTGCTGGCTGCTTTACAAAGTCCACAGATGGAAGGCTGTTTTTTTTTTGTTTGTGTGATGTGTTGAGGTGTGTCTACAACCCTCTGCAGATTCCTGTAGTCACAGGCAGAGCAGTTGTCACACCAAGCCCTGACGCACCCAGACAAAATGGTGCACCAATAAAAATTGGAAAGAATTGACCGATTTTACCACCCTTCAAGGGTCAAGGGGCCATTCACGAGAACCAGTGGGACCC
Organism: Hemitrygon akajei; assembly: GCF_048418815.1. Lineage (NCBI taxonomy): Eukaryota > Metazoa > Chordata > Chondrichthyes > Myliobatiformes > Dasyatidae > Hemitrygon > Hemitrygon akajei. Next base: position 40,388,071 of record NC_133152.1, on the reverse strand, counting down.
AGGCACTGGGCATGCTCCTGGCTAGTGATCGGGACCGGGAATACAGGCTGGGACTTGTCCTCCTCTCAGTGGCGGTGATGTTAGTTATTGGATCATCTCCAGCACCCCAAACGCCATCAACAGACTCAGTGCAGAGTCGAGATCAGAGGCTTGCATCCTGTTTTGTTTGATGCCCATTGTTTCTCATTGCATGTGGCAGATACTACCCAAAGCAATAAATATAATGGAACAAGGAATTAAAAGTACTTTAGCTAATCGGATCCATTAACTCTGGGGTTTTGGCCACATTTTTCAGTGACTCATTTAAGAAAAATCTAGTTTCCACTTGAAGTCTCCAGGGCTGAATTGCACAATTGTCAAACTGACTGCTAAGCTTAGGCTGCACTGGAAGCGAAATGTGGGGACAAAGGGGCTCTGGTTAAGGCCATAAGACACAGGAGCAGAGTTAGGCCATTCAGCCCATCGAGCCTGCTCCACCATTCCATCATGGCTGATTTATTATTCCTCTCAAACCCATTCTCCTGCCTTGTCCCCATAACCTTTGACACCCTTACAAATCAAGAACTTATCAAACTCTGCTTTAAATATACCCAATGATTTGGCCTCCACAGCTGAAAGTGGCAATGACTTCCACAGATTCACCACTTCAGTTTTGTTCTAAAGGGAAACTGTACCCTCTGGTCCTAGGCTCTCCCACGATAGGAGGCATCCTCGCCACATTCACTATGTTTAGGCCTTTCAATGAGATCCCTCCTCATTCTTCTAAACTTCAGTTCTTGAGGTGGAAGAGATCAGGGATTGTGGAAGAATGCAGGAATAGGAGACTTAAGTTCAGCAGTGAGCCATGATCACATTTAATTGAAGAGCCAGCTCAAGGGACTGGATGTCCTATTCCTGCCCCTATTTGTGAGGGAGCAACATAATCTTGCACCTTATTGTTTACTTGCACCGTACTTTCTCTGTAGCTGTGACACTTCATTCTGTTATTATTGTCTTACCTTGTTCTACCTCAAATCACTGTGTGGTGGTTTGATCTGTATGAACAGTATGTAAGACAAGCTTTTCACTGGGCCTTGGTACAAGTGGGGCACTAATAAGGCAGTTCCAACTCCAATTTGTCGTGCTGCCCGGATTACGACAGTCACTGCATTCAGAAGTGCTTTTGTGACGGTTTCACACATTGGGATAGCGCGAAGCGGCGTACGGTGCTATAGCAGAGCAATACTTGGCAAAACACAATGTCCATGTCGTCTTCAAGCTGATGAGTTTCTATCCTGGATCTCTGGAAATCTCTAGCAGGTAGGGTCAAAGAGTCAATCACAACTAATTTAAAGTTAGTATGGAGGTATTTAAAGAGTTTTGAATGATTCATGAATTGAGGGCGATAGGGAATAAGTATGTGGAGATGAGACCAGGGGCAAATCAGCCGCCAAAAGGTCAAAATTCAAAAGTTCAAAGTTAAATTTATTATCAAAGTATATATATATATATATATGTCACCATATACAACCCTGAGGTCCATTTTCTTGGGAGCATAATAAATCTATAGAATAATGACCATAACAGAATCAATGAAAAACTGTCCAACTTGGGCGTTCAACCAGTGTGCAGAAGACAACAAACTATGCAAATATAAAAAGAAAGAAATAATAATAAATAAATAATGAATAAATATCGAGAACATGAGATGAAGAGTCCTTGAAAGTGAGTCCATAGGTTGTGGGAACGTTTCAGTGAAGGGGCATTAAGTTGAGTTAAGTTATCCCAGTTGGTTCACGAGCCTGAAGATTGAAGAGTACTAATTAATCCTGAATGTGTTGGTGTGAGTCCTAAATAGTGGGGCAGGTTTGAGGGGCTTACTACCCTTATTTTCTTGTTCTAACGTTATTAGGATCAGTTGAACTTTTACACGAAGTGAGCATTTACACCCAGTGATCACTTTATTAATAACACCTGTACATCTGCTCGTTAATGCAAATATCTTATCGGCCAACGGATCCATTGTGATAACGTCTTGGATGCTTGGACGGGAAAAATTAAGGGAAATGAGCCAAATTAATTCCATTTGAAGCATTTAGATGAATCGGAGGGAGGGTTTACTCCCCTTGTTCAATTAAGTTCTAGTTCTTTTCTTATTCAAATAGGGCCGCAAAGGGTTAAAGTCTAAAATCCTTAGTTGCCGAGCAATAAACTTCTGATTAAATATCTTGTGTTTTCTGTTCTGCCAGCCTGTCTTGTGCTGTTGGCTCTGGTTCAGATTTTAATTGAATGCTTTAATAAAATGGAGGCAATCTCACTGTGACAAAGTCCAGTGAAACGTATTGTAATGAAGCTGGTTCCCCTCCATTGAAAGCCCAGAACAATGAAAAGTTACCAAAGCCCCGACACACTCCCAGCCTCCCAGGCGCCTCCCGATTCGGTGACGTCCTATCCCAATAAGGGATACCTTGAACATAGTGGCGGACAGAGGCTGAACTCCAATCGGCCACAAGATCTGGGTAGAGTCAACGAGGAAAATTCAGGCTCACAAGATAAACAGGGTGCAATTGACTGTGGATTCTCCACGTCCCTCCTGGCAGATGGATAGGGGCAACTACAAAGGGTGTGAAAGGTCCCAGTTCCCTCACCTTCAAACTTCCCTCAATTCCTGTTACACCTCCCCACCCCCACACCCAGTCTTGTCTTAAACTTTCACCAAGATTCCACTTCTGCCGTAAACATCCTCAGTAAAGTTTAAAGAAACCACAGTCGGTGGCCACTTTATTAGGTACCCTGCTCATTAATGCAAATATCTAATCAGCCAATCACGTGGCAGCAACTCAATGCATGAAAGCACGCCGACACGGTCAAGAGGTTCAGTTGTTGTTCAGACCAAACATCAGAATGGGGATGAAATATGATCTAAGTGACTTTGACCGAGGAACGATTGTTGGTGCCAGATGGGGTGGTTTGAGTATCTCAGAAGCTGTTGTTCTCCTGGGATTTTCATGCATAACAATCTCTAGAGTTTACAGGGAATGATTGCAAAAATAAAATCCAGTGAGCAGCAGTTCTGTGGGCAAAAATGGCTTGTTAATGAGAGAGGTTAGAGGCTACTCCAAGCTGACAGGAAGGCGACAGTAATTCAGATAACCACGTGTTACAGCAGTGGTGCGCAGAAAACCATCTTTGTATGGAAAACACTTCAAACCTTCAAGAGGATGGGCAGGAGCGGCAGAGGAGCAACCAGGTCCCACCCCTGTGCCTAATAAAGTGCCCACCCAGTGTTTATTGAAAAAGAGATGTCAGTGGCACAAACTGAAGTCAGGTTTCACAGTGAGATTCAAGAAGCTCCACAGAATTTCTGAAGGAGGGTGGCGACATTCACGTACGACCACATGCAGCAAACGGTCAGCCTTCTGCTTAACGTTCCCCCTGTCAGAAGCCCGGAGCCAGGTGGTAAAATGTTCCTCAGAGAGGCAGCTTCACAGACACCAGAGGCTCTGCAATCAAAACTGCAGTGCTGGTGTCCATGCTATCTTCCTGCGATCGAGCCTGCGCTCCCGGCGCTAGTCCCGGGGCTTACATTAAACCCCGGTCACACAAGCTGAAGTCAGGAACTCGTAGAGGACGGGGCTGCGCTGCAGGGAAAGGCATCCTCAGGAGACATGCGGGTCCGCAGTGCTCAGACTGCTCTGAGTTAGAGCCACGTCCTTGTATCAGCCTGCGCTAATCCTGAGGAATTACACTGACAATTGCATGTTATGCAAAAGATTTGATGAGCGTTGTGCCTCTGTGCCAGCTTCCAGTGTGCAAGAGGACAGCTGACGAAACCATACGCAAGGGGACGGGGAAATGTGCCGGTTGTGCTGCTGGGCTCGTTATTCAGGGGCCTGGACTAACAATCTGCTGACAAGTGCTCTGATCTCACCAGGGCATTGCTGTCCCGGGCAGATCTCAACAACCATAAGACATACTGTAGCAGCAGAATTAGGCCATTCAGCCCCATCATGGCTGATTTATTATCCCTCTCAACCACATTCTCTTGCCTTCTTCAACACCCTAATCAAGAACCTACCAACTTACGCTTTAAATATACCCAATGACTTGGCTTCGACAGCCATCTATGGCAATGAATTCCACATATTCACCGCCCTCTGGCTAAAGAAATTCCTCCCCATCTCGGTTCTGAAGGAATGTCCTTGTATTCTGAGGCTGTGCCCTCTGGTCCTCAGTCTCCCCCCACTATAGGAAATCTCCTTGCCATATCCTCTCTATCTAAGCCTTTCAATATTGGTTAAGTTTCAATGAGATCCCCCCCCCCACCATCTTTCTAAACTCCAGTGAGTACAGGCCCAGAGCCATCAAGTGCTCCTCATAATTTAACCCTTTCGTTTCTGAAATTATTCTCGTGTATCTCCTCTGGACCCTCACCAATGTCAGCACATCCTTTCTTAGATTAGGGGCCCAAAACTGCTCACAATATTCCAAGTGTGGTCTCACCAACCCTCTATAAAGCCTCAGTATTAAATACATGCTTTTATATTCTAGTCCCCTCGAAATAAATGCTAACACTACAATTGCCTTCCTTACCACTGACTCATCCTGCAAGTTAACTGTTAGGAAATTCTATACGAAGAGTCCCACGTCCCTTTGTACCCCTGATTTTTGAATTTGCTCCCTGTTTGGAAAATAGTCTACACCCACATGGCACTATTTTGAAGATGATCAGGTCAACCCTTGACCTTCAGCTGAGGTCTGAGCTCAAATTGCCTGCCACATTTCCTACACTGTAATATTAACTACTTTTCTGGCAATGAATGTTGTCATATTTTAAAGGGTTTTTAGTTTTAGGATATAACTTTGGCCCACAATGTTGTGCCGACCTTTTAACCTACTCTTAGATCAATCTAACCCTTCCTTCCCACATAGCCCTCCACTTTTTTGTCATCCATGTGCCTATCAAAGAGTCTCTTAAACGTCGCTAATCTACCCGCCTGCACCACCACTCCTGACAGCTTGTTGCATGCACCCACCACTCTATGCAAAAAAATCCTCTGATATACCCCACATACTTTCTTCCAAACACCTTAGTAATATGCCCCCTTGTATCAGCCATTTTTGCCTTGGGGAAAATGTTTCTGTCTTCTCACTCTTATCTACGCCTCTTATCACCTTATACACCTCTATCAGGTCACCTCTCACCCTCCTTCAATCAAAAGAGAAAAGCCCCAGCCCGCCCAACCTTTCCTCATAAGAGATGCTCTCCAAGCCAAGCAGCGTCCTGGTAATCTCCTCCGCACTCTCTCTAAAGCTGCCACATCCTTTCTAAAATGAAGTGACCAGAACTGAACACAATGCCCCAAGTGCGATCTTACCAGCATTTTATCAAACTGCAAATTTCGGTTTTAGAGTATCTTAAGGCATTGTGAAAGTCACTGTGGAACCAGAAGCAGAATCAAAATCAGGTTTATTATCGCTGACGTAAGTGGTGAAATCACAAGAGATTCTGGAAATCCAAGAGTAGCACGCACAAAATGCTGGAAGAACTCAGCAGGTCAGTGGAGAGGAATAAATGGTCGAAGTTTCAGGCGGAGACCCTTCACCAGGATTGTGGAGATTCTCAATGTAAGATCTCAGCTGAAAACATTGATACGTTGTGAAATTGGGTGCTCTACTGCAATAGTACAGAGTAAGACATAAAGATAACCATAACTGACAAATATAAGTAAGTAGAGCGAGAGATGAATAATGAGGAAATACAGAGAGTTGACTATAAATTTCTGGGAGGACAGGACTAGATTTGCTATTCCCCTACCAATATAGTCACACAGCAGGATGCACAGTAACATGTAAGTAGTCTCTTGGGCCATAGCTGCTGGTGACTACATCTTTACAGAACCCTTCTGGAGACAGAGGCGAAGTACCACAGTGTGCTGGACATTAAGCTGGTTTTTGTATAAGCAACTCCCAATCATCTCATCCCTTGATCTGCTCTCCTCTTCAATATCTATCCAATCCTTTTCTCGAAGTAACAATTTGATTCCAGTCTCCTTCCATAGATGCTGCCTGACCTGTTGAGTCTTTCAGCATTTTCTGATATCTGTACTATATTTTTTATTTTAATTTTCAGATTGGATCAACTCAATGCTTAATGCGCTTTTCCCCTTTTGGTTCTCTCTCGAATCACCTGAAATTGGTGTAAACTGGCTCTGAGTCCTTCTACAACAGGAAACGTTTCGACTTCATCATCTTCTCCAGACTTTCAATGCCTTGAGTGCTTCAATCAAATCTCCTCTCACTGCATAGAACCGAGCATAACAAAATGCCCTTCGGCCCACATTGTCTCTGCTGAGTATGATACCAGTAGTATATTGGTTAGCACAACACTTTACAGTAAAGGTGATCTGGTTCAATTCCTGCTGCTGCCTGTAAGGAGCTTATACATTCTCCCTGTGACCGCATGGGTTTCCTCCCACAGTCCAAAGATGTATCAGTTGGAAGGTTAATTGGTCATTGTGAACTGTCCCATGATTAGGCCCGGATTAAATCGTGGGATTGCTAGGCAGCACAGCTCAAAGGGCCAGAAGGGCCTGTCTGCACCGTATCTCAATAAATCAAGAATACAGCATCTGCCCACACATGGTCTATATCCACCCCCCCCCCACCCCCCATGTCCCTGCTTGTTTATGTGTCTGTCTAAATGCCTCTAAATACACCACCAGGTTCAGGAACAGTTATTACCCTACAATCATCAGGCTCCTGAACCGGCATGGATAACTTCACTCACCTCAACACTGAACTGATTCCACAACCTACAGACTCACTTCCAAGGACTCCATGACTCATGTTCTCAACGTTATTCATTTATTCATTTGCTTGTTTTATTTCTAATTTTCATACTTGCACAGATTGTGCACATTGATTGGTTGTCAGTCTCTGTGCATAGATTTTCACTGATTCTATTGTATTTCTTTGTTCCACTGTGAATGCCTGCAAGAAAAGAAATCTCTGTGTGGTATAAGGCAACATATACGCACTCTGAGAATAAATTTACTTTGAACTTAAATGTTCCTACTGTGTCTACTTTCTGGCAATGGTCTCTGGAATTCTTCACCCTAGTGTTTCCTGGGCTAAGTGAGTGAATGTAATCTAGAGGTTGGTGAATCTGTGGAATTCATTGCCACAGGCAGCTGTGGAGGCCAGGTCATTGGGTATATTTAAATTAGAGGTTGACAGGTTCTTGATTAGTAAGGATGCCAAAGGTTATGGGAAGAAGGCAGGAGAATGTGGTTGAGAAGAATAATAAGCCAGCCACTATGGAATGGTGGAGCAGACTCAATGGGCTGAATGGCCTAATTCTGCTCCTATGCCTTCTGGCCTTATTTATTTTCCAAACTGAACAAACCAGATCCAGGTACCCGAAATCCTTCATTTACAGAATCATATTGGTAAACCACTGCCGCAAACTCAGTAACACTTGTGAATGTTAACTAAAGTGTTTGGCCCAGAATTGGACTCAATCCTCCAGTCAAGGTTTTTACAACATTCAACACTACTTCCTTTCCTTTTTGAACATTTGTGACTAAAAACAAGAGGACATAAAACTTCCAACGAATTAGATTAAAAGGAAGATGGGCAAATGGGTTCACTTTATTTGTCACATGTACTACAGTGAAATGCATTTTTTTGTGTCAAAGACCAGCAGAGTCAAAGGATGAACTGGGTCAGCCTGCACGTGTCACCACGCTTCTGGCACCAACATAGCATGCCCACAGCTTACTAACTGCATCCCAACCCACATGTCTTGGGAATGTGGGAGGAAACCAGAGCACCCGGTGGAAACCCATGCAGTCATGGAGAGAACTTATGAGCTTTTACAAGACAGGAGTGGGAATTGAACCCAGATCGCTGGCGCTGTAAAGTGTCGCACTAACCGTGCTGCCCAAGTCTCAGCAACTAAACCACAAACAGGGTCAGTGTATCCTCTAAAGAAAAGGTGTTCTTCTGATCTCTGTTTGGACATGCAGAACCAACTTTAAGAGCAAGAGAAGAAACAGGAGTAGAGGTGGCCAATATCATCCTTAAGTCTTCACATGTCTCAATAATCTTCTACCTTGTTCACTTTCCTGCCTGACCTCCATGTTCCCACCTTCCCTTAGAATCTAAAAATCAAACTTGGCCTTCAACTTAATCAACAATGAGGCTTCCACAGCCCTCGAGGACAGAGGTCTACAGTCATCCACATCAGAAAATTTCTTGTCATCCCATTCTTAAATGGCTGATCCCAAGGAACTGGTTGTGGACTTCAGGAAGGGGAAGTCCATGGAACACAGACCAGCCCTCTTTGAGGGATCAGAATTGGAAAGGGTGAGCAGTTTCATGTTTCTGGGTGTCAACACCTCTGAGAATTTACCCTGGGCCCAACATATTAATGCAATTAAAAAGAAGGCACAACAGCGGCTATATTTCATTAGGAGTTTGAGGAGGCTTAGTATGTCATCAAGGACACCCGCAAAGGTGTGTCAGCCTGAAGACACACACTCAACGATTCAGGAACAGCTTCTTCCCCTCTGCCATCAGGGAGGAGGTACAGGAGCCTGAAGACACACACTCAACGATTCAGGAACAGCTTCTTCCCCTCTGCCATCAGGGAGGAGGTACAGGAGCCTGAAGACACACACTCAATGATTCAGGAACAGCTTCTTCCCCTCTGCCATCAGGGAGGAGGTACAGGAGCCTGAAGACACACACTCAACGATTCAGGAACAGCTTCTTCCCCTCTGCCATCCAGTTTCTAAATGGACATTGAACCCACAAACTCTACCTCACACTTCTTATTTCTGTTTTTCTTTGCACTACAGTACTTATTTTAACTTATCTATTTTATAGACATATATATACTTAAAGTAATTCATTTTTTCTCTATATTTATTTATCATGTATTTCATTGTACTGCTGCAATAAAGTTAACAAACTCCATGACATATGCCAGTGATATTAAATCTGATTCTGATCTGATAAGACCGTTGCTTCCTCAGCTCCAAAGTGATTGCATCGTTCCTGACAACAAAATGGCACACCATCCACCATTTCCACTCCATAAAACTCTGGTTAGACTATGCTTGGAGTATTGTGCTCAGATCTGGTCACCTCATTATAGGAAGGATGTGGAAGCTTTCGAGAGAGTGCAGAGGAGATTTACCAGGATGCCACCTGGGTTGGAGAACATGTCTTATGAGGATAGATTGAGCGAGTTAGGGCTGTTCTCTTTGGAGCAAAGGAGGGTGAGAGGTGACTTGATGGAGGTATACAAGATAATAAGAGGCATGGATAGAATTGATGGCCAGAGACATTTCCTAGGGTGGAAATGGCGAGTACAAGGATTCATAATTTCATGGTGATTGTAGGGAAAGGGGGGGGGGGGATATCAGAGGTAGGGTTTTTCACACAGAGCGTTGAAGGCATAGAATGCACTGTTAGGGGTGGTAGTGGAGGCAGATACATTAAGGATTCCTTGGGTAGCAGGGTGAAGCTATATCTCTGCTAAAGGAGGTGTAAGGCGCTCCTTCCCTCTGCTAGCCTGCAGGTCACCCTTGGGCAAGGTGTAACACCCACTTAGCCCCCCGATCAGAGTCATGTGAAGCCATGGGAGCAGGTGGCGGATGGTCGTATGAGCAGCCGGTGCATATCACAAGTCCTGGTTATGCAACCACTGATGCCAGGCAGACGATCTCTGAAGAGTATTGATAATGGCTGGGGTCACCCGTCTTGTAAAGGCACTGCCCAGAAGAAGGCAATGGCGAGCCATTTCTATAGAAAACTTGCCAAGAGCAATCAAGGTCATGAGACCATGATCATCCACGTCATACAACATAATGATTTTACGATGAACAGATTCCTGGGTAGGCAAGAAAAATGGAGGACTATGTGAGAGGGAAGGGTTAGATTAATCTTAGAGTAAGGTAACACATCACGGGCTATAGTGCCTGCACCGGTCTATATCTTATATACGCTAGATACGGTGTCACCAAAGCTTTGGACAACTGTAGCAAGACTTTCCTGTCAACCCTACTGCAGTAAAGGCCAGCAGTAGAGGGATGCAGTTATTAAAAATGGATGATACACAGAACCATCGCTCCCACTTTAGCTCCAATTAATATCGTAATGTTCCAAAACAATATTATTCCTGCGCAGTAGACACAAGATATACAAACAATATTTCATTATTAAATGTTTACCCTGAAACCCCCCCAGTGCTAGCATGACTCCAATGTACCTCAGATCTATATAAGGCGGTAAAAACACGGGAACATTTTTACACCAGAGGTGAACCATTCAAATTAAAAAAAAATATGTAAATATTCCCAACTTTATTTCAGTCGGTTCTCATTAACATACAGCGAGGTTCAACAGACCTCATTATAACGAATGCCCGTCCTCCAAGCCTATTCTTGAGTTTATAGCGGCCGAGGTAGCGAAACAAATAACTGCTTGTTATGCTGCATATTACAGGGATTTCGACTGATGAGATCTGACTGCACATATTTTAAGGAAACAGCCGCCGACAAAAGGGGTCATTGTGCTTAAAGGGTTAAGTCCGATAACTAGACTTGAAGGAGAGATTTTATCCTGTGAAGATTAAAAGGAGCTAAATGCATTTAAAGCTGTGACACAGTAAAGGATAAGTAGCAAAGAACCGAAAATTCATTTTCCTGCCTATTACAGTTTTCATATTTATTTGCTATTTCCATCTAGCAATCCAAAGCCTACAGAGCAACAGAGCATTTATTAATTCATGAAGCACTAATTAGTTCTTTGTTTAATTTTGTGTAAAAACAGGCTGACCGGAATGATAACGACGTTCATTGTAACTTCCCAGTCCCAACCGGTTGCTGTTCTTTAACAGCCTGGGACTCTGCTTGTGACTAACGCAATGAAGTGAATTCCCCTCTCAGTTCTACTTCATTAAGTCAAAACTGACATGAAGTCTAGTAAGAACTCTGAGACATAATCATATCAAGGAATGTCAAATAAACTTCCTGCAGGGAAAACCATCAGAAGTTACTGCCAACTATTGCTAAAAGTACCAAACGGGTAAAATTCTGGAGTGTGCATTAAGTGTGTTGCACTCTGAAAGGGTAAAATGTCAATTTCAATTTGGTGGCTGCTTGGTTCAATGCATATCACATCGTGAGGGCAATTTATCCCTGTTGAAGTGGTGCAGTTCTGGATCTCGTTATACGAATGGGCGACAAAGCCTAAAACCCTCGCTACTTTTTTAAAGAGAACCTGGCCCACGTATTAAGAGCCACGAAGCTACAATTGTGGTCCAGGTGGGATCAGTCTCGATGGCTTTGGGCCCGGCGGCGTAGCGGCTAGCACGACGCCTTACAGAGCAGACGACCCAGGTTCCATTTCCCGCCACTGCCCGGAAGGAGTTTGCACGTTCTCCCCGTGACTGTGCGGGTTTCCTCCGGGTGCTCCGGTTTCCTCCCACAGTCCAAAGACGTGCCGGTCGGTAGGTTAATAGGTGTTTGTAAATTGTCCTGTGATTAGACTGGGGTTAAATCGGGGGATTGCTGGGCAGCACGGCTCGAAGGGCAGAAGGGCCTACTCTGTGCTATATCTCAATAAATGAAGAAAGAATTTCGGCTAATGCAGACACACTGGGCTAAGCATCCTCCTTTCTTTTAAACTGTCTGCTTTGAAGTGAGCATTTACTTCAGACTATTGCCTCATCTCCTTCCTCGCACCCCCCCCCCCCCGGAAAACGCAGACAGCTCATAGGTGAGTGGGTGGGTGAGGGGCCACAGATGAAGAGCTCCCTGAAGAGGACAGGTCGGACAACTTAATGCTGCGGCCATGCTCCAAGTACTTTGGACTGGTGCACAGCAAATACCTGAAGCTCACAAGTAATAGAGCCACCAGTCTGTGCACCGAGACAGGGTCAGTCGGATTACTTCAGCGTAGAATGGGATGAGAATAGGATCAATAATTCTTCAAACCTTAAGAAAAGCAGGCGAGTGAGCAACAGATTAGAGCTGGAACAAGAATTGCTGACTGTTTCGGTAAGCCTATTTATAAAAAAAAAGTCAGTATTCATTTAGCACGCACTGAACAAATCTACAGGACAAATCATCTATAAGTTTCTGTCATGAAGACAAGTGGCAATTTTCAGCAACATTACATCTCTCTCTCAACGAAACAATCTTCACCACCTTTCGGAGAGCAACAGGAATAGAAATTAACAAATCTTGATGGAGCAGAAGAGAATAAAAATATTTTCAAAAAATACAACCTCCCCACTCCTCCCAAGTCTTTTCCTCCTCCTAAAAAGTTTGCTTCAGCAACTTATTGGCCACAGAGACAAGTTGAATCATCAAGAACCGATAATTAACCATTAGAAAACAATGGACATACTACCAGAAGTAATGAGTGAATGGTTTTCCTCTGTTCTGCTCTGTCAAGTGATATGTGTTCCTCTCGTGGAAACTTTTCAAATGGTGAAGCCAGGATGAAAAATTGAACATTTATTAAATACCGCCGATTATGCATATTTTGACAGCCACCTAGCAGGACCTCTTTGCTGTCTAAATGGCTGCCCATTCTTGCTCACACCAAGAGATGACAGCAGAGAAGCCAGGACAGCTGCCTTCAGAGGCTGCCTTTGCCTCCTGCCCCCAAGTGTTTTTTTCGCTGCCTTTTGAAACTTCAGCCCATGCCGTTTCTTGAGAATGGCCGCTGATGTGTAACAAGCGCCAGCTCCATGGAAACCAGCGATTTCCCTAAAAAATATTCCTTTTTTCCTTTTGAGGGCCTGTCACAGCGCCGTGCAAAGCGTCGCACGACCTGTCATCCAACCATGACAAAGCCCATTTTCTGGCCCGTCCTTGATTGATTAAAAAACTTTTAAGGAAAACCATGTTAAAAGACAAGAAAGTGACACCGGGAAAGAAAAGCCGGGGCAAGGCTTAACCAGACAGTTTCCGTGGAAATGGCAGTGGATGGGATGGACGGAAAGTAACACAATAGTCCTCTGCTGGGGAGAAGGTCAGCCAAGCCATGAAACATGACAACAATGGCGATTAAGACGATGATAAAGTGGGGAGAGATGGCGAGGAAGACAGTGGTTATGTAAACTTCAAAGTTGATTTTATTCCACAGAGAGTGGCTGGGTATTTTCTTTCTTGCAAGTTTGCACAACGCAATTTAAACCAAGTGATACCTGGTCAGCGGAAGAATCTCCCTAAATTCTGGCTTATTTTATAACTTTGATGTACTTATCATATTCCACTTTCTGGTTAGCTCTCAGAGCGCCAGCAGTCTCCGATCGGGGTTCAATTCCCGCAGCTGCCTGCAAGGCGTTTGTACGTTCGCCCCGTGACTGCGTGCAGGCTCCGGTGTCCTCGCCCACGCCAAGGGCGTAGCATTCGGGTTAGTGAGTTGTGGGCATGTTAGGCTGGCGCTGGAAGCGTGGCAACACTCGCGGGCTGCCCCCAGCACGATCCACGCTGATTCGATTTGATGCAAACGAGGCAGTTCACTGTACGGTGGGCTCCGATGTACGCGTGACAAGTACGGCTAATCTTTAATGAGCTGTAATCAAACAGCAAGCCCATAAGACGGTGGTGCTTGGAACCCTTTCACTGCAACGGGAGGGTCGCTTTAGAACAGCGCAGTACCTAGAGCTGAGGCCATACAGTTCCGGCAACCCAGGCTTCATCTTGACCTTTAGTGCCATCTGTGTGGGGTTTGCAAGTTTGCCCAGTTACTCCAGCTTTCTCCCACAGACTCACACCTTGGCCACTGTGAATGGCCCCTAGTGTGCGGGGGAAGCTTAGGGTTGGTGTGAATCGGGGCTTTATGGTCTTTGTGAAGTTGGTGGGGTGGAGGATGTTTTTTTTTTAAAGGAGTCAAAATTCAAATATCTGAGGTGCAAAACGGACTTGGGAGTCGTTGAGCAGGATTCCATAAGGTTCATTTGCAGGTTGAGTCGGTGGTGAGGAAGAAAATGCGATGTTAGCATTCCTTTCAAGAATATAAAAGCAAGGACGTAATGCTGAGGCTGTATAAGGCACTTGGCACCACTGTGAGCACTTTCGGGCCCCTTGTCTAGGAAAGGATGTGCCGACATTGGAGAGGGTTCAGACGAGGTTCACAAAAATTATTCTGGGTTTGGAAGGGTTAACGTATAAGGAGCGTTTGATGGCTCTGTGTAATTCAGAAGAACGAGGGGGGATCTCATTGAAACCTATCACATGTCGAAAGGCCTCGATAGACTGGAGGCTAAGACGAGTGGACACAACCTCAGAATAGAGGGACGTCCATTTAGAACGGAGATGATGAGGAATTTCTTTAGCCAGAGGGTGGTAAATTTGTGGAATTTGTTGCCACAGGTGGCTGTGGAGGCCTGGTCACTGGGTATATTTAAGGCAGAGGTTGATAGATCCTTGTTTAATCAGGGCATGAAGGGATACGGGGAGAAGGCAGGAGATTGGGGCTGAGAGGGCAATGGATCAGTCGTGAGAAATGGTGAAGCAGACTCAATGGGCCAAAATGGCCTCATTCTGCTCCTATATGTTATAGTCTTACGGAGGGCCTACTTCTATGTCGAGTAACTCTGTGTCTAAATTGTCATGCAGATTTAAAGATTAGCTTTATTTGTTACATGTACAGCAAAATACACAATGCGCCGTTTGCGCCAAAGATCAGCAGTCCAAGGATTGTGCTGGGCAGTACACAAGAGTCGCCAACGTAGCACGCCCGCAATTCACTAACCTTATACTGGAGGTCTTCAGAATGGGGCAGGAAACCGGCGCGCCCAGAGGAAACCCTCGCGGCCACACAGCGTTTGCAAAGCAAAGGTACGTGCTGCTCCTCCATGGCAACAGAACCTGGACCGTGACCACCTCCCTGATCCCGTTCATCAATGGAACTGAAGTGCTTTGTACACCAACTTGACCTTGAAATCGTTCCTCACAGGAAAAAAAAGTTGCGATGCAAGCTCTATAAAAATCTGGTCAGGTCGCATCCGGAAAATTGAATAGAATTCTTGCCGCCCCATTAGAGGAAGGATGTGGTGCTTCTGGAAAGGGCACTAAAGAGGTTTACTTGAAAGTTGCCCGTACTAGAGGGTTGGACAAACTTAGATAGTTTTCTCTGGAGTGTCAGAGTCTGAGGGGAGACCCGATTAGAAGTTTATAAAACTTAGATAAAGTTTATCTAAGACAAAGTAGACAGTTGGTACTTTTCCCAGGGTCGCAACGTCTAATACTAGAGGGCATGCATTTAAGTTGAGAGGAGGAAAATTCAAAGGAAATTGGCAGGAGTAATTTCTTTTTTACAGAGAGTGGTGGAAAGTGCTGCCGGGGATAGTGTGGTGGAGGAAGATGTAACAGGTGACTTTAAGATAGGAACGTGCACGTGCAGAGAAGGAAGGAATATGGACCATGTGTAAGAAGGAGCGATGGGTTTAATTCGGCGTCATTAACCGTATTAGTTAGGCTTCAGCAACTTCAAGGGCTGAAGTCTATTCCCGTGTTGAGCCGTTCTTTGTTCGATTCTCACAGAAAAGGACGTAGATGATACAATGTGGGTGGGGTGATACAATCCTCAGGTAGATCATGGATTGGGCATCCCTGTCAACAGAGCATGCACACAACTAATTAAGCCATACATCCTCTGAGGAGGGACGAGGGGAAGAGGACCCACATCCGAGGGCCTAATTCAGGGGCATCAAACTGGAGAGGGTGCAAAGGCAGGGGTAGGGGCACAGCAACATACACAGAAGGGGTTTTTTTAACTGTGGTACTGAGCGTATTAGAGTGGAGGTCAGTGACGGTGGGAGTAATGAGCAGGGGACATCTGAAAGCAGTGATTTCCAACCAGGGTCCACGGATCCCTCACTTTCATGCCTCACGTGGCATAAAGAAGGTTGTGAAAATCTCTCTTAAAGGGATCTGTAGAAGTCACAGTTTTGATTCTGAATTTCTTTAGCCAGAGGGTGGTGAATCTGTGGAATTCATTGCCACAGACAGAGATTGAGAGGTTGTTGATTAATAATGTTAACGTTACAGGGAGAAGGCAGGAGAATGGGGTTGAGAGGGAATATAAATCAGCCATGATTGAATGGCAGAGCAGACTTGATGGGCTGAATAGCCTAATTCTGCCCCTATGGGTCTTATGGGCTTAAAGTCTTATGGTTTGAAGTGTCCAGATGGGCTGGTACCCGTTAGAAGGCCTGACCTGCTTTTGAATAATGGCATCTACCCTAGTGGCCCATGTCAACTATGGGTTCAGAAACTACAAATGAATTTTAATTGAGTGACTTAAGGAGTCCAGACCCCTCTGTGGACTTGTGGACGAGCACAGAACAAATCTGTCTCTCCACAAGAATATACACTGGATCTTTCAGTCAGTGTCTTCGCCTCGAGCTCAAATACACTGTACACATTGTAAGAATGTCCAGCACTTCGTACAACCCCTTTGGCTCACAACGCATGTACTAAATCCCAGATACTTTGCCCACTGCCCTTGCTGATCTGCTCAGACTCTCAATCTATAAAACATAGGAACAGAATTAGGCCATTCAGCCCATTGACTCTCTCCCACCATTTGTTCAATTGTTGATTTATTTTCCAAATCTCCAGTCACCAAAATGTTTAAAATCTTCAGGGTTTTCCCTTTCCTGCCTCTGTCCCCTGTAATTCCCCTTCTCCAAAATGCTTACAGAATTCTCCACAGAAATCCAGCCGCACCCTAATTCCTTTTTCCCTCTTTGGCTCACGGTTTATTGTCTGTGATCTTTCTTCGTCTCAGGTGCTAAGTTAGCACAATTTATGTTTATCGATCAGACTTTTGAAGGTGAAGGGAAAACATTTGAAGGACGTAGTGTAGAAATAGTACAGAGCGCAATGATTAGACTGCTTATGCTGAGGGGCAGATCCCTCCACAGTGACATTGGTGATGAAGATAACTAAACCAAGAAACAAAGTTTCTTTGTTAGTTGCCCTCCAAGAGGACCACAACCTTTTCATTGGGTTTGGAAGCTTCTGTGCCTCAATGACCCAGAGAGCTCTGTTGGCTGAAGTCAGGGCTTTATGCTTTGGCTCTTGGTAGGGTCACCCATGCCAAACAGGTCAAAGGGTAGAGGCCAGACTAAGAGTGGTCCACCGGTCCTCCAGGTTTGGGGGTTCAGCTCAGGGCTAACAACCCTGACTTGTGAAACAAAACTGTCATGGAAACAGCAATGAAGAATCCTTCTACATCTGAGGGCGGTGGTGTTCTTGAGTCTCCACCTGGGATTGGCATGACTAACGGTAGTGAAAACCGTGAGGAAGCTACCGACACAATGAAACAACACCAGAGATGGAGGACCTTCATTACTGCCCTAAACACCAGTGGTGTAACGGGCAGTAAGTAAGCTGGAGGATGTAATTTTATAACCACCGATAATAAACTTCACAAACTTCAATCATCTCACATTCCGAAAGGGTGAATTTTTGTTTGATATTATTTCTGGTTTAATTGTGAGGGGAATTTTTTCACTGTTTTCATGTTGGTTTTGGTTAAGAGATAAATCAACTTGCAGTTGCTAAGTGCAACGAAATTGAAATGATTAGTAACAACAATACCTGCACATTCAAAGTCATAATGACTCATTAAAATTTACTCCTGTCCACCAGGTCACATGTGACGTATTCAAGGGAGGGCTGGGCTTGATCCAGCTGTCCCTCCACCCTCTCTGAAAGCCACGTTTATTAATTCTTGAAGCAAAGTGAATGAAAATGCAAATTCTCCACAAGTTGACAGCAAATGAAATGATGCAAAAAGTGCCTTTTGGTTCTGGTTTCGGCGCTGATGGCCCCAAACGTCAACTGTTTATTCCCCTCCACGGCTGCTGCCTGACCTGCTGAGTTCCTCCAGCGTTTTGTGTGGGTTCCTCTGGACTTCTCACATCTGCAGGATCTCTTGTGTTTAGGCTTTTGGATTATGATTTTTTTGGGGGATTTCACTCACTGCACACATCCCTACAGATGTCCAGGTCTGGCTTCCGGAGTGCTTTCAGCTGTCAGAGCCCTAAGCTGCAGACACCTCTTCCCAAATCTCTTGTCCTCTTAGGAGACATCCTAACATCTAATTTAGTCATTTGCTTTAAAATCTCCTCATGCAGTTTATGGTTAGATCTTATTTACTCACAATCTTTTGAAGTGCCTTGGGGCCTGCCCATACAGTGAAGGCACTATATTAATGCACGTTGGTGTTGTTGCAAAAGAAATGAGAGCACAGTGAATAATAGGAAGCAAAATTCAAACTGCTGGAGGGACTCCAAGCAGCTTCCGTGGATGCAAAGGGACCTGAACATTCTGGGTTGCCACTCTTAAGACCGGCGGGACATTATATGAAATCAAGTGGGCTCGGACTCAGAGGACTTGGATCGAGGAGAAACTTAACATGGACTGACCAGTGGGTTGTTATATAGCCCCCGTCCAGGCAATGATCTCTTCTCACTGCTGTCATCGGGAAGGAGGTGCTTAAAGCCACTAAGTCCAGGGACAATGATCACCCTTCGACTATCAGGCTCCTGAACCACCGTGGATAACTTCACTCACCTCATCTCAGAACTGGTTCCTCAGCCTGTGGACACACTTCCAATAACTTTGCAACTCACGCCCTCAGTGTTCTTTATTTATTTATCATTACGATTATTTGTGTTTGCACGGATCTTCTCTCTTGCACACTGATTGTCAGTCTTTGTGCGTGGTTTTTCACTGATTCTATTGTGTTCCTTTGTTCCACTGTGAATGCCCGCAAGAAAGTGAATCTCAGAGTAGTATATGGTGACACCTACGTACTTCGATGATAAATTTACTTTGAACTTTTGAACTTCTTTAGCAGTGTGAAGCAGCAAGCAATTGCACCACTTATCACTGGACAGTTACCGTAAACTACTGGGAACGGCCAGCGGAAAACTGCGTGAGAGTGCATGCCGAATGTAATTTGAAACAACGCAGGAGGGCGATATATGAAACCAGTCACTGGAATGCTGCCTAAAATTGCATGGACTGACCTGCGGAAAATCGCATGAAACTATAGCAGATGATCATGGTAGCAAAGCTCTGTTGAATAATGCATCAAACTGCAGGGACTGACTATTAGAGGCTCACTTCAAACCATCGGCACCAGCCAGTGCAACACGGTGTTAAACTATTTGTTTGCGTATGGGCGGGGGGGGGGGGGGGTGGTGGCTGACGTTCTTGTTGCCGTTTGCATGATTTGATTTCTTTTTGTGTGTGTGTAGTTGGGGGGGGGTTGATATTTACTTTGAATAGCTTCCACGCTATACTTTTATTCATGGGTGTCTGGAGAAGATGGATCTCGGAGCTGAATATTGCATACGTACTTCGATAATAAATATACCTTGAAAGTTAAAAATGAATCTGACTCAAATCTTAACCATTTTAACTTTAGATAGAAACAGGTAACCATAGGATCATTCAGCACATAAACAAGTCCTATTGGCCCACCTTTTTCTCTACATTAGGCCTTATCCCTCCTTGCCTTTCCTTTCCGAGTACCCGACCAATGGAGCTCAACATAAACCACTTGGACTGACCCCAGTGGAAAGTTACAGGAAACTGCACAGGCTTAGCCGAGTAACTTTCTGTGAAACTGCAAGTGCATGAAACAAGATGGGCTGACCAGGGTAACATCGCACACAAAGTCACGTGAACCAGGCCAACGTTAGCCACGTGAAACTGCTCAGAGTCACCTGTGGGATTTTTCTGAAACATCAAAAACTTACATGAAACTGCATGGAGTTTCGATAAAAGTTTCCTGTGGAAACTTCGATAAAGCTAAGGGTAGGTAGACGTGTGGCTGCAAAGACGCAGTGGTGAAACATAATACTGACTTGGCAAAGAAAAGTTATATATGATTGCACAGATCGACCCATCCAAAGTTACATGGGTCTAAATAGCCTGTTCTGTGGAATTATCCAGGATAATCCAGGACAGTTCTGATCTGATGTTCCAAGAAACCACATGGGCTTGCCAGACGAAATGGAACTGGAGGGTTTAACCTGAAACTGTGTCTGACGTGAAACTGACATTTTGACTATCAATGTCACAGTAAACTTCACGAGCTACCCAGTTCATTAAGGATAGAATGAGCAGTGTGCACAGGAAATAAATATTACAAACAACAGAAATGTAATGTGCCCTGAAGCATTGTTGGTATTTGGGAACTATATGAATCAAACAGACCAGAAACAATGTGTTAGATAATAAGCACAAGAGACGCTACAGATGCTGGAAATCAGCAGGTCAGGCAGTATCTACGGAATGGAATAAACAAAAATATTATAAATAATAAGTCCTGAGGAAGGGTCTCGACTGTTTATTCCACTCCATAGTTGGTGCATGAGCTGCTGAATTCCTCCAAAGTTCAAAATTCAAAGCAAACTTATCATCAAAGCACATTTACCGCCTGTCACCATCTATAACCTTGAGATTCATTTTCTTGTGGGCATACTCAATAAATCCGTAATAGAATAATAACCAGGAAAAAAATCAATGAAAGACCGCACCAAGTTGGGCGTTCAACCAGTGTGCAATTACGAAAAGAGAGAAATAGTAATAAATCAATAAACAATAAATATCGAGAACATGAGATGAAGAGTCCCTGTAAGTGAGGCAATTGGTTGTGGGGACGCCTCGATGGTGGGGCAAGTGAAGTTGAGTGAAGTTATCCCCTCTGGTTCAGCAGCCTGATGGTTGAGGGGTAATAACTGTTCCTGATCCTGGTGGTGTGAGTCCTGAGGCTCCTGCACCTTCTTCCTGACGGCAGCCAGCATTTTATGTGTTGCTACATATTAAATAATGAAGTGTAGGGGGTCCCTACGAACGTAAATTTATTAATACGGCCTACTTTCAGATGCTTTAAGAGCTGCTTGGAGCTTGAGGATCACATTGTACTCATTAACAGAGGAATGGTAGCTCATACCTACGTATTTGTAGACTACGCAATACCGATCCATTAATAAATAACCACAATCTGAACTCGAGTAATTAAAATTAAGTTAAAATGCTAACTCAGGCATCGGCTTTATATAAAAATGTTTTCATTATATAGATACCAGGTTTCAAATGCTCTAATGGAAATCTGCAAACTACTGCCTTAGACCTTCAAAAATGTCAGTGTTTAAATGACAAAAATCTGCTTCTTGACAGTAACTCATTTATATTTTAGGTCCGTTCCATTATCCTAACGAATTCATCATCAGCAGATGCAATATTAACAGCAGAAAATCAACTCATTAGATCCAGTGGGATTTAATCAACATTGCAATCATGTATTCAGTTCCTTGAGAGTTTTTTTTTCCCTTTCTCTTTTTTAGTCCTTTCCGTATAATTGTTCCATTTTGGATCTTAATAAATTATTCCAGGCTTAGAATGCTGACTCTCTCCATTCAGCGCTACCTTACGCTAAAATATTTACAATAAACATCATTATGTCATGGGCACACATTTTGAAATGGCCTTTGGCTGCCCTGGAAGTGATAATTGGGTGCTTTTTTTTTCTTATGACAATTAACCGTCTGTGTGCCATTCAGCAATAAAAGTGCTTGCCAGCCTTTCTATTTGCACAGAATTGCTTTGGTGAAGTACAGCCAAAGGTGGCACAAGGATAATATCTTTAAGTATTTCTTGATGTAGAGGTGTGCTTTGGCACTTTTTGACAAGGAATGAGAGGTTTCACACAAGTATGGTAATGGCTGTTTGAAACCTCTGAAGGGAATTTTTTTTTGGATTGAAGCTGAGGCTGTGGGCCTACTCCAGGCTTCGTGTCTACGGGCTCACTTTCGTTCTGAATGCTGCTCCTTGCTTTTATTACTTGGACAATTTCTGGTTTTTCTTTCCCCTTTTCTTTGTGCGTTGGGTGTTGCTGGTGTTTTTTTAATGTTTTCTTTTGTGTTTCTTGTTTTGTAGCTGCCTGTATGGAGACGAATCTCAAGGTTTGTTATGTATGCCATACCTCAATAATAAATCTACTTTGAACTTTCAACATCTTCAAGAATTGGCTTCAGATTGTATTATTCTCTACTTTCATGAGAGCGGTTTGACTAGATGATGTAAGGATTTTATTGGACAAAAGTAAAGAGAAGGGTGAACTTCCAACCAATGGAATCATCCATGGATGTGGCCACCATAAATAAATGAGGGCTGGGGAAGGCGTTAATAAAAAATATAATTTAATATTTTACTAAATGATAGACCTCTTCTCAAAGTTCAGAAGCTGCCCTTTATTATTTAGATCAGAGGTTTATTTCAAAACATGTTGGCTAACAACAATCAGCTTGGTTCAACTACAAATACACAGAATCCTGCAAGGGATTTTTTTTTCCTAAATGTTAGATATTTGTATTGGGAAGTCTTTAGAAAGAGAAATGTTATTAGTGAGGGAAGCGAGTAGACTTGTGTGACCTTGACACTTCATAAACGCGAGCCCTTCCCTGGGTCTTGCTGGTCAGTTGGTTTCTGGTCTGGTGGGCCATTTCGTGAGGGGCACGGATAGGCCGAATGCAGTTGTGGTGGAGGCAGATACTCTCACAACGTTACGAGTCTGCAGACCCACATTCAACGGTTTGGAATCAGCTTCGTCCCCATCCGCCATCAGATGAACCCACGAGCGCTACTTTAGCAGTACAATGGTGGAGGAAGTCAGCAGGTCAAGCAAGTAGGGGTCATCCGTTCCTCTGAGACCCTTCAGCAGGTTCCCCCCCCCTCCCCCGTCATTCCTTTTTGATGCACTATTTCTTTATTTTCTTTACTCATTCTAACTTCTACGTCTCTGCGCTGTACTGCTGCCTCAAAACAACAAATTTCTCGTCATCTAAGCAGGGATAATAAATCTGATTCTACCTGGATGAACACATGACTTACCAGGGCAATACAGACTTGAGTCTTGGCCAGAAACGGTGACTATTTGTTCATTTCCAGAGATGCTGCCTGACCTTTTGCTTGTGTGTTGCTTTGGGTTTCCAGCATCTACAGAATCTCTTGTGTTTAGAACAGATGCAGGGAAATGGGTTTGTGTAGGAGGGGTAGCAGGGGAGGAATATCTCTACCAAAGGAGGTGTAAGGCGTTCCTTCCCTCTGCTACTCTGCAGGTCACACTTGGGCGAGGTGCAGCACCTGCTTAGTCCCCGATCAGGGTCACGTGAAGCCATGGGAGGAGGAGGTGGATGGTCGTATGAGCAGCTGGTGCAGATCACAAGTCCTGGTTATGTGACCACTGACTCCAGGATGACAGTCTCTGAAGAGAATTGATATTGGCTGGGGTCACCCGTCTTGTAAAGACACTGCCCAGAAGAAGGCAATGGCAAACCACTACTGTAGAAATATTTGCTTAGAACATTCATGGTCAGAGACCATGATCGCCCATGTCATATGACATGGCACATAATGATGATGTCATACGACATGGGACATAATGATGATGGTAGGTGGGTGCTTGATTGACGGTATGGAAATTGTGGGCTGAGGGGCTTGTGCAGTGTGTCAGAGATTTCTCTATGGCAACACACACAAAGTGCTGGAGGAACTCAGCAGGTCAGACAGCATCCATGGAAATGATAAGCAGTCGAAGTTTTGGGCCGAGACCCTACTTCAGGACTGCAAGAAAAGGGGGAAGATGCCAGAATAAAAAGATGGGGAAGGGGAAGGAGGCTAGCTGGAAGGTGATAGGTGAAGCCAGGTGGGTGGGAATGGTCAAGGGCTGGAGAAGAAGGAATCTGATAGGAGAGGAGAGTGGACCATAGGAGAAATGGTAGGAGGAGGGGTCCCAGGGGGAAGTAATAGGCAAATGAGAAGAAGTAAAAGGTCAGAGTGGGGAATATAGGAAGGGATGGAGTTTGTTTACTGGAAGGGGAAATCAATATTCATGCCATCAGATTGGAGGTACCCAGATGAAATATAAGGTGTTGCTCTCCCACCCTGACGGCGTTCTCATCTTGGCACAAGAGGAGGCCATGGATCGACATGTCGGAACGGGGATGGGAATCGGAATATAAAAGTTTGCCAACTGGGAAGTCCCGCTTGTGGCAGATGGTGTGGAAGTGCCAGAAGAAGCAGTCCCCCAATTTACAACGGGTCTCCCTAACACAGATGAGGCCGTATCGGGAGCGCCGGACACAACAGACAACTCCAGCAGGTTTGCAGGTGAAGTGTTGCCTCACCTGGAAGGCTTTCAGAGCTTGTCCTGGTCCTGGAAGGGTTGTGATTAGGTGCAAGAGTAACAGAAGCCTTTCTCTCACAGGACTTCTGCAATGACTACATTACTGAAGTACAGAATATCGCAAGACACTCAACCCAATCAAACCTCCGGATCTGATTTTACCAATGCACAGCATCAGTGATCTGCCTCAGGATCTGGTAGTCAGGAAGGTAAATGCAACATTAGCATCATTTTGAGGGCTAGAATAGGAATGGATGTAATGCTGAGGCATTAGTCAGGCCACATCTGGAGTACCTTGAGCAGATTTAGGCCCCATATCTAAGAAAGCATGTGCTGGTATTAGAGAGGGTTACAAAAATTATTCCAGGAATGAAAGGGTTAACATATGAGGGGCATTTGATGGTTCTGGGCCTGTACTCACTGGAGTTTAGAAGAATGGGGGGGGGGGGAGTATCTCATAGAAAACTACCAAATACTGAAAGGCCTAAATAGAGTGGATGTACAAAGGATATTTCCAATAGTGGGAGAGTCTAGGACCAGAGAGCACAGTCTCAGAATACAAGGGCATTTCTTTAGATCAGAGATGGGGGTAATTTCTTTAAGCCAAGGGTGGTGAATCTATGGAATTCATTGCCACAAATGGCCGTGGAGACCAAGTCTTTACGTATATTTAAAGCAGAGGTTGATAGGTTCATGATTAGTTAGGGCGTCAAAGAATACAGGGAGAAGGCAGGAAAATGAGGTTGAGAGGGATAATAAATCAGCCTCGATGGAATGGCAAAGCTAACTTGATGGGCAGAATGGCCTAATTTTGCTCTTATGTCTCATGGTGATATGGTCAAGGGCTGAAGAAGAAGGAATCTCTGATAGGACAGTGGACCATGGAAGAGAAGGAGGAGGGGAATTAGAGGGAGATGATGGGTTGGTATCTCCCTCTTATCCATCCACCTACCTTCCCCTCACCTGGCCTCATCTATCACCTTCCAGCTTGCAATCCTCCTCATCCCCCACCTTCTTATTCTGGTTTCTGCCCCTTCCTGTCCTCTACTGATGAAGGATCCCAGCCTGAAACGTTGGACCATTTATTCCCCTCTGTAGATGCTACCTGACCTGCTGAGTTCTTCCGGCATTTTGTGTGTGTTGCCCTGGATCTCCAGTATCTGCAGAATCTCTTGTGCTTATCCTCTAAAACTAGGAGAGAATTTGTGAATAATATTGTTGCCTGGTGGAACTTCATCTTTAATGCATGACCTGCTGAGCTCTTCCAGCATTTTGTGTGTTTTTCAGGGAGGAGGCGACAAGGCAGGGCCAGCAGACGCAAAAACGAGTTACTTTCCCCATGCAGTAAGGCTGATCAACACCTCCACCCACTAACCCACCCCCCAAACACCCCCAAACACCACTATTTTATCATTTCCTGTCAGAGTCACCTTATGCATAGATGCTCTTGTTCCTACATCATCTTATGGACATACAATCAATCAATCTATATAAGCGATCTTATGCATTTATATTTATTGTGTTTTTTTTATTATCGTGTACTTTATCTTATTGCGTGTTTTTTTTTTCTGCTGCATCAGATCCGGAGCAACAATTATTTTGTTCTCCTTTACACTTGTGTACTGGGAATGACATTAAACAATATTGAATATTCAATCTTGAACGGTGGGGTAGTTACAAGGGCTGACCCTCTCGTTTCTCCTTTTGATGTTCAGGCAGCAGCCCGTAATATCTTAAAATATTCAATCAAATTGCTCCGCGCTAATTGCCGCTACAAGCAGGTATTATAATAGAGAGCATCCGATGCAGCACCGTTTAACATGTAGACTATGTCCCTTTGCAGCAGCTCTCTGTGCTTGGTATTGTCTTGTGGTGAAAAGTACGCCGTTCTAAAGTAGACTGCCAAGTGTTCTCCGCATTGACAAGATTAAACTCTGAATGTGTTCGACAAGAGTTTGATGTGTTCAGAAGTTGGGAATAGCTTCTTAATCACTCATTCTAGCAATGCTTTTTTCTCTCCCTGGGTCAGCTGTAACCTTGTCACATTGAGTTAAACTTCCTGCCGTTTCTCTCACATACAGCGTTTGACAGCTTTTCCTCCCTCCCGCCCCAAATGCCAATGTAATCCCATGTCGGCAGTGTATCTGCTAAATCATCTATTAGTAAACCAATTCTGGGCCTTTTTCCCCCTCTCTGTTTATTAGATTATTGGGCTGTTTGAGTCCCTGACATACACACTAATCCTAATCAAAGCAGACAGCTATAAGCCTTCGTGAAGGAGCAGCTTTCCGCTCGCAGTCTGACTCTGTATCAGACCCTCTGTCATCCGGAAGGAAGATTTGCATCTCTATAGCACCTATCACAGCCTCCTGTCATCGCGGATACTTTTGAAAAGACGGGAAGCGCGGTGGCCAGTTTATGTACAGCAAGATCCCGTCAGAACCACGTGGAAATGAAGGCAGAGTGGGAACAGGAAATTTCAGGCACTAATTGCATGATGTCATCACTTTCTTGTTAAGAAGTCCCGTGGCTGTGGGCTCACTCAGGGACCCTGTGGTTCATGTTCTGTGCATCATTTGTTTAATTTCATTTATTGTTTGCATGATTTGTTCTTTCTTTTCGCTCATTGGGTCTTTGATGTGTGGGACTTTTTCATGTGTTTCTCTATTCTGTGGCGGCCTGAAAGAAAATGAACCTCAAGGTTCTATGTGGTATATGTACTTTTGTAATAAATATACCTTGAACTTTGAAATTGTGGGTGACTTGCTGTAGTTCTGTAGATCTTGAGATGACTGATCAAGATTCAACTTTACTCACCATATACGTTTCCACGTATTAAGAATTTGCAGTGGTGTGTTGGCGGGGCATGCAACAAAAACACTCAACAATCATAAAGAACAACGAATTCTATAAAAATAAAGTTAGAAGTATGGATATGGAGTAAAATGTGCATAAATACTGGCATGTATTTGCATCATAAAAAGTGGTTTTAAGTGTTTACTGTGCATTGTGGTTATGGAGGTATTAGATAGAGGGGGGTGTGCAGGAAAATTAAAATGGTTGATCAGATTAACTGCCTGGAGGAAGGAGCTTTTTAGATGGCGTGAAGTTTTTGTTTTAGTAGCCCTATTGCACTTTTGGAAAAGACAGTTTGCTGGATGGGTAGCGTCCACAACGACTTTCAATTTGTCAATGTGGGGACCACTGACACTTGATGGGGATGGAGGCGTCTACAGGAGCAGGTGGGGAGTGGGCGAGGTGGCAACTGCCTGGCAATTCCTGCGACGCCGCAGGTGCCAGACTATATCGGTCTCTGGCTTTTCTTTGTGTTTACCAGCCGTGTGGAGACCGGGAGCTTGCCGCATGGGCAACAGCTTGTTCTCCATATTGTACTGCCCTGGCTTGCACATCGCACAAACAGCTGGGACACCACATCCATGGTTACCTCAACCAATGGAGGGCCGCAAGTGTAGAGTGCTGCTGCCACTCTGAGGTATGGGGGTAGCTACGAAAACTCCAAGTTTTATATGATAAACACAAGAGATTCTGAAGATGCTGGAAATCCCAAGCAGCACATACAAAATGCTGGAGGATCTCAGTAAGTCAGGAGCATCTATGGAGAGGAATAAGTAGTTGATGGTTGGGGTTGAGACCCTTCATCAGGGCTGGAAAGGAAGGGGGAAGGAGCCAGAATAAAAAGGTGTAGGGAGGGGGGAGGAGTGCAAGCTGGCAAGTGAGGGGGAGGGGTGATGAATTGAGAAGCTGGGAGGTGATAGGTGGAAGAGGTAAAGGGCTGAAGAAGAAGGAATCTGATTGGACAGCAGAGTGTACCATGGAAGAAAGGGAAGGAGGAGGGACACTAGAGGGAGGTGCTGGGTAAGTGAGGAGAAGAAATAGGGTAAGAGGGCAGCCGGAATAGGGAATGAAAAAGTGAGAAAGGCAAGGGGCAAAGAAATTACTGTGGAAGTTCGAGAAATCGATGTTCATGCCATCAGGTTGGAGGCTACCCTGACAGAATATGAGGTGTTGTTTCTCCAACCTAAGAGTGGTCTCATCGTAGCGGTAGAGGAGGCCATGGACTGACATGACAGAATGGGAATGAGAAGTGGGTGGCCATCGGGAAAGCTCGCTGGTAGCGGCAGGTGGAGCAAAGCTGCGGTGGGGGGGGGGGGCGCATCTTCTTATTACTGGATTTATATGAAATATCATTGTTCGCACTCCCAAGAGGTGAGCAAGATCACACAAGGTTTTGCCAAAATGGCGGACTGCTTGATTGGCATGCAAATATTGAAGTATTCATTGCTAATAAAGCACAGCATAATTTCAATCCGTTCTGATTTAACCCCTTAGCTAATGTCATATCACTGTCAGAATAAACTGTCAGAATCGGAGTTATCAGGGAATGGCCTTGTGTAAGGAGGTTTAGTTAATTTCTTGTCCGTAAATTCGGCACTGATTACAATTCTGCTGGTGTTGTTTGACATAAAATGGCCACCACTGGAGGGCTCAGGATCTCAAGAGTTAACTGTGCTCAGGTAATTATCTAGGTCCTTCCCCTGGGCTCTGTACCTGAGTACACCTGATTACATTTCTTCTGCATTCATACATAATCTCTACAGGCTTCGTTTAGACTCAATTTAACTCATTTAATCAAAAGTCCCACCCTCCCGACCAACCCATTGGAGCAAAACCATAAGAACGACCTCGACTGAACTGTGCTTTCATGAGCTGGGGCTACCTTATAGGTCCACTCAGGTGCCAATCACTGACTTTTAACAAATGATTAAAGATATTGCATACACTGATCAACCAAATGGAAACCAGGCTTCACTCCAACAGAACCATAAGAACAGGCATCTAATGAGCGCAGAATAAACATATCAAAAGACTATAACATGAGAGACGACATAACTCAGTCATTAACACCAGCTACTTATTGACGAATTATGTTAACAGTAGTCAACTATATTTATCACACCAATATTTGAAATGTCAGCTGCAACATCGAACGAATATTTTCTCACATCCATTAAAATTTATTTTGTCGGGCTAAATTTATTGTGGAGCAGCATCACACCCCGATTTAGTAATCATTAACAAATATTGCACAGTAAACATCCATTAAGTTTCCTAATTAACAATGTATAAACTGCTTGAAAATGTACTGCTTAGATGATACCAGTTTGTCGCCAGCTCCAATGCAGTCCTGGTTATTGATTAACGTCAAGAAAGCCACACGTGCTGGCGGACAGCCCACCCGTGCTACGACCAGAAAGTTGCATTGGCGCTAATTCACTGCTCTGGATGTGTACAACTCCTCGGGGCCCGAGTACATAAACAGCAGAATCTCGAAGGTTTGTCGATGAGGTGATCCCAGCTTCACACAGCACAGAAGATTACAGCATGATAGGTGGTCCTTTCGTTCTGGGACAGCCTTAAAATAACCCTACTGGCTAATCCACTCCCCGGTTCCCATCTGCAACCTGCTCTTCAACCGCTCACCCAACCACTTCCAAAGTTCTTCGCCTCCCCCTGTCCTTCCAGCAATGATTTTCCAACTCCCAGTAACCCCTGCACAAGCAAGAATCTCCAAAATTCCTGTCTAACTTCCAGCCAATTCCTTTCAAAACACTCGGCGGCAACTCTGTACAGCAGTGATGTGGTCCTCTGCTGCTCTGTTCAAAGTTCAAAGTAACTTTTATTATCAGAAGGACATATATGTCACCACATACAACCCTGAGATTCGAATAAACTCTTCTCGGGCTTCAAGCAGGGTACAGGTATCAATTTTAACCGACGTTTCCATGATAAACTCTGCTATCTTCTTCAGGGATGATGCCTGGGGATGTCTAGGCAGGAGGTATTTATACCTGTGTATTCCGTCCCTCCTGATTGGTTAGTCCTGATCCAATCAGGTTTCCGCTCACCCACCTTGTCTACAATTGAATTCTTATTCTTACCTAGAGCAAGACCTTTGTCTTTGTAAAAAAAAATTTCCTCTCGTTTTATGCCAATGGCTTCCTTTACCAGGCGGTCTCAAAAGCACAGCAGTTTTGTGCCATCGAAGTCAATCCTATGGCCGTAAAATTACTGTGCCGTGCCAGTGCAATGGCTTCTGGGACTGCCTAGTAAAGGAAGCTATTGAAATAAAACCAGAAGAAAAGAATTTTTTACAAAGACGAAGGTCTCACTCTAAGTAAGAACTGGAATTCAATTGCAAACAAAGTGGGAGAGCAGAAACCTGATTGGATGAGGACTAACCAATCAGCAGGGATGGACCACAGGGGTATAAATATCATGGACCAGACATGCCCAGGCATCATCTCTGCAGAAGATGACCGAGTTTGTCATCAAAATGTCAATTATAATCGATACCTGTACCAGCTTGAAGACCGAGAAAAATTTATTTGTCATATATGCTGGGAAAGCACGAGATCCTTTTTAACCCTGAGGTTCCTTGTCCTGTGGGGATACTCTGCAAATCTATAGAATTATAAATATAACAGGATCAAAGAAAGATCAGGTAGACTGCAGAAGACAACCAACTGTGCAGGTGTGAATATAAGTAAATAGCAATAAATAACGAGAACATGAAACAACAAGGGAAAGAGTCCTTGAAGTGAGATCATTGATTGTGGGAACATCTCAATGGATGGGTAAGTGAGTGTACTTATTGTCTTTTGTTCAAGGGCCTGATGGTTGAAGGGTAGCAACTTGAGGTGGCCCGTCCACTTCAACGTTCGATGTGTCGTGCATTCAGAGATGCTCTTCTGCACGCCACTGCGGTAACGTGCAGTTACTTGAGTTGCTGTTACCTTCCTGTCAGCTTGGACCACCCTGGCCATTCTCCTCTGACCTCTCTCATTAACAGGGCGTTTCGCCCGCAGAACGGCAACTCACTGGACTCTTTTTTTTTTGGTTTTTCGCACCATTCTCTAAACTCTAGAGACTGCTGTGTGTGAAAATCCCAGGAGATCAGCAGTTTCTGAGATTCTCAGACCACCCTGTCTGGCACCAACAATGACTGCACAGTCAAAGCTGCAAAGATCATGTTTCTTTCCCATCCTGATGTTTGGTCTGAACAACAACTGAACCTCTTGACCATGTCTGCATGCTTTCATGCACTGATTGGCTGATTACATATTTGAATTAATGACCGGACGTACAGATTTACCTAATAGAGAGGCACTAAGTGTAGATCTAACCCCCAGTCTCCTCCCTTGCAAAGAAATCTGGCCCATCCAATTTTTCTTTATGCCTAAGTTCACCAGTGCAGGCAACATCCCGCATTGCCTCTCTTACACAGACATCCCACAGTTACTTTGGTGTGACCTCTTCCATCAAGTGAAAGAATGTGAACAGATAAAGCATTCGGAGTGGCGATGGCACTTACGGGACAGGATGCACTTCCTTCCAACCATCTGGTTTTCGGGGTGGGACGGTAGTGTAGAGGTTAGCACAATGCCTTATGGCGGCAGTGCCTGGAAGATTGGAGTTCAATTCCCGGACCTTACTGCGAGGAGTTTGCACGTTCTCTCTGTGACCGCGTGGGTTTCCTCCCGCACTCTAACGGCGTACGGGTTAGCGTTAGTGAGATGTGAGCATGTTATATTGGTGCCGGAAGCATGGTCCATCCCCCAGCGCACACTCGGACTGCGTTGGTTATCGACACAACCGACACATTTCACTTTCGATAAGCATGTGACAAATAAAACTAACCCTGAAACAAACTGCTCAATCAATTTCAACGTTCAAGTGAAGTTTGGATAGACAATAGACAATTGGTGCAGGAGTAGGCCATTTGGCCCTTTGAGCCAGCACCACCATTCAATGTGATCATGGCTGATCATCCACAATCAGTACCCCGTTCTTGCCCTCTCCCCATATCCCTTGACTCCGCTGTCTTTAAGAGCTCTATGTAACTCTTTAGTGAAAGCATCCAGAGAATTGGCCTCCACTGCATTCCATAGATCCACAACTCTCTGGGTGAAAAAGTTTTTCCTGACCTCCGTTTTAAATGGCCTACCCCTTATTCTTAAACTGTGGCCTCTGGTTCTCATCGGGAAGTACATGGATAGGTACGGTACATGGATGGTAGGGGTACGGAAGGCTATGGTCCTGATGCAAGCTGCCGGGATTGGGCAGTTAAATAGTTTTGGCATGGATTAGATGGGCTGAAGGGCCTGTTCTGAGCTTTCCTATGACACTATGACGCTAATCTTAATCACTACCTCAGTCTTGCAACACTATGACCATGTGGATCACTTTCCCACTACAATGAATTTTCATTTTTTTATTTCTTCCTATGTTTTTGAGTAATTTTTGGAAAATTTAAGTCTAATTTATGAATTTTGTTTGAATATGATTTCTCTAATGCTATGTCAGAATTAGAATCAGAATCATGTTTATTGTCACTCTCTTCCATGGCGTGAAATTTGTTGTTTTGAGGCAGCAGTACAACGCAAAGACATAAAATTGCTATAAACAACAACATAAATAATGGTGCGATACAGGAAGGGATTGCCTGTGATGTTGCTTCAAGTTGATGCATGTAATTGTGCATCTGACAATGAACTTGACCTGACATTCAGCGTCTGGTATATTGGCCTTCATAGATTAAAGTATTGGGTACAGGAGATATTGAAGTTGTATAAGACATTGGTGAGGCCTAATCTGAGTACTGTGTGTAGTTTTGGTCACCTACCTATAGGAAAGATATAAATAAGATTGAAAGAGTACAGAGGAAATTTACAAGAATGTTGCCGGGTCTGGAGGACCTGAGTTATAAGGAAAGATTGAATAGGTTAGGACTTTATTCCTTAGAATGTAGGAGATTGAGGAGAGATTTGATAGAGGTATACAAAATTATGACAGGTATCTATAGGGTAAATGCAAACACACACACACATGCTGGAGGAACTCAGCAGGTCAGGCAACATCTAAGGAAATGAATAAATAGCTGATGTTTTGGGCTGGGACCCTTCTTCAGGACTGAGGTTGGGTGAGGTCATGGGTTAAGGGGGAAAGGTGAAATGTTTAAGGGGAACATGAGGGGAATCTTCTTCACTTGGAGGGTGGAATGAGCTGCCAGCACAAGTGGTGAATGTAGGGTCGATTTCAACATTCAAGTGAACTTCCGATAGGTACGTACAAGGGTGGGAGGGGTATGTAGCCCAGGTGTAGGTCGATGGGACTAGGCAGTTTAAAAGGTTCAGCACGGACCAGATGGGCCAAAGGGCCTGTCTTGGTGCTGTAGATTTCTATGACTCTACAATCTCATCACTATGTTCCATCAAGAGTTCCAGAGAAATGTAGATAATAAAATTGAAAGAAATAGTTCCTCACTTTAAGCTTCCAAAGACTATAACATCAAGGGACTCACCAAAATCACTAAACATTCAGTGTAAGATCTTTTATTTTTGCATGCAGGGCACCTATAATTGTTCTAACTGGACGGTATGCTTCAACACAAGAGGTTCTGCAGATGCTGGAAATCCAGAGCAACAGACCCAGAACACTGTAGAAACCTTTGCTGGTCAGGCACCGTCCACGGAGATGATGTTTCGGGCCGAGACCCGTCACCAGTCCTGGGCAAAAATGTCGACCGTTTGTTCTCCTCCGTGGATACTGCCTGACCTGCTGAGTTCCCGCTGGATGAAGATGAGCTTTATTTGTCACATGTACGTCAAAACGTACAGTGAAGTGTGTCGTTTGCGTCAAAGACCAACACAGTCCGCGGATGTGCTGGGGGCAAGCCCACAAGTATTGCCTTGAATCTGGCACCAACATGGCCTGCCCACAAGTTACAACTTAATAATGTGGGAAGAAACTGAGCTCCCAGAAGAAACCCATGTGGTCCCAGGGAGAGGGCGGAAGTACACACACATCCCTTAAGGAATTGAAACTGGATTTCCGGCACTGTAAAGCATTTATGCTAACTGCTACATTAACATGCACAGTCAGTTTTATGATCCGTTTTAGATTAGCTTGCTCTAGATTTAATAAGGTCTGCCGGATTCTGATGAAATCCATCTCGTCACCCCCCCCCCCCCCCCCCGCCCCCCACTCCTGTACTAACCAGCCATTCCCACCCTGTTGTCTTTACTGCAGGCTTTCAAGGGTTAATTTCCCAACCATCTATTTCCACCTAGCTGGTGGAATTAGTCAGGACTCAGAGCCGGAGTTGGCTGGGTTCAAAACAAGGCTGTGAGTTTCAGTGATGACTCAGAAGGCAGCCCAGAGTCAAAAGGTTATGGGTTCAAGACCCACATCAGAGCTTTCTGCTCTTAGCACAGACCCACTGCAACACTGAGGAAACGTTGCCCTGTCACCGAAGACCAGCATTAACCCTTGTTGGCTCTTCCATTAGCTTGTGGTCAAATTACTTAATCAGGTTCCAGAGCTCTACTGGCCATGACCCACACACATTCCACTTCAGAAAATGGTGCCAAAGATGAGAAACTTCATAGTTGGGCCAGTGAACACGGGGTTATTCTACTTGTGAGCAAAGATGACTGATAAGCCCTTAAGACATAAGAGCAGAATTAGGCCATTCAGCCCATCGAACCTGCCCTGCCACTTGATCAGGGCTGATTTATTAACCCTCTCAACCACATTCTCTTGCCTTCTCCCCATGACCTTTGATGCCTTTGCGAATCAGGAACCCATCAGCCTCTGCTTTAGATATACCCAATGACTTGGCCTCCACTGTAGATTTAGATTTCCAGGAGAAACTGCACACTCTTATGGTAAATCTGGATAATTACTCCACATTTTCACCTCCCCAGAATGAGTTTCCTGTCCCAAAGTCAAGTTAAAATGACTGAACATGTATCCAAACAAGCGAAACAGTGTGCCTCTGGACCATGGTGAACCCACAAGATACATATCACACACAGCACACAAACTAGAATATTACCTTAATAAGTTACCATAAATAAATGAACATAACCACAGGTATTCACTTTGCATCATAACCTACTGTGTCTGTTAACCTTTCCCGTCTTTCCCACCCGAGCACAGACCCTCTCTCTAATTCACCCTCCCACTGACGTAGTAGCTCCTCTCTCCACAGACGCCAGCAGGCCTGCCAAGTGTTTCTGGAATCTCCTCTTTCGGTTTCAGATTCTGGACCTGTCTCGTTCCAGATCACGGCGGGTTTATTTTTGATGATTTCTGCACGATCCTTTGCTGATTTTAACTACCAGTAAGGGGCTACAGAAAAGCAAGTTGTAGTTGCAGGTTCTCATGCCGATTGTCTACTTAGCGGCGTTAGCTGCCGCTCAACTGGGTACAAGTGCAAAAGCAGCCGGTGAACACAGGTACAATGCAAATGAAGCCACTTCTGTCGCAGAGTGCGGACAAGACATCAGGAAGTGCCAGTGGCTACTGAGTAACTTCACCAGCACTTTATATCAGACAAGAGATTATATATAAAGTCATGTTTTGAACAGTTAAACAGTTGCGACCACAAAGCTGAATGCTTCCACCCCAGCAGCTCAATGTCAATGATTCTCAGTGTTCACTTACAGATGGACAACTGAGCACTCAGCGAAAGAGCGAAGAGCACACGTAAGGAAGCAGACATCACAAACTTACCGATCCACACAGGATGTCCCGTCAGTTCGTTACACCTCCTCTCATGAGACGTTCCCTCCTGTCAAAAAAAAAAGCAGATAGTCAGAAGTTTCAAAGAAAGTAGACTGACGTTCAACTTTCATCAGCTGTGGTTTGCAATCAACTACCTGATGTCATTTTTCTCGGCCATTAGCCTGTTCCTAGAAGTTTTGTGTTATCTGCTTTCACTGCCCCACCTACCCCGTACACTTTTCCTGTCCTCGGTCACCCTCCTAACCCAGAAGCTCCGATGTGCTTGGTAAAGAGGCAAAAATGAAAACACTGCAGGAGTTTATTTGCGCTGAGAGAGCAAATCCTCAGGAGGGAAATATTGAGAGAGGGAGGCGGGAGGGAGGAAGAGAGGGATGGAGAGAGGGAGGGAGAGACAGGGAGAGAGAGAGGAGGGAGACAGACAGATAGAGAGACTGAGAGGGGAGAGAGGCTGACAGAAAGAGAGATGGGGAGAGAGAGAGAGACAGAGAGAGAGAGAGAAAGAGAGAGAGTGAGAGAGAGGGAGGGAGAGAGAAAGAAAGAGAGAGAGTGAGAGAGAGGGAGGGAGAGAGAGAGAGACAGAGAGAATCAGATAGACAGAAATGGGCAGAGAGGACAGGGAATGAGAGAGAGTCAGAGAGGGAGGGACAGAAGGAGACGGAGAAAGAGAATGAGGGGGACAGAGGGAGAGGAATAGAGAGAGAGAGAAACAAAGCAAGACAGGGAAAGGGAAAGAGAGAAAGAGACAGAGAGACAGGCTGAGAGAGAGATAGAAGAACATTGGACTAAATCTCCGTTCTGGAAACCAGCTGAAAATGTGGTGGACCAAAGCCAAATAAAATTTACCAACTGTTGAGAGAAAATTATGATGATCCCTGCCACAGAGGACTGTAACTGACCTCTAAGTAGTGTAATGACACACATCCTCACACTCCCACATGTGCAAACACGCATGCATATCGCATACACACGTGCATGTACTCACACACTCACATGCACACACACTTCTGCACATGTCCTGTACATCTCACACACAGTGTAAGAAAGTTGCTGCGATACTTAGCTGGTGAAAACTCTGCACATGTGTAATGGTTGTGTCAAATCGAAACAGCTGTATGGGGTCTCCCCCGGTAGTGAACCATATTTTCTAAACTCTCTAACTTCCCCTCCCTCCTCCCAGAGAAATAAAAATCTTAATCCCTCTGCTACTTCGTGACATGTCGTCAGCAGGTTTAAACTACTGGGCAGGTCAACAAATGCCTCGTACTTCATGTATCTGATTGAGCTACTCCTTTCCCTGATCATAAAAACTGTTCAGCTTTTTCTTCTCTCTCTGTCCATCGTCTTGTGACAGAAATTGGGAGGGGTGGGGGGGGGGGGAAGGAGCCATTATCTCCCATCTTGAAAGACTCTGCAGTGTCTAAAAATAAGAATCACAATTGTTAGAAGGAACGAGGGTATTCAATGGTCCTGCAGCCTCACAAGCTCGTCAATAAATTTCTTGTTCCCTTTTCTCTGGTTGAGATTCATTGCCTAATATGGAGCGGGCTGCTTTCTAAGTTATTTCTAGTGTGTGTGATAATACTCGCTGGGATGCCTGGATTGGCTGTAGTTGAAATTCTGTAAATTCTGCCTTCACAGGACATTTACCAGTGAAATGGTGTCATAGAAAAGAGGTTTGCAAAGTGCAGTGGATTGGCGATAGGTTACATTAAAAAAAAACCTTGACATCTCTTTTCCCCTCCCTCCTCCCACCCCCCCATTCCACGTGCCCCGGACAGCAGGAAAGCCGGCCTCACACCCCGCGATATCAGCAGTAGCCCTGGTCCGTGAAATGAGTCAGAGGTGGCAATTTTGGCTCGTCTTAATGCACAGTTGTTTCTGGCCGTTGCACCACATTCTGCCCGCATGGTCTAACGCATGTGCCGTTGCTGCTGCACTGGACAGGTTGTGGGAGAACCTCACAATGTAGAACTACGCCCAGAGGTGTACAGATCCTGTCAGTATCAAAGTACTTCCACCCCTCTCCTTAACTCACCCACCCCTTGCCTCGTGTGCCTTTGCTACCAATTGACGTCACAACTGGAAAGCAGAGCTGGCTGGACCCTTCTCATCTGAAAACCCGTGACAAACACCCTCACTTGCACCCTGTGCTTCTTAACAAAGTTCAAGGTAAACTTTTTACCAGGGTATTCAGTATGTCACCATATACTACCCTGAGATTCATTTCCCTGCAGGCATTCACAGCGGAACAAAGAAATAAAATAGAGAAGCTATACATAAACGAAGACTGACAAATGGTTCAAATAAGTAAAAGAAATAAGTAAGAAGAATAACTAAATAGACAGATAAATAGATGGATAGATAGATAGATAAATAAATAAATAAATGGATAGACAGAAAAATAGATGGATGGGTAAGTGGATAGATAGATGGACAGATAGATAGACAGACAGACAGACTGACTGAGAACATGAGTTGTACAGTAATGGAAAGTGAGTCAGTAGGTTGTGGAATCAGTTCAGTGCTGAGGTGAGTGCAGTTATCCACGCTGGTTCAGGAGCCTGATGCTTGAAGGGTAATAACTGTTCCTGAACCAGGCGGTGTGAGTCCTGAGGCTCCTGTACCTCCTTTCCAAAGGCTGAGCTGAGAGTACGGTCTGGATGCTGCTTTCTTGTGGCAGCGTTCAATGGTGGGGAGGGCTTTTCCTGGGATGAAGTGTGCTGTATTAGTGCCACCTCCCAATAGCACAGCATTTAAATCATTCATTCTCATCCGCGCTTTCCATTTCTTCCCACCGTCTACTCCCTCCCTACAGAGGCAGAATTCCTCCGGAGAGGGCCTTGTTCCCAGACTCCAGAACTCCCTGTGTAAATCCCCCCTGATCTCTCCTCCTCCTTTGGGAAGCAAGGATGGAAATGGATCTGCCAATGTCTTTAGACAGCTGGGAATGGGGCACTTCCCTGTGCCTTCTCTCCCCACCTTCGCCCTCCAAGCCGCAACAACCCGGGGGTTGGGTGGAGCCAAGGAGAATTGGGAGACCCCCTCACTCACTGTGTCAGTAAGGCCGGCTGGCTGCTGCTCTCTCTCCCGTCCATCGCTGATTCTGTCACCCTCTCCCCTCATACAGATGGGTTTTGCTCATTTCTAACTGACGGACAGTTTGGATCATGAAGCTTTCCCGGGAACGGAACGTTATTGTTAGACGGGAACTGCCAGTGCACTGCCTGAGCTAATCAAAGCTTTGGTAGATAAGGCTGATAGCAGCAGCCCAGCAGATACTGGGGGTTTTAATGATACGAAGCTTCAGGAAGTCCCTTTGCTTGACTTCATCAGATATAAACCAATCACAGGTCAGCAAGCTCCTTCTTTAATAAAGACAAAGATTAGCTTTATTTGTCACGCGTACATTGAAACGTACAGCGATGTTTATCATTTGCATCCAGGGATGTGCTGAAGACTGTTTCTAAGTGTTGCTGTGCTTTCAGTGCCAACATAGCATGCCCACAACTTACTGGCCCTAACCCGTATGTCTTTGGAATGATTATTTATTTATTGAGGTATAGCATGGGCGGGCCTTTCCAGCCCTTTGAGTTTCAGTGCCCAGCAAGCCCCTATTTAACCCTAGCCTAATCACAGGACGGTATACAAAGATCAATTAACCCATCGACTGGTACGTCTTTGGACTGTGGGACAAAACCAGGGCAGCCGGAGGAAACCCATCTGGTTAGGGGGAAAATGTACAAACTCATTACAGACAGCGGCGGGAGTTAAACCCCTATCTACCGACCGCTGGCGAAGAAAAGCGTTACGCTGACGGCCATGCTCCCGTGCTGTCGTGCACTCGGCCTGCCTTTGAATCCAGTTCATTGGCTCTCACCGGAGGGCATCTGGTTCCCTGAGCTGAGGCATAGGGTTCTACCGACACCGTCCCAACACATCACAGCTCCAAGTTCAAAGTAAATTTATTGTCAAAGTACATATATGTCACCATATGAGATCCATTTTTGTGCAGGCATTTAAAGGGAAAAAGGAAGACAATAGAATTTATGGAAAACTCTACATAATCAAAGAAACACGAGCAACCAGTGTTCAAAAGAGGACAAGCTGGGCAAATTAAAAATACTGAGGACACGAGCTGTACGGAAAGTGAGTCCGTAGGTCGTAGAAGCAGTTCAGGGTTGAGGTGAGTGAAGTTATACACAACAGTTCAGCAGTCCGATGGTTTGAGGGTAATAGCTGATCCTGAGCCTGGTGGTGTGGAACCTAAGGCTCCTGTACTTCCCGTGAGAAGAGAGAACATGGCCTGGATGGTGGGGGCCGTTAATGATGAATGCTGCTTGAATGGGGGGGGGGAGGGAAAGGATTTGCTTGTGACGGACTTGCCTGTGCCCACTACTTTCTGTAACCTTTTCCGTTCCTGGGAATTGGTGTTTCCATACCACACCATAATGCAACCAATCAGGATACCCAAGGAACACACACAAAGTGCTGGAGGAACTCAGCAGGCCAGGCAGCATCTGTGGAAAAGAGTGAACAGTCGACACTTCCGGCTGAGACATCGACAGTTTACTCTTTTCCATAGACGCTCCCTGGCCTGCTGAGTTCCTCCAGCATTCTGTGCGTGTTGTTTGGGTTTCCAGCATCTGCAGATTTTCTCTTGCTTGTGCAATCAAGATTCTCTTCACTGTGCATCGATAGAAGTTTGTCAAAGTTTTTGGTGACAGGCCGAATCTCTGCATGTGACAGTCTCTACGGCCAAGGGGTTTGCATTCATTAAATCCATATAAAACTAATAAAGATCCCCCAACCACGATATGTCCCGGAATGCTTCACACCTGATGAATGTGGGAGAAAGGATGGCTATTTTGTGCCTGGCCAGCTCCCACAGAGAGCACTGAGTGGAAGATGGACTGTTGTGCTGCAGACATTGATTTTTTATATAAAAATAAAATTAAAGATTACTTAGTGATGGAACACAGTATCTCTTCCAGCCCAAAGAGCCAGCGCCACCCAATCACACCCATGCGACCAATGAACTGCAAATCTGTACTTCTTTGGAATGCTGGAGGAAACCGATGGGCGGAACATTCAAACTCACTACAGGCAGCAGCGGGATTTGAACCCAGTCTGCGGGGCGCTGCACCATCCGCTACACTACTGTGCCACACCCTGCCCCCCCCCCCACAAATCAAATCAGCAAGGATTGTGCGGGAGGGGGGCGGCCTGCGAGTGTCACCCTGCTTCCAGTACCAACACAGCATGCCCACAACTTATTAACCCTAAACATACTGAATATCTTCGGACCGTGGGAGGAAACCAGAACACCCGGAGGAAACCCATGCGGACACGGGGAGAACGTGCAAACTCCTTACAGACAGCGGCAGGAACTGAACCCCACGACCTTACACCTGGCGCTATAAAGCCAGAGTTTCACAGACCGCTACCTGACCGGTGGATAGAATTTGGCCTGGACAATACCTTCTCTGACTTACTTATTTTGAGATACAGAGCGGAACAGGCCCAACTCCCAGCAACCCACCGATCAACCCTAACCGAATCACAGGACAATTGACAGTGACCGTGGACAGTATTCCAACTGGCTGCATCACCACCTGGTCTGTGTGTGGGGGGGGGGGGGGGGGGCGTGCTGGTTTACCGCACAGGATCGAAACAAGCTGCAGAGAGTTGTAAACTCAGTCAGCTCCATCATGGGCACTAGCCTCTGTAGTATCCAGGACACCTTCAAGGAGCGATGCCTCAAAAAGGTGGCATCCATCATTAAGGACCCCCATCACCCAGGACATGTCCTCTTCTCACTGTTACCATCAGGAAGGAGGTACAGAAGCCTGAAGACACACACTCAGCGATTCAGGAACAGCTTCTTCCCCTCTGCCATCGGGAAGGAGGTACAGAAGCCTGAAGACACACACTCAGCGATTCAGGAACAGCTTCTTCCCCTCTGCCATCGGGAAGGAGGTACAGAAGCCTGAAGACACACACTTAGCGATTCAGGAACAGCTTCTTCCCCTCTGCCATCGGGAAGGAGGTACAGGAGCCTGAAGACACACACTTAGCGATTCAGGAACAGCTTCTTCCCCTCTGCCATCGGGAAGGAGGTACAGGAGCCTGAAGACACACACTCAGCGATTCAGGAACAGCTTCTTCCCCTCTGCCATCGGGAAGGAGGTACAGAAGCCTGAAGACACACACTCAGCGATTCAGGAACAGCTTCTTCCCCCAGCTGTCTGAATGGATAATGAACCCATCAACACTACCTCACTACTTTTTTAAATTTCTTTTTTTCAACTACTTATTTAATTTAGCTGTTTTATAGATACATACTTACTGTATTTCACATTTTTTTCTATTTTTCTGTATTGCATCGTACTGCTGCCGCAAAGACAACAAATTTCACGGCACATGCCGGTGATATTAAACCTGATTCTGATTCAATTGACCCGCTAACCGCGGGAGAAAACCCAGCGTCCACGGGAAGAACGTACAGGCTTCCTTACGGAGGATGCCGGAATCGAACTCTGTACTCCAACGGCCCCAAGCTCTAATAGGGTCACACTAACTCCTATGCTGCTGTGACCAAGGAAAAGGACTCCATCGTTTCTATTAAGCTGATTTGAAACATGAGAGTACGCCACACTTGGTATAATATAAACCTTCCAGCCTCTTCTGAAATCTGTTTAATGTGAATTTTCCACAGCTTTTATACCAAACGGTAATCAATGGAACCAGAGATTACTCTGAGTAGATACAGGAAGAGGATGGCTTTCTTTATTGTGTAGGATTTCTCCTGAAAACCTCAGAGGAAATGCACTTAAATATCTTTATCGATGCTCAATAAAAGGCGTTAGTGATACCTCCAAATCGGCGCGTGCTGGGTGCGTATCAGTACAAAGCGGGGAGCTCATTCTCCGCAACAGCAACCCCGTTATATAATGTCTACAAAATAGCTAAAACTTCCCAAGTTGCTTCACAAGGACGCTGCCAGGGGCAAAGCTGGCGTTCGGACACACAGGCAAACGCCTGGTGGAGGAGGCAGGGTAGAAGGAGCAGGTTAAAGGGGAAGGGAGGGAAGGGGAGAGGGGAGAGAGAGAGTGGGGAGTGGGAGAGAGGGAGGAGAGAGGAGGGAGAGGGGGAGATGGGGAGAGGGGAGGGAGAGAGGGAGAGAGAGGGGAGCAGGAGGGAGGGAGGAGAGAGGAGGAGGTGAGTGGGGAGAGGGAGGGAGAGGGAGAAGGAGGGAAAGACAGGGGAGAGGGAGATGGAGAGAAGCATGGGGAGAGAGAGAGAGTCAGAAAGAGAGTGAGCGAGAGAGAGAGGTGTTTTACTCATTTATATAGAGATACAGCATGGAATAGGCCCTTCCAGCCCACTGAGCCACACCACCCAGCCACCCACCGATTTAACTCTAGCCTAATCACAGGACAATTTTACAATGACCGATTGACCCACTAACTGGTCCGACTTTGGACTGTGCGAGGAAACCCACGCACATCTGGGAAGAACGTACAAGCTTCCTTACAGAGGATGCCAGAATCGAACTCTGAACGCCAAGGGCCCTGAGATGTAATAGGTGGAAAAAAAGATTTCACCATTTCTATTGAGCTGTTCTGTGATACGAGAGTATTCTGCAATTGGTATGATAGAAACCTTCCCTGCTCGTATGATAGTGAGTATTTGTGAAAAGATTTGAGTGTGAATAAGAGTGTGAGCCCTGGCACACCGAAAGGAGGGGGTGCCCAAACTAGCATATCTGTGTATTGTGTACCACTCCAGTACACAGGAGATTTGAATTCCTGCACACACCCTTGTTTCAGAATGTGTGTTTGTGTATAGGCATGCATCACATGATGGTGCTTTGCCTGAGAAATCGTGCATTTCAACGCGAGTGTTTATGTGTGTACGTGTGCGTCTAACACGGCTGCCAACACTCACTGCTGAGGCTCATGCCTGCAGAACTGCCACTTGGGAAACATCCAAGGTTCCTGTGGAACTTCTGCAGCCCGGGTTCGCACCTTCGCAGGTGAAGACAATTGCCGGGGAAGCTGCGATCATAACGCTGCTTCTGCAGTGTAACTCCGAGTCTGCTGGCAGTTGGGAAGTTGCCACTCGAGCAGGAGTTGCCGAAGATGCTGGGGTTACCACATGTTTACGGAGCGTGTCTGCAGTCAAAGCTGCTGCAGAACCAAATCGCTGTCTAACCCTCTCGTAACTGTTTAAAAAGAGATCCGAGTAGCAAAATGCTACCAGGCAACTGTGGAGACCGACTCACAGTAAAGATGGCAGCTCAGTTGTGCGGGCCAACTGGCATGTATTTGTTAATTAATTAAATGTGTTTAAATATACACTGAACTTGGTTAACAGCTCCAAGATGTAAATGAGGTAATATAAGCAGAAACGAATTTTAAGAGCTTCAAACTTGTTTTTACCCAGTAAGGGTAAAATTCCAAACCCGGCTAAGCTCGTCTACTTCTTATGAGCCTGCTGATCAAAATCTGTCAGAAAACTTAACAGACACAAACTTTTGGTGGTGTTTTATCACAAGTAAGCCTCTGACTGTCTTGCCGACTGTGTTAATGTGAAGGGCCATTCATTAGACAGGGTCCAGTAGTCTGTGGGTGATTTATGTTCTGTCGACGTACTCCAGTGAAGAGTTTGGCGATCTCTGTGAAGGAGTTTGTTCTGCAGCTGAAGTGTGCCAGCGCAAAACCAACACATTGTTGGAACAAGCTCGTCATCGAAATGGTGCTTCATTCAGCAAGTGAGGGCTGGGGGAGGGAGGGAAGCACGCGAGCTGCTAATGAATGCAAGCAGCAGACACATCACTAACTACAGGTAATACTGGGCCTGAGAGGGCCACAGAAGCCACACCTTTTGCAGCCACCAGAACATCCTGTCAGTGTTATTCCGGAGGCGACTTCTGTTGCCTCCTGTTCCCAGAAGTGCTCCAAGGTGCCAAATCCTTGTGGAAGTGACACAATCTTTTATCTTCCTCATGGTTCAGTCTGAAGAATTCTGTC
The DNA here is from genome assembly GCF_048418815.1 of Hemitrygon akajei. NCBI lineage: Eukaryota > Metazoa > Chordata > Chondrichthyes > Myliobatiformes > Dasyatidae > Hemitrygon > Hemitrygon akajei. The sequence continues at coordinate 40,343,210 of NC_133152.1, read as the reverse complement.
CGCGTGTGAGAGTTCTGTGGAAAGGGTGTGTGTGTGTGTGTGTGTGTGTGTGTGTGTGTGTGTGTGTGTGTGTGTGTGTGTGTGTGTGTGTGTGTGTGTGTGTGTGTGTGTGTGTGTGTGTGTGTGTGTGTGTGTGTGTGTGTGTGTGTATTTATACACATGTACATTCTGCAGATGACAATCTGCATGCGTGTGAATGCAAGAATCCTTCCTCATGTGTGTATACATGCACACACATACACATAGGTTTTTGTGTATGAATTTAGGGGGGAGTCCCTGTATCACGTTAACGTCCTTGCCCTTTCCCTGACAACAGAGCACAGTTCACTGGCTATTAAACTGGAATGAAGTCGTGTCTGTCTCGAGGGTAAGTCTAAAGCTCTCAGTACATCGGGGACATTTACCGAGCAGAGGGCAGGCTGAGCCTTGAGGTGACCAGAGATGAACCCTGGCTCTGTACCAAACACAGTAGTGGAATTGTTCCTGGTTTTCTGGCCAATACAACTCGTCACCATCAAAACAGCTTAGAGGCACAAGAGATTTCAGATGCTGGAAATCTACAGCCACGCACAGATGCTCTGGAGGAACTCAGCAGGCCAGGCAGCATAATTGGAAAAGAGTAAACAGTCGATGTTTCAGGCCGAGACCCTGTGTCCTGATGCAGGGTCTCGGCCCGAAACATCGACTGTTTACTTTTTTCCATAGATGCTGCCTGGCCTGCTGAATTCCATCAGCATTTTGTGTGTGTTGCTCAGGATCCAGGAGGGGGTTGGATAGTTGATGTTTTGGTTCTAGTGTTCCCTGGGACTCGGATTGACCTGAAACACTGACTGTTTTACACTCTGCGAAGATGCTGCCTGACCCGCTGAGTTCCTTCAGTACCACACATCAATGCTGCTCGTTTTACAACAACTGTATCATAGATTTGACTACCTGGACTTCTCAAAGTACTTCATCCACTGTTTGGGTCTTCGGGGCTTTGCAACCAATGACGTACTTTCAGGAATGTGTAAGGTACAAGTTTTTTTTTTGCAATTCAATTTCAGACGTGGTACGATTGACAAACTGTGGAGAACATCCCCGAGGTTCTGTCTCAGCCGAGTCCGCGCAGGTGGGGCTGGTTTTCCGGGCAACGAGGCTGCAGTTTCCCAGCTGCCTTTAGTGCTGCCATTTCCTTAATCACAGCAGTTGCGGGGAGTTCTCAGAAATATGCAAGAAGCCGATCCGAACAACAACTGCGGGAAGGAGCAAATGGGATGTGAGGGAAGAGGCTTGGATGGCAGCTGTTCCCTTAAATCTCACCCCAACTTCGCACTGTCAAGTTGCTCCTCCAAGCCTTGGAGGAGAAAACTCAGCAGCGGCTACGGGCGAACCCTCCGATCCCCCTCCCCACCAAGCATCCTTCCCTGGGGCCAGCCAGTCACGGAATAATCAGACGGTCAAGGGTTCGTGACCCACCCAGTGATTTTGGCTCATAGATTGAGGCTGAAGCCCCACAGCAGCGGGAGGGAATGCTGTACTACTGAGGTAACTGCCCCTCAGAACTAGGTTTATTACCACTGACATATGTCATGAAAGTCATTGTTTTGTGGCAGCAGGTCAGTGAAATACATAAAGTATTTTGTAAGTTACAATAAGAGATGTAAAAATTAGGGCAGAAATAGGAGCAGAGTATTGAAGAAAGGTCCATGGGTCCATGGTTTGTTCAAAAATCTGATGGCAGAGGGGAAGGAGCTGTTCCTAAACTGTTGAGTGTGTGTCTTCAAGCTCCTGTACCTCCTCCCTGATGGTGGCAATGAGAAGAGGGTTTGTCCTGGGTGACGGACGCCACCTTTTGAAGATGTCCTTGATGGGGGGGGGGGGGGGGGGCTAGTGCCCATGATGGAGTTTGCAACCCTCTGCAGCTTTTTCCGAATCTGTTCAGTGACCTTCTATACCAACAGTGGTGCAACCGGTTAGAACGCTCTCCACGGTACATCTGTAGAAGTTTGCAAGAGTCTTCGACTAAGTAAATCTCCTCAAACTCCTCGTGAAATATAGCCGCTGGCCTTGCATCAATACGCTGGGCCCAGGATGGATCTTCAGAGATGCTGAAGTCATGGCCACCCTCCTACCCTCCCACCTCCAAAAACTGCCACCATCTTGAAGAAGAGTAAGACGGCCAGCTCTATTATTCCCACCAAAAGTAATCCCTCGGTCACTGGGTACCAGTGCCATTACCAGACACAAGAAATTCTACAGACCTGGAATTCTTCAGCAGCGCGCACAAAATGCTGGAGGGGGTCAGCAAGCCAGGCAGCATCTATGGAGATGAATAACCCCCTTTATCCAAGTATCCAGCCCACAGGAGGGGTCTTGGCCGGACAGGTCAACTCTCTATTCCTCAGCATAGATGCTGCCCGACCTGCCGAGATCGTCTGACATCTTGTGTGCGTTGACCAGCGTCATTACGACGTTACAAGCTGTGGGAGCTTCCTGCGTACATGTTGGGGGCAGCAGCTCCTGCATCACAACAGTGACAGCTCCTCCAGAGTGACTGGCTGGGGAGGGGCACGAAAGGTGCTAAAGAAATGAAGGTCTTCCATCTTAAAATCAATGTCAGAATTTCCTGCCAAGGTGCAATTTCCCCTCTGACTGTCGAATTAATGATGTTAATGAGTTTATTCACGTGAATATCTATTTATTAATGAACGATCCCCTCTATTATATATTGTGGGCTTGGTAACATATTTGTTAAGCATTGCACTTACTGACTCTAGAATATTTAATAACATTTTAACTTTTTTTTTAATTTTGAAAGGATTTGAATCTTACCAAGATGTTGTCTGAACAAGAATCGGAGAGGGTAGGTTGAGCGAGCTAGGGGTTTTCTCTTTGGAGAGAAAGAGGACAAGAGATCACTTGCAAAGGTGTACAAGATAATAAGAGCCATAGATCGAGTGTACAGCCGGAGATTTTTTCCTACTACACGGGGGCATTGGAGGCCATTGGAGGAAATCATGGGGGGGGGGGAATGTTAGAAGCAAGTTCTTTTCCCAGTGATTGTTGGGCACATGGAACGTGCTATGGGGGTGGTGGTAGAGGCAGATACATTAGGAGGCATTTAAGAAACTCTTGGATAGGCAGCTGGATGATAGAAAAATGGAGAGTTATGTAGGAGGGAAGAATGATCTTAAAGTAGGTTAAAAGGTCAGTATGCCATTGCATGCTGAAAGGCCTGTACTGCTCAAAATTCAAAAGTTTGAAGTAAATTTATTATCAGGATATGTATATGTCACCATATACAACCCCGAGATTCATTTTCTTTTGGCATACTCAATAAATCTATAGAATAATTACCATAACAGATGACCGCCCAACTAGGGTGTTCAACCAGAATGCAGAAGACAACAATCAATGTAAATACAAAAAGAAGAAATAAAAATAATAAATAAATAAGCATTAACGATATATTGAGTCATATATGTCTTTGACAATAGATTCATTTTGAACTTTGAGATACTACGTCGTAGTGTGAGATTAGGGAACTAGGCATGTCACGATGCCTGCCCTGTACTCTGGTGGCTGGAATAGGGCCTCAGCAGGACTCCCAGCCTGAGACTGTACGGGACGTCGCACTTAACACTGACACAAGATCTGTATGATGCAACTGATAGCTTTGTGGCCAAGTCTGCAGATGATACGAAGAGGAAGAGGAGCAGGTAGTGCTGAGGAACCAGAGGGCCTGCAGGAGGACTTGGACAGATTGGGAGAGTGGGCAAGGTAGTGGCAGGTGGAATATAATGCAGGCAAGTGTATGGTCATTTACCTTGGTAAAAGGAATAAAGGTGCAAACTGTTTTCTAAATGGCGAGCAAGTTCAGAAATTGGAGGTGCAAAGGGATTCTAGTGATGGATTCCCTACAAGTAAATTGATGCCACCACTCTCAAGCAGGAGGAGCCACACCTCATATTCCATCTGGGTAATCTCCAACCTGAAGGCATGAACATCCATTTCTCTAGCTTCCCATAATGTTTCCCCTTCCCCCTTCTCTCTTTTTCCATTGCCCACTCTGGCTTCCCTCTTACCTCTTCTCTTCTCCTCATCTATCACCTCTCCCCGGGTTCCCCTCCTCCTTTCCTATCAGATTCCTTCTTCTTCAGCTCTTTACCTTTTCCACCTATCACCTCCCAGCTTCTTACTTCAATCACCCCCTCTTCCCCCAAACACCTGGCTTCCCCTATCGCCTTCAGCTTGTACTCTTTTCCCTCCTCCCGCCTTCTTCCCCCTTCCTTTCCAGACACGATGAAGGGTCTCAACTCAAAATGTCAACTGTTTATTTCCCTCCATCCTTGCTGCCTGACCTGCTGACTTCCTCCAGCATTTGTGTGTGTGCTATTCCACACACTGTTTCACAGTTGTATTCTGCAATGTAGCTGATCTCTGACAAGCTTAAATTTAAATGCTATGAGGGTCAGATTGTTTCGGAGACAATCGTGCGTTGGACTACTTTTTAATTATTCTTTATAGTTTTATAATTCAGTTCTATTTAGATTAAATAAAAAAGGCTTGTTGCCCCTTTAACACTTGACTTGAGCCCTCTGTATTTAATATGTACGGTCAGTCTTCAGTGACTATGTATTTTTATGTCTCCAAATCGGCGGATCATTTCATTTAATGAAAGATGGTTGACGTTTTTGTCCAATTAATATGCAAATTAAAGTGAGGATTTATTTGTGACATCCACATGTGTTAAAAGTAAAAGAAAACAAAAAATACTGTTAGCGGATGCCCTCGCTGCTTTGATGGTCTGTCACACGCCATTAATCAGCCCGAATGCAGCAGGAACAGAGCTGTGCTTAAAGAGGCAGATGCCTAGAGATTCACTTGTGGTCAGTAACGCAACACACCCCATGTAGCGCAGAGGCAAACCATCCCGTCGGGGTTCCGAAGTTTACCTTGAATGGAGACAATGCGGGTGAGCGTTGGTGATAGAGGATAATCTGTTGGCAACCAGCGCTGAATTTCCAGGTGTACCTGTCCCTTTGCCTGCAATCTCTGTACGTGATCCATCTATCTCCATTCTCTGCACATTCCAGACTCAGAATCAGCTTCATTATCACTCAGTACCCACTTTATTACATACCTCTTGTATCTAATAAAGTGGCCACTGAGTGTATGTTCATTCTGTAGCCTGTCCACTTCAAGGTTCAGAGATGCACCACTGTTGTAACGTGTGGTTATTTGAGTTACTGTCGCCTTCCTGTCAGCCTGAACCAGTCTGGCCGTTCTCCTCTGACCTCTCTCATTAACAAGGCATTTTCACCCACAGAACTGCTACTCGATGGATTTTTATTTTTGCTTTTCACACCATTCTCTGTAAACTCTAGAGACTGTCGTGCATAAAAACCCCAGGAGATCAGCAGTTTCTGAGATACTCAAACCACCCCATCTGGCACCACGGTCAAAGTCACTTAGATCACATCTCTTCTCCATTCTGATGTTTGGTCTGAACAACAACTGAACCTCTTGACCATGTCCGCATGCTTTTATGCACTGAGTTACTGCCACATGATTGGCTGATTAGATATTTGCATTAACGAGCAGGTGTAAGGGTGAACCAAATGAAGTGGCCACGGAGTGTATATTGTGGGATTTGCAAGTTTGTGGCAGGAGTACAAGAGATTAAAAAATCACTACAAGTTAAAAGAACAAATAAAACACTAAATCTTGTAAAAAAGGAATAGTGTGACAGTGTTCATGGACTGTTCCAGAAATCTGATGGCAGAGTGGAAGAAACTGTTCCTAAAACATCGAGCGTGGGTCTTCAGGCTCCTGTACTTCCCCACTGATGGTAGAAATGAGAAGAGGGCATGTCCTGGGTAGTAGGGTCCTTAATGATGGACATCGCCTTCTTGAGGCACCATGTGACTACTCACGTGCCCATCTATCATCATCATTACGTGCCGTGTCGTATGATGTGGACGATCATGCCCCATCAATTAGGCTTTTAAGTACCACTATCGGATCTGCTGAAGCTCCCCGTTTTTCAGGCTCAGGTTCCATCAGGTGCTTGAATTGCCTTGCACAACTCTAACCCTACCTTAGCAACGGAACCGATGGACTTCCCCTTTCACTGACAGGGATTGAGCTCCTTTTATGGCACTAACATCTTGTTCTGCACAATCCTGTGATGTCACAGACTTGGACAATTAACGCCTGATTTCGTTTCTCTGTATTTTCTGAATCCATGTGCCTATGACGCTGTTGCAAGCAAGGCTTTCATTGTGCCTGTCCCTCACTGCCCTTGTGCACACAGCCTTAGAGATTAGTTTGATCTGCCACATGTACAGTACTGAGCAAAAGCCTTAGGCACATATATGTAGTTAGGGTGCCAAAGACTTTTGCACAGTTCTGTATTTGTCAATGTGGAGCGGAGAGCGAGTTTGTTAATCTGGCGGGAGCAAAGGATGTTGGGAATGGTGAGGGTGGAGCGTCGTGGGAGGGGCATGGGACAGGTGGCAGAGAAGGAGCGCCAGGGCAGGGGGTGGGTGGTGTGGGTGCAAACACTCCCAGCCCTGAGACAGCATGTAAGGTCATTTGATTCCAAACAACTGGTTTATTAATCATTACAGAATGACTCTCTGGTGCTTCCCACTCCCTCCTCTCTCCCCCGTTTACCCCAACCGTGATTCCCCTCTCCCTGCCCCCTTCCCACTCTCAGTCCACAATAGAGACCCAGATCAGAATCAGGTTTATCATCACTCACATATGTCATGAAATGTTTTTTTTCACAGCAGCAGTACAGTACATAAAATTACTACAGTACTGTGCAAAAGTCTAGCTTTATATACTGTATGTGCCTATGACTTGCACAGTACGGTACATCGAAGCATACAGTGCAGTGTACCGTTTTCATCAAATCAAATCAGCGGGGATCGTGCTGGCGATATCTCTTAGGTGCTGCCACCACAACATGCCCACAACTCATTAACCCTATCCGGTACATCTGTGGAATGTGGGAGGGAACCGGAGCACTACGAGTGGCACGAGGAGAACGTAGAGACAGCGGTGGAAATCGAACCCTCATCGGTGATCACTGTGCTAACCGCTACACTAACGTGCCCCCCCCCCCCAAACGGCAATAAACTCGCCTTAAAATTTGTACAAGGAGATTTTAAGGCAGTGGTGGAATAGTTTGAATTTTCTATAAGGAAATACTGAGGTGGGGAAGGGATAGCTGTGCAGGGTGAACGGGAAATGAAACTCAAACGAAAAAGAAAAGATCAAAGAACGATAATAACTAGAAGAACTAATCCTGCCTCGTTTACCTACTGGACAGTTAAATTATTTAACACATTTAAGTCTTTCTAAGGTTAGAGGCACTTACTTTTAACAATAAAGTGAGAATATGACGGCAGATTCTGCCAATCAAACACAACAGAATGATTCAAACCATTGAAAGAGATGAAGGAAAAAGGCCGGTGTGCATATGCTGTTTGATTAGTGGCGTCAGTCCCTTGCGGAGCGTTGGCCAGGGTGCTGCAGTACATAAATGTCAGGATAATCCTATTATCTGTGTTGACTCCATTCTGACAATGCTGTGGAGATTCCTCTCCAGTCTATCAGTCACACAGTGAGCTGTGGGTGAACACAATGCCGGGAAGACATTCCAACACAGCGGAGCCTCCCTCATACAGACACCAAGTGCAGAAGATCTTGTCACTTCTCGGAGATAGAGCCATTATATCCCCACTTCACACTCTCAAATTTTTTTCTGTAAACCCTTTTTTCCCAATATAGTCTTTAACTTAGATAAGGGTGTCAAAGGTTAGGCGAATGGGGTGGAGAGGGATAATAAATCGGTCACGATGGAAAGCTGAGCAGACGCGATGAGCAAAGGGGCCTAATTTTGCTCCTGCACCTTTGTGTCCTGGTTTTTCGCCTCTGAGGAAATTATTTCTTTTTCCTCCATCCATCTCATTCCCTCCCTCCGCCTTCTGTGCTCTTCCTCGACCTTCCCCTCTTCCCCTCCCTCTCTCCTTCATCCTCGCTCCTTTACCCCCTCGCCCTGCTCCCTCTCTCTCCCTCTTTCCCCCTTCGCCTCATTCACAGGAGGTGAAAGTCGGTAAAAACCCGCGGGCAGAGGGAATCTGAAATAGAACCAGAAAATTCTGGAAACACTCAGCAGGTCAGGAGGCCCCTGTGCAGAAAGAAAGAGAGTTAACAGTTCTGGACCGAGACTTTTCAATCTCCTTCCACAGAGGTGGCATGACCTGCTGAGTGTTTCCAGCAACTTCCATTTTTATCACTCATTCCAAACTCTTCTTCTCTTCCTAATAATTATTTACAAATTTTTTTTGACTTAATCCGATGGACCAGAGGCAGCTAATCTTCCCTCTCAGGCAGCTCCTCAAGGTCAAATATGATTAAAGAGCAGCTAGTAATCACAGTGCAAAAATCCATCACCAAACAGAAAATGCTTGCTCGCCGCTCACCGACTTCATTCACTTTATCCCTGCTTTGCTCTCCTGCCTAAGGAATCCCGGATGGACTAGACGTGCGCAGGAATGCCGGGGGTCAGTCTGTCCTTTAGGTGGCCAAAATTACCTTTGCTATTGATCACCTTAAGGTTGTTATAGCCAGGGGTGGTAGTGGGGACCAGCTTCCATTATCTTTTAAATGCTCCCAATGGCGTCCATCTCAAATAGCTTCTGACAACCAAGTCCAGCTCCTGGCCTTCACGTGTGGCTCATCTACTGAGCCGGGTGGAACCGTTTCTACTGACAGGGGAAGGGGCAAAGACGGGTTACTGGCGGCTTAAAACCAACTGCTTCGGGCAGATGGGGTTCGTCAGCCATGTTCAGCAGCTCACCGAGGAGAAGGAAATCTCTGATCTCAAACCTCCGCTGCCTTGCGGCCATACCCACTCATGGGTACGCCTTTGGGAGTAAACCCCGAGGAAAAAATCTGGAGCTGGGGTCCCTTGGGCAGTCCTCCACTGCGTTCAACACTGACTGGCAACTCCTGTGACGCCGCTGGTGCCAAACTGTATTGGTCTCTGCTGTTCCTTTGGGCTCATCAGATGCGTGGAGAGGGGAAGCCTGCTACATGGACAACAGCTCGTACTCCGCATCGTACTGCCCGGGCGTGCGTATCTGGGATGCAACGTCCATGGTTGACTTTTACCAAGAAAGGCCTCAGCAGCGCTGATCACCTGGTCCTGAGGTATTGATCAAGACTGGAGGAGAGAGCCAGGCCATCACTGATGGTCCTCCACCTCACCGTGAACCAGGGTGTGTCCCCCCACGTTTCCGTGGCAGCTTGTGTGAGCTGTTAACTCTACGGGCAATCGTACACACACGTCACTGGGCAGCCTGAGTCTTTGTGTGGACGTTATCCAGGGTTCACTTTGTCATACTTCTTTGAGGAGATTTGGTTTGTCACCAAAGACTCCAGCAAATTTCTACAGATGTACCGTGGGGAGCATTCTGACTGGCTGCATTACCAAGGCTCCAATGTGCAGGGTTGAAAGGGGCCGCAGAGGGTTGTAGAATCAGCCAGCTCCATCATGGGCACCAGCCTTCTCACTGTCGAGGACATCTTCAAGAGACGGTGTCTCAAGAAGCCGGCATTCACCACTGAGGACGCTCACAATCCAGGACCTGTCCCCTTCTTACAACTACCATCGGGGAGGAGGTACAGGAGCCCTAAGCCTCCATAGCATCCAAGGCACCTTTAAGGAGCGGTACCTCAGAAAGGCAGCATCCATTATTGACTCCTACTACCCAGGGCAGGCCCTCTTCTCATTATCACCGTCAGGAAGGAGGCACACACTCAGTGATTCAGAAACAGCTTCTTCCCCTCTGCCATCAGTTTTCCAAATGGACACTGAAACCATGAACGTCACCTCATTTTTTTACTATTTCTGTTTTTGCACTACATTTTTAAAATTTAACTATTTAATATACATATCCTGTATAATTGCTGTAATTCATCTATTTATTTAGATATAAATACCTAAATATCAGCCAGTATTGACCCCCTCACACCTCCACTCTTTCAGAGCTCTAGAAACAGGCCATTCAACCCGTCAGCCTAAATTGCTTTGCACTGGAGTTACTCTTTCTCAGCTTGCTGGACCCCTTTCCTTTTCCCAAGATAAGCACATCATTCTAGAGCGACAAACCTAGCAGCAAGTAAATCATTGCAAAAGAATCAATTTAATTTTCACTTTAGTCCGCAGCTCTATCGCCGAAACGATCTCTCACAACTTACTTCAGTATTAGCTCACTCTCTGAAAGGTTACGAGCGAAGTTAAAAAGGAACCGCCTTCTTAAGGTCATAGTCAAAGTAGAATTCACTGTCAAACTATGTATTGTCACCACATACTAACTTGGGGTTCATTTTTTTTTGGGAGGCATTTACAGGAAAATAAAGAAATGTGAAAGAATTCGCAAAAAAAATCGATACGTAAACAAGGATTAACAAAAAAAAGTGCAACTAAAAGACAGCATGAGTTGTTGAGTCCTTAAAAGTGAGTCCGCAGTTCGTGGAAACAGCTCAGAGTTGAGATGAGTGAAGTTCTCCATGCTGGTGGGGTAATAACTGCTCCTGAACCTAGTGGTGTGGGACTTGGGGCTCCTGTGCCTCCTTCCAGGTGGTAGTAGTTAGAAGAGGGCACGGCCTGGATGGTGGGGGGTCCCTGATGACGATGCTACTTTCTTGTCGCAGTGTTGCTTGCAGATGTGCTCAGTGGTGGGGAGGGCTTTGTCGGTGACCCCCCCCCCCCCCCCCCCCCACATTCGGTAAACCTTCCCGTTCCTGGGCATTGGTACTTCCATACCGGGCTGTGATGCAGCCAGTCAGGATATTCTCCATTGTGCATCTATTGAAGTTTGTCAAAGTTTCTGGTGACACGTCAAATCAGCACCAACTGTGTGATGGCATTTGGTCCCAGGACAGATTCTCTATTAACCCTTATCCCTGGTACATTTTCAGGAAGCATCTGTCCCTTGTTGACTCAAGGAGCACATTGTCCACATGTTGTAGTCGGGACAACTGGGAAGGCTTTTGCTAGATCCAGACCAGGACGAACACCAATAAAAAGAGCCACTGACATCCAGCTTTTCACAAACTATAACTTACTCCAAGCACCAGCTTTAGAGGGATGTGGGTGCGCCACCAGACGAATGTTCCTTCTGTGCTGCAAGATCCGAACTATCGTTGCATAGGCACTGAATGTGGTGACGAGGAAAAGGACCTGCATCTTAATTGAAGCCCGTCCGCGAGGCTGTGGGTTTGTGGAATTATTTGGGAGTGACATTCAGACGGTAGATGTTGAACTTTGCCAGACTTTATCGCTGGCGTTTCCGTACGTCCAATGTAAATGTTATTGTTTGTAAAGTGCTTGATATAAAAACATATGCTGTGTAAAACTTCTCAATCATAACGCTTTATGGTATTTACAATCTGGGTTTATGGTCTTTACATAGAACACTGAAGCACACTCACTGTGAGAAGTGATGAATATCGGGGGGGGAAGATGAATTTCCTTAGCCGGGGGTGATGAATCTTGGGGATTCCTTGCCACAGGCAGCTGTGGAGGTCAAGTCATTGGGTATATTTAAAGCAGAGGCTAATAGGCTCTTCATTAGTCAGGGCGTCAAAGGTTATGGGAAGAAGGCCGGGGAATGGGGTTGAGACAGATAATAAATCAGCCATGATGGAATGGTGGAGCAGACTCAATGGGCCAAAGGGCCTAATTCTCCTCCTGTGTCTTATAGTCATTGGGTCTTCCCCTAGCTTGTACGGTTTTGATTCTGTGTGAAGTGGAGTTTTTGTCATTTTTCCTTTAAAATATACTTCTGGCACATTGAAGTGTGACATCTGGGGTGTGATGGATGTTGTCAAACCTTTCACATAAATAGATTAGTTTCCAGTTTACGAAAGTTTATAATAAACACTTAAAACGGTAAACCAGAAAAAAAAATCTGCATGTGTGCGATTTTTTTTTAAACCTTTGGCTGACACCCCTGCATCGAAGATTTGCAGAGCAGCTATGTGTCAGCAGGGATTCCAGAACAAGAACTTTACTCCTGAGTCACTGAGACATCTTATAACAGAAGCACAAGTTCCGCACTTCTGCCATGACTTTACGGCCACTGGGCAGACGTAGGGTTAATGAATTTGGCCACATAATTTTCCTGGATCCAATAGCAGCAATTCAGGAACAGAAAAGGGAAACCAGGAACAGGGCCCCAAACGGTCCTTCCAGGTGAGGCGACACTTCATCTGTTGGGGTCATCTACCGTATCAGGTGCTCCCAGTGTAGCCTGCTGTATATCAGTGAGACTCGATGTAGATTGGGAGACCGCTTCGCCGAGCACCTATGCTCCGTCTGCTAGAAAAAGCGGGATCTACCAGTGGCCACCCATTTTAATTCTACTTCCCATTTCCATTCCGACACGCCAATCCATGGCCCCCTCTACTATCGTGATGAAGCTACATTCAGGTTGAAGGAACAACACCTTATAGTCCATCTGGGTGGCCTCCAACCTGATGGCATGGACAGTGATTTTGCAAACTTCCTATAATACCCCCTCCCCTTCACAATTCCCCATTCCCATTTCCGTCTCCCACCTTACCTGCTCATTGCCTCTGGTGCACCTCCCCTTCCATTTCTTCCATAAGCTTCTGTCCACTCCTATTAGATTAGGTGCCTCATGTCCCACACCGCCAGGTTCCTAAACCAGTGTGGATAACTTCACTCACCTCAACACGGAACTGAATTCACAACTTATCGATTCTCTTTCAAGGACAGTAGGACTGACACTCTCAGTATCTCTTATCTACATTTGTGCTATTTATTACTTATCGATAGCGATACAGTGTGGAATCGTCTCCTCCAGACCTTCAAGCTGCACCAGCCAGCAATCTCCCGATTTAATCCCGGCCTAGTCACGGGACGATTCACAATGACCGAGCAACCCGTCAACCGGTACGTCAGAAACCCACACAGTCACAGGGAGTTCGTACAAACTCCTCACAGGCAGCAGCGGGAATTGAACCCGGACGGAAGGAACTGTAAAGTGTGCTAACCGCCATGCTACTGTGCTGCTTTTCTTTTGCACAATGGTTGTTTGTCAGTCTTTGTTGTTTAGTTTTTCTTAATAAATTCTATTGCATTTCTTTATTTTCCCATAAACGCCTGTAAGAAAATGAATCTCAAGGTAGTGCAAGCTGACATTAACGTAATTTGATAATAAATTTACTTTGAACTTTGAAGTTCTGTGGAGCCTTGTTTATCCTATTCCTGATCTTTGTGGAAACATCTGCAATCCCAGTCATCTGCTGTGTGTAGCTAAGGCATATTCTAACAAATAAGCTAATAAATTCCTATTCAAAATACAAGATGCTGGCAGAACTCCACGGGTCAGACAAATTCTGCAGATAGAATTGAACAATCGATGTTTCGGGTCAGCGAGGCTTTCATCTGGACTTCGTGAGTCCCGATGAAGGGTTTCAGACCAAAGCGTTTACTGTTTATTCCCCATCATAGACGCTGCCTGACTTGCTGAGTTCCTCCAGCAATCTGTATGTGTTTATCTGCCTCTGTCCTGAATATCTCAGTGACTGACTCTTGAGCAGAGAATTCCAAAGCTCTACCATCCACTGGGTGAAGGAATTTCTCAACTTTGCCCTGAAAGGCTGCCCTCAGATTCTGAGACTGTGACCCTAGGTTTCTGAAGGAACTCCCCACCTCTCCTGCATCAAACTCTCTCGAAGTAAACGGCAGCGTGTGGAATTCTGACTGGCACTCCGCACTGTCTTCAACACCACAACGTGGCACTGTCAAATGGCACAGTACTACCATAAAACTGTGTTCAGTCATCATGAACATAACAAAACCACAGAGAAATATCTGGTGATGCGTTTTTGTTCAGACTTGTAAGCTTACTAAAATTACTCACGAGGAGCATTTGATGGCCCTGGGCCTGTACTCACCAGAGTTTAGAAGAATGAAGACATTTCTCATTGAAACCTACCAAATATTGAAAGGCCTAGATTGAGTGGATGAGGAGAAGATGCTTTTAATAGAGTGAGGTGCGAGAACCAGAGGACACAGCCTCAGAATAGAGTGATGTCCCTTTAGAACACAGATGAGCAGGAATTTCTTTAGCCAGAGTATGGTGAATCTGTGTAATTCATTGCCACAGATGGTTGTGGAGGCCAAATCATAGGATATACAGTATTTAAAGTGGAGGTTGCAGGGTCTTGTTGAGTAAGGGCATCAATTGTTACTGAGAGAAGGCAGGGAATGGGGTTGAGAGGGATAATAAATCAGCCATGACGGAATGGCACAGCAGACTCGATGGGCTGAATGGCCTAATTTTATAATCTAAAGGTCTTACAATCAGGTACTTGTGTCCAGGAATAAGGGATAAGACAACCCAAACACCCTTCATGAAGACCACAACCTTGTCCTGGTTTGGAGGCTTGTGTGCCTCAATGACCCGGAGGGGTATGTCGGCTGGAGACAGGGCTTTCTGTTCTGGCTTTTGGTAGGGTCACCCATACCAAATAGGTCAAAGAGTAGAGGCCAGAGTGGTCCACCAGGTTCGGTGGGAGGGGGAGGGGTTTCAGTTCAGGGGTAACAACCCTGTCTGGTTAAAAAAACTGTTTCAGAAACAGCAATGAAGAACTCTCCTATATCTGTGTGGGACGGTATGGACAGAGAAGAATGGAGGACCTTCATTGCCGCCCTAAACGCCAGCGGCATAATGGGCAGGAAGAACCCAAACACGGTAGAACCATTCCACTTTTAGAATTATAGAGTCATATCACAGAGAAACAGGCCCTTCAGCCCACTGGCTCCCTGCTGATCATTAAACACTTACACAAATCCCATTTTATTTTCTTATCAATGCCCCCATTTCCCACTAGTCCCAACACATGGGAGATAAGTTACAGTGGCCTGTGAACCTGCCAGTCTGCATGTCCTTGGATTGTAGGAGGAGAACCATGTGGTCACAAGGAGAACCTGCAAACTCCACATAGTGAGCACTGGAGGTCAAGATCAAACCTGGCTGACTGGAGTGGTGTAGCAGCTACACTAAGACCATTAGACCTAGGAGCAAAGTTAAAGCATTCGGCCCACTGAACCTGCTCCGCCATTCCATGATGGCTTTAAATACTCTCCAGCACAGTCTCCTGCCATTGACGGATATGACAGACAACCAACCAGAGGGCAGAACCGAGAGGGGGAAAGGATAGAAACCCCTGATATAGACATATTGGAGATGCCTGGAATGTGCTGCCAGGGGAGTTGGTGGAAGCAGATATGGCAGCCATGTTTAAGGGCCATGTGGCCAATCACATGAACTGGCAGGGGATGGAGGGATGCACGGCTAGATGGGATTAGTTAGAATGGTGTCATGGTCAACACAGACAATCTGGGCTGAATGGACTATATATGGACTATATGACTATATATCTGTGCTATATGTTCTGATTCATCCATCAACCATATGGACATGGCGATCACTGGGCCATCTCAGATGCTGCAATGTTCTTAGAGGTTCTCGGTCACCAAACACACCTATGCTCCAGTTAACCCCTCTGCTACCTGGTAGCTCCAGACAGCTTCACCTCCAAACTAGATCACATCTCCTCGGCCTGTGAGATCACTCAGTACCAACAAGCTCTCTCCTATTACACGCACATATTTATTCTTTATTTATTTCACTCAGTCGATCTATTTACTTAGCAGGGAAAAAAATCTGTTGATGTCACTTCCCCTGCACTATATTTAAAAAGGACCCAATTTGAGTAATCTCTGGTCGTTATCTGGTCACAAAATAATCTGGTGTTGATGAGGGTTTCGATTCAATGGCTGTTCATTCCCTTCCATCGGCCACAAGAAAGCAGCATTCATCATCAAGGATCCTGCCACTTAGGCCATTGGGAAGGAAGTAACGGGAGCTTTGTGTCTCCCACACCACCAGGTTCAGGAGCAATTATTACCCTTTAACCATCAGGCTCTTGAACCAATGTGGATAACTTCACTCACGTCAACACTGAACTGATTCCACAACCTATTGACTCACTTTCAAAGACTCTACAACACAAGTTCTCAGTATTATTTGTCATGCTGCCTGACTTGCTGAGTTCCTCCAGTATTTTGGGTGTGTTGCTCAAGATCTCCAACATCCACAGTCTCTTCTATTTCTGTCATTACTGGCAGTGACTCAGTTCAAGTATTGGGACGGGAGGGTAAGGTGCAACAGGTTCCACATCAAGGCTGCTCTGAGCTCAGGCTGCCTTCAACAGAAGTCTCAATGCACTGCCAAGAGTTGTCTTGGTCCCAAGAGAGCAAGAGCGACATTATGCACAACGTCAAGAGTTCACAGTTGGTGGTAATCCCCGAAGATGAGTTGTTCCTCATTTTACCAAGGTGGTGTGGTCCTGGAAGATAATTATTTACACAACTGTTTTTTTAATGCAAAAAGCTTGGCTGAGTAGATCACGGGAGATTTGGTACCAATTCCCACTTTATGGAGAAAGGCGGTGTCCGGCATTAAGGACCCCCCACCACCCAGGACATCCAGGACATGCTCTCTTCTCACTGCTACCATCAGGGAGGAGGTACAGAAGCCTGAAGACACACACTCAATGATTCAGGAACAGCTTCTTCCCCTCTGCCATCAGATTTCTGAATGGACATTGAACCTATGAACACTACTTCACTATTTTTTAATTTTCTATTTTTTGCATCACTTATTTAATGCAACTATATATATATATATATATACATACACCCACACACACACACACACACATACATAAATATATTGCAGTAAGTGTATACATGTATATATTTACTGTCATTCAGTTTTTTTCTTTTATCACATATTGCATTGTACTGCTGCCACAAAGTTAACAAATTTCACGACATATGCTGGTGATATTAAACCTGATTCTGATTTTGAAAAGGAGAACAGGAGCAGGCCATTTGGCCCTTCAGGTAGCAAGTACTGCCACTTCAGTGGCATGATAGTGGAACACTTTGCGTTGCCAGTGACCTAGGTTCGGTTCCTGCCGCTGTCCGCCAAGATTTGATACATTCTCTCCGTGACTGCGCGTGTTTCCTCCGGTTGCTCTGGTTTCCTCCCACAGTCCAAAGACATGCAATTCGTGAGGATTAGTAAGCTGCGGGCATTGTTACGTTGGCGTCAGAAGCAGGGAGTTGCCTGCAGGTACAATCCTCGGACTGTGTTGCTCAATGACACAAAGGATATATTTCATTGTATGTTTTGACGTCCATGTGACAAGTAAAGCTTATCTTTATCTTTAGACGTGCCACTGACTTAATGATAGGAAATACTAAGAACGTTGCTGATAAAACCATCACAGAGTCACACTGAACAGGAACGGCCCTCCAGCCCAACTTGAACATGCCAACCAAGATAGCGATCTGTGCCAATCCCATTTGCCTGCATTTGACCCATATCTCCCTGAATCGTTTATATCCATGTATCTGTCTAAATATCTTTTAAACATTCCTCAGATTCCTTCTTCTCCAGCCCCCCTACCTGGCTTCATCTGTCACCTTCCGGCTAGCCTCTTTCCCCTTTCCCACCCCCCCCCCCCACCTTTTTATTCTGGCATCTTCCCTCTCCCGCCTCAGCACTGGTGAAGAACCCTCTGCACAAAATGTCAGTTCATTACTCTTTTCCTAATTGATGCCAACTGACCTGCTGAGTTCCTCCAGCATTTTCTGCGTGTTGCCTTTAGACAGTGCTCTTGTACCCCACACCCTCTACAGCTCCCTCTGGCAGCCCAGTCCATACATTCGCCACCCTCTCTGTGGAAAGAGCTTCTCCTTAGATCCCCTTTAAGTCTTTCCCCTCGCATCTTAAACCTATGCCACTGGGAAAATGTCTCTGGCTGTCCCCTCTATGCCTTCCACAATTTTAGTACCTTTGTGAGGTCACCCCTCAGACTCTTAGGGGAAAAAACAATTCTCGGCCTATCCAGCTTCCCCTTCTGACTCAAACCTTCCAATCCCAGTAAACATCCTCATGAATCTCTTCTCGAGTTTTCTATAAATTAACCGAAGTACAGCTCTGCAATTTTTAATTTCAAAATATCAATTTTTTAAACCTCTTTCTATTAACTCAAGAGATTCTGCAAGTGCAAGTGACTCACACACAAAATGCTGGAGGAGCTCAGCGGGTCTGTCAGCATCTCCGGAGAGGAATAAAGAGTCGATGTTTCGGCTCGAGACCCTTCATCAGGATTGGAAAGGAAGGGGGAAGAGGCCTGGAAAAGAAGATGTGTGTGTGGGGGGGGGAGGGAATGGAGGACAAGACGGCAGGTGATAAATGCAGCCGAGTGAGGGGGAAGGTAGGTGGCAGGGGGATGAAGTGATAAACTGGGAAATGATAGGTGGAAAAGGTAAAGGGCTGAAGAAGAAGGAATCTGATAGGCGAGGAGAGTGGACCATGGGAGAAAGGGTCACCAGGGTGAGGTGATGGGCAGGTGTGGAGAAGAGAAAGGGTGAGAGGGTAGCCAGAATGGGGAACGTGAGAAGGGAGGAATTACTGGACGTTGGAGAAATCGATGTTCATGACATCAGGCGGGAGGCTACCCAAATGGAATATGAGGCGTTGCTCCTCCAACCTGAGTGGCCGTGTTGTAATGGATACTGCACTTTCCTCAAGTCAAGTCACTTTTATTGTCATTTCGACCATAACCACCGTCATCAGATTTCCTCAAATTCTTGCCAACTTAAATGGGCTCATTGTCACTGGGGTCTGGGAATAATTCTTTTGCTATGTAACATTACAGCACCGAAGCTGTAAACGTTAGCAGGCAAAGCAGCTTGCTGTACAAACAGTGCGGAAACGTTCAAAACAGACTCCCGGCGTTTTCTGTTGCCGAAGCCTGATAATGTCACTTTAAACGGGAAGTTCTTCTACTTCCTCAGGAGGCTGATGGGACTCCCCAATTTTTATCGGAAGTGTCCTATCTGGACGCATAATGGCTCGGTTTGGCAACTGCTCTGCCCGTGACCACAAGGAACTGCAGAGGACTGTGAGCACAGCTCGCACTCTACTTGAACCCTCTCCCTCCATGGGTTCTGTCTACATTTCAGACTGCCCCAGTAAAGCAGCCAGCATAATTAAAAGCACTGTCCACCACAGACATTCCTTCATCTCCCCTCTGCCGTCAGGCAGAAGATACAGAAGCCTGAAAGCACATATCACCAGGCTCAAGGACAGCTTCTACCCCACTGTTATCAGATTCTTGCATGGTAAGATGGACTCCTGACCTCACAATCTACCTCATTATGATCTTGTACTTTATCACCGCACTTTCTCTGTAGCTGTTACACTTTATTCTGCATTCTGTTATTGTTTTACCTTGTTCTGCCTCGATGCACTGTGTAATGATCTGATCTGTATGAACAGTATACAAGACGAGATTTTCACTGAATCTTGGTACATGCAACTATAATAAACCAGCAGTCGCAGTGTAATCACTTAAGTTTAATACGATGTTCTCCTCCGGGGTTGTCTAATGGTGGGTCTGCAAGTGGCCGTAGGGGTTGTCTATTGGTGGGTCCGCAAGTGGCCGTAGGGATTGTCTATTGGTGGGTCCTCAGGTGACTGTAGGGATTGTCTATTGGTGGGTCTGCAAGTGGCCGTAGGGATTGTCTATTGGTGGGTCCGCAAGTGGCCGTAGGGATTGTCTATTGGTGGGTCCTCAGGTGACTGTAGGGATTGTCTATTGGTGGGTCTGCAAGTGGCCGTAGGGATTGTCTATTGGTGGGTCTGCAAGTGGCCGTAGGGATTGTCTATTGGTGGGTCCTCAGGTGACTGTAGGGATTGTCTATTGGTGGGTCTGCAAGTGGCCGTAGGGATTGTCTATTGGTGGGTCCTCAGGTGACTGTAGGGATTGTCTATTGGTGGGTCTGCAAGTGGCCGTAGGGGTTGTCTATTGGTGGGTCCGCAAGTGGCCGTAGGGGTTGTCTATTGGTGGGTCTGCAAGTGGCCGTAGGGATTGTCTATTGGTGGGTCCTCAGGTGACTGTAGGGATTGTCTATTGGTGGGTCTGCAAGTGGCCGTAGGGATTGTCTATTGGTGGGTCCTCAGGTGACTGTAGGGATTGTCTATTGGTGGGTCCTCAGGTGACCGTAGGGATTGTCTATTGGTGGTCCTCAGGTGACCGTAGGGGTTGTCTATTGGTGGGTCCTCAGGTGACCGTAGGGGTTGTCTATTGGTGGGTCCTCAGGTGACCGTAGGGGTTGTCTATTGGTGGGTTTGGGCTCCGGGCTCCACAACATTTCCTCTTCTATGTGCTAAACTGAGGCTGAGGCTGTGGGCCTGCTCTGGGCTTCATGTCTGAGGACTCACTTTCGTTCTAAATGCTACTTAAGTACTTTTATTGTTTGTAGGATTCTCTCTCTCTCTCTGCACATTGGGTGTTTTTTAATGGGTTCTACTGGGTTTGATTTGTGGCTGCCTGTAAGGAGACAAATCTCAGGGTTACACATATTTCGATAGTAAATATACTTTGAACTGTGCTTAGTGATGGGTCTTTTGGCTGCTCAGTCTCTCCTTTCACAGCCAATACCAGGACACGCAGTGCACAAGTGTCAGAGTACCTTTAAGGACTGTTGTTTGACTGAGATACATTGAGGTACCAGACAGTCTGACTTAGCTGAGAGTTATTGTGCTCGTGAAGGATGTTCTGCTGATCGCTCAAACTCTGTTTATTTGCTTATGCAAGCAGCAAGAGAAACACTACGAATGGCATTGAGTAAAGGATGCTGTTGATGGAGTGAGCTCGTGATCAGGTGCACAGAAAACAGAGAACATCACCACCCAGCCAGAGAGCTTTGAGTGGGCTCAGACTGTCGGTCTGTGTATGAATGAAAAGACCACACTCTCTTCTCACTGCTGCCATCAGGAAAGAGGCACAGGAGCCTCAGGCCCCACAGCACCAGGTTCAGGAACAGTTTTCACTCTTCAACCATCAGGATCCTGAACCAGTGTGGATATCTTCACTCACCTCAACTCCAAACTAACTCCACAACCCACAGGCTCACTTTCAAGGATTCTGTGGCTCATTCTCACTCTCCCCCTCTCTCTCTCTCTTTCTCTCTATTTATTTAATAGTATTTGCACCTTTCTTTGACTTCAGCACATTGGTTGTTTGTCCATCGTTGTTTGTGAGCAGTTTCTCATTGTATTTCTTTGTATTACTGTGAATGCCCACAAGAAAATGAATTTCAGTGTTGTATATGGTGACACATACGTACTTCGATAATCGATTTTCTTTGAAATGAGTGGACTGTTCCTGAGGTTAACGGTAATAGTGAGGTCACAGAGCAGAGACGCAGTGAAACGCAATAAGTGGAAGGCAATATCGTTGCTATAGTTCGGCTGGGGGCATTTGAGAAGATGGACCACTGGCTCCATGAATTACAAGCAAGGTCTCATCTGAGTGAAAACCTTGAAGGAAGATTGCATTGCATCAGCTTCCACGATTTCCCCAAACGACAAGCAATACAGAGTGGCCAGGAGGTGGAGAAAGCCCAAAGAGTTCAGCATTATTGAACCCATTCTTGGGAGCCACCTGACAGCAGTGATGGAAAACACACACAAAATGTTGGAGGAACTCAGCAGGCCAGGCAGCATCTATAGTGAGGAATTCAACAGCTGATGTTTTGGGCCAAGCTCCTTCATCCTGATGAAGTGACATTCAATCCTGATGCAGTGACATTCAATCCTGATGAAGGGTCTCGGCCCAAAACGTCGACTGTTTATTCCTCTTCATAGATACTGCCTGACTTACTGAGATTCCCCAACATTTTGTATGTGTTACTCAGTATATGATGACATATACATAGTTTGATAAGAAATTTAATTCTGATTTCATGTAGAGAGAACTCAGGAACTCTTCCATAAAGAAGTGTACAAAACTGGATTAGGGTCTTCAGAACTTAATTTTTCAAATTAAAAAATAACTGTATTTTACCCTCTCTTGGACCTCCAAAAGAGACACTTGTCAATCAGCTGGCTCATCCTGCTGCCAGTGTTTCGTCACTGCTAAGTCAGATGGTCCCAAGGAAGGGTATAGTAATGCTGATCTCCAAGGTCAAGTTGACCGGAAGCTCCGGATGCACGCGAGAGAAGGTGGAAGCTAAAAAGACAAGGATGGCGTGTATAACCCTTTATAGATGGCAAAGAGTGTCTGTACAGAATACTGGTGTCATCCGCAGGGACTGGGATATTGATCGATATGGCTATCTATGTGAGCCCTCATCACCTAATTACCCCTGTATGAACAATTGATCAACTAACTCATTTGTCTTTGGGCAGCGGGAGGAGACCAGAGCACACGAAGGAAACTCATGCAGTCATGGGGAGAACGCACAAACTCCTTACAGACAGTGGCAGGAATTGAACTTGGGTCCACTATCACGGCATCCATGAAAAATCAATGTGAAATATTAACTCTGTTCCTCTCCTCACAGGTGCTGTCTAACCTATTGTACCTTCCCAGTGTTATGGTGAACGAATGCCTATTGGTCGGCTGACAACCAATCACAGACTGACTTTCACTGATTGGTTGTTATTACTGACAACGTCTTGAATGTCCTGGGGTAAACCATTTAAGTAGTCATGCTTTGGATAAACTGCTGTGTTTTGTAGCTGCATGGTTTTATTGAATAAAGGTTTTATTTTGTGTTCTGGCATTGTTTTATCTTCTCAGTAGTTACAGGCAAACAAACACAACAGCCAGCATTTTCTCTTTCTCTCTTACGTTCTGAGCATCCACAGAATTTTGCTTTCATATACTCGTTGCTACATTTCTGTTTAATTGAGTTTGCCCTCAGTAACATTTCTCTTCTAACACTTTGACCATATGTTTCTGGTTAGGCCCAATTTTTGCTTTTAATTTGCAAACTGCTTTATTATTCTGCCTTATTGCAAGAGTTGCTCTTGGCTACTTTACTTAGGGGAGTCTTTTTTTTCCTTCAATGTTGTTTTAATTTCTCTTGTGACCACAACAAAACAACGGGTCATGTTGAAAAGAAAACATGTATAACCCTTTATAGCTGGTGTAGAGTTCCAGGCAATATTTTCACTACAGATGCTGAATTAGCATATCTACGCATACTAATGGGTTAGAAAACTGTGTGTAGAACTGGATCAGTATCATTGCAACAAAATTTCTCTTGTGGAACAGGACTGGATCAATAAAACACTTGGAAATTTTAAAATAGCTTGTGGAAGTAAAACAACATCTGATTGAAAATTGGGATGTTATATTTATAGAATTATAGAGGATGCAGAACTTACAAAAGGTCCTTGACCTCAAATCTTAACTCTATTTCACCTTGTACGGATGCTGTCTGACATGCTGAGTATTTCCACAACTTTTCAGTTATTATCTTACATTGTTAGCATCTGCAGTTTTTCTCTGGTTTTCAATTGCTATTTTCATATCTCCCACTAGAAAATAATCCTTCTTCAGACAGTTTCCATCTTATTTCCCTCCTTAATTGAGTAATATTTACTGTTTTTTTTAAATTCCCTTTAGCTGCTCGAAAGATACAGTGGGTTCCAGTCAACTGGGACACATTGGAGCCAGTACATTTTGGCCCAATTAAGTGGATGTCCCAATTGGTCAAAGTTCTGTGGAAGCAGTTAAAAAGGTATGAAAAAGACAAACTACCCTTTGACTGAGTACCAAATTATGTACTTAGATGAAATACATAATAAATTAGAACACTAGCAAAATTGCCACAGTGCTATATCTAAATCATGTGGCAGCAACTCAATGCACAAAAAGCATGCAGACACGGTCAAGAGGCTCAGTTGTTGTTCAGAACAAACATCAGAATGGGGAAGAAATGTGACCTAAGTGACTTTGACTGTGGAATGATTATTGGTGCCAGATGGGGTGGTTTGAGTATCTCAGAAATTACTGACATCCTTGGAATTTCATGCACAACAGTTTCTAGAGTTTACAGAGAATGGTGTGAAAAACAAAAAAAAAACATCCAGGGAGAGGCATCCATTTTCCTGTGGGTGAAAATGCCTTGTTAGTGAGAGAGGTCAGAAGAGAATAACCAGACTGGTTCAAGCTGACAGGAAGGCAGCAGTAACTCAAATATCCACACGTTACAACAGCGGTGTGCGGAAGAGCGTCTCTGAACGCACAACACGTTGAATCTCGAAGTGGATGGGCTACAGCAGCAGAAGACCATGAACATACTTTCAGTGGCCACTTTATTAGGTACAGGAGGTACTCAATAAAGTGACCACTGAGTGTAGATGTAATTCTACTACTTTCAAACTAAGCAAATACAGAAAGGTATTCTGATGTGTGTTAAGTATAAACAGGTTACATTATGCTCCATTGAAGCTTTAATGCATCAGGATCAATGTGCCAATATGTTTTTGATATTAGAGTGTAGAAGATCATTTGGCACGAATTTCACTGTGTACAGCGATGACTTGTATACGTTCCAACCCATTATCTAGTTTCCTTGACCAATCCACTATCACTAAATTGTCAGTCTGTCTGATATTTAGTGCCTGGGCTACAAATTCCCCCATCTAGATACAGTACTGGAAGACGAGAGAGAGTAACTTTATTTGTCACATGTACTTCACAACATCCAGTGAAATATGTTGCAATACACACACGAAATGCTGGAGGAACTCAGCAGGTCAGGCAGCATCTATGGAAATCAAAAAGGAGTCTGCGTTTCAAACCGAGACCCTTCTCCAGGACTGGAAGTATTAGGGGAAGGCGCCATAATGAAAGGGTGGGGGGGAGGGGGGGAAGGATAGCTAGATGGTGATTGGTGGAGCCAGGTGAGTGGGACAAGAGAGTGAACCAATGAAGAAAGGGAGGAAAGAGGGGATCCAGCTGATAGGCAGGTGAGAAGAAGAGTTAAGAGGCCGGAGTAGGGAACAGAAGAAGAGGGAAGGAGAAGGAATGGTGAAGGAGAGGAGGAGGGTGAGGGCTTAAAATCTGTTTTCTCGTCTCAACAACTTGCCAGCCGGCAAGTATCGCCAAGCTCCCGGAGCCAATATAGCACGCTGCAAATCAGTAACCCCAATCCGTATGTCTTTGGAATGCGAGAGGAAGCCAGACCATCTGGAGGAGACCCATGTGGTCATGGGGAGAACAAACACAGAGCAGTGGGAATTGAACCCTGGCCAGTGATCACTGACACTGCTAACTGTCGTGCTACTAGGCGACTAAATCTACGGTCTTCCCTTCCTGACACTAATTCTGTTTCAATAGACAATAGACAATAGACAATAGGTGCAGAAGTAGACCATTCGGCCCTTCGAGCCTGCACCGCCATTTTGAGATCATGGCTGATCATCTACTATCAATACCCGGTTCCTGCCTTGTCCCCATATCCCTTGATTCCCCTATCCATATTCCCAGCCACCTACATCACCTCCTCTCTACCCGGGGCTGAACTGAATTGGGGTGAGAGAGAACTGTCTGAGGTACCAAAGTGTTGGGATGGACTGTAGTTTTCATGGACTAGATGACAGTCTTTTTCGACCCTTTGCTATGGCTTGTGTGGTGGGGGGAGGGGAGATGGTCAAAGCTTTTGCGGCTGGTTGTGTGTAGGGGTGGCTTTGGGGTTCTGATGTTTCGTTCTTGAGGTTTTTATTCTGTTTTGTAGATGTCTGAGAAGAGTAAGAATCTCAGGTTGTGTACTCTATACATTCTCTGATATTAAATTGAACCATTTTGAAACACTTGATGCTGGCACTTGACCTGAAACGTTAACTTGCACGGTTTTGGCGTCCACAGATGCTGCCTGACCCATTAAGTCCTTCCACCAAATTGTTTCTTTCTTTGTGAGAGCAATGGGCTGACTGCAAATACAGGTTCACTGAAAAATTGAGTCATCTTAGAATTAAAAGTTAAAAGTGTTTTGGTGCAGAGGATGTGAAACATTTTCTCACTTGGAATACTCAATGTCACAGCCAAACGCACAACTGATTAGAATGTTTAACTGCAGGCATCAGGAAAGCCGAAGGTTGAAAAGGATATTGGGTGGACAGAAATTGTGAGGGAGTTCCTTTTCAAGAGAGCTTGTTGTCTCTTCTAATTAGTTAGAAGAGAAAATCACCCACTAATGAGACCTTTCTGCAAAACAAGGAAATAAAGCAAAGGCTGAGGCGAAAACGGAAACACTTTTGTCAACAATATAAACAAAAGCAATGGAAAAAAAAACGAAGCGTAGTCCAAACACAGACTCCCAGAAACCGGCTCTTTTTCTTTCTATGTGTTTAATCGCACTCCAATCAGCACATTGAAAAAAAATCCTCAGCTTCAAAAGCCTGGACTGAACTGCAAACAGGAGCTGGCTGTTGCTTCTTCTGTTTGTGCTGTTTGCAACGCAGACAGTACACGTAAGACACTGGAGCCATAATGTTAACATAGAACAGTACAGGCCCTTCAGCCCACAATGTTGTGCTGGCCTCTTAACCTACTCCAAGATCAATCTAACCCTTCCCTCCGATAGGGCCCAAACAAGAGAAAATCTGCAGATCCAAGCAACACAAACAAAATGCTGGAGGAACTTAGCAAGCCAGGCAGCATCTATGGAAAAGGGTGCTGTCGACATTTCGGGCTAAGACCCTTTGACAGGATCGTCAATCGTACTTTTTTCCATAGATGCTGCCTGGCCTGCTGAGTTCCTCCAGCATTTTGTGTATGTTGCTCCTATAGAGCCTTCCATTTTTCTTTCATCCATCCAAGAGCGTCCCGAACGCCCATAATGTATCTGCCTTTATCACCGCTCCTCATGCACACACTACCACCCATCTCAGGGCCTCGTTACTTTTCCTTTTGATTCTAATAGTAAACATTTTCATCATTTACAATTTAATGTTGCAGCAACTGTTGAAGGGATGCCTAATGCTGTCTGAAAAATGTATTGTACGATATAAAAGTCTGAAACATATATGTGTATATATGTAATGTTGTGAGAGTGTGGAACAAGCTGCCAATGCAAGGAGTGCATGCGAGCTTGATTTCAACATTTAAGACGTTTGCATAGGTATAGGTCAATGGCAGTTTAAACAGTATAGCACAGACTAGATGGGCAGAAGGGCCTGCTTCTGTGCTGTATTTCTCTCCAATTACCAAGTAGCACTTAATACTCCTGAGCTAATACAAAGCTAAGTACTCTTACTTCTGTTTCCCAACCACCTTCCTATTTTAACCAATACACAGTACTGTTCAAAAGTCTTGGGTACCTTAGCTATATACATGTGCCTAAGACTTTTGCACAGTTTAAACCTATGGTGGACAAAAAAGATAATGAAGCCAGTTAAGAGTAGAGCAGGACAGGCAGCTCCTCACAGAAGAGCCAAGCATGGTCAATTGTAATTTTCACAGAATACAGAACATAGAAATCTACGGCACTTTACAGGCCCTTCAGCCCACAATGTTGTGCCAGCCATGTAACCTACTCTAGAAACTGCCTAGAATCCCTCTACCGCAAAGCTTTCTATTTTTCTATCTTTTAACCAGACTGGAAAGACAAGAAATAGGGCCCTTTTCAAATTAAAAACACATTACTTTTTATTGCTAAACCTGTTTTTCCACTAATCTATTAAATATAGTTTTGTAAACGAACATCAGCAATCAATTGCCTAGCAACTGAACCACGCAACATAATAGGGATTTTCACCGAACCATACCTATTCAGGAATTTAAACAAAAATTAATCTGTGCTCTTTTCTTGCCATTCCCGATCTCGGATTGTGCTTCGTCATTCCCATAAAATGCGCTGAAATTCTGGTTGTGCTTTTTCTCCCATTCAGAAGAATACGATTTTTCTCTGAAGTAGCGCTGCCACTGGCCCCAAACCAGGCTCCCATGAACCATAATATTTTGGATTAGAATTAGGCCATTTAGCCCATTGGCTCTGCTCCTCCACTCCATCATGACTGGCTTTTTCAAACCCATTTCCCTGTAACCGTTAACGCCTTATCAATCAAGAGTCTATCAAATCTGTGTCTTCAATGCACCAAAGGATTCAAAGTACACTTATTATCAAAGGTTGTGTAAATTATACAACCTTGAGATTCATCTGCTTACAGGCAGCCACAAGAAACCTGAAAGAACCCGATTTAAAAAAAAACACCTAATGTGCAGAGGGAGTGAGAGAAAAAAAACACAAATCACGCAAACAGTAGAAGCAAGCAACAGCATTCCGAACCAAATTCAGTCCATAGTCCCAGAACCAGGAGCAACAGGAGTAGGCCCCTAGCCTCGGTCTCAGTTCATCGCACAACGGGGCAAATCGCCGAGAAGCTTGAAGAGCACAGCGGCCCAAGCGCTGCGGAGAGAGGAATAGACCCTGAGGAAGAGCGAGCGGTATTGCCACCTGAAGCCCAATGACTTGGCCCCCACCGGCCTCTGTGGTGACGAATTCCACAGATTCACCACCCTCTTTGCTGAAAAGAAATTCCTCCTCACCTCAGTTTTAAAGGGACGTCCCTCTATTCTGAGGCCGTGCCCTCGGATACCAGACCCTGAAGCATCCATCTAGCCAGGCAGAGATTAACGGGGTCTTGATTGGTAAAGGGGCTAAAGGTCACAGGAAGAAGTTGGGAGGATAGGATTGAAAAACAAATCAGCCATGATTGAAAGGTGCGGCAGACTCAATAGGCCGAATGGTCCTGTATGTCTTTTGGCCTTAATTGTAAATCTCAGATTGATAAGGTTTTTGAAACACAACACAAAATATCTGAAATGCACCTTGGATCAGGCAGTATCTGTGGAGTGAGGAGCAAGGTTAATGGTTCTTAGATCTTGTATTAGACCAGGGGTTCCCAACCAGGACCCCTCGGTTAATGGTAGGAGTCCATGGCATAAAAAGGTTGGGGTCCCCTGCTTCAGACGGGTCATCAGTCTGAAATGTTAACTGCGTCTCACTCTCGACAAATTATAGAGTCGCACAGCATGAAATTTGGAATGGCCCGTCAGCCTAACTCGTTCATGCAGACAGCACTGCCCGGTAAGCAAGTCCCATCTAACTGCATTTGGCCCTCAAACCTCTAAACACCGCACATGCGAAGACTCAAAGTACATTTATTATCAAAGTACGTTTACTGAGTATAGCTGAGATTCATCCTCCCACAGGCAGCTGCGAAACAAAGAAACACCATGGAACCCGTTCAAAAAACCACCAAACACTCTAGGCGCGAGAAAAAAAGAACAAACTGCACCAACAGCAAAAAGCAACCCAACGACACACAGAATATCGAACGTCAAGCTAGCAGTATCCAATTTACCTCAGTTCAGCGCCATGCCGCTGGCCGATGGAACCGTGGGGCCATTCTTCACCGAAGCCCCAATCAAAAACAGTGAAAGACAGAAGAACAACCAGAATCAGGAAACACATGCACCATGGACCTCAACGTCCCCAAAACGAGTCCACAGCCTCGCTGACCAATCCCGGCAACGTGGATCCCAAGGTACCTGTGCTTTCCTCCGACAGCAGTTGGCACAAGGGAGAGGAAGACAAGCCAAACGCTTGTGTATTTATCCAGAGGGCCTTTAAATGCTGCCCGAGTTGCTCGCTATTTCCCAAAATTTGCCTCAAACTTCCAGAACCCGTTGTTTTTGGCTCTTGGATTGATGCGTATTTGAAGGCCGAGATGGACAACATGCAGGGACATGGAATCCGGGCACAGACTGACCGCGATCTCAGTGAGGGAGCTGAATGGCCTCCTGTCCTTTGCAGTTGCTTAAAGCCTTCACAACACACTTTGAATCAATCCAGCCTCCCGACAGCAGCAATTTTGTCCTCTACACACTCATTTTATTAGGTACACCTGCACATCTGCTCATGAGCGCAAATTAACGGCGCACCGTAACGCGGCGGCTAGCGCAACAGTATTGCAGCTCAGGGCAATCTGGAGTTCAGAGTTCAATTCCGCCACCGTCTGTAATAAGTTTGTACGTTCTCCCCACGGATTTACTCCGGACGCTCCAGGTTTCTCCCACAGCCCAAAGGCGTACCAGTTAGTAGGTTAATTGGTGATTGGAAACTGTCCTGTGATCAGGCTGGGGTTAAATCAGTGGATTGGTGGGCAATATGGCTCATTGGGCTGGGAGGGCCTGGGCCTGTTCTAAGTTGTATCTCTACATAATTATCTGATTAGCCAGTCACGTGGCAGCAACTCAACACATAAAAGCATGCCGATACACAGCAAACCACCAGAATGGGGAGGAAATATGATCTAAAATAAGAGTCTTTGACTGTGGAGTGATTGTTGGTGGGAGACGGGGTGGTTACAGCAACTGCTGATCTCTTTGGATTTTCATGTACAACAGTCTCTCGAGTTTACAGAGAATGGTGCGAGAAAACAAAATTTTTAAAAATCCAGAGAATGACCGTTCTGTGGGCGCAAACGCTTTGTAAATGAGGAAGACCAGAGGGGAACGGCCAGACTGGTTCAAGCTGACAGGAAGGCGACAGTAACTCAAACAACCACACGTTACAACAGAGGGGTGCAGAAGAGCATCTCCCAACGCACAACACGTCGAACCTTGACGTGGATCGGCTGCAGCAGCAGAAGACCACAAACATACACCCAATGGCCACTTTATATATAAGTTTCAAATCATTTCAAGCATCCCGAACACAGTTGACACAGTCGCTCCTAGCGTTCAAGCAAAGCACTGCTTGCTTTGTGATGGCTGACAGACACCTTGCCTTCACAGTCCCACTGCGGGAACCTCCATCAATTCAGACAGAACGTCAATGTGTACTATCCCTATTGGACAGTCTTCAGTCAGATTAATAACAGCCAAATTAACAGCAAACATAAATTCATCACTACTTTATTTTAACTAACTATCGCATGCCGAACACAGGTGTGATTGACACTTGCTCAGGCCAATCAGTGTAATCGAATCAATATTTGGCCCTTAATCACTCGGGATCAAAGGCGAGATTTCGGAGCTGGAATATTGGATGGTGAACCTTTGCTTTTAAAATATGAATTTAATTTAAAGAGGTTTTAATTCCCCCCCCCCCTCAATTCTTGAGACCAATTGTACAGAGAGTACAAAGAACTCAGAGTTGTCTTCATCAAGGGGTTTGCTTTGGAAGCAGTGGCCAGCTGGGTGTCAACGTCTCAGAAGATCTATCCTGGGCCCAACATATTGACGCAATTACAAAGAAAGCGGCTCTATTTCATCAGGATTTTGAGGAGATTTAATATGTCACCAAAGACTTCAGCAAATTTCTACAGGTGGACTGTGGAGGCCATTCTGACTGGGTGCGTCACCGTCTGGTACAGAGGCTCCAACGAACAGGATCGGAAAAAGCTGCAGCAGCAGAAGACCAGAAAGGGAAGCAGAAGGGAGGAAGAAAGAGTGCTTCAATCAGTCTTCTTATCTCCAGACCGTGTCTATGCCATCTACTAAGTGGAAAACTTACTATTCCAGGAAATACTGGTGAAAATCGCTGCACTCTCACTACGGTATATAAATTCCTCATAAGGCCAGGAGAAAAGTATTGATCACAATGCTCGAAATGCAATCTCAACAAATTGTGATGTAATTGTCAGAAGATATCTTCACTCTTGAACTCCCATCATCTTTCCATAGACCTAATGCCTTCCTCACTGCCTGCTATATCCGTACCTTATCTTTCAGTGACACGTGCACAAGAGCACCGGGTCCCTCTGAATGCCAGCATTTCCCAATCACTGACCATTTAGTAAATCTTCTGTACATCTGCTTCCGGAAGAGGGAGCTTGGTGTGTTAGTTCATTTCAGCCCTTGTCCTGGACGGGTACAACAATGGGGGAATGGAGAGAGAATGGCTAATTAAAGAACCGTTTATTCCGTCTCTGTTCAACACGGCTAAAAATCAATCCTGTACACGGACAGGAGTTCTGCGCTCACTTACGAGCCATTAAAGAGAGAGGAAGGGCTGAGGAATCCCTCAAATTGTCGAGCTGCTCTGATGGTCCAGGATGGAGGAATTCATTTAGAAATAGGCACCTACTGGCACTTTACCTACCTGACGTATCTGCTGGCAGCATCACTGGGAGCAAATACGACACGTCCCTCTTGGATAAGCCAGGGAGAAAGACCTTCTTCAGTCAGTCCCTGATGTCATTCAGTCACTTCTATGGTATGGAAAGACTCTTGCTGGAGTCCACCAATGCCCTGAAATGGGCGAGGCTACACAAAGTGATGGATATAGCCCAGTCCATACAGGTAAAGCTCTCCCCCACCGCTGAGCACAAATACATGCAATGCTGCCACAAAAACACAACACTTATCACCAAAGACCCCACCACCCAGGCCATGCTTTCTTCTCACTACTACCACCGAGCAGGAGGTACAGGAGCCTTAGGTCCCACACCACCAGGATCAGGAACAGTTATTACCCTACAACCGTCAGGCTCCTGAACCAGCCTGGGTAACTTCACTCACCTCAACTCTGATCTGATTCTACAACCTACGTACTCACTTTCAAGGACTCTACAACTCATGTTCTCAATATTATTTATTTTTTTATTTGCACAATTTGTCTTCTTTTGCACATTGGTTATTTGTTAGTCGTTGTTTATGTATAGTTTTTCATAAATTCTATTGTATTTCTTTATTTTCCTGTCAATGCCTGCAAGAAAATGCATCTCAAGGTAATATACAGTGACATATATGTACTTTGATGATAAATTTTACATTGATTATCTTGACTATAGAACTCAGCTCGACGGAGTACACTTTTGTAAACTCCGACAAGTTTCATACAAACACAGTAAGCCACTAAGTCCCTCGATACACTCCATCATCCAATGAGATTGTGGCTGAACCTGAACGTTGACCATCTGCGTTTCTGCCGACAGGGCCCAAAAACCTATCCACTTCGGCTATGAATACACCCAGTGACCGAGCCTCCAAAGGCTGCAGGAGCAGAGAATTTCAAAGACTTGTAGCCCTTCAAGAGAAGAAAGTTCTCCTCTTGGTCCTAAACAGATGACCTTTGGCTTCGAAGTCTCCAGCCTCTCACGTTCTACCCTTGTCAATCCATTCCGACACCCTGTGGATATTTTACCGAGATCACCTCTGACTTCGCCAAGCTCCAGCGTGTTCTCTATTGACTTGTCTTCATTCGCTTTTTATTCACACGCACATCGCAACATCAAAACGTACAGTGAAATGTGTCATTTTGCGTCAGTGACCAAATACAGTCGGAGGATTGTGCTGGGGGCACAAGTGTCACCATGCCTCCAGCGCCAACATAGCCAGCCTCTAGCTTACTGACCCTAACCCCAACTACACATCATTAGTGTATGGGAGGAAACCCACGCTGTCACGGGGAGAACGTACAAAAACCCCTTACAGGCAGCGGTGAGAGTCAAACCTCGATCTCGATCGGAGATCACCGGCTCTGCAAAGCGGTTGTGCCATCTGCCAAGTCAATTGAAGCCATTATCAATGATCAAGGGCTTCCTCACAAAGACCACCTAATGAATCGAGATCTCCAACACCGTTAATACACTGACGGGGACACATGCACTCCTGACATACGGAGACCAACAGCACAGGCAGTTCTCTGAGCACGCTCTCCACAGCAGCATGGGCCGCTGCAGAGAGACCTGGTTCCGCTTGCATCCGTCTCCCTTGCATTATAAAACCAAGCTACTGCTTTCTTCGCTGCTCCTTGTACCTCCTCGTTAATTTTTCGGATTTCATGTGCCAACACACCGCAGATCTCTCCAAAATCCAACATTCAGAGGAACAATTCGTGTTTTATCACTTAAAAAAGAAATCTGTTTTTTGGTTCTTTCTGCCAAAGTGAATAACCTCACATTTTTCCGTGTTATAGTCTATCTGCCAACTTCTTACCCACTCACTTAATCTCACCGCATCTGTTGCCAGCTCCTGGGTCCCTCCTCATGGCTCAGTTTCCCACTTTGTTTCAGTATCGTGTGCAAA
This sequence comes from Hemitrygon akajei, assembly GCF_048418815.1. Taxonomy (NCBI): domain Eukaryota; kingdom Metazoa; phylum Chordata; class Chondrichthyes; order Myliobatiformes; family Dasyatidae; genus Hemitrygon; species Hemitrygon akajei. Next base: position 40,309,196 of record NC_133152.1, on the reverse strand, counting down.
CATGGTTAGTTTACCACCTGTCTCTCTCCATTTAGCTCATCACGGCTGTAAACAGCTGAGGTCTTGATCTTCAAATACCTTTCCCCACACAAAAAAAAACTTTATCCATTAATTGCACACAATACATTTGGGATATGTCATTGCCTTCATCTACTGTACCAGTCAATTCAGATTCATGGTCTTATCCTTGACCATGATTGTTCTTGGCAAATTTTTCTACAGAAGTGGTTTGCCATTGCCTTCTTCTGGGCAGTGTCTTTACAAGGTGGGTGACCCCCAGCCATTATCAATACTCATCAGAGATTATCTGCCTGGCATCAGTAGTCGCATAACCAGGATTTGTGATCTGCACCGGCTGCTCATATGACTGTCCACCTACCCTACTCCCATGGCTTCCTGTGGCCCCAATCGGGGGCTAAGCAGGTTCTACACCTTCCCCAAGGGTGACCTGCAGACTAGCGGAGGGAAGGAGCGCCTTACACCTCCTTTGGTAGAGACGTACCTCCACCCCGCCACCCAAAGACAACAAATAAAAGGACCTTCAGCCCTGAGTCTGTACTGGCCAACCAACACCCACCTCAGAATCAGATTTGGTATATTGTCACTGACACAGTCGAGTCTGTTGTTTTGTGTTAGCAAGGCATAACAAACGAGGAATAGTGAAGTAGTGTTCACGGGTTCATGGGCCATTTAGAAATCTGATGGTGGAAGGGAATGATTGATGCTGCCTACACATGAGGGGCAGTTTACCACAGTTTGAGCATCTTTGGGATGTGGGAGAAATCAGGGAGCTCAGTCCAGTGCAAGTACTTGCAAACAGCGGAGAGTGGGATTGAACCAAGGTCACTGGAGCTGTTCCTTCCACCGCTGTGCTGCCCTCCAGAACAGGTATACGGACTGATGTCACTTGAATAGACGGGTGTCCCTTCAGAACAGAGATGAGGAGGAACTTCTTCAGCCAGAGGGTGGTGAATCTGTGGAATTCATTGCCACGGACGGCTGTGGAGGCCAAGATATCGGGTACATTTAAAGCAGAGGCTGATAGCTTCCTGGTTAGTAAGGGCTTCAAAGGTTACATGGAGAAGGCAGGAGAAGGGGGTTGAGAGGGATAATAAAACAGTTATGATGGAATGGTGGAACAGATTCGACGGGCTGAATGGTCTAAATTTGCTCCTATGTCTAATGATCTATTGGATTTTTCCAAACCCCTCCCAGTAAATTCCATCACAAGTATGTCAGAAACAATGTGACCTCACTCTGTGCCCTATCTCCATGCACTGACACATCACAGGGGCACTGAAATGATCATTTCACTCTCTATTTTTCATAAACTTCAAAGGCCTATTAATTAATTCTTTTTTTACGCAGGATTTGCCTGATCCCCTGCCATCCTTTGAGTAGTCCTCTCATGCCAGGATGCGGAATTTTTCAGGAATACTTGAAAACTGCCACACTCCACAGAAAGAATGTTTTGTACCCTGCACCAAAAGCACCAAAATAGACCCTCGAGTGGATGATCAAACAGAAGGTTGACACGGAAGAATTTAATTACACCGCTTCAATGTCTCTTCTTCACGGGAAAAGAAACACAACAGCTGCCCAGAAAATAAAATGACAGATCTCTTTTCACCTTTCCTGACAAATTCTCTCGTCTTTTGAAACATTTAGTGTATAAATTTCACCAAAGTTGGAAGAAAGGAAAGCGCTGGGTTGCTGAATCAGCGCCGGCTTTTACTTCCAGTGTACTTTAAAAAAAATAGAACTAATCAATGTGTGGGTGAGAGGGGAAGGTCCCACCTGTGGCTCAGGTGGGGATCTTGGCTTGAACGTGAACGGTCACAGGTTCGAGGCCCAACCAGGTTCGGCGCTGAAAGAATGCAGCATTGTCACACGCACCATATGGTAGCGTAGTAGTTAGCATAATGTTATTACAGCGCCAACAACCTGCTGTTCTCTGTAAGGAGTCGGTAAGTCCTCCCTGTGACCACATGGGCTTCCCTCTATATGCCAAGGGCGTATGGGTTAGTAGGTTAATTGGTCACGTGGGTGCAATTGGACAGCACAGCCTCGTAGGCTGGAAGGGTCAGTCACTGTGCTGTATCTCTAAGTAAATTTTAAAAAAAACAAAAATAAAACATAGGCCCTGTTAGAGTGCAGTAGCATCACTGTGGTAGGTTATCTGACTAACAAACTGGGATCACAAGTTCAAATCCCACCACGTGACTAAAACTTATTAAATGCCTTGGAATTTTTAAGGCAAATGTACAATAAAAGCAGAAGATACTGGAAGTGAGATATTTGACACCTTTTTTCTTTCCCCCTGTTCTGTCTGACCAGATTCTCAGTGTTTCCAGCATTCAGTTACAGTGTCTGATTGTCATAATTTTACCTTCAGGGAAAGAACCCTGTCTTTCTGACTTGGTGTGAGGTGAGTGAAGTTATCTTTGCTGGTTCAGGAACCTGATGGTTGAAGGGTACTAATTGTTCCTGAACCTGGTAGCGTGGACCAAAGGCTTCTGTATCCTCCTTCCTGAGAGCAGATACCGTGCCTGGATGGTGGGGCTGGGGGGCCTCGAGGATGCACGCTGATTTCACACAACAGTGCTCCTTGTGGACGTCCGCAATGGTGGGGAGGGCTTTACCCGTGATGTCAACATTGTGGATTGATGTTTTACGTCTCAATAATGTGCAGGATCACAACGAGGTCTGAAAATAATACTGAGAACATGAGATGTATAGAGTCCATGAAAGTGAGTCTGTAGGCTGTGGGATCAGTTCGGAGTAGAGATGAGTGACGCTATCCACGCTACTCAGGTGCCTGCTGGTTGAGGGGTAGTAACAGTTCCTGAACCTGGTGGTGTGGGACCTGATCTCCTACCCAATGGCAGTAGCAAGAAGAAGGCATGATCTGGGTGATGGAGGTCCTTGATGATGAATGTTGCTTTCCTTTGGCAGTGCTCCTCGTAGATGTTCTCCACAGGGAGGAGGGCTTTGCCTGTGATAGACTGGGCTGTATCCACCACCCTCCATAGCCTTTTCCATTTCTGACCTTTGGTTTTTCCATACCAGCAACTCCACTGTGCATCTAAAGAAATTTGTCGAAGCCTGAGGTGACATGTCCAGTCTATACAACTCTCTGAGAAAGTAGAGGTGCTGTCATGCCTTCTAGGTGATGGCACTTACGTGCTGTATCGAGAGCTAGAGATTCTTAAGCATGAAACACAAAAGTTAAGAGGCCAGTGTACTAGGTGGTTAGGAAGGAAAATGGCATATTGGTGTTCATTGCAAGGCAGGTGAAGTTTATAAACTGAGGAGCATTGCCACAATTGTAGAGTACTGGTGAGACCACGCTGGAGTTACTGTGCACAGTTTGGTCCTCTCATTTCAGAAAGGGTAGAGCAGCACTAGAAACAGTCCAAGGGATTGATCGTCAAGTCAATTCCTGGTCCAAGGTTATCCCATTATGAGTTGACAAAGAAGCTAGGCATTCAATATTTGGAATTTAGAATGAGGGGCTACCTTACTCAGATCTCAAGGGGACTTGTCAAAGTAGATTGAGATGTTGCCTCTAGTGGAAGACACTTATTAAAGGGGGCAGGACATGAAAGACTAGATATTGAGATGTTGCCTCTAGTGGGAGAGACTTATACAAGGGGACAAAGTTGCAAGGTAAAAGGTCTGCTTTATAAAACTGAAATGCACAGGAATTTCTTTTTACAGAGGGTGTGAATCTCTGGAATTCTCTGCCCTGGAGGATTACAGAGGCTAGATTATTGCAGACATTTAAAGAGGAAGTGATACACTTTTGAATTGAGGGCTGTAAACAACTGGCTCAGAGGAGGAGAGGAAACCTGGTGCAGATCACCCACGATCGAATGGAATGCTGAGCAGGTCCAAGAGGACATCTGGTCTACACCTGCTCCCATTTTCCTGCTCTCCTGTGACATCCTACTGACTGCAGCTTATCTAATGGGACTCCAAGCGCTTCGCAGAAGAGCAAAGCTGTTCTTTCACAAAGGCATTAAAAATTTTCCAGGCGCTCAATGAGATGCAGAATTACATTCTTGATAATGGAGAATATCCATGGATGTATGTCACCAAAAACTCCAGCAAATTTCTACAGATGAACAGTGGAAAAACTCTTTGTATCACTACACAGGATCGGAAAAAGTTGCAGAAGGTTGTAAACTCATCTAGGTTCATCACTGGCACAGGACACTAGAACAGGGCTTCCCACCCTGTGGTCCACAGACCCCTTGCTTGATGGTATTGGTCCATGGCATAAAAAAGGTTGGGAACCCTGGACTAGAAGACTGCATCCATCATAAAGGGCCCTCACCATCTGGGACAAACCCTCTTCTCATTACTACCATCAGGGAGGAGGTACAGGAGCCTGAAGACCCACACTCAATGTTTTAGGAACAGCTTTGTGTTCCCTCGGTCATTAGATTTCTGAACGGTCCATGAACAACACCTCACTACTCCTCGTTGCGCTATTTATTTATTCTTTTTATCGTAACTTATAGTAATATTTTACGTATCACACTGTGCTGGGCCGCAAAAACGATAAATTTTACGACATAGGTCAGTGCGGGTAAATGTGATTCTGATAACTTGGAGAAACTCCTGAAATTAATGGCAGAAATTGCAATGGTAGAGAAGCATGCCTCCCCCACCCTAGTTTCAAGATTCAAGATTGTTTAATATCATTTCCAGTACACAAGTGTAAAGGAGAATGAAATGATTGTTACTCCAGATCTGATTCAGTGCAAAAATAACACAATAAGATAAAGAACACAATAATAAAAAAAAAATACATCAAATATATAGAGATTGATTGTATGTACGTAAAGTGATGTTCATGAACTTAGGCACAGGAGTGTCTGTACATAACGTGACTCTGACAGGGAACGATAAAGTAGTGGTGGGTGGGGGTGTGAAGGGGTGGGTTAGTGGGTGGAGGTGTCGATCAGGCCTCCTGCTTGGTGAAAGCAACTGTTTTCGGTCTGGTGGTCCAGGTGTGGATGCTACGTAGCCTCCTCCCTCATGGGAGGGGGACAAACAGTCCATAGCATTGGCCCGTTTCCTGCACCTACGTGTATATCCAACATGTCCTGGATGGCGGGTAGGCCGGTGCCAGTGATGCGTTGGCAGTTTTAACTGCTTGTAGTAACTCTGATTCTGATATCGCTACTAAAGAAACTCGGGAAATCAGGCACAGAAATTCCAATGGAGGACAACACGCCCTCCTTGCTCCAGTTTGACCTGAGAACGGAGTTTCCCTTGTTGCATATACCATGAAATTTCTATTGATAATACTTTATTGCCATCAATCATGCTCAGAGCTGCTTTCAAATATTTTAACCTGCTTTTCACGCAACATTTCCCCCATCTACTGTGGCTGACTTGGTTACTCTCGCTGCCCAGAAGTTGACGGACACCACTCCCCAGCTGGGAGTTGGACAGTTAAACGTCCAAGTGCGATCTCGAGGGAACGTTGCTTTATCCCGGGGCCAGGGCTGCAAAGCACAAGGGATTCTGCGGATGCTGGGAATCCAGAGCAACACACACAAAACGCTAGAGGAACTCAGCAGGGCAGGCGGCGTCTACGGAGAGGAATAACGAGTCGAAATTTTGGGCCAAGATCCTTCTGTGGGAATGGAAAGGAAGGAGGGAAATGCCAGAATAATAGTGATGGGAAGGGAGGACAGGAGCACAAGCTAGAAGGTGATAGGTGAAGCTGGGTGGGTGGTGAAGGAGGGGGACGAAGCAAGAAGCTGGGATGTGATAGGTGGGAAAGGTTAAGGGGCTGAAGAAGAACGAACCTGATAGGAGAGGAGAGTACACCATGGGAGAAACGGAGGGGGGAAGGGCACCAGGGGGAGGTGATAGGCAGATGAGGAGAAGAGGTAAAAGGCCAAAGTGGGGAAATGAAGAAGAGAGAAGTAGAAGGGGGAGAAATTACCAAAAGTTGGCCAAATCAATGTTCATGCCAGTAAGCTACAGGCTACCTAGACGGAATATTGCTCTACCAAACTGAAAGTGGCCCTGTCGTGGCAGAAGGTGAGACCTCAGACCTTCTGCCTCAAGGTTCCTTCTGCTTCCGAGATATCTACCACATAAATTCAGCGATACTGTCCCGATGCAAAACTGGCCTTCCTCAACCAATCAAACAAGTTACCTAAAAATCCAGCTTTTTGCATCCATGGAAATTTGCCTGTAGAATAACAGATTAACTCATGTTTTGACATGTTTACTGTTTGCGGGAACGTATCAAATGCAAATTGCTACTGAATTTACCTACAGAATTGTGCTTTGAAATAAGGAGTAATTCATTAAATGTAAAATACACTCAGTGACCACTTTATTAGGTACAACTATACACTTGCTTGTTAATGCAAATATTTAAACAGCCAATCATGCGCAGCAATTCAATGTACAAAAACATGCAGGCATGGTCAAGAGGCTCACTGGTTATTTGGGCCAAACATCAGAATGGGGAAGAAATGTCATCTAAGTAGCTTTGACCGTGGAAAGATTGTTGGTGCCAGACGGGGTGGTTTGAGTATCTCAGAAACTGCTGATCTCCTGGGATTTCATGCTCAACAGTCTTTAGAGTTTACACAGTGGTGTTAAAAGAAAAAAAAAACCATCCAGCAGTTCTGTGGGCAAAATGCCTCGTTAATGTGAGCAGTTAGAGGAGAATGGCCAGACTGCTTCAAGCGGATAGTGACGTCAGCTGAGAAGATCATCAGGGTCTCTCTTCCCGTCATCACAGACATTTACACCACACGCTGCATCCGCAAAGGAAACAGCATTATGAAGGACCCCATGCACCCCTCATACAATCTCTTCTCACTCCTGCCATCTGGGAAAAGGCTCCGAAGCATTCGGGCTCTCACGACCAGACTATGTAACAGTTTCTTTCCCCCAAGCTATCAGACTCCTCAATATCCAAAGCCTGGACTGACACCTTGCCCTACTGTTCTGTTTATTATTTATTGTAATGCCTGCACTGTTTTTGTGTACTTTATGCAGTCCTGTGTAGGTCTGTAGTCTAGTGTAGCTTTCTCTGTTTTTTTTTATTACGTAGTTCAGTCTAGTTTTTTTGTACTGTGTCATGCAACACCATGGTCCTGAAAAACGTCATCTCATATTTACTATGCACTGTACCAGCAGTTATGGTCGAAATGACAATAAAAGTGACTTGACTTGACTTGATCGGAAGGTGTCAGTAGCTCAAATAATCATGTGCTACAATACCGGTTCGCAGAAAGTAATCTCTGAACGCACAAAACATCGAACCTTGAGGCGGATGGGCTTCAGTACAAGAACACCATGAACATACACTCAGTGGCCACTTTATTAGAGTCAGGAGGTATTTAATAGAGTGGCCGCTGAGTCAATGTATAAGGATTGCTGAAGTTCCAACAGAACTGCCATCTTTCCAGTGAGCTGATAAACCAAGGCTCCACCTGCTCCCTCTCAAGCACACAGGTGAAATTCAAAGGGACCCCCTCCATGTATTATCCCCGAGGGCAGATATCCCCAGTGTCCTCACCGGTATTTATCTTTCATCAGTGCCCACTCTCCTTGTGGGAGCTTCCTGTGCACAAGCAGGCGACTCTATTCCCACAACGCAACAATCAATATAATCCAACAAGACTTCACTGGCCCTTACCTGCTTGGGACACGTTATCCAGGCCACGCCCTCTTCTTGCTACTCCCATTGAGCCGGAGATCCCACACCATCAGGTTCAGGAACAATTATTACCCGACAACCATCAGGCTCCTGAACTAGCATAGATAATTTCACTCACCTCAACTCCGAGCGGATTCCACAACCTGTGGCCTCACTTCCATTGTTTGTTAGTCTCTGTGTATAGATTTTCATTGATTCTATTGTATTTCTTTGTACCACTGTGAATGCCTGTAAGAAAATGAATCTCAAGGTTGTGTATGGTGACATATATGTACTTTGATAATACAATTTACTTTGAACTTTGAAGCTCCCCTATGCCATACTGCGATGGTGACCATCTCAGTGAAGGATGCTTACAGAAGTAGAGAACCAGCCCAACTGAGCATACGAAAGGCAGTACAACCTCGAACATTCATCACCTCAACGGAGTGTCAAGACTGGACTCAAATCCTGGAATTGGGAATTGAATCCATAGCAATCTGGTATGAGGACCAGTACCATCATGGGCTCCTCATGTCCTTCTCCCTTCAGGGAGGAACCTACATAGCATCCACGTCAGGACCACCAGACACAAAATCAGTTACTTTCCCCGACAAAGTTGAAAGTAAATTTATTATCTATACATATATGTCACCATATACAACCCTGAGATTCAATTTTTGCAGGCATGCTGAACAAATCCATATTAGGATAACAATCATAACAGAATCAACGAAAGACTGCACCAACTTGGGTGTTCAACCAGTGTGCAAAGGACAACAAACTGCAAGTACGAAAGAAAAAAATGAAATAACAATAATAAATAAATAAGCAATTAATACTGAGAACATGAGACGAAGGGTCCTTGAAAGGGAGTCCACAGGTTGTGGGAACTTTTCAGTGATGGGTCAAGTGAAGTTATCCTCTTTGATTCAAGAGCCTGCGAGTTGAGGGGTAGTAACTGCTCCTGAACCTGGTGGTGTGAGTCTTGAACCAGTCGGGCTGTTCAACACCTCCACCTCTCCAGACTTTACCATTTCCTGTCGGTCACTTTGTAGACAAATAATCAATCTATTTATATAAGCTCTGTTGCATATTTACATTGCGTTTTTTTACTGTTGTTGTGTCATTATCTTATTGTGCGTTTTTTCTGCGCTGCATCAGATCCAAAGTACCGTAACAATTATTCTCTTCTCCTTTACATTTGTGCACTGGAAATGACATTCAACGATCTTGGATCTTGAAGACGTGAGCATACCACGCACTGTAGATTGCGAATAAATTACATCAGATCGAAAAAAAATACAAGAGTGATCTCAGTAACTCCGTGAAGAATACCATAACATTTAACGAAACACGAAACATGCTGGGCAAAGAGGTTTACACAGTAATGATCCCCATTTAACTCTGGCTTGGGATTCGATTTTGACATTATCACTTTGGGCTTCTTTGAAAAACGTTTGTATGACGAGCTCCCTGCCCTCAATAGTCCTCTGCACTTCCCTCTCGCAAGCAGATTTTGAGAAAACTGAGTTATTCTTTCAAAGTCCGACAGTGCAGGGAACTGTCTCCTTCAAATGGGTAGGTCACTGCTTAACACTGAGTAAAGAAACATCTAAACGGCTTTCAAAATCATTTTGAAAAAAAAAACACAAAGATCAAGAGTCAAAAGGAGCAAAAATTCATGGATCATAAACATGAGAAAGTCTGCAGATGCTGGAAACCCAAAGCGACACATGCAAAATGCTGCAGGAACTCAGCAGATCAGACAGCATCTAAGTAACTGAATGAACAGTTGACATTCCAGGCCGAGATCCTTCTTCAGGACTGGAAAGGAAGGGAGAAGATGCCAGAATAACAAGGTGGGGGGAGGGGAAGAAGGATAGCTGGAAAGTGATAGGTGAAGCCAGGTGGGTGGGAAAGGTAAAGGGCTGGAGAGGAAGGAATCTAGTGAATATTTAGTGGATTTTGTTTACCCCTATATAAAATTATACTCTTTTCTACTAGGATTTGATCTAGTAATACAAAAGATTACTTGATATCCTTGCAGGGCTAGGTTATTCATTGGGGATCCCCAGTGCAGTAATAGACATTAACACCAAGAGACAAAGGAGCAGAATTAGGCCATTTGGCCCATCGAATCTGCCCCACCATTCTATCGTGGCTGGTTTATTATCCTTCTCAACCCCATTCTCTTGCCTTCCTTCCATAACCTTTGACATCCTTCCTAATCAAGCACCTATCAACCTCCACTTTAAATATACCCAATGACTTGGCCTCCTGGCAATTAATTTCGCAGATTCACTGTCCTCTGGCTAAAGAAATTCCTCCTCATCTTTGTTCTAAATGAACCTCCCTCTACTCTGATGCTGTGCCCTCTGGTCCTAGACTCCCCTCTATAGGAAACATCCTCTCCACATCCACTCTATCTGTGCCCTCTGGTCCTAGACTTCCCCACCACAGGAAACATCCTCTCCACATCCACTCTATCTGTGCCCTCTGGTCCTAGACTTCCCCACCACAGGAAACATCCTCTCCACATCCACTCTATCTGTGCCCTGTGGTCCTGGACTCCCCCACTATAGGAAACATCCTCTCCACATCCACTCTATCTGTGCCCTGTGGTCCTGGACTCCCCCACTATAGGAAACATCCTCTCCACATCCACTCTATCTGTGCCCTCTGGTCCTAGACTCCCTCACTATAGGAAACATCCTCTCCACATCCACTCTATTTAGTCCTTCCAGCATTCGATAGGTTTCAATTGGACCCTCTCTCATTCTTCTAAACTCCAGTGAGCAAAGGCCCAGAGCCATCAAACGCTCCTCATACGTTAACCCTTTCATTCCCCAAATCATTCTTGAGAACCTCCCCTGGACCTGCCCCAAGGCTAGCACATCTTTTCAAAGATAAGGGGCTCAAAACTGCTCACAATTCTTCAGTGCGCTCTGACCAATGCCTCAAACTTACATCCTTGCTTTTATATTCTAGTCCTCCCATGATGTGAATTGTGTGATCTCGCATAGCAGTTGTTCTACCTTGGCATAGTTCAGAAGGAAAAACAAGTAAAGGTTTAAATCACTCACAAGCATACACACATACACACAGACACACACACACACACACACAGACTGCCACACACACACACGCATGAACATACACACATACACACACACACACGTGTACACACAGAGTACATGCAGAAAGATACACAAACACACTCTCAGAAACAAATATCCAAAACCATCCAAACACACATATACACATAAATGCACTAATCTCTACTGGTGCAGATTGACGTGATGATGTGTGGTAGGTAATTCCTACACTAAAGACTGAGGTTAATGCCCCATTACCCAGTGTGTGGGGTAAATGCCCCATTACTCAGTGCCTGGGGTAAATGCCCCATTACCCAGTGTCTGGGATAAATGCCCCATTACCCAGTGCCTGGGGTAAATGCCCCATTACCCAGTGTCTGGGATAAATGCCCCATTACTCAGTGTCTGGGGTAAATGTCCCATTACCCAGTGCCTAGGGTAAATGCCCCATTACCCTGTGTCTGGGGTAAATGCCCCATTACCCCATGTGTGTGGTAAATGCCCCATTACCCAGAGTCTGGGGTAAATGCCACATTACCCAGTATGTGTGGTAAATGCCCCTATCTAGTGTCTGGGGTAAATGCCCCATCACCCAGTATGTGTGGTAAATGCCCTATTACCCAGTGTCTGGGGTAAATGCCCCATTACCCAGTGCCTGGGGTAAATGCCCCATTACCCAGTGCCTGGGGTAAATGCCCCATTACCCAGAGTCCGGGGTAAATGCCACATTACCCAGTATGTGTGGTAAATGCTCCATTACCTAGTGTCTGGGGTAAATGCCCCATCACCCAGTATCTGGGGTAAATGCCCCATCACCCAGTATCTGGAGTAAATGCCCCGTTACCCAGTGTCTCGGGTAAATGCCCCGTTACCCAGTGTCTGAGGTAAATGCCCCGCTACCCAGTGTCTGAGGTAAATGCCCCTTTACCCAGTATGTGGGATAAGACACAAATCTCACAGCCTCCTCTTTCCCATCGAATTCAACTTTAACGTCTTTTATTTCCGTCTCTCTGACTTAGAACAGAGTGAGGAGTTGCCAGAAATGAGGCTGCACAGATAAATGTTTAACCCTCCTGGTCGTTTAAAATTACTACTTAATGCAAGTCACATTTAAAAGGGAACTATTTCAGAGGGATATTTGTGGACAATATTTTCGTAAAAAGTCTTCTGCAGCTATGTCTAAAATTAAATGTCTTTTCATTTTTTTAAAAGAGTAGATTCATCAATGAAAGAATTAAATATGGAGTAATCGGCTGATTTCCCTGTTAGAGCCAACACTGCTGGAGGTAAATAAGGAGCCACCCACAGCCGTGAGCAGACAGGTACACACACACACAATCTCCCTGGGCACTGGTGCAAATCCCCTCACACACAACCTCTTTACCCCTGGTTCAAGACACACTCTCACATGGAAGTGTGCACTCTCTCGAATGTGGACACACACATACAAAGACAAAACACCCGACCACATGTGCAAGCACACTCACCCGTGCACGCGCAGGCATCCCCTCACACGTGTGCGCGCACAGACACATAACTGACGCCTTCATATACACTCTCTGAAAGACTCACCCCCCACCCCACACACACACACACACGTACACTCTCATATCGGGAAACACGCACACACGTTCCTTCTCACACACGTGTGCGTACACACTCACTGACACCAACCCCAACATTGCTGTCTTGCGCGCACAATCACAATCTCACAGACACAGGCAAATGCACACGCACTCCCCCCCCCCAATAACCACTCCAATTTCTGCACGCTCACACTTCCTCACACACTCATTCACCCACGTACCTATGCTCACACACACACACCAAATATTTCCCAGCCCCCACCTGCTAACAGTAATTATACAAGACTACACAATAAATGGTAAAGCAGCTCTCTGCTGCATCTTGGGAATTCTCCTGGGTATGTGGATTAGCTAGAAAAGCTTGAATGATTAAAATACACTAATTAAAATTTTGTGTTCCTTAGTAACTCGTCCATCAGCACTATGAGAGAGAGAGAGAGAGAGAGAGAGAGAGAGAGAGAGAGAGAGGGAGGGAGGGAGATGGGGAAGGTAGAGAGAGATAGAGAGAGCCCACAGATAGATGACGGACCCAAAGTAATTTATATACAAAGATAAATAAATAATTAAACAAACAAACAAACAACACACCCTCACTCTTTTGTGGCTGGTCTATGCTAAAGCAGCCAAGTCCCAGTGGTTTATCACTACACAATGGCATACAATCCCTTTGAAAGGAAAGAGGGCAGAGCCTATTCAGTCCCATCACAACTCTCTCTCATTTTAACCAGGCAACAGACTCCCAAATTCCTCTGTAGACACGACCATGTCTGCTCTTTGTACAAGAACATGACTTCTGATATGAAAACTTCTGCCTCATTGCAATTATACAAAAGAAATTGAACACTTTGTGTTTCCACGGCAACCTAATTGCATCAGAACGTTGTACACAGGAGCAAAGTAACTGAATTTTGATGAAAAGACGGCGGTAATTTACGGCATCACCAAATTTGTTGCCATGCCAACGTGTTAATTACATCTCAAATTAACAATGCAAGTGTAGTGAAATTAAATATAAATCATATTTCTGCATAAATTATAGGGGTTGATTAGACCGGGGCTCTGGGAGAGGGAAAGGTTGGGACTCAAGGGTTCTATTTTATTCAAGCTTATTGGGGGTCTCTGAATAACGTTACAATGAATTGGAGAAAAGGAAAGAAAAAATACGCTTGCAAAACTCTTGTCTGGCGAGCAGTGCGACACTTTGTGCACTCCTCTCTTACACAATCATCGGCTACCCGTGTCAATAGCCGTACAAGCCAGTGCGGAGTGTGAACACCGTCCACCGACTGACTGGTGGCCTGTTCTGATCCGGGGCGAGCACAATAGTATCTTTACATAGGACTTGTTCAAAGTTGTCGCGGCAGTTCCCAAACTCTTCTCCCCGCAAATAAAGCTCTCATCGACCCACCGCTCCCACCTTCACTCAGACTTGGAGTTATTTTTAAAACAAGCACACGGAAAGAGAGAGGGGGGGGGGGGGGAAACACTTCTTGTTAATAAAATGAAATGTAGAAATTGTTTCAAAACAAACAACTTATCCCACACACATATCAGTGTTGATTTAAGCCTGCAGGTTTTTCACGGATTATACTGGAATCAAAATATTGCTTCCCTTTCATCAGATGAGGTTTAATCTTCCGTGCCATTCAATATAAATGCCACGAATGGCTCCCTTAAAATATTATTGCCTTTTATATTGTTAATCACATATTTTTCTTTAAAAAAGCAAAACTAAAATAAATTTCCTGTTGTCAACTACTCAAAAACGTAGAAGTTCCAACCTCAGATTGTATAAATGATTCGCGAATTAACGAGGGTGTTTTGAGATGGTTCTTGTAAGTATTATATGGAAAAATTGTTTCAAATTGTCTCGTTTCTGTGAGGGTTGCTTCCTGGCTCAAAGATGTTCAAAAATAACAAAGAGCAAGCCATTCCCTTGAAGGAGAAAGCCTCCCGTCTGTAGGGGTGGGTTGGGTTGGGGGGGGGGGCTTTTATTTGTTCAGTAGTTGGCAGCGCAGAGTGTCTCCGAAAGAGTTAAAAGGGGGTTTGATTGGCACACTTGGACCGTCTTTGGGCACAGCTGCCGTGTCCGTGGAAATGGAGGCAAAACCACTGAATGTTCATTCCCTCTTCTCCCGAAACCGCCTCAAAAATTCACTCAGGGCGACTTACCTTAAAGCTTGGGAAAACGGGACTCAGGAGGGATGTTTGAGGGAGTTTGCTGGGGTTGGGGAGAGGAGAGGAGCGAAAACAACAGTTCAGCTCTCTAAATTATTCATAGGCCAGATGGATTCCTTTTCCTGCCTTTTGATACCATTTCAGGTCCAAAAAAACTCAAACTGGGGAGATCAAACGTACTAAGCAGCCTAACCATTCACTAAAAATACAGGGCTGCTTGCAAGACCAGGAGCGGGCGAGGGGGGAGAGCTCGACCTTGCTTCAAGGAGATTAAAAAAAAACACCAACAGCCCCTTGGGCCCATCTAACTATCTGGCATATTACTGCTAAAATGTCTGCAAAATTTAATACAGCGTCCAATCAGCTTGCCTGCCTTTAAGCACGGGGCAAAGAGTAGGATGATTGTCGTTCTTGCTTTCAGAAGATGCTGCTGCATTTTTTGGTCCCTGTCTGTCCTCCCCCAGCTCCTGGGCCACCAGATTGACAGCCTGCACAGGGGGGGGAGGGGGCATCCTTTACCCTGTCTGGGCAGACTGTAGGCTCCCACCTGGGGGCTAAGTTCCTGAGGTCAGAAGCCGGGCAGGCTCCAGGGGTTGGCGCAAGCAAGGAGGCATTGCTGAGACCTTGGCCAGACCCCATTTGTGATACCGTGAGCAACCTGGAGCCCCAAATCTAAGGGGGGATGTGCTGGCCCTGGAGACGGCCCAGAGGAGGTTTCAAGAATGATCCCAGAAATTGAAGGCTGACTGTATCAGGAACGTCCGACGTCTCGCGGAAGCCTACCAAATACTGGAAAGCCGGGATACAAGGATGTCCCCTTAAAACAGAGTTAAGGCGGAACTACTTCAGCCAGAGGGAGGTGAAGCTGCGGCATTCGTTGCCACAGAAGGTAGCGGAAGCCAAGTTATGGAGTATATTTCAGGCAGAGATTGATAGGTTCTTGATTGGTAAGGGGCTTAAGGGGTAAGGTTAAGGGTTACGGACAGGCGAATGGAGTTGGAAAAAATCAGCCATGATCAAATGGCAGAGGAAACTCGATGGGCTGAATGGCCTAGCTGTGTTCTTATATCTTATGGTGTGGTGGTGGCAGCCTTAAGACATCACAAACCACTTCACAGCCAAAGAGGGACTTTTAGTGGTCACTTTGAACTGGATGAAACCGCAAATTAACAGTGTTTTAACCTAGGAAATACGGATATTAATTTGTACAAAGCAAGTTTCCGCACGTAACCTGCTAGGACTCTGGGTGCTCAGTAAGGAATAACCGCTGACCAGAACCTTTCACATGGCATGTCGTGTGGCTGTTAGTGCACTGCTTTACAACGCCAGCGACCAGGGTCCGAATGCCGTCGCTGTCTGTGAGCAGCTTGTACGTCCTTTCCCATCTCCCATGTGGGTTTCCTCTGGGTGCTCCGGTTTCCTCCCACAGCCCAAAGACGTATGGGTTAGTAGGTTAGGAACGTGAGGAAGTCTGCCGATGCTGGAAATCCAAAGCAGCACCCACAAAGTGCTGGAGGGACATGAGCTGCTGTGTTCCTCCTGCATTTTGTGGTGGGTTAGTAGATTAATTGGTCACAGGGGTGTAATTGGGTGGCATGGGCTAATTCGGCCAGAAGGCCCTGTTACTGTGCTGTATCTCTAAAATAAAATCTTAAGAAAAGTTAGAACCCTGAGCAAATCGCCCCAGCTTACTTCCACAAACAGAAAATCCTGCTGAAAATCGATGCGACCCACACAAGACTCTGCTGAAGGGCCTCGGCCCAAAACGTCGACTGTTTATTCCTCTCCGTAGATGCTGCCCGGCCCACTGAGTTCCTCCAGGTGTGTGTGTGTGTGTGTGTGTGTGTGTGTGTGTGTGTGTGTGTGTGTGTGTGTGTGTGTGTGTGTGTGTGTGTGTGTGTGTGTGTGTGTGTGTGTGTGTGTGTGTGTGTGTGTGTGAGTGTGTGTGTGTGTGTGTGAGTGTGTGTGTGTGTGTGTAAACTCATCATTGGCACATTGCTCTTTGGGATCTTGCCCATGACCCTAAAAGCGCGTCATCGGCGATGAAGCTCCGCGAGGCGTTTGGGGAGGGTGAAAGGTGCAGTAGATCACTCTACCAATAATAAAAAAAAGAGCGGCGTGGTCTTCGCGAGCCGGAGACAGCCGTCTCTGCAGAAAGCACTGAGGGACAAAGGTGCAGCAGGGGCCAGCGGACAGGGTGGACGGGTAATGGCACTGAGTGTATGTGTCAACCTCCCCTTGGACATCTCCACCATTTGCTTCATCTACCTCCTGCCAGTCAGGGTTCCCTCCGGTAGAGAGTTTCTTCAGAATGCCTTCTATTATGTATTTATTGAGTACGCCCACAAGAAAATGGCTCTCAGGGTTGTACATTGTGATATATATGTTCCCCGATAATGAATTGACTTGAACTTTGAACTTACTGGACTTCACGGTGACCATCTTTGCACTGGTGCATTCCAATTCTGTTCTTCCCACCCATAGAAACACCCCTTCTGCATCCACAGCATTAAAGCCTTACATGCTTTTAAAGACGTCTGTCAGGACACCCTTCGTTTCTTCAGAGAAATATGACCCAGCCTGACCATCCTCACCTCTCATGCCTACTTGTGCATTTCAAGTCTCGTCCACATTAATTTTCTCGGCACCCACTCCTGTGCATCGATACTCGGGGGTCATTTTATTTGGGGCCTCCTGTACCTAATAAAGTGGCCACTGACTGGCCGCTGTCTGCACCTGCAACACCCCCTCCCCACCTCTGGCACTCCTTCTCTGCCACCTATCCCACACCCATCCCACGGCACTCCATCCTCACCATTCTTAACATCCTTCCCTCCTGTCGGATTCACAAACTCATTCTCTGCTCCACTTTTGCAGATACAGTACTGTGCAAATGCCTTAGGCACTACATGTACGTATCTAAGACTTTTTGCACAGTACTGTGAGTTCATGATCTTTTGCTGCCGTAGCCTGTCCACTTCAAGGATCTATGTGTTGTGCATTCAGAGATGCTCTTCTGCACACCACTGTTGTAACACGTGGTTATTTGAGTTACTGTCACCTTCCTGTCAGCTTGAACCACTCTGGCCATTCTCCTCTGACCTCTCTCACTAACAAGCCGTTTCTGCCCACAGAAATGCTGTCCGCCAAATTTTTTTTTTTAATTTCTCGCACCATTCTCTGTAAACTCGAGAGACCATTGTGCGTGAAAATCCCAGGAGATCAGCAGTTTCTGAGATACTCAGACCACCCCATCTGGCACCAACAATCATTCCACAAAGTCACTTAGATCACATTTTTGTTCTGAACAACAACTGAACCTCTTGACCGTGCTTTAATGCAACGACTTGCTGCCGTGTATTTGGATTAATAAGCAGGTGTACCTAATAAAGCGGCCACTGAGTGGATATCATTTGGATTACCAACTCCGTGCCCAGCACAGAAACATGAGCTGCAGTATAACAAGCGAAAAGTTCCTTCACATCAAAAAATCCAGAAAAAATAATTTGGAAATTACTGAGACATGTAATATCATACCAGTCACTGGCCACTGCAGCTGAGCTTAAAGCTGCCTTCGCCATGTTCACCACAACCATATGCTCACTCATTAGCACAGGGAGACCTGGCTGTCTTAGGTTGCTGAAGACATCAGCAACATTCCTGACATCATATTGAGCTCAGAACCCTCCCAGCTTGCATCTCTCAGCAGAGATACTCCTTTTATTCAAAGTTCCCCTTATTTAAAAGAATTCCAATTGATTTTTGTCCAGAGGTTTTGGAGTGATAATGTCAAACGGACAATTTGACTGGGGCAATTCGGAGAACGTTCAAATTGCTGTGATAGAAATATACAAGACTCTTTTATTGCTAATCAATTGATATCTTTATAGGAGGGGGCTCCCACTTCAACCAGTTTAGCTGTCTAAGCTGATTCTTCACAGTTTGGCTCAATTTTTATCGAAAATATAATTCAGCAAAGTGTATATTTCAGGCTGGTGTACCGTCATTGTTCCTTTCTCTATTGACATTGCACTCAGTGGAGTCAGCTGTCTAGTTAATGCAGGCCAGCTAGTCACCTCTACCCAGCACTACCTTGGATTCGAAGGGACAGTTAGTGGCAGCTCAAACCCAGCATGTGTGAAAAGGAAGCGGCCGTCACTATCCCGTCCAGTGAGACCAGTGTCAAATTTTAATTGTGATGAAGTCGTAAATTACAGCGTGCCCCAGGGGTGGGAGTACGGTCCTAATCCGGAACAGATTCATAGTATTGGCGGATTTTTAAACAAGACAAAGAGACTTAATAGGTGCTTCTGCAGAATCCCAATCAAGGAAATTCTGAAAGTGGCTGTGGTTGTCACAATTAAAATCACACACATGGGCACCCCTGAGGTTTAACGGTGCATCAGATACTAACATATGAAGTGATTGCCAATGTGTTTTTGGATAGTTTGGTTTGGTGTAATGCTAAAATTCTTTTTGATAATAAAATGATGTGATAACTGTGCACTTTGCGAGATGAGTAGCTGTACCTTAGTTAAAGCTTCACAGGCGAAGATCCATTTTTCTGACAGGACAAAACCTGTCCTGAGATTATTTACACGGAGAGGCATTGTCAATACAGACAATAACTCTCGGTTACACCAGCTCCTGGATAAAATCCAGCTGTACAGAGAACACCTGTACAGAGACATCAGCAGTACTGAGTGACACTCCTCCAACAGTGCCGGTGAGAGACTGATCAGGCGAGATCGCTGCCCTTGGTGTGAAAAGGGCTGAGGGGAGACGCAATGGAGAGACACGTGATGGGCGCCGTGGTAGCATAGCAGCTAGCGCAACACCGCTGTAGCGCGGGGGCCTCAGAGTTCAGAGTTCAACTCCTACGCTGTCCGTAAGGAGTTTGTACGTCCTCCCCGTGGAGGACGCGCTCCGGCTTCCTCCCCCATTCCAAAGATGTACCCTTAGTAGTTTAACTGGTTATTGTAAACCGTCGTGCGATTAGGTTAAGGTTAAACAGGCGGGTTTTCTGGGTGGTGCAGCTCAATGGCTGTCCTGTGCTGTTTCTCTAAATGAAATAGATAAGTAAGGGGCAGATAGTGATGGCGGTTTCTCCTCAGCTCAGGTGGCTGCGGGTTTCAGCTAAGTTAGACCTGCTTAAGGTGGAATGTTTTCACCCTGAGCGAGGTTAAAACCTGGAATCATCTCCCGTCAGGCTGGTGAAGTCAGAGACCCTAACGACGTTATAGAAGTAGTGGATGAACACTTGGGCATTAAAGGCAATGTGGAGGGGGGGGGTTGCTTGTCTCGTGAGGCAGAGGCCCTACCAGCTATTGGATGGCTTCCTTTGCCCTGGGCAATGTGGGCTTCCGAAAGGCGGCCACTGGGGAAGGCTCCACTGAAGCCCCGCGGGGATTTTCACTGCCTCCCTCTCTCACTGTTATTTCTTCACCATGAGGTGGCTAGCTCCTGTCTCCAGTCTCACACACCCGGTAGCCATGGCTATCCCTGTACTCCACAGATCCAGAAATCCCACAGGGAATGGCAAAGAATGAGAATCACAATCGAGTTTATTATCACTGACCTACATCATGAAATGTGGCAACAGTATGGTGAAGTATCTAAAAAAAATACTGCAAGTTTATTTATTTATTGAGATGCAGTTTGGAGTAGGCCCTCCCGGCCCTTCGAGCTGCAACGTCCAACAATCCCCCGATTTAATCCTCGCCTAATTGGGACAATTAACATCGACCAATTAACCTACCAATTGCTACGCCTTTGGAAACCGGAGTGCCCGGAGGAAACCCATGCGGTCATGTGGAGGACGTACAAACTCCTTACGGGCAGCCGCGGGAATTGAACCCGGGTCGCCTGCACTGTAAAGTGTTGTGCTAACCACTACGCTACCGTGTCGCCCCAATACAATAGAAATGAGTGACAGCAAGAAATATTTTAAGAAATAAATAAGTGTTCATAAAGAGAGGTAGTGTTCATAGACTCACGGTCTGTTAAGAAATCTGATGGTGGAAGGGAAGAAGCTGTTTCTAAAACGTTGAGTGTGCATCTTCACGCTCCTGTGCCTCCTCCATCATTGGCTAGACTCTGTGGTGACATACCAAATCTCCTCAAACTCCTAATGAAATACAGCTGCAGGCATGCCTTCTTCATAACTGCATCAATATGTTGGGATCAGAGTAGATCTTCAGACATGTTGACACCCCTATGAACTTGAAGCTGCTCACCCTTCCACTGCTGACTCCTTGATGAGGACTGGTATGTCTCATCCCAACTTCTCTTCTTCCTCTTCCCAACAATACGTCCGGGTAATATCACCACCAGGACAGGGACTGGAGCTCCACATGGTTCCAAGCGGAGGGATCGCGGCGCCAAGAAAAGAGGGAAAAGAGGCCAGATAGGGACTCCAGGGACCTCAGATGCAGGGATCTGACACATCAAACAAAACGCTGGAGGAGCTCAGCAGATGGGGCAGCATCTGTAGAGTGAAATGGACAGTTGACGTTTTGGGTCAACTGAGGTAAGTTTGCGGACAAAAGGACCCTGTTTATGAACTCTTCTTCCACCAGGATCATGAAGTCTGGTAGGGAAATGCTTTTATGCAGAAGTACTCCTCTTTGGACATCTGAGCCTTTGACAGACAACCTCCCGAAAGGCAGCCGCTTTCCGTAATAAGTTTTCACAGGAAGTCTGGCCATTTGAACATTAAATGGGCACATCTCCTCTATTATGACTCCAGTCGAATTGTTAAGGAGAAACCTGACACTGTACACGCGTCAGAGTAATTACCTGAGCAGGGAGACCACCTCTGCTCCCCATTGAAGAGGTGTTGGTGCCCAAGATAGCCCCTGGATGAGTGGAGAAGTGTGCCACTGCTGGAAGAAGTTTACAGTCATCCATTATTGCCGTGCATCTGAAGTCACAAAGCCACAGATACCTCCTCTGAAAGACGTTGGTGAAACAGATGGGTTTTTATGATAATTCAGCAGTTTCATGGTCGCAATTACTGATTCTAGCCTTTTACTTCAGAATCATTTGATTAATTGAATTTTAATTTCTCTGCTGAATTGACAAAATATGAATGTGCCTCTGGACCATTAGCTAAGACCTCCAGAAAAAGACCTATTGAACCCTTAAGTATCCTCACTGAAACACTAGTTTGTAGAGACTGCTAGTACCAAGACAGATGTTAACTGTTCACAGAGGTAAAAACAAAGTGTGGAGAGTAGCCCAGCAGGTCAGCAGTAGTTGGGGAGGCAAAGGGATGTTAGATGTTTCAGGCCAGGCAGCATCTATAGGAAGAAGTACAGATGACGTTTCGGGCCGAGACCCTTCGTCAGGACTAACCGAAAGAAGTTTTCCTATAGATGCTGCCTGGCCTGCTGCGTTCCACCAGCATTTTGTGTGTGTTGCTTGAATTTCCAGCATCTGCAGATTTCCTCGTGTTTGCGTTTTTAGATGTTTCAGGTTGAGTCCTTGTATCAGGACACAGAGACTGTTCACACAGAGACTACCTGTAGTTTACCCCTGTTGACAGAGACAAGAGAGAGAGAGAGCGAGAAGGAGAGGGAAAGGAGAGTGAGAGAGTGAGAAAGGAGAGCGAGGGAGAGAGAGAAAGAAAGAGGGAAAGGAGAGAGAGAAAGGAAAAAGAGAAAGGAGAGAGAGAGAAAGAAAGGAGTTGGTGTGTACAGAGACTGCAGAGAGAAAGAATTTATCTGTATAAATAGATATTGACAAACTCTGATGAACTTCTGTAGATGCACAGTGGAGAGTGTCCAACTGTTTGCAACTAGGCCTGGTATGGAAACACCAATGCCCAAGAACAGAAAAGGATACCGTCCAGTCCGTCACAGGCAAAGCCCTCCCCATAACTCTGTGGCTTTACACGGGGCACTGCCGCAAGAAAGCAGCCCCCACCATTCACATCATACCCCCTTCTCACTGCGAGGAGGAGGGACAGGAGCCTTAGGTCCCACACCACTAAGTTTAGCACAGTTGTCACCCTTCAACCATCAGGCTTGTGAACCAGCATGGACTCTCCTCAACTCTGAGCTGATTCTACGACCTACAGACTCACTTTCAAGGACTCTTTACAACTCATGTTCTCAGTATCATTTTTTATTTGCACAGTTTGACTTTATTTGCACATTGGTTATTTGTTAGTCTTTACGTATGGTTTTCATAAATCCTATTGTATTTCTTTATGTTCCTGCAAGAAAATGAATCTCAGGGTAGTAGATAGTGACATATATGTACATTGATTGCTTGTCAGTCTTTGCGTATGTAATAGTGTTTCATAACGTTTCCTGTAAATGCCTGCAAAAAATGAATCTCAAGATAATACATATGTAGTTTCAACTTTTGAGATTACTTGCATAGAGAGGCAGAGAGTCTACCTGTAAGTAGAGATTACCTATTCACAGAGAGACTGCCTGTACAGAAAGAGAGTACCTGCAAAGTGAAATTACCTATAAACAGAAATATTACCCGCAGAGAGAAAGAGATTACCTGTTCACAGTGATTACCTGCACAGAGAGACTGCCTACAGGGAGAGAGACTGCTCGAGTAATAAGAACATCATTTTAAATTTTATTTTAAAAATAGCCAGTCTTGCACGGTGCAGAGATTTGATTTGTGATCGCTCATGTTTGGATAGCGCTCTGTAAATCAACAGATGCCTCAGTTTTAGCCGGGTCAGACCATGACAAGGCAGATAGGGATTCCATCCGGCCATGAGGCAACGGCGAGGAGAAGCTGCGTCGTTAAATTAAAGATAAAAATGTGAATTAATACCAGCCTGTCCCAGTCAGACATTGTCTTTTTAATTAGAACTCATCAGTTGGTATGTTCTTGGACCAGACAGATGGCCAGACAGACAGCAAGCATCTTAGAGCTAAAAGTGCAATTTACATTTTCATCTAATTTTCACAGATTGCAACTTCCAAGAACATTCACTGATCTTCGTATTGTTCACATCAAAGGAGACCTCGGCCCACCGCGAAAACATCCTTAACAACCCCATTTATCCTCACTTTAACAAAAACTCACTGCACTTGCTGCTCCCTTCAAGCTCGGTTTTTAAAGAAGATCAGGTCCTGCCAAATGGTCTCTCCTCTGGGAAATCGTTGGAAAATCGAGTCACAGAGTTCCACAGCCTAAAAACAGGCCAGTCGGCCCCCCTACTCCGTGCCAAGTTATTACTCTGCCAGTCTCATCGACCCACATAGCCGTCCCATCCATGTACCTATCCAAAATTCTCATGTTGAAATCAAATCCTCACCCATCACTCCTGCTGGCAGCTCGTTCCACACTCTCACCACCCTCTGAATGAAAAGATTCCCCCTCCTAAAGTTTCCCTTTTAAAAAATCACCTTTCACCCTTAACCTATGACCTCTAGTTCTACTCTCACCCGACCTTGGTGGAAAAAGTCTGCTTGCATTTGCCCTATCTATGCCACTCAGAATTTTGAATACCTCTATCAAACCTCCCCTCATTCTCCCCTGACACTTGGTTTAGAGTGAAGTTCTGAGGACAACTTTGGTGCAGTATGGGAAATACACACTCAGTGGCCACATTATCTGGGACTCCTGTACACCTGCTCGTTAGTGCAAATATCTAATCAGCCAATCACGTGAATGCATAAAAGCATGCAGACATGGTCAAGAGGTTCAGTTGTTGTTCAGGCCATCAGGATGGAGAAGAAATGTGATCTAAGTGACTGGTCGTGGAGTGATTGTTGGTGCCGGACCAGGTGGTTTGAGTATTTCGGAAACTGCTGATCTCTCGGGATCTTCATGCATTAACAGTTTCAAGAATTTACAGAGAAGTCTGCGAGAAACCAAAAAAAAAACATCTGGCAGGCAGCAGTTCCGCGGGGGAAAATGGCTTGCAGCGAGAGAAGTCAGAGGAGAACGGCCAGACCGATTCAAGCTGACAGGAAGGCGACAGTAACTCAAACAACCACGTGTTACAACCGTGGAGTCCAGAAGAGCATCTCTGAATGCACAACAACCTGAAAATGGATGAGCTACAGCAGTAAGACCCCGGATGTCAAGAAATGCACATAGAGGCCATTTTATTAGGTACCCACTGTACCTAATAAAGAGGCCATTGTCTGTACATGGCAAGATCCCATAAACAGGGATGTTGTAATAACCCTATCCGCTCTTTCAGAGCTACTAAAAGACAGATGAATATTGGACAGGGCAGCACAGGTAATCTCTCCAATATAGGGCCATATTGATTTCCACACCCCTGAGTGTGAGATCTTGCTGTGCCCAGCCGCTTTGTATCTTCCTGAAAAAAGTACGACTTTGTGTGTTTGTACTTTTCCGTGCAACTGTCACCAATGGGACACCAGGGTCTCAGTTTAACACCTTATGCAGGCTCTCGTGATAATACAACATTCCCTTGAAGCATCAACATGGTCTCTTGTGCCGAGAGGTATCTGGAGCAGGACGAGAACTAGCGCACTGCTCACTCAAAGACAGGAGCGCCAGCAAGACAGGTGGAGCGGGTTAAAAGAGAAAGCATGAAGAGAAGAGGTAAACAGATAGTCAAATATTTCCCCTCCCCGCAACCCCCACTTGTATTAATAGCTCCAACAGATTTGGAAGCTTTGCAACCACAGAAACTATTTTATGGCACTTTCAAAGAAAAGTAATTGGCTTTTTTTATTTCCCCACAGGGTGCGTTGTTTAAACAAATTTAAGGCAACATTACTTGCTGACAGTCAAACTCATATAAAACCTGATCTCTCTCTTTGAGAAGGGTTTGAAAGTTTTGATCTGAGTTTTACGCCCACAGTGCTGTTGCTTACTGTTAAAGCTTTAGTTTTTGTTCCCAGTTTTAATTGGTAAAACAGAAAGCTGACCAACCTGATATGGTTGCTTTGTTAATAAACCTCCCCCCCCACCCCCCGTAGTAAACACCAGCCATTTGGCACCAACAGTTTTGATCCCTCTGCTTTGAGAAAGATGCACATACCTTTGAAAACATACTTATTTCACGCACACCAACACACCAATCCTATCTGTTGGATGTGTTGGCCAGAGTGGTACGCAGCATACTAATCAGTCATTACAACACAACAGGCTTTCAAAGGAAAAACCAGCTTTAGATTTCTGGATAAATAAATTGTTTATAATTTTTCAGCATAAAAACAGATTACATGATGAATTGAGTAACATCTGGAAGACTATGGTAGAATTTTGGACAGGATCAAGAGTTAGAACACAGGAACACCAAATAAAAAGGCCGTGCACTGGCTGCCAGGCCTCTTAGTGTGCCATATCATTCAATATGATCTCCGTCGGTCTCAACCCTGCCAGGATTTTTATTGATTGATTGATAGAGATACAGCACAGAAAAGGCCCTTCCAGCCCTTCGGGCCGCGCTATCCAGCAACCCCCGATTTAAGCCCTGCCTAACCACAGGACAATTTACAAAGACCAATTCACCTGCTAACCGGTACGTCTTTGGGCTGTGGGAGGAAACCCACGCATTCTACAGGAAGGACGTACAAACTCCTTACACAATAACCGCAACGCTCCCATGGCGCTCTAGTTTACAGGACATCCCTTTGGAACAGAGATGAGGAGGAATTTCTTTTACCTGGAGAGTGGTGAATCTGTGGAGTTCATTGCCACAGACGGCTGTGGAGACCAAGTCGTTGGGTATATTTAAAGCAGTGGTTGACAGGCACTTAATTAGTAAGAGTATCAAGATTATGGGGAGAAGGCAGGATAATGGGGTTGAGATGGAAAATAAATCAGCCACGATAGAATGACAGAGCAGACTTGATGGGGTGAAAAATGGCTTAATTCTGCTCCTGTGTTTTATGGTCTTATAGTCTTCACGTGTGTTGATGTATTATCAGCAATTTCTGTTGTTTTTTTTCAGAAACTAAATGTCGTGTCATCTTGAGACTGAAGTTTTATTAATAATCAAAATTAACTGATTTCAACTAATTAACAAAAGCCAAACTACCACTAAACTAAATCAAACTACCGCACAAAAAAAAAATCAAGCCCCAGTTGTGGTTCCTTAAAGATTTTTCCAACACAGGCATGGACTTCTGCCACTTTCATTACCTTCTCTTCTTTCTGAAGTTTCCAATGCTCAGGTGAGCTTTCGGCCTGGCACTCCGAGGGAGAACCTCTCTACTCTCGCCACTTCCCCCCCCCACCGCCTCTGGAGAATGTCACCTCACAGTCCCTGATGAGGCAGGAGCCAATTTGTTGGTTTGCACGGTGGGAAACACAAAACTATCCTGGAATTAGACCTAATCTCGAACGCTCTGCCTGTCAAATCATTAATTAGCTCTAAACCTGCTCAGACCCAGCTCAGTAAATACAATCTGCCATCACAAATAACAGAAGGTGAAATGCACAGAACCTGTATTTAAAAAAAAGAAGAATATTTTGACAGCTGTTTGGACCTAAGGCAAGAGCTGTAGGGTTCCCAACAATACTGTACTAGTCAGGCTCCTGTGAGCGCTGAAGCTTTAGGTTAGAAATGCACAAGGTTGTTTCTCAAGCAGATGGAACTAATGACATGAAACAAAATAGATCATTTTATTCGGTAAAGAAAAAAAAATTGCACAATAGCACACGGCAGAATGAATGATAGGGGCTAAAGGGTAGAAGTTAAAGCAGGCCAAGAACTAGTGAAGTGTGGAAGACACCTGCCCAACGTCCTCCTAGGCTGGAGGTAGCGGCTTCTGTTTTCCCCGCACCAAGGTGACCAGTTGCTGCAGCGTCTTCCAATCACCGGCTACGCCTGTTAACCCTTCGACTGCTGGAATCGTTCGGTGAGCACTTTGAGAGATAAACCCTCTGCTAAAGGGAGCAGCAATTTGAAAGCTTCGGGACGGGCCAGCAAGCGTTGAGGGGAGGGAGTGGAAAACGGGCAACCTGCTGCCCCCTTATTGCTGGTTCTTTGATTCCAAGTGAAGGTCTTAGTCACGCAAGCTAGCCATACCCAGCCACCTGACTTAAATACGCAACACACCATTGTTAATACTTATACTTCTGGTAAGATAGGGCACAAAACAAAAACCACTGATAAGGGGGCATTGCCCTGAAAGGTTAACAGTTTTCCTTTCGTTAGATGCTCCTGGCCTGCAGTGTTTCCGGAATTTTTTTAAACTTTTGTTTTAGATTTCCAGCATCTACAGTTTAAAAAAAATCATGTACAGTCAAAATCTCTCAGTAGGCACAGAGTAGAAATCAGGA
Organism: Hemitrygon akajei; assembly: GCF_048418815.1. Classification (NCBI taxonomy): domain Eukaryota; kingdom Metazoa; phylum Chordata; class Chondrichthyes; order Myliobatiformes; family Dasyatidae; genus Hemitrygon; species Hemitrygon akajei. The sequence goes on along the minus strand of NC_133152.1, from coordinate 40,281,408 downwards.
ACTTCAGCCCATCTGTTCTATGCTGACCACCTATGCTTGATCTATTTTTCCTCCGTTTGGCCTATATCCCTCTAAAACAGGGCTCATGACCCCTCGCTTAATGGTATGGGGTCCATGGCATATTCAAGGTTGGGAATCCCTGCTCTAAACCTTTCCGGCTCACGTACCTGTCCAGCCACATTTTAACTGCAGCAGAAACACAAATAAAATAAAAAGAAGTGAAAGGGATTGCTTTGTGTACCGCCCAGAGGATGTCGCTTTCGGTCTGCAGTTCACTGATGTCATCTTCAAGTACGCCAATGAATGCTGAGCTGAACTGAACTGAAATACGCCTTCTGATTTTGTATTTTATATTCCGTGTTTTCACTCGTTTATTTTTGTTGCCGTCTGCGTGACTTTTCTCCACGTGTGGGGGAGAGGGGGGGTTTGATGTTTGATGTTTTTTTCTTTGAACAGGTTCCATGGTTGTTCTTTGTTTCGTGTCTGAATCCCAGGGTTGTATATTACATACATACTTTAGTAATAAATATACTTCGAACCTTTTGAAATACTGTTAATATATCTGGCTCAAGAACTTTCTCCGGCAGTTCATCCCTTATTCCGACCACCCTCTGGGTGAACAAGTTACTCCACAAGTTCCTATTAAACCTCTCCCCTCTCACCGTAAACCTATGCCCTCCAGTTCTTGATTCTCCCACCCGGGGATAAAAAGACTGCGTGCACTGAAACTCCTCTCTGTAAGATCACCCCCTCGATCTCTGACGCTACAATGATCAAAATTCCAAATCGGGTAAAGATGACAGAAAATTTAAAAAGCAGGCTCCCATGAACAGAAACACGGCAAAACCAGAATTTCTACCGACAGACTGTAGAGAGCATTCTGAGTAGTTGCCTCATCATGTGGTATGGACGCACCAAAGTACAGACTCAGAGAAAGTGGTAGCCAGCTCCATTACGGGCACTATCCTGCCCGGCATTGAAGACACCTTCAAAAGGCGACATCCATCATCAAGGACCCTCACTACTGGATCCTTAATCGAGAACCAGGGAGAACATGCCCACTCCTCATTATAACCATCAGCGAGAAGCTACAGGAGCTGAGACACATCCTCAACATATTAGGAACAGCTTCTTCCTCTCCAGCCAGATTTCTGAATGGTCCATGAACACTACCTCACTATTTTGCTCTCTAATTGGAACTATATATACTGTATATTTATCTTTTTGTAACTTATAGTAATATTTTATACATTGCACTGTACTGCTGCCACAAAACAACAAATTTCACGACATGTCAGTGAATATTATCATTATTATTGCTATTATTTTGTGACATGCTGGATTGTAACTGTAGTGTGTGACTACTCTACATACACCTTGGCCCTACAGGAAGAATGTTTCGTTTATCTGTATACACATGAATGGTTGAACAACTTGAAAATAAACATGACTCTGATGATTCAATAACTTTTATCGAGTGGTAATTATTGATCTGGACATTTGGGGGTAACTACCCTCCTCCTCTTCTAGATTGTGCCACAGAACCTTTTGCTCACCAGTGAGTGGGAAGACATTGGTTTCAGGTCTCAGCTGAAAGGCAGCACCCTCGACAAAGCAGTACTCTCCCAGGACAGTGGGAGTCTTCAATCAAGGGTCTTTTCCCAGATTAGAGCACCAGTAACTCATTCTCATTCGGAAACCACTCTTGTTACAGGCAAGGCTTCTACAGGGCAGTTGATTTTGACAAGATTTAGTTGCATGTAGGTAGTATCTGCCCTTTTCCCCCCCGGAGAGTAATTCCATCTTAAAGTTCAAAGGTCAAACAAAATTTATGATCGAATTACATATATGTCACCACATACAGCCTTGAGATTAAATTAAAATCCACAATAAAACAATAACCATAACAGAATCAATGAAAGACCACCCCAACTTGGGCATTCAACCAGTGTGCTAAAGACAACATTCTGTGCAAATACAAAAAGAAAGAAATAATAATAAATAAATAAGCAATAAATACCGAGAACATGAGATGAGGAGTCTTGAAAGTGAGTCCATATGTTGTGGGAACATTTCAATGATGGGGCAAGTGAAGTTGAGTGAAGTTAATTCCCTATGGTTCAAGAGGCTGACGGTTGAGGGGTAATAACTGTTCAAGAGCCTGAAGATCTGGGTCCTGAGCTCTTGTACCTTCTTCCTGATGGCAGCAGTGAGAAGAGAGCATGACCTGGGTAATGGAGGTCCTTGACAATAAATGTTGCTTTCCTGTTACAACACTCCATGGAGATGTGCTCAGTGGTGGGGAAGGCTTTACCTGTGATGGACTGGGCCTTTTTGTAAGACTTTCCATTCAAGGGCATCGCTGTTTCCGTGCCAGGCTGTAATTTATTCCGTATTTACTTACTAATTTAGAGATACAGCACAGAACCGGGCCTTTCGGCTCACCGAGCTTTGTCCTGTGATTCGGCCACCGACTTCACCCTGGCCGAATCACAGGACAATTTACAATGTCTAACCAACCTACTAACCGGTACGGTTTTGGGCTGTGGGAGGAAACCGGAGCACCCAGAGGAAACCCACACAGTTCACAGGAAGAACATACAACCTCCTTACAGACGGCGTCAAAATTGAACTCCGACGTTCTGAGCTGTAAAAGCATGACGCGAACCGCCAACCTACCGCTCTATTTTCTTTAATTTATTATCTGCCCCTCCTGATACCTTTCCAAAGGTTAAAGTGATATTCCAATCCCTTGGATTAAGGCCAATTAAAAATCAATCTGATTGACACAAGTGCAGAGTGAGCTGATTGGTTGGAGTTACTAACACTGATAAGAGGGCTGAATTAGTTTGCATAAAACTGATATAGCAAGTTGATAGTGATATCAGCTGATGCTACATATCCTGCTCACTCATTCCCAGAAGTTATTGATGAGATTATCAGTGCTCACTGTAATAAAACCGAAAATAGATAAAATACAAATAACTGCTAGAGAGTTAATTTAATGATCGTATAAAGATAAAGGAAAATTCCCCTCATAACGAAGGGGGACTCTATGAGGTAACTATTTGCTCCAGTTCCCTCCCGTATTCCAAAGACGTACGGGTTAAGGCTAGTACGTTGTGGGAACACTACGCTGGTGCGGAAATGTGGCGGCAACCCTGTGATGGTCGAAAAAATTTCACTGTATGTTTCAATGTACCTGTCATAAGTAAACCTAATCTTAATCATATTCCAAAAGACAATGTTTTCAGCAAAGTAAGAGCCCCACAGTACTCCAGAAGACAATAAAGCAGGGGTTCCCAACCTGGGGCCCACGGACCCCTTGGTTAATGGTAGGGGTCCGAGGCATAAAAATGACTGGATAGCTCTCTCATAGAGCAATCCAGTATAAGCCACAGTTGGTGATATTGTCTGGGGCAAAACATTGACTGATATCAAAAGAAATCCTTAGTTTTCATACTTATTTAAATTATTTATTTATCTAGAGATACAGCGTGGGACAGACCCTTCCAACCCACCGTGCCAACCCACCGTGCCGCACTGCCCAGCAACCCACCTATTCATCACAATCCTGATCACAGAACAATTCACAAGGACTAATTAGCCTACTAACCGGTATGACTTTGCTCTGTGGGAGGAAACCCAAGCGGTCATGGGGAGAATGTACGAACTCCTTCTAGACCGCGGCGGGAATTGAACTCTGAGCTGCGACACCCCGAGCTGTAATGGCATCGCTCTGTTACGCTACCATGGCACCCTATTCTTCCTCATCCACCAGCAGGAAGGGTTGTTGGTCTTACTTTAGCACCGCCTCCGTGACAGGGGAAACATTCCCACAGCACCGCACTGAGTTTAGTTTTATTTGTCGCATGTACGTCAAGACATACGGTGAAATGTGGCGTTTGTATTGACAGCCTACACCTCCTAGGATTGTGAAGGGGGCAGTCCACATGTGCCGCCACATATTCCGGCATCATCATAGCATGTCCACAATGTTCGTCAGAACAACACAGAACACAACAAGCACAAAAACAACAAAGCTCCTTTCTTCCCTCCCACCCAACAACACACAAGGATGGTCTTCCAACTCCAGGACAGGCCTTCATTCCAAGACAGGCCTCCATACTCCAGAACAGGCCTCCAACTCCAGGACAGGCCTCCAATTCCAAGACAGGCCTCCAGACTCTAGGATAGGTCTTCAACTTCAGGACAGGTCTCCAGACCACCAGGATAGGCCTGCAGACTCCAGCCTCAAGTCTTTGGCCACCAGGCTTCAACTTCAAGGACCTCCAATTGATCACCAGGCTACAATCTTCAGTATCTGTTTGTAAACTGCTTGTTGCATTCCAGCTAAAATACCTGATTGGCTGTATGGTACTTTTGGACAATCTGAGGTGATCAAAGGTGCTACAGGAACATGGTAGTTTCTGACAGATTTAGTCCAAGTACATTTCTGGGCTTTCCCTTCTTGTCTGCTTATTACAACAGCGCCCTTTATAGGAACAGGTATCTGTTTTGATGCTTAGAGAGATAGGGCCAATCGTAATCACATTAAAGAAGTTATAGAGTGACAAGGCATGGAAGTCGGCTTTTTGGCTCACTTGGTCCACCTAGACCAAGGTTCCCCATTCAAACTGCATTAGGCTCCTATCCCCCTAATTCAGGGGTTCCCAACCTGGGGTCCATGGACCTCTTGCTTAATGGCGTTGGTCCATGGCATAAAAAAAGGTTTAAGAACCAATGCTCTAAATCCTAATACCCACGTACCTGCCCAAGTGCCCTTTAAATGTTGTTAATGTACCTGCCTCAACCACTTTCTCTGCCTGCTCATTCCGAATACCCACCACCTTCTGTGTGAAAAGGCTCCTATTAAATCTCTTCCCCCTCCTTCTCACTTTAAGCCTGTGCCCTCCAGCCCTTGATTCCCCAACCATGGGGGAAAAGAACGTGTGTGTTCACCCTATTTATGCCCCTCATGATTTTATGGATCCCTACAAGTTTGGCCATCAGCCTCCTGTAAAGTCCCTACTTGCTCACCCTCTCTCCATAATCTGGTCCCTCAAGTCCCAGCAAATCTGCTAAAGGAAAGACTAAACAACCCAAAGACCCAACCAGTAACCATGGCCACCACTCAATCTTGCCCACAGTGCACCAGAGTATGTGAATCCCAGATCGGACGCTACAGCCACCCAAGTTCTAGTTTATTGTCATCTGACTGTACACATATACAACCTAACAAAAACAACATTCCTCCGGACCACTAAACATATATCACACACAGCACAGAAAACAAAATGTTACCATAAATAAGTAATTCGAAATGCATGTAGTGCACAGCACAGGTGAACAGTGAGCAGCTCGTTGCCTAATGACAAGACCTCATTGGCAGGGTCTCACAGCCTTGGGGGAAGAGCTGTTACCCAGTCTGGCAGTCCTAGTCCTGATGCCCCTGACAGTAGTGGGTCAAAGAGATTGTGGGGTGGGTGGTAGGGATCCTCGAAAAACGCTACAACTGCAATGCTCACTGTAAACGGCACAAATGCGGGGGTGGGGGGGGAATAGAGACCCTGGTAATCCTCTCAGCAGTTTTTATGATCCTCTGTAAGGACCCACCAATAGACAACTCCTTAGGGGAACATCATACTCGACTCTAGCAATCGCAGTGCTACTTGTAAACCTCTGCACTCTTCCCAGATGAATGGCCTCCTTACCAAAGATGACCAAAACTGAACTTAACACCCCAAGCGCGGCCTCACCGATGTCCTACTGCAAACACGCTGAGGGATTCAGCCATTCAGTGAGAATGCAGAGGGTTGGTCAACCTCACTGCAAGAAAACCAACCCAACGACCTCTGAATGTGAGACACGGCAGCACTGGCAGGGGGTGCATCGATTAAGGAAAAGACTTTTGCATTTCTACAAAGGGCTTTCACAAGCTCAGGACATCCCAAAGCAAGTTGCCAACTGAACGTAACTCATTCCTCAAATGACGGAGACGTGGCAGCCAATTCACAACTCTGCAGTCTCCAACGAAGAGCAGTGTAAAAATAACCACATCACCAGGTTTTAGCAACATTAATTGAGGGAGAAATGCTTGGCAGTTCCACAGGAATAAATCCTGGTTTTGTTTTTCGAAATAGCACCTTTCAGAGTTCAAAGTACAAAGTAAATTTATAATCAAAGTATGTATATCTCATCATATGCCTCCACTATCCTGAGATTCATTTTCTTGCAGGCATTCACAGTAGATACAAAGAAATACAATGGAATCGATGAAAAACTACGCCCAGAGATGAATAAATAACTAATGTGAGAAAGAAGACTCCATGGATTAGAGTAAATTCAAAGTAAGTTCAAAGTAAATTTATGATCGAAGTACATATATGTTACCATATGCTGCTCTGAGATTCATATTCTTGCAGGCATTTACAGGAAGAAATACAACAGAATTTTACAGAGAAACTATACATGAACAAAGACAGATGAAGCAACACACACACACACACACACACACAAAATGCTGGAGGAACTCAGCAGGTCAGGCAGCATCGATGGAAATGAATAAATAGTCAACAGTTTGGGCCAAAACACTTCGTCAGGGCTCTTCTTCAAGACTGTCAAACGCCGCTCAACAAGACAAACTAAGAAAATAAAAGTAATAGCCAGGTTATGAGTTACATCCTTCTGGGAAAGCAGATAGGGTCCGAGTCACTGTCTGGTCAGGATCCCCTACTCTGGAAGCCAGGCAAGATGGCTGCGCCCAGTTTGTGATCTGTGAATTCTTTCAAAAGCAGCAGTGTGGAGAAAGCAATGCAGGGAAATAAAGAGCATAATAACATTAAAAGAAAAGACATTTTAAGAACATCTTGGGTTGAGGAAAGATAATAAAGTCTACAGTCTGTCCTGGATTCCATATGTTCCATCCTCACATTTGCTCCTTTGCCTCCTATGTTCTGACTACTGCCACTGGCGCTTTGCCTACCTCCTGGCACGTGCAGTGAGGAGCCAGTTTTCACTTCAGGGGAGTGAACAATGTATCACCCATCCAGAATCGCCCAGATCTGATGATCTGAAGCATTAAAGTGGTTTCCCCATCCGCAGTTGCTGCCCGACCTGCCGAGCATTTCCAGCAGCTTTCTATTTTGTTTGGGGCTTCCAACATCTGAGGCGTTCCGCACTTGAATCAGCCGATCCTCTACGTGACCAACTATCTATTGGCCATGCCCATCCATCTAGCCACAGGTCACGTAACTATGTGTCTGAACCTTCACCCTGAAACCTTCCCCCCGCAGAGTAAGCGATGGAGTGAAGAATGTTCACACATTTTTCACACTATCACTGAGAGCAGGGGATCCCAACCTGGGGTCCATGGACCCCTTGGTTAATGGTAGGGATCCACAGCATAAAAAAAGCTTGAAACCCATGTCTTAGAGGATCACTGAGAGGATCATCAAGGTCTCTCTTCTACCCACCCTTGATACTTATCGGGAGCACCGGATACTCAAGGCCCTTAAAATTGTCAATGATCCCTCCCATCCATCCCATGATCTCTTTGACTCTCTACCATCTGGCAGGCGGTACTGTAGCATCAGGACAAAGACGGTTAGGATGAGAAACAGCTTCTTCCCCCAGGACGTACGACTACCGAACGCCCTACCACCACCCACGTCTCATCATGCACGAAACACCCTTGGTGTTATACTGCTTATTTCGTAACTCACGTCGTAAATGCACCTTATGCTGAATGTCAATCTGCTGGAATATATTTTACTATTTGGTAATTTCTTTGTGGTATTATTACTTTATATACTGTGTTATGTGTGAGATATACAGTGTGCACTGTGTTGTGTATGAGTTTATATGTACTGCGATGTGTGTAAGTTCCATGTACTGTGTTGCGTGTGAATCACATGTATTGTGCTGTGCATGAGTTATATGTATTGTGTTCTGTGTGAGTTAAATGTACCGTGTTGTGTGTGAATTATATGTATCGTGTTCTGTGTGAGTTAAATGTACTGTATTGTGCGTGAGTTATATGTACTGTGTTGTGTGCTTTAAATGTACTGTGTTCTGTGTGAGTTATATGTACTGTGTTGTGTGTGAGTTATATGTACTGTGTTGTGTGTGAATTACATGTATTGTGTTCTGCGTGAGTTATATGTATTGTGTTCTATGTGAGTTAAATGTACTGTGTTGTGTGTGAGTTATATGTACTGTGTTGTGTGATTTAAATTACTGTGTTGTGTGTGAGTTATATGTACTGTGTTCTGTGTGATTTAAATGTACTGTGTTGTGTGTGAGTTATATGTACTGTGTTCTGTGTGATTTAAATTACTGTGTTGTGTGTGAGTTATATGTACTGTGTTGTGTGTGAGTTATATGTACTGTGTTCTGTGTGATTTAAATTACTGTGTTGTGTGTGAGTTATATGTACTGTGTTGTGTGTGAGTTATATGTACTGTGTTGTGTGATTTAAATGTACTGTGTTCTGTGTGAGTTATATGTATTGTGTTCTGTGTGTTATATGTACTGTGTTGTGTGTGAATTACATGTACTGTGTTGTGTGTGAGTTATATGTACTGTGTTGTGTGATTTAAATGTACTGTGTTGTGTGTGAGTTATATGTACTGTGTTGTGTGTGAGTTATATGTACTGTGTTGTGTGATTTAAATGTACTGTGTTGTGTGTGAGTTATATGTACTGTGTTCTGTGTGAGTTATATGTACTGTGTTGTGTGTGAATTACATGTATTGTGTTGTGCGTGAGTTATATGTATTGTGTTCTGTGTGAGTTAAATGTACTGTGTTCTGTGTGAGTTATATGTACTGTGTTGTATGTGAGTTATATGTACAGTGTTGTGTGATTTAAATGTACTGTGTTCTGTGTGTTATATGTATTGTGTTGTGTGTGAGTTAAATGTACTGTGTTGTGTGTGAGTTATATGTACTGTGTTGTGTGATTTAAATGTACAGTGTTGTGTGTGAGTTATATGTACTGTGTTCTGTGTGATTTAAATATACTGTGTTGTGTGTGAGTTATATGTACTGTGTTGTGTGTGAGTTATATGTACTGTGTTGTGTGATTTAAATGTACTGTGTTGTGTGTGAGTTATATGTACTGTGTTCTGTGTGATTTAAATGTACTGTGTTGTGTGTGAGTTATATGTACAGTGTTGTGTGTGAGTTATATGTACTGTGTTGTGTGATTTAAATGTACTGTGTTGTGTGTGAGTTATATGTACTGTGTTCTGTGTGATTTAAATGTACTGTGTTGTGTGTGAGTTATATGTACAGTGTTGTGTGATTTAAATGTACTGTGTTCTGTGTGTTATATGTATTGTGTTGTGTGTGAGTTAAATGTACTGTGTTGTGTGTGAGTTATATGTACTGTGTTGTGTGATTTAAATGTACAGTGTTGTGTGTGAGTTATATGTACTGTGTTCTGTGTGATTTAAATATACTGTGTTGTGTGTGAGTTATATGTACTGTGTTGTGTGTGAGTTATATGTACTGTGTTGTGTGATTTAAATGTACTGTGTTGTGTGTGAGTTATATGTACTGTGTTGTGTGTGATTTAAATGTACTGTGTTGTGTGTGAGTTATATGTACTGTGTTCTGTGTGATTTAAATGTACTGTGTTGTGTGTGAGTTATATGTACTGTGTTCTGTGTGAGTTATATGTACTGTGTTCTGTGTGATTTAAATTACTGTGTTGTGTGTGAGTTATATGTACTGTGTTGTGTGTGAGTTATATGTACTGTGTTCTGTGTGATTTAAATTACTGTGTTGTGTGTGAGTTATATGTACTGTTGTGTGTGAGTTATATGTACTGTGTTCTGTGTGATTTAAATTACTGTGTTGTGTGTGAGTTATATGTACTGTTGTGTGTGAGTTATATGTACTGTGTTCTGTGTGATTTAAATTACTGTGTTGTGTGTGAGTTATATGTACTGTGTTCTGTGTGCTTTAAATGTACTGTGTTGTGTGTGAGTTATATGTACTGTGTTGTGTGTGAGTTATATGTACTGTGTTCTGTGTGATTTAAATTACTGTGTTGTGTGTGAGTTATATGTACTGTGTTCTGTGTGATTTAAATTACTGTGTTGTGTGTGAGTTATATGTACTGTGTTGCGTGTGAGTTATATGTACTGTGTTCTGTGTGATTTAAATGTACTGTGTTGTGTGTGAGTTATATGTACTGTTGTGTGTGATTTAAATTACTGTGTTGTGTGTGAGTTATATGTACTGTTGTGTGTGAGTTATATGTACTGTGTTCTGTGTGATTTAAATGTACTGTGTTGTGTGTGAGTTATATGTACTGTGTTCTGTGTGATTTAAATGTACTGTGTTGTGTGTGAGTTATATGTACTGTGTTGTGTGTGATTTAAATGTACTGTGTTGTGTGTGAGTTATATGTACTGTGTTGTGTGTGAGTTATATGTACTGTGTTGTGTGTGAGTTATATGTACTGTGTTGTGTGTGAGTTATATGTACTGTGTTATGCACCTTGGAGGAACATTGTTTCGTTTGGTGGTATACATGCATATGACTGAATGACATTAAAACTTAACTTAAACTTGTTGGTTTATTCACACGGAGGCCAGCAACTAGTCCTCCACAGTAAAGACTAATGGTGACACTTGTGGGCTGCTCCCAGCACATACTTGGACTGTGTCAGTCGCAGCGATAGGTGTTCAATTCTTGCTGCTGTCTGTAAGGAGTTTGTACATTCTCCCCACCACTGCATGTGTTTCCTCCGGGTGCTGCGGTTTCCAACTACATACGAGTTAGGTTTAGGGAGTTGAGGACATGCCGACTAAAGCACGGCTGTCCTAGCACATCCTCGGACGGTATTGGTCGTTGACGCGGATGACGCATTTCACTGCACGTGTCAATGTACAAATCAAGCTAATCTTTCATACAGGAGGAATTTTGAGTGACTTTACATTGAAAAGAAGTAGACTGGAGTGGCAGCTTTTAGCTAAACAACAGCGTTTCCAACACACAAACTTAAGTAAAACAACACAGTGATATTGATAGTTCACTGTTGATTATTTCAAACAAATACTGATGTGTTCCCATGGATCGCTGTGTTTTGTCTAACTACCTTTGGGCTGCACTGACCTTGTTTGGCATCTTTTTCTGTGTTGAGAACGGTTGCCACCACACTAGCTGACAGCTGAAAACTGCATTCAGAAGGAAGCTCTCCTTGAAAATCATTTTAACTTCACATTGCAAAATCTGGACTTTCACAGCCAAAATGAAATTACAATCCGCAATTCTTTCTCCCCATGGTATTAAATTGTTCATTTTTGCAAAATAGGACTATAATTCATTTTTAAAAATCAGAACTGATTCTAAATCTGTAAGGTGTGAAGTAATCCACTTCGGGAGGTCGAATTTGAAGGCAGAGTACAAGGCAAATGGTGGGATTCTTTGCAGTGTGGAGGAACTGAGAGACCTTGAGGTCCACGTCTTGTCGTTAAAGTGGTTAAGGAGGCACATGGTGTGCTGACCTTCATTCGTCAAGGGACTGAGTTCAAGATCCTTGAAGTAATGTTGCAGCTCTATAAAACCCTGGTTAGACCACACTTGGAATATTGGGTTCCGTCTGGTCACCTCATTATTGAAAGGATGTGGAAGCTTTAGAGGAGAGGAGATTTACCAGGATGCTGCCTGGATTGGAGAGTACATCCTATGAAGATAGGTTGAGCAAGCTGGGGAATTTCTCTTTGGGGCAAAGGAGGGTGAGAGGTGACCTGACAGAAATATACAAGATGAAAAGAGGCAAAGACTGACTGGACTTGTATTCAGGACAGATATAGCTATTACAAGGGGGCCCAATATTAAGGATTGGAGGAAAGCATAGATTGGGGGAAAGTGGGGGGGGGACGGGAAATAATTTTTTGAATACAGAGAGTAGTGGTGGAATGCCATGTCAGTATGGTGAGAGGCAGAAACATGAGGAGTATGTGGGAGAAAAGAGTACACTGATCTTAGTGTAGGCTAAAAGGTTGGCACTGTGGGCCGAAGGGCCTGTACTGTGCTGTAATATTCTACATTCTATGTTCTAAATGCACAAATTGTCTTTAAAATTGGCTGAGTGGCAGAGTAGTAAAGACGCTGCTGTCCGGCTCCCGGGCCCCAGGTTCGATGCTACCCGTGTGGAGTCTTCATGTACCTCCTGTGGCCGTGTGGGTTTCTGCCCAGTGCTCTGGTTTCCCTCTAACATTGTGCTGATAAGGTCACTGGACATTGAAACTTACCCCTGGTGGGGGGTGGGTGGGAGGGAGGACAAACAATGGTGGGGAGTGGGGGGGGGGGTGGGGAGAGAGGGAGAGGAGAGCTGAGAACATGTGTGAGAGAACAGGTACAGAGAAGTAGCGGTATGTTGTCATCGTTCTGCAAGCTAGCATAGATTGGATGGGCCAAATGGCCTCCCACTATGCTGATAGAAAATAAGAATAAAAACAACACTGGGATTTCTAGGAAAGATCAAAGAGCTGATTGGGGACTTCGCAAAAGGTAAGATGAGGAAACACACAGCACGGATCAGAAGTGGGGAGAGTGAGCAATTTCAAATTCCTGTGTGCCAATATCTCTCTGAGCAACTATCCTGGACCCAACATATTGATGCAGCTATAAAGAAGACATGACAGTGGCTATACTTCATTAGAAGTTCGATGAGATTTGGTTTGTCACCAAAGACACTCACAAATTTCTACAGATATACCATGGAGAGCATTCTAAAATAAGCTGTGGAAGATTTGTGAATTTAGTCAGCTCCATTATGGGCACCAGCCTCCATAGTACCCAGGGCATCTTCGAGGAGTGATGCCTCAAAGAGGCAGCATCCATCATTAAGGACCCCCCACCACCCCAGGACATGCCCTCTTCTCACTGTTACCATCAGGGAGGGGGTACAGGAGCCTGAAGACACACACTCAGCGATTCAGGAACAGCTTCTTCCCCTCTGCCATCAGATTTCTGAATGGACATTGAACCCATGAACACTACCTCACTACCTTTTTTTTAAATTTTTGAACTACTTAAATTAAATTAAACTATTTAATATAGTTTATACTGACTGCAATGCACTTTTCCCCTTATTATTACGCATGGCATTGTACTGCTGCCGCAAAGACGACAGCTTTCATGACGTACACCGGTGATATTGAACCTGACTCTGATTCTAAATAGAAATCGAAATACTCACCAGAGCAGACAGTGATTTTTAATTAATTTAGAGATACATCAGGGTAACGCACCCTTCTGGTAAATCGAGCCCCTGCCACCAATTACACCCTTGTGAGCCATGGAATGTGGGAGGAAACCGGAGCATTCGGAGTAAACCCAGGCGCACACGGGGAGCGCACAAACTCCTTATGCACAGCGGCAGAACTGAGCCTGGGTCAGGAGCGCTGTAAATGCATTATGCTAACCACGACGCTATGGTGAGACAGGAACGGAGTTGCTTGACCTCAGATATTAACTTTCCCTCTCTACACATGTCTGAATTGATTATTGCTTTTATTTCAAATTTCTGCTTATTTGCTTCTCTAGCTCTTCCAGCACTTTGTGTGCGTTGCTCTGGATTTTCAGCACCTGCCGAATCATCCCACCCCAGCTTCAAAGTCCGAAGGGACAACGCGGTCTCTCCTCGTGATGTAGAACTCTGAGACACCTACCCGCTTTCCATCTCCGCCACGGATGGTCCCAAGCCTGGCCGTGAAAGGAGGAGAATCGGTCATGGGGCTAGCAACCCCATCCCTTAAAATTCCAGAGCTACCCAAACACCAACAGTAGCTCCAGAGGCCTCATCGCTGAATGAGGAAGGAAATACCAAGAAGATGGACTACACGTGGAGACATCTTGAAGGACTGCTCCAGGACAGAGGCCTCTGTAAGCTATTACTGTCAGCAGCCTATGTCTCAGTAGGGGTGGCAGAGCTAAGTAAATAAGTATGGATCTACTTTCCATCTGTTTCTACCAGATAATTCCATGATTCAGGGGAAAAAAATCATTGTTTTAAATCTTTTAAATCTCTCTGACTATGTTTAGTCCGGCAGTTCACAAAATGGCCTCTTGTGAAACATTAAGCCTGTATACTAATGGGGCTTGCATTTAAATTCAGTTTTAGCCAGCGTGATTAATTGAACCACGGCACAAATATTTCAATTTGGCCCCTTTTTCCACTTTATTGCTTATAAATTCTCATCCAAGCGCAGTTGTTTTTAAGCAAATGGGTTATGTATTTACCGGGAATCAGCCTGGGAATATAATGAGCAGGTAGAGTCACTCTTGGTGACTGGGGCACGTGGCAATTTTCCAAGGGGTATATCGATTGTGTACACTACGCTCAGTAACTCACTCACTCACACAGATGAATGAGAAGGTGCATCATGGATCAGATTTAACAAAATTACATCAATTATGTAAATCTGCTATCCAAATAAAAGAACGAAATGCCTCTGGAACATCTGGGTGGGGAGTCACTACGTCGAGTTCAAGCCGCATTGTTAGTGAGTATTTATTTAATTGACAACAAAGCAAAACTATCAGTGTCCTGTTAATTGGATACATGCGCCTGGAAAGGAAGGCCAGCTCCGAGTTCATTTCCAGCTACGTTCCACGCAATCCCAAACTGCTGTGGCGTGTCCGCCTTAGAAAAGTTCAAAGTTCCAAGTCAACTTATTATCAAAGCACGCTTATACCACCACGTACAAGCCTGAGATTCGATTTCTTGCGCGGGGAAGCACAACAGGATCGATGACAGACCGCACGCGGCAAGACGGACTAATAACCCACGTGCAAGTGACGACAAATTGTGGAAACACGAAAAAGAAATAACGATAATAAATACAGCAAATAAGCAATAAATATTGAGAACGTGAGATGAAGAGTCCTTGAAAGTGAGTCCATGGGTTCAAAGGTTGCTGGGAGGGAATGGGAATGGAGGAGGAATGAAAGCAATAGGAATCTCGATGTCCCCAGCAACCTCACCTTACTGATCCCAGGAGAAAATGATAGGCTTGTTTCTAGATCCAGCCAGCTCCCTGTGGAGGTCCTCTCAGACCTTGTGTCCTCCCTCTGTGTTTCTTCACTTTATGTTCCCTCAATTCCCGTTTGGAAACAAGAGTGACTTGTTTCGTCCTCCCACCTCCAAAGGAACAGGCAGTGAGTCTCCAGTCATAATCACCAGTACCGGCACTAACACTATCAAGGTCCAAGGCTGAAGGTAGGGGTCCACAGGAGTTACGGGTGGTCGGAGTTCTGTGCGAGTACGGAGGTCGAGGCCCGAAGGCCAAATCCATGATCGACAGGTCCTGAAGATCAAATCCCTGATTAGCGAGTCCTGGGCCAAGGTCTGAAGTTGGAGGCCCAATACCCGTGTGTGTCTGAGAGTCCGGGGCCAAGGCCTGGAGGCCTGGAGGCAGCCTGCCCATGTGTGTGAGTGGATCAGTGGGAAAGGGGCTCGTTTTGCCGTTGTTGTCTTGTCTTTTTTTAAAAAACTTGTTGCTGCTGCTCACATTGCTCTGCTGAATGTTGTGGGCACGCTGTGTTGCGGCCAGTATGTGTGGCGATATCTGCAGGCTGCCCCCAGCACATCTTTGGGTGTGTTGGCCATTAATGCAAATGACGCACGGTGTTAGAAATAAATCTGAATCAGATCTGAAACACTTGCACCTGGAGACACTACACAGAATCCAGTGTTGGAACTACGGACTAACATCACCGGCAACATCTATGGAAATGAATGAACAGTCAATATTTCGGGCTGAGATCCTTCATCAGGACAGGAAAGGAAGGGAAAAGATGCCAGAATAAGAAGGTGGGAGGGAAGGGGTGGGCGTTAGAAGCTGGAAAGTAATAGGAGGAAAGGCAGGTGAAGAGGAAGGAATCTGATAGGAGGGGAGAGTGGACCTTGGGAGAAAGGGAAGGAGGAGGGGCACCAGAGGGAGGTGAAAGAGAACGTGTAGGGGGTGGGAAATTGAGGAAGAGATAAGGGTGAGTGGGGAAAATTACCATTTGGAAAAATCGATGCTCACGACATCGGGTTGGAGGCTACCTAGATGGAATATGAAGTGTTGCTCCTCCAACCTGAGAGTGGCCTCATCGTGACAGTAGAGGAGGCCGTGGATCGACATTTCGGAATGGGAATGGGGTTGGTCACCGGGAAATCCTGCTTTTTGTGAATGGAGTGAAGGCGCTCGACAAAGCAGTCTCCTGATCTTTATTAGGTCTCACCAATGCGGAGGAGGCCACATCGGGAGCACTGGATACAATAGACAACCCCAACAGATTCACAGGTGAAGTGTTGCATCATCTAAAAGGGCCGTTTGTGGCCCTGAATGGAGGTGAGGAAAGAGGAGAATGGGCAGGTGTGGCATCTCTTCCGCTTGTGGGGCCAAGTACCAGGAGGGAATCAAAGGAGGGGGGCGTTTCATGTGGAAGGCAGAGAGTGGAGGGGGCGAAGGTACAGATATGTTTGGCAGCAGGGGCCCGTTGAAGATGGCGGAAGTTGCAGAGAATGATTTGCTGGATACAAAGGTTCAAAGGTAGGTGAGGACAAGGGGAACCCCTATCCCTGTCAGGGTGACGAGAAGATGGGGTGAGGTGGCTGTCCAGGAAAAGGAGGAGATGCAGTTGAGGGCAACATCAATGGCGGAGGAAGGAAAACTCCATTCATTGAATAAAGAGGAAAGGAAAGGAAAGCCTCATCCTGAGATGAGATGCAGTGGAGGAGAAGGAACATTTTTACTTGTGGACTCACAAGGGACCACAAGATGGTGGAATCTAGTGCAGAAGACAAGATGCCGGAAGAAGTCAAGTGGGTCAGGCAGCATCTATGGAGGGAAATTCTATCGTGCTCCTTCGTATTTGACTTCCCAAAGAAAACAAATCTCAGGGTAGCATATCTGTACTTTGATAATAAACTTACTTTCAATTTCAATGGACAGTCGACATTTCCAGCTGAGATCCTTCAGCTGGACTGAAAGATAGAGGAGGAGGTGGCCAGTGTAAAGAGGCGAGGGAAGGAATCTATGGGTGGTAGGTGGATCCAGCTGAGAATGGGGGAAGGCTGAAGGCTGCGAGGTGTTAGACGGAGGAGACAAAGGACTGATGTTAGAATCTGTTGAGAAAGGAAGGTGGAACACCGAACCAAATAAGGGAGGTGGGGAGGGTGGACGGGAGGGGAGTGTGGGTGATGGGTCGATGGATTGGACGGAGAAGGGGTAAGATGGTGAGGGTGTAAAA
Organism: Hemitrygon akajei; assembly: GCF_048418815.1. NCBI lineage: Eukaryota > Metazoa > Chordata > Chondrichthyes > Myliobatiformes > Dasyatidae > Hemitrygon > Hemitrygon akajei. The sequence goes on along the minus strand of NC_133152.1, from coordinate 40,264,147 downwards.
GAAAGTGGGTCGATCAGGAGGAGAAGGGACGTAGAAGGGGGAGCGTTTTTCCCTGAAACTAGAAATTTCACGTGTGAGCAGGCACATTAGGGACTCTGGAGGAGAAATGTGCTCACATGAATGCTGGCTGCTGGCTGCTCTCAAGGGAATTGGGAATACAGCCGCAGGATGGGTGCCCTATCTCATACCCCGGGTATCACCTGCTTCCAAAGACAAAGATCTCCCCCACCCACCCCCCCCCCCAAACCCCTGAAGACGAAGACCCTCTGCTGAAGACACACAGAGAGACCTTCGTTCCAAGAACTGCCTCTACTGAACTGAGGTTGAAATAACCACGCAAGGTGGAATCCTCAGCAAGCGGGTAAAACATAGTGACAAATAAATTATCCACTTAACAGGAATTGACCAGGCCAGCAAACAAGTAGAGGAACTGTTATTGGGTCCTGACAGCTTTACAATCCTTCAGGCAATTTGGGAATGGACTGAATAGTTACAAATGAAAGTGTGAGTGACGTTAATTAAGCCAGGCAATTTAAGCTACAGTATAAACACAGTGCAGAGCTCCTTTTGATCGCGTATGGTGTACTACAGACAAAAGAGATGACATTACTGCCAGTAAGCTCCATTGCTGAATGGTATAAGATTAGGCCTAGGCTTTGAGGAGGACAAGTGGTCTATTAACCCCTTGCCATTAAGGCCCCTTGTCATTAAGGCCTCTCGACAGGTCTTAAGGACAGTACAGCTGTGGGCAAAGCATTTGGTTCAAACACACTTTAAGTAGAAACAATGTTTTACAGGAGAAAGCTTTCCTCTATTTTTTATTTTGGCTTCGACATGTTATGACAACCATACCCTCATTGACAGGAACCTTTTTTATTGGCCTACCATAATTGTAAATTGAAACTGTCAACGAAAATTAAAGCGATATGACACTTGTTTAAAAACATTCAAGGAATTATAATTGTAACGGAGCTTCAATGCCGTTTTTTTTCCACAAATACATTTGGATTGCTGCAAACTCCTGTGTGAAGGCCTGTAATTAAGGATACTGGCTGTTCGATTTAGTACACAGCTGTCATAATATTTAATTAAATATATCCTGTGACAAGGTTAAAGTGAGTAAAACACTTCTCCATTTGAGATTTCTGATAGTTGTCCTTTGATGATAAAATTTTAAGACGATCCAACTTTAGAAGGATTAAAAATTTCTTAAACGCATTAGAAAGCAAACTTTGAGCCAGTATTTGTTTGAATTTTCCTATTGGATGACTAATACTTCCTCAGGTATTTCATTGGCCCGTTGTGGGGCATGCGCAGTTATGGGGTATAAAGGGAAGTCTCGTTTGATAAATGGTTAGAATTTTACTGAACATAGTACAAAATTAAGGAATGTCTAAAGACAGAACGTCAAGAAATAGTAGAGGCATTCGTATGATACAGTGAGTGGCTATTCAGGGTCTTCTGCTGCTGTAGCCCATCCACTTCATGGTTTGATGTTCAGAGATGCCCTTCTGCACAGCTCTGTTGTTACGTGTGGTTATGTGAGTTATTGTCGCCTTCCTCTCAGCTTGAACCAGTCTGGCCATTCTCCTCTGACCTCTCTCACTAACAAGGGTGCTTTCGCCCTCAGAACTACCGCTCACTGGGTGTTTTTTTTTTGTTTTTCTCACTAGTCTCTGTCAACTCTAGAGACTGCTGTGCGTGAAAATCCCAGGAGATCAGCAGTTTCTGAAACCACCCCGTCTGGCACCAACAATCGTTCCACGGTCAAGGTCACTTAGATCAGATTTCTTCCCCATTCTGATGTATGGTCTGAACAACAACTGAACCTCCTGACCGTGTCGGCATGCTTTTATGCATTGAGTTGTCGACACATAATTGGGCTGATTGGAAATTTGCAATTACGAGCAAGTGTACAGGGGTACCTAATAAAGTGGCCACTGAGTGCATGTCAGTGATAGAACATAAAATAAACCTGATTCTCATTCTGCTCCCCGAAATCAACAATAAGACACCCCATAGTGACAAAGTTGAACACGGAATATAATCTGGCGGACCACCCGATGTTGACCAAAGCACAAAATATAAAAGGCACGGTCAGCTCAGGTGGAATCCTCCTCACTCATACCTGACTGTCTTGTGCCAATGCAGAGAACAGGACCACAAACAAAGGTTACGGGGAGAAGGCAGGAGAATGGGATTGGGAGGGATAATAAATCAGCCAGGATCGACACGATGGATCGAATGGTCTAAGCCATTCTATGTCTTAGGTCTTAAAAAGCATCCTCAATTCCCGCCTGATCCATTTGAGCCCATTTTCACTCTTTGCAAAAGCATTCTGGCTGATGTCCTCTTCCTTTCCAGTGCTGATGAAGCTCCAAGTGTCAACTGTTCATCCCCTCTGCAGATGCTGCCCGGCCTGCTGAGGGGGTTGGCAACTTCACATGCCTCAGTGTTATCATTTCAATGTCCTGGACCCAGCACATTAACTGCAATCACCAAAAAAGCACAGCAGAGCCTCTACTTCCTTAGGAGTTTGCAAAGACTTCACATGGCATCTAAAACCTTGACAGACTTCTACAGAGGTGTGGTGGAGAGTATATTGTCTGGCTGCATCACAGCCTGCTATGGAAACACCATTGCCCTTGAATGGAAAGTCCTACAAAAGTAGTGGATTCGGCCTAGTCCATCATAGGTGAAGCCCTCCTCAGCATCGAGCTATTCTGCACGGGATACTGTCGCAGGAAAACAACACCTATCATCGAGGACCCCCATGCTCTTTTCTCAAAGGTTCATTTTATTATTTTATTACTCAGAATACAATGCTGAGATCTGTCTTCTCCAGATAGCCATGAAATGGAGAAAAACATGAACGTCATTGAAGGAAAAGACATCACTCCCCCCCCGCACGAAAAAGAAAAAGAAACAAAACTCACAAACTCCAGCAACCCCCCCCCCCCCCAACACTTCCCTTGCACAAAAACTAACAGATCACCCACCCGGACACGGCAGCTAAAACACCTCGCTGCTACCATCATGGAGAATGCACAAGAGCCCCAGAAGACACACCACCAGGTTCAGGAACAGTTACCACCCCTCAACCATCAGGCTCTTGAACCAGTGGGGTTAACTTCACTCTCCCCACCCAGGGAAAGCCTCCACAACCTATGGACTCACTTTCAATGACTCTTCAGCTCATGTTCTCACTATTTATTGCTTACTTAGTTATTATCATTAATTCTCTTTTTTCTTCTTCTGTATTTGCACAGTTTGTTGTCTTTTGCACATTGGTTGTTTGTCCATTCTGTTGGGTGCGGCCTTTTTATTGATTCTGTTATGTTTCTTGGATTTACTGTGTATACCTGCCAGAAAACGAATCTCAGGGTAGTATATGGTGACATATATGTACTTTGATAATAAATTTACTTTAAACTTTGGATTCCTCCAGCATTTTATATTTGTGTTTTCCAGCTTTGCAGCAACTGCAGAATCTCTTGGGTCTAGGTATGTACATCCTGTTCAACTGAGCCTTCCACTGTGTCATCTACTGTGTCACTGAGTCATTATTCCCTACTCTTCTGTTCCAAAGTAATGTGCTCCAGGTTAGTTGGTCCTTCCCTTCAAACTTCTCGAATCTACTCCGCACCCTTCTCCAGTCTCACTCATATGACCTTCTTACCCCTCTGCAATTTAGTGACACAGTAAATGTAAGTCAAAGAACTGCAGATGCTGCAAACCTGAAATTAAAACAGAAAATGCAGGAAACACTCAGTAGGTCAGGCAGCATCTGTGGAGAGAGAAAAAGAGGCAACATTTCAGGTCGAAGACGCCTCTGCTTCTGTAGATGATACCTCATCTGCTGAATATTTCCACTAGTTTTTGTTTTTATTTTAATGTGTACAATAACGCCCTTCCCTTGGACAACATCGGTGGTGTGGAGAGGGGAGACTTGCAGCATGGGCAACTGCCAGTCTCCCACACAACCCTGCCCAGGCCTCAGTCATCATTGAAAATCAATGGACAGCCGAAGAAGAAGAACCCCAACTGCAGCTAACTAGTATCTTCTACAGTCTCTTATATTTTTACATTTACTTACAGTTCTTATATTTTGAACCTTGACGAATGCACACATCTCTTTTGCCTTCTTAACTTCATCTACATGTCCTGTTGCCTTGAGGCAGGGGTTCTTCAATGGTTCAGTGGTTCTATTTTACATCAGAGAATGGATACAGCACACAACCTGAAATTCTTACTCTTCGCAGACATCCACAGATCAGAAGGACACCCCCCAAAGAATGAACGATAGAGAAACGTCAGAACCCCTAACCCCACCCTCACGCAGCAAAGCATCAACCCTCCCCCCTCCCCCCAAAAGCACCACAGCCCACAACCACCCACCATGCAAGTCACAGCAAAGCCCCCAGAGACAACGATCTGGAGTCCATCCCAACACCTCGACATCCCACAGACTCTCTCTCTCACTAACGAGGGAAAGGCAGATATCACTCCTGCCACAGTGAGGGGGGAAGCCAACAGCTTGTTATTTCAATATTGCAGCCTTAACCTTCTTTGTGCCGTGGACCCCTTTGGCAGTCCACTGAAGCCTGTGCACCCCTTTTCAGAATAATGTATTTAAATATATAAAATCAAATATGTCGGATTACAAAGTAAACCAACTATATTGAAATACCAAAAAAAAACATAATTGAAGGAAATGCTAAATTTCAGCTGGAGCTTAGTGAAAATAAAAATGTAAATATTTTCCCATCCAACTTTATGAACCCCCCCCCCGCCCCCCCGCAATCTATCCACGGAACATCAAGTGGTTTGTGGACCCCAGTTTAGGACCCCCCACCTTAAGGGATCTCAGGACATATGTTTCAAATGGACAAATGAATGTTTTAAAAAATATATATATTGATATTTGCAATGCCTGAGAGTCGCCGTGTTAAAAAAAACACAGATGAGCCTGTGACAAATTATTAACATAAATTATGATTTTCAGACTGCTGATTGAGCCAGTTCTGGAGATTGATTGAATTAGGAAATTAGTCCCAGTGCCCACACCTGAATTAATTATGCAAATACGAATCACTGAATAACAAAAAATGTATTCCACGCTCTGTGCCCTGAATGAGAGGTATTAATAAATAAACTCTGCAGTAAACAAGCTGAAGCTTCTAAAGCCAAAAGGTAGATATATTGTGTGGCGCCACGTTCTTCCATCCAACTACAAACCAAATTTGATGAATAGTCCGGGACTCAATACCAGTTGCACAAAGTCTACAATTTAATTCCTGGGGCCTCTGCCCAGCTGAGGGTGCAAACACCCGTCAAACAGAATTAGGGCGGCACAGTAGCGTAGAGGCTAGCGCGACGCTATTACAGTTTGGGGCGTTCGTGAGCACATGGTTTCCTCCAAGTGCCCAGGTTTCCTCCCAAAGACCAAAGACATACTGGTTAAATAGGTCATTGTAAATTGTCCTGTGATTAGTCGAGGGTTAAATAGGTGGACTGTTGGACGGTGTGGCTCACTGTGTTAGAAGGGTCTGTTCCGTGCTGTAACCTCTTCTATCATCTTCATTCCTCCTCCCCCCCCCCCCCCCACCCTGTACAAAGGTCACAGGCCTAAAGCAGCGATTCCCAACCTTTTTAATGCCATGGAGCCTTACCATTAACCGAGGGGTCCATGGACCCCAGGTTGGGAATCCCTGGACTACAGGGAGGTCTTCGCTGTTTCAGGGTCTACTTCAGTCAGACGTAAAGGGAACTTGTCTGAGCCGGTCCCAGTCTGAAACTGGGAATGTGGCAAATGTGGGTCCCCTTTAAATGGCTAGACTTTCAGGAGTGTACTCTACCTCACAGTGCCCAGCCAATGAACCAGCACACCCCCATTTTAAAAGTCTCACCCAAATCCAAACACCACCTTCACTCCTGCACCTTGCAACCCATGGTCCATTCACCTTAACCCCAATCTCCCCCCTCCCCTTGACCCCGGGATGCAGACTCGGGGGGTGAGGGAGGGTGAATAGAGGGGAGGTTGTTGGGCTGGAACATCAAAAACATTAACTTGGCTGGCTTCTGCTTGACTGTAATCTGATATTAAACTGGTAGAACTGCCTTTAAAAATAGGAAACAGCAAAAGGAGCTGAAAGCTGGCCAGCACCCGTCACGAAGGACCGTCAACACCCGAGACATGCTCTCTTCTCATTACTGCCATCAGGGGGGAGGTACAGGAGCCTGAAGACACGCACTCAACACTTCAGGAACAGCTTCTTCCCCTCTGCCATCAGATTTCTGAATGGACATTGAACTCTTGAACACTACCTTGTGGTTCTTGATTTTTTTTTTGCACTATTTCTTTATTTTGTAATTTAGAGCAATTTTTGTCTCTCTGCGCTGCCCTGCTGCCTCAAAACAACCATTTTAGATTGTATACTGATAATAAGCCTGATACTGAGAAAATAAAGAGCACATTAGACTTCTGAAACATAAAATATATGGTGCTTCCTAGAATGGAGATGACATGAACCCTTCCACCCAAGAAGATATTCAAGGCGACCAACGTCAGAGTGGGTCTGATCCCTGGAGCAGTAGAGGGTCATCGTTCGGGGGTCCTCTTTAGGGAGCTATTCTCCTTGTGCCTGACCTCGCACTCCCAGCATTGAAGACAAGCTATCCAACAGGCTGCTCACAAAGGCTCCAGAGAATCTAAAGCAGGAAGGATTTGCGCTACAAAGAATGCACATACTTTCTCACCTAGACCAGAATCCTGAACTGCATTAGAGAAAAGCAACAACAAAAAAAAAGCCTTTGACTGCAGTCCCGAGACAATAAATGATGTTTAATTTTAAATATTTTCTCCATTTGAAAAATCATTCACAGAGCCTTGAGTAGACTTTCCAGTGAAACCCAATGGCAGCTGTAAGCTCAAGGCTATCTGCTCTCAGGGCAGAACCAGTGTAACAGGAGGAAGTCATTCGTGCCATTAAACAGTCATTCAATTAGACCTTGATCATTCCTAAACTCATCCCGCTGCTTTAGAGCCTATTAATGAGTTATCCATACCTGGCCTCGAGCTGGAATGCTTAGCCCCCTGCTCTGCTCGCCTTATACTTATGTCTGTGAGGCTACGTGCGACTCCAGCCCCTCATACGAGTTTGCTGACAACACCACTACCGTCGGCCGAATCAAAGGTGGTGATGAATGAACATATAGAAGGGAGATTGAAAACCTGGACGGAAGAATCCACAACTACAACGTCTCACTCAAACCAAACAGCTGATTGTTGACTACAGGAGGAGGAATCCCGAGGTCTGTGAGGCACTCCTCATCAAGGTATCAGCTGTGGAGAGGGTCAGTAACTTTCAATTACTAGGCATTATGATTTAAGAGGATCGGTCCTGAGACCAGCATGTAAGTGCCATTACAAGGAAGATACAAAGTTTCTCAGAAGTTTGCAAAGATTCTGCACGTCATCTAAAACTTTGACAAAGTTCTACAGATGCGCAGTGGAGAGCATCCTGGCCGCTGGCATCACTACCTGGTATGGAAACGCCAACACACAAAAATGCAAAAGCCCACAAATTAAGGGATACAGCCTAGTCCACGGCAGCAAAAGACCTGCCACCATTGAGCGCACCTTCAAAGCGCACTACCACAAGAAGGCAGCATCCTTCATCAAGCACCCCCACCATCCATGGCCAAACTCTCTCCTCACTGTTGCCATCAAGAAGGAGGCACAAGATCTCAAGGTCCCATGTCACCAGGTTCAGTAACAGGTATCGCCATTCAATCATCAGGTTCCTGAACTTCACTCACCTCAACACCGAGCTGATTCCACAGCCTACGGACTCACTTTCAAGGACTCTACATCTCACGTTCTCAGTATTACTTATCCATCTATCTATTTATTTATTTACTTGCTTGTTTACTCATTTATTTATTTACTTGTTTACCTGTTACTTGTTTATTTATTTATTTCTACTACTACTACTATTTGATTTTTTTTTGTATTTGCACATTTTAATGGTGGCTTGTCAGTCTTTGCTTATGTGTGGGTTTTCTTTGATTGTATCACATTTATTGGGTTACTGTAAATGCCTGCAAGAAAATGAATCTCAGGGCAGAAGAGGTGAGATTTGGTATTTGGTACTTTGATCCAGTTCCTTAAACTCCTTCTATGCTCTACTACATCTGTAGGACCAAACCCCTCCTCATCAATGGGCTGGTCCAAAGACATCACACAGCTCACATTCTGTCCATCCCAAGGTGAAGTAATTCTTGTCCTCCGGGAATAATTCAGACGTCTAATTCTATAATGCAGCTAAAAGCTATTCCCAAAATGTCTTCACAGAGCCTTGTTACTTATTTTTTTTAAAATGAAGGCCTCTCATTGTTTTCAGTTGAATATTCCAGCAGCTTATTGATTAATTCTACGCAGTTAATCACTTTGCTCCGTACAGTCACCAAGACATGGAAATAGCTTCAACAAATATGTGTAGCTCTCTTGTGATGTGTAACTCCTTACCCGGTCTTTCCCAGTCGCAATCTGGCCTTATGTTACAGGAGCTCGCTTCGCACTAATCAGTGTTGGTGTCCATGTTACATCCATGACAGATAATACACAGATAAACTTTTCTTCATCTGTGGGGGAAAATGTTTCACAAAATTACTTTACAATCAAGGCGAAATTTTGTCAACTGTTAAAAACAACTGAGCAATGGTGAATACAATCTAAGACTTAGAACTGTCCAATTGGAGCTTTGCAGATCAAAAGCTGCGCTTCGGCCAATTCAAGAAATTCCTTTTTGATGCTAATGTACCTCCCTGAAGTAGCCCTCCCCTGAAATCACAGTACCCCAACTAAACTGAGGAAGTACGTCTGAGAGGAACTTCCAAAACAAAACTGGGAGCATAAATCATTTCAGCAGCTTCAAGTAGACAGACCACCAAGTGAGATGCTACCTTCTGCTGGTCCCTTCACACCCCTGTTTCGTTGCTGGGATTTCAACTCATTTGTCCTTCTCCTTGTTTCTCCAGGACGGTCTGTGCACCCGTCCTGGCTCTGTACATTGCTATCAAATCAAATTCTTCGGCTAATTGCCACAACATCTCTTGTAAAATTTGATGCGGAGTCAAAAAGTGCCGAAACAGGCCATTCAGCCCATTGAGCTGGCGCCAACCATCAATCCCACCCTAATCAATTTTTACTCCTCATCAACCCCTCCCAGTTCCGGCAATTTCCAGTGGCCAAGTAACCTATCAGCCAGCCCGTCTTTGGCACGTGGGAGGAAGCCTGCCTGAGGTGAAGTATTTTGGAACATTTTTCTCTTTTTAGGACTCTATATAAAAGGAAGTTGTTGTTGTCAGAATTGCAAATCAAAAGGATGCTCTAACCTTTACTTTGCATTAGGTGAACAACGTGCAGAAATCTGTAATAATTTTATAGGTTAAAAAGAAAAGGACTGGAAAGGTTAGGTAAGTTATATCTCTGTAATGGTGGCAGACAGATCATGATAGATGACAGCAGTTATGTCTGCCTGGTGTTTGCCAGAATCATTTTGCTACAATATTTGCATTAGAAGAAAATTTAGATGCCTGGATTCTGACAGCTGATTCCCATCCAGAGTCATTTAGATATCAGCTGAAATTATTCATCGCTGGTATTTCCTATATAATGATAGATGCGAACTGTTCATATTGTCACCATGCACCATTCTGTACAAAACTACACAGCTTGACTCATCTGCTGCTGGGCAGATGAAACTATCAAAGAGACGAGCCATATGAACAGGAAGACTGGAATTTCAAACCCATTAATTGTTCCATATCTGCTTTGTTAACACTCTAACAAGATCTCCCTCCAAGAGAGCCACAACCTTGTAGGGTTCGGAGGCCTGCGTGCTTCAATGACCCGGAGATCTATGCTGGCTGGAGTCAGGGCTTTATGCTTTGGCTCTGGGTAAGGTCACCCGTGCCAAAAAGGTCAAAGGGTAGAGGCCAGTGGTCCACCGGTCCTCCAGATTCAGGGGTTCAGCCCAGGGCTAACAACTCTGACTGATCAAACAAAACCGTTACGGAAACAGCAATGAAGAATCCTTCTACATTTGAGTGTGATGGCATTTCTGAATCTCTACCTAGGACCTGAATGACCGACTGTAGTGAAAACTGAGAGGAAACCTCTGACATGATGAAGGAAGCCCTGAACACCACCGGAGATAGTGGGCCTCCATAGCTGCTCTAAATGCCAGGAGTGTAATAGGCAGCAGGCAACAAGATCTCAGAGCTAACTTATTGAACTGTCAATTCATCTGTGACCTGGGTTATCGTAATGGAATCAGGTGCCTCCATAACCTCGTCTCCTCACCCCAGGTTTGCCAATAAACAGGGAAAAGGATTAAGAGATGACCCGGTCACTCTTGGAGAATTCATGGAGCCATACAGGGTGGAAACAGATCCTTCGGCCCACTTCATAAAATCCAGTCCCATTTGCCAGTATTTGACCCATGACCTTCTAGACGGCTCCATTGTAAAGGCCATATGTCCGGAAATCCAGGAGTCCACTGGAGACTGGAGGCTGCAGATGGCTTGTCTTGTGTTCTGAGGACGTTGGTGGTTGGGTGGGAGGGAAGAACGGGGTTTGTTCTGCTGTTGCTGCTTTGTCGCTTGGTATCTTCTGTTCTGTTGTCGCGACGAGCATGGTAGATGTCCGGAAGTCGAAGCCGAAACCTGGAGACTGGAGGCCAGAGGCCTGGCCTGCAGTTGGAGAACCGTCCCCGAGTGTGGTTGGGTGGGAGGGAGGAAAAGGGATTTGATTTGCTGTTGCTGTTTGTTGAGTCCCGTGCTGTTCTGCCGAGCACTGTGGGCGTGCTGTGTTGGTGCCAGAATGTGTTGGTTGTTAATGCAAGCACCACATTTCACTAAATATTTCGATGTACTTGTGGTAAATAAATCGGAATCTCAATCTGTGTACCTGTACAGCAGTATTTTAACAGTACATTCCATCAGGATAGCTTCCAAACTGATGGCATGAATAGCAACTTCTCTGACTTCCCCATTCTCTCTTTTTCCATTCCCCATTCTGGCCCCCTCTTCCTTCTTCTCTCTGCCCATCATCTCCCTCTTCCTTCTCTTTCTCCCATGGTCCACTGGGCTCTCCAATCAGATTCCTTCTTCAGATTCCACCTATCACCTTCCAGCTTCTCACTTCCCACCCCAACCACACACTTACCCCTCACCTGGTTATCATCTATCATTTGCCAGCTTGTGCTCCCTCCCCTCCTGCAACCCTCCTATCCTGGCTTTTTCACCCTTTCTTTCCAGTCCCGTTGAAGGGTCTCAGCCCGAAACATTTACTGTTCATTCCTCTCCATAGATGCTGCCTGAACTGCTGCGCTCCTCCAGCATTTTGTGTGTGTTGCCTAGAAAACAACGGGAGCATTCAGCAAGTCAGGCAGCATCTGAGTTCATCTGAAGGGTCTCAGATCTGAAACATTAACTCGGATTCTCTCTCCACAGACGCTGCCTGGCCTGCTGAGTGTTTCCAGCATTTTCTGCTTTCTGTTCAGGATTCCAGCATCTGCATTTTGGCTTGAACTTCAACATTCAGCTTGCCCTTCTAACTGACACTAATCACTCAGCAGCCCGGGATGTCCTTCCATCCTCGGAAGGGTGTTCATGAACCCCCTTTTAATTCATCCCATGCTTCTCTCAAACTCCGCCAGGGATGGTCCCAAACTCGGCTGTGAAAGGAGGAGGGTTGGGCATGGGGCCAGCAACCCCATCCCATAAAATAGCTATCGCTACAGAGACGCCAACAGAAGCTCCAAAGACTGGATGAGCTCTGAGAGAGAAAGGATCTTCGACGGGCACACTTGGAGACAACTTGAAAGACTGGCCCAGGACAGACTTTGATGAGCTGCTGGTGGTAGTCCATGGTGAATGTTGTCCAGACACAGGGTTGCAGCCCTTTCGTGGAACAGGTATCCCAAGATGCATCAGCCTGAGGCCTCAGGCTTAATTTAAATTGAAGGATTTACAGCATTTTCTGTTTTTGAGCAATTAAGTATACTTCTCTCACACACAACTGTGGTAAGGCTGCGTGAAATGGAAATTCCTAACTTTAACTAGCTATTGACATTGTAAGGAGTCACTGGCTGGGACTTATTTGCCTTCACATTCTGATCATTTGCATAGAGAACAGTGTAATCCATAATAATGGCCACACCCAATGCATAATTCCTAAATTTGATTTAATCTGCACAGACTCTTCGGAGTCTGCGAAAGCCACAAACGCCCACTGGTTTACCTTTTAATTCCATTAATTTATTAAGATGGTGCAATAAGAAAATTTGAAACGAGTGTAAACATTTTAGCCACAAAGTCTCTCTCAAACTAGGCAACCATGCCTTTACATCAATAGATTTTTTTGAACATTGTTAAAAAAAATTTAGACAGGAGGTCAACACATTGTGCATTAGAACAGAGAGTTACACACCAAATATTTATACTTAAGAGCTAATAATAAATATTGAGTAATCCAAGAGTGTGAATAGGTGAAGTACTCAATGCTTACCTTATTTCAGCCTGGGAATTATGGTGTGCGTGCTGCTACTGTAGGAATGCTAAGTGCATTCAATTAATTTAATTTGGCCACCATTTTATTACCTCTCCTGATATGTCAGTAATAAACAGGCTGACGCGTCTAACACACAGAATCAGAATCAGGTTTAATATCACTGGCATTTATCACGAAATTTGTTATTTTACAGCAGCAGAACAGTGCAATCCATAAAAAAATACTGTAAATTATAAGGAGGAATATATATATAAAATAGTAGTGCAAAAATAGTGAGGTAGTGTCCATGGTTACACTATTCTCTGCCAGCTTGTACTCCTTCCTTTCTACCCCCTTCCCCTTATTCTGGCTTCTTCCCCCTTCCGTTACAGTCCCGATGAAGGGTCTCGGCCCAGTTCATTCTCCGTTCAGAAAGCAGATGGCGGAGGGGAAGAAGTTGTTCCCAAAACGTTGAATATGTGTCTTCAGGCTCTTGGACTTCCTCTCTGATGGTGGCAGTGAGAAGAGGGCATGTCCTGGGTGACGGGTGGGGGGGGTCCTCAATGATGGACACCACCTTTTGAAGATGTCCTCATGGAGAGAGTACCTTCATGCAAAAGTAATGGATGCTTGCAAGTTTAATCCTTCCAGACACCAATATAAGGTGTTTGAAATTCTCCAGAAGTGGAAAGATTCGTGAAGTTCCTTCTCGACCATAGTGGATTACAAGTACATGGCTGGTAGCTCCATGTTTAAGACAATGTAGACGATCTGCATTCTGATGGTGGGGAATTGGAGTAGCTCCAAATAATAGTGCCATTGTAAAACTAACTGAGTTTACCAACTTCCTATTTGAAACCCATCAAATCAGGCACAATATGGAAATTAGTGGGTACAAAGGGCTGGAAATAACACTGCTTGTGTTAACAGCCAACACAACCTTAGGATGTGCTGGGGGCTGCCTGCCAGTGTTTCTTCACATTTTGGCACCAACATAGCATGCTCAGGATGTTCAGCAGAACAACACAAGCAACAACGACAACAACAGGACAGCAACAAAGCAAAACGACAGCAAAACAAGCCCCTATCCACCCCCACCCACCTAGCCACTCACACACACACAGACAGGCCTGCGATCCCAAAGACAGGACCCCAAACTCTTCAGGACTCGAACCGTGGACTCAATGTCCTATGGGCTCCACAGCCCTTGTAACTCCTGCCCACATGGATCTCCAATCCTGGAAACTGCTGATTCAACGAACTGGGGGAGATGGTTATCAACCCTTGTCCTCGCTGGCCTTCATCCACCTGCAGATCCGACATCCGTCCATGGGGATCTCTGGCCTTCAAACTGCAGAGTGCCCTGAGGTAAAATGGGCATGTTTGTGTCTAACATGGCAAGGAATGTACTCTTGCTTCTCTCAGTTTCTCTCTCCTTTTTGATTGCAATTCTTCCCCAAGTGATTTTATTTATTTATTATTGTTTCTTTATTTTATTGAGATACAGTTCGAAATAGGCCCTTCCAGCCCTTCCAGCCCCACTGCCTAGCAAACCCCCGATTCAACCCTAGCCGAATCACGGGACAACTTACAATGACTAATTAACCTACCAACCGGTAGGTCTTTGGACTCTGGGAGGAAACCGGAGCACCTGGCGGAAACCCACGCGGTCACAGGGTGAACGTACCTTAACAGACAGGGGTGGGAATTGAACACGGGTCACCTGTGCTGTAAAGTGTCATGCTAACCACTACGTGCCTCACCAGCGAGTTGTCCGAAACCGTGGAAGATTTAACTGCGGCTCCACAGCCTGATCTAAATGAACCGAAGGCAGGGAACACTGAAGACCCTTCAATTTAAATGAAGCCCAAAGCACCTTGGGATACCTGCCCCACAAGGGGGGCTCCAACCCTGTGCCTTCCTTGTGCTGCCAGTGCAATCATTGTCACTCAGAACTCAGCAACCAGTTCCAGTGCTAAACCCAACATGTAGGCACTTGGGAAAAGTCTAAAGAGCAGAGAAATGAAGAACTAGTCTAATCCACTTGGCACAGCCGATCATCTCTGAGTGGTGCTACCGACTGTGTTGCTACGACACAGAAAAGCAATCCGTAAGGAAAGATCCCCCTTCCACCACCTCCACCCCACCCCCAAAACACCTAAAACTTTGACAAATGTCTACAGATGCAGAATGGAGCTTCCTGTCTGGCTCCATCATGGCCTGGTATGGGAACACCAAACAGAAGTGTCTACAAAAAAAATGGTGGACACAGCCCGGCCCATCACAGGCAAAGCCCTCCCCGCTGCTCAGCGCCACCCTCTGCCTCTCAGACAGACAACCCACTCTAAAGGCTCGAATCAAAAAGAGCCGGACTGACCGTCCCACCCTGCATCACCGACAGGTACTGCCTTTCAAAGGAGGATGCGCAATTCAGCTCCCTACCGCCATTTGCTACGCACCGAATTCAAGGGCAGGAGGAGGTTATGCTGCAACTGTACAGGGTGCTGGTGAGGCCGCACCTGGAGTACTTTTTTAAGGAAAGATACCCCGGCTTTCCAGATGGTGCAGAGGAGGTTCACCAGGTTGATTCCAGAGGTGAGGAAGTTAGTCTAGGAGGAGAGATATCCAGTGAGTATCGCCTGGGAATACACTCACTGCAATTTAGAAAAAATGAGAGAGAAACATATACAGTTATGAAAGGAACAGTTGAGACAGAAGCAGGAAACCCACTGGGAGGTGAGACAAGAACTAGGGACATGGCCTCAAGTTCGGGGGAGTAGATTTATTTATTTATTGTTATTTATGGAGATGTGGGATGGGCCCTTCCAGCCCTTTGAGCCCCAGCGCCCAGCAATCCCCCGATTTAATCCAAGCCAAATCACGGGACAATTTACAATGACCAAGAAACCCACCAACCAGAATGTGGGGGGAAACTGGAGCAGCCCGAGGGACGGGTGTGGTCACGGGGTGAACGTACGAGCTCCTTACAGATGGCGGTGGGAATTGAACCTGGGTCGCCTGGTAGGATGCAGACGGGGAGGCAAAACTGCTTTTTTCCCAGAGAGTGTTGGATCTTTGGAATTCTCTGCCCAGGGAAGTAGTAGAGGTTACCGCTTAATGATATTTAAGACACAGTTAGATAGATTTCTTGCATTATAGGGGAATTAAGGTTTATGGGGAATAGGCAGCTGAGTCCACGGAAAGATCTGATTGAAAGACAGAGCAGGTTCAATGGGCCAAATGGCCTTCTGCTGCTCCTAGTTCTTATGTACTCTCAGCTAAACAGAAAACGAAACGAGGCATTTTGAAAGACTGAGAGCCTAGACTGCAGAAAGGAAAAGTAACCGGCCATTTGTAAAAACATTGGAAATATGATAAATTAAATGAAAGTCTGAAACAAAGGAAGCGAAACAAAAGTTAATAAAAAAAGATGCAGAAGAAGCAAGTTTGTTAAAGTACAGACTTAAGGTCTAGAAGGTGGACTTTAAATTCATGTTGGGGTACTTTCCCTTAGCAAAGCAGGACACTGAACAAGCACAGAAGAGTTATTTGATGTTGTGGTGTTCACTAAGCCTGACAAGTAGTCTGCAGACGTTTCATCACCAGTCAAGGTGACATCCTCAGTGCGGAGTTGTTGGCGTTCTCTCTGGGAGTGCTCGCGTTTATATAGGCCCCGTTCACTTGCCCCGGCCCTAACCGGGTACCCTTTCAGTTGACCTTTGAATCCCATTGTCTCTTCGTGGTTTGAGGATGGCGTCTATTGGATATGAAACCAATCTTAACCCAAGCGACCAATGTTCATCACCGTCCTAAACAGAAGAGTTATTTCCGATGCAACACACACAAAATGCTGGAGGAACTCAGCAGTCAGGCAGCAGCTATGGAGATGAATAAACTGTCAATGTTCCGGGCCGAGACCCTTCATCAGGGCCGCAGGAAAAAGATGAGAAGTCAGAGTAAGAAGTCGGCGGGAGGGGAGGAATAACTATGAGGTAGTAGGTGTTAGGTGAAACCGGGAGAGCGGGAGGGGTGGTAAAGCGCTGGAAGGTCGATTGGTGAACGGGATAAAGGGCTGGAGAAGGGGGAATCTGATAAGAGAGGACAGAAGATCAATCATCTTCCCAGCTCTTAACTTCACCTGCCATCTTGTACTTTTTCCTCCCCCTCCCCCCACCTATTCACTCTGACTTCTCCTCTTCCTTTCCAGCCAGGATGAAGGTTCTCGGCCCGAAACGTCGACCGTTCAGTCATCTCCATAGATGCTGTCTGACCTTCTGAGCTCCTCCAGCGTTTTGTGTGTGCAGCTTTGGATTTCCAGCATCTGCAGATGTTTGTGTGTGAGTGACCTCTGAAGCCTCGGCTCATGCCCAACCCTCGACCAGTGCCAACAGAATTGAATTAGCCACTGGCCACCCACGGGATCCTGCTGTGCAAAGGCAGCCAGCTCCCTTTCCTCGCTGTCCGCACCTCAGAACCATTTCAACGACGGGAGGGCATTCTGAAATAGTTCAAGAAGCAGTACAGCAATTGAACTTCTTTACTTTTGCATCGCTGGTGTGAAATCAAGGAACCTACTCGACAGAGGATTGGAAAATGGAAATGGAGAAGAGCTTCAAACTCGAACTTAGTTATAACTGTATTGCAAACAGAATGTTGGTGCATTGTACAGTTCACAATAGGGGTGTTGGTGAATAAGATTATACTGTTCCACAGACGATATTCCCCGATGACCCCAGTGCAAAGAAAATCTTGGGAGTTTCACAAACCGGACAGACTACTGGATCAGACAGCGATCACATCAACTTTGAGCAGATGATATCCCAATCGCATTTTTTTAATCTCCCCAATCAACTTATCGCATATTAGTTCAAAGGAATGTTTCTATTTTCTTTAGAACTAGCAAAAAGATTTTAAAGAATGCACTCTGTGCAGTTTGTGAGATATTTGCTTTGATTAGGAGTCAAAGTCCGTCTTATAAGGAAATAGTCCTGCTTTCTTAGCTCCTACCAATAAGTCAAACTATTGTTAACTTTGAGACCATAAAAAGGAGCAAAGGGAGCAGAAGAAAAGTTGGATGAACACGTTTTCTTTTAATTAATACAGTTTACAACATGAATTGTTAAATATTTAATAAGCAGGCACAAAAGTATTAACTTCAACATAATGAGAAAGGTGGGGGGTTGCCATGGTAAACTGTACCTCATTATGGTGACCCACCCATTTTTAATGTGATTCATACAGTTATTGTCTTTTAATTAGCACAACACACTCTATCCCACAAAAGAGAGAGAAAAAAAGTTACTGGCAGTTTCTGGCTAAACAGCCCATTGAACTTTAATCTCACAAATCCATCCCAAACCAACTAAATTTTATAGTCATTGAAGAGAACTTTGGACAGAGGTCATAAAATGTCCCTTTTTTTCCCTCCATTTTAAACAATACCAGCTCATTTCCTGTTCAAACTGAAAGTGCAGTAGACAAGGAGAAATTCCTATATTTTGTGCTTTTTTTTGGTGTTGTTTATATCTTATTAACTACCTGTGGAATGGGTGTGTTTGTTTCAGTGTGCACATGAACTCATGCTCAAAAAATGTGATGCTAAACATTTTCATGCCATGACATATCAGACTGATTTAATATTATGTTTCCTCTTTTTTTGATGAAAATATGCGACTCGCGATTCTGTAGTCTACCTCAGTGTGTTATTTCATTAGGCCATTTATTATTGCTTTACTCGATCACCAATATTACAGCCAGCCTAGCATGTTCTGCTTTGTCTCGGGATTACAAAATCTGCAGCCCTGTGCACTTTTAGACATTTCTGTGTAAATCAACAGATCTGGTGAAAATGAAGATGGCATCTATTGTTTCTAGCTTATTTTGTAAAATACCAAAGTAAACTATGTTAAGCCCGCGGAAAATTTTGTGCGTATTTCCTTCTAAGTGCTTATTTAAAGATTATCTACATTTTATTGTATTATTGACCTTTCTGATGAAACCTGCATTGCTGCGGACTGGTGCTGGTAAGTTCGCTCGTTATGTGACGTGTCATATGGCGTGGGCAATCGTGGTTTTAGCAAATTTTTCCACGGAAGCGGTTTGCCGTTGCTTTCTTCTGGGGAGTGCCTTTACAGGACAGGTGACAACCCCCCACCAGCCATGATCACTGTCTGATCCAGTAGTTTGTCCATTTCACGAAACTCAGAGATTTCTTTGCACTGGGGAGATCGTCTGCCTGGCGCCAGTGGTTGCATAACCAGGATTTGTGATCTGCACCGGCTGCTCATACGACCATCCACCACCTGCTCCCATGATTTCACGTGATCCTGACTGGGGGGGCTAACTAGGTGCTACACCCTGCCCAAGGGTGACCTGCAGGCTAGCAGAGGAAAGGAGCACCTTACGCCTTCTTTGGTAGAGACATATCTCTACCCCGCCATCCCATTGATAAATGGAATTAGTATTAATAGGCATTAATGCTTTGCATACAAAAGTTGGGCTGAACGGCATTTTGCATGACACTGAAAATTGACAATGCATATTACATGGGATGCAAATCTGAATCCACTCAGTGGTCACTTTATTAGATACACCTGCCCATTAGCGCAAAAACCTAATCAGCCTATCATGTGGCAGCAACTCAATGCATAAAAGCATGCAGACATGGTCAAGAGGTTCAGTTGTTGTTCAGACCAAGCATCAGAATGGGGAAGAGATGTGATCGAAGTGACTTTGGCCGTAGAATGTCAGATAAGGTGTATTGAGTATCTCAGAAACAGTCTCTAAAGTTTACAGAGAAAAATACATCCAGTGAGTGGCAGTTCTGTGGGCAAAAATGCCTCGTTAATGAGAGAGCTCAGAGGAGAATGGCCAGACTGGCTCAAGCTGACAGCAAGGCAACAGAAACTCAATTAACCACGTGTTATAACAGTGATGTGCAGAAGGGCATCTCTGAACCCACAACGTTTGAAGTGGATGGGCTACAGCAACAGAAGACCACGAGCATACACTTTGCAGCCACTTTATTAGGTACAGGAGGTACATAATAAAATGGCCATTGAGTGTATAAGAATCAGCATCATAGGGTTATGTAGCAGAAATGAAGGCCATTCGGCCCAAATGAGCTAGTCCCATCTGCCTGAGATTGGTTCCCGTCTCTCAAAACCAGGGATTTCCAACTTAGGTTCAATGGACCTCTTGCTTAATGGTATTGCTCCGTGGCATAAAGAAGGGTTGGAACCCTGCTCTAATCCTTTCCTTTCTATGTGCCTGCATTTTAAAGTCATTAAAGACACTTATATATTGGATAATTCTATTTTTTGCATGGATTATTTGCAGTATATTTCTGCATACCTCTTTCTACATTTGACCGTGTCAAGACACACACACAATGGTTCAGAAACAGCTTCTTCCTCTCTGCCATCAGATTTCTGAACGGTCCACGAACCCATGAACACTATCTATTTAATTTTTGTAATTGGTCAATTTTTATGCCTTTGCAATGTGCTGCTGCTTCAAAGCAACAAATTCCACATCAACTGCCTGTGATAATAAACCTGATTCTGATTGTCTCAGTTTTGAATGAACTTAATGAGTCAGCCTCCACAGCTCTCTAGGATACAGAATTCCAAAGATTCCCCACTCTCTACGTCAAGAAATTTGATTTTCATCCTAACATTAAACCCCCTTGATTTTAGACTCCTCCCTCAAGGAAGCACCTTCCCTGCCTCCCTGTCATATCACATTGTAGGCCTTATAAACATCGCAAAATTACGGTAGTTTTAGACCAGCCACTAGATCAGACGTGATGGCAATCTTCCTGTCTGCAGAAGATCGTGCTACGTAGCTGGCCAACTGTCAGGCAGCCCTGTGATGGGATGTCCAACACGACGAGCGCATTGCTTCGTCAAAGACCACCCCGCAGTTTAACGTTCTTATTCAAGCTAAGCAACAGCAGCCCCTGATTATGTCCTTAAAAATAAAAATTCAACTTGCCTAAATTTTAAATGTATAGTCTTGTATAGTCTTGCCATTGAATGTGTTAATGAAGAAACACATACATTAATATATCACAACTTTTAAAAATATTTTGATAACTGTATTTCAATATAATTGGCTTCTTTTGCAATCCGATGTATGTCATTTTATATATTTAAATACAGTATTCCGAGAAGAGGTCCATAGGCCTCACTGGACTGCCAAAGGGGACCATGGCACAAGAAAGGTTAAGAATCCCCGACCCAAAGGTTCATCAAAATCTCTTGCTTAAGCAATCAGGGGTTCCCAACCTGGGGTCCATGGATCCCTTGCTTAATGATATTGGTCCATGGCATAAAAAAGATTGGGAGCCCCTGATCTAAAGACTACAAGTCTTAGTTTACTCAATCTCCCCTCGTATGACAAGCCCGTCATCCATGAAACCAGTCTTGTGAATCTTCAATGCATTCCTTCTACAGAAAGTCTAAGCTATTTTGGGCAGGGAGCCCAGAAAATACTCCAGGGATGGTCTCACCAAGACCACACATAAATGCTGTAAGACATCTCAAGTTCAAGTTTAATTATCATTCAACCATACATGAATACCCATGAATACAGCCAAACAAAACAGCGTTCCTCCAGGGCCAAGGTGCAAAACACAGTAGTGACAGTCACACAGAGCACATACAAGACAGCAGTAAACATACAGTCATACAAAATATATATATTTTGCACTCCGCAGATGAACCCCACATGCCAGCAATTCTGTTTGTCTTCCACTGAGTGAACACTGGGGGGGGGGGGGCAGCACCAATGGGAGGGGCCAGCCCTAATTCAGCATGGACACCGCCTCCGGCGTCTCCCCTCCTGGACTGCTGTAACAGGCATGCCCATGGCATGAGGCCTAGTTCTCACTACAACTACAACCTTGCTACGCAGTCTCGCCAATAAACCAGTGAACTGGACTTGCTGTATTTCACCATACCAATGTCCAGCAGGGTCTTGCGATCGCAAGAAAGCATCCAAGACAATCTCTGCTGGACTACACACTGCCTTTTGTGCACTAACTCCGATGCCTCTCTGCAGCAGGTAGCAACGCGGTCTGCACCAAGTCCAGCTCCTTCATCAATAAGCAACTCACTGATGAGGTAGACCTGAAGTACTTGAAGTTCTTAATGTTCAGCACTGTCCTGCGATTATAAAAATGACGTTTAAAAAAGACAAAAATGCCGCCGGTTGGCCTTGGGCAGGCTGCTGCTTCCAGGTGTCCTGGAAGAAGATGGTGACTTTATTTGAGGAGGTTTTGAGTATTTGAGTATTACCTCAATACTCAAACCCTCCTGTAAAAAAATCGACATACCAGTCGCCCCTTCAAATCGCTTGTGCGTTAAAATTTCTTAAAAAGTGGGGTTATACTTCCACACGAAATTCATGGGAATAATTCCAGAATCTGTGGGATTTTGGAAGACAAATGCCACTAACCCTCTAGCTTTCAAACACCTGGGACGTAGATGACCAAGTCCTTGGGATTTATTGGTTATTGGTCCCACCTGCTTCCTTATACTTTGTTTTACTGATTCTAATTTCATTCAATTCCTCGTTTTTATCAGACCCTTAGTTCTTTGGCATTTCCAATACATTTTTTTTTGTGTTTTCACCTGACAGACACAAAATAGTTTATTTAATTTCTCTGCCGTTTCCTTATTCCATATTTGTTCTCTCTGGTATTTTTTTAAAATCTGCCTTTTAAGATCTTCTAATTCAGATTAACGTTTCTTGCCAGACATTTGATCTTGCCAGGATTTCTTTCTCTTGATCCTACTATGCATGAGTTCCAAAATAATCCCAATCCCCGGGCCTGTGGCTATTTCTGGCAGGTTTCTAAGCTTTTTCGTTGTACTTTATAGTATCTTCAACTTTTGACTCTTTACCTGTTAAGTTTTTGTGCCTTAAATGTTAAGCCTTTTTCTGTAAGCAATACTCTGATCACCGTTACACCTTTCTGCATGTTTTCCCAATCAACCTCCCTTCTCAGCTATTGGTGCACAGCCTTCTGGGATAGCGGCCTTGCAGGAGAAGTCGATCGAGAATGGTTTAAGTCACTTGGATGTTTCTGCATTCACCTCAGGCAAAGAGCTCTAGACCCCCAAGATTACGAGGAGGAAAATAATTATCTCCTCAAAATCCCCCCTGCCAATTATTTTAAATCTATGCACCTCTCAGAGGAGGAAAAGGCTTCAATTAGTGATTACAATCATGAAGTCATAGGGTTGATGCCAGGAATTATTTTCCTCACCAAATAGTCAAACATATCTCAGGATTGTGCAGCACAGAAACAAGACCTTTGGCCTACCATGTCCCCATCTAGATTAATCCCACTTACCCACAATTAAGCCCATAGCCTCCACTGCCTTGTTTTTGAATTCCAAAGATCCACCTCTCTCTGCGTCGAAGACTGAACGTGAGATTATTCCAGCCCATTCAAAATGGATATACAGTATGTATTTTCACATAAGATAGACTATTACAGGCTCTGGAATTAAACGGGAACTTGTGCAGGCTTCTAGAGAAAGGTTGCTTGCCTCGGGGGGAGCTGGAGGCAATCCTGCACTTTCCTCTGAAGGAACTGGAAGTTATTTTCCAGATATTTTCTCACCTCTCCCAGGAGATGACATGATTAGCTGGTGGGTGGAAGCTGAGAAGGTATATTACTGAGAAGGTCCGCAGGTTCAAAGTACTACAGTCATGATGAGACCTCTCTCAATTTGGAGAAGTAACTCCTCACATTCCATTTGGGTAACTTGCAACCTGGTGGCATGAACCTCAATTTTTCTAATTTCCAATAATTTCTCCACCATCCTCCTCCTCTTTTTCCATTCCCCATTCTGCCCCCCCTTAACCCCTTCTCCTCACCTCCCTCAGGTGCCCCTCCCCCTTCCCTTTGTCACACGGTCCACTCCCCCCGCCCAACAGATTCCCTTTTCCTTCAATTCATTACCTTTTCCACCTACCACCTCCCAGTTCCTTACTTCATCCCCAACCCCTCACCTGGTCTCACTTATCACCTGCCAGCCCCTTCCCCCTACTTTTGCCAGTCCTAAGGGTCTCGGCCTGAAATGTCAACAGTTTATTCCTTTCCATTGATGCTGCCTGAACCACTGAGATCCTCCAGCATCTTGTGTTTGTTGCTCCAGCTTCTGCAAAATCTCCTGTGTTCCCACGCCGTGTGACTATGACTCGACGCGAGGCCGTTTGACTGAGGTATATTGCAACGGAGAGTCTGCCTTTGAATTGAAATGCACTAGTAACCCGGAAGCAGTACAGTGCCAGAGATAAAAAGGAAGGAAAAGGGAAGAGAAGGATGTGAGGATGAAAAGAAAGGAATGAAGGAAGCAAAAAAGAAAGGAAGGAAGAAAGAAAGAGAAGGAAGGAAAGAAGCCAAGAAAGGAGCAGAGAGGTAGTGTTCATGGATTTATGGAATTTTCAGAAGTATGATGGCGGAGGGGAAGAAGCTGTTCCTACAATGTTGAGTGTGGGTCTTCAGGCTCCTCCCCAATGGTAGTAATGAGAAAAGGACATAACTCGGATGGTGAGGGTCTTTAACCTTCTGGAGCACTGCCTTTTGAAGACGTCCTCAATAGTAGGGAGGGTTGTACCCGTGATGAAGCTGGCAGGGCCTACAAGCCTCGACAATCCCCTCCGATCTTTCAAACCACACTAGTGATGGCTGACAGCTCTTGTTCATGCCAGTGACACCCCGGTGTTGTGTGCAACAGTGGAAAGTCACCGAGATTACCTTACTGTGGTACTGGGAAATTGACAGAGGAGAATCTCTGGAATAGAAAGGCTCAGACGTGCCCTTTTGTTCACAATGATGTTGCCTTAAACATTAATGAGGTGTTCTTTTGTCCCTCGTGTCAGTTTAGGCTTATGGGTTCATGTGATAGGCAGGTCTGAGCCGAGAAGGGTTAATCTGTCATGGAGTGGCCTCCTGGAGCAGGCAATTGCCAGCACTGCCCTCTCTCTCTGCACCAGCATTGAACGTGGACACTGCCCTGATACTGTGAACTGTTCTCAGATTTATTTGTCATGTGTACCTCGAAACATACAGTGAAGTGTGTTGCTTGCCTTAACCACCAACACACCCAAGGGTGTGCTCGGGGCTGTTCACAAGTGTTGCCAACACTGCCCGCCCACAAGTGCTTGGTAGAACAACACAGAACACAACAAAACAGCAGCAGAACAGGGCCTTTTCCTCCACAGCCCCCTCCCCACCCGTGTACAAACACGGACAGTCCTCCAACTCCAACACAGGCCTCCAGTTTCCAGTCTCCAGAAGGCTTCGACTGACCTTTGGGCTTTGACCTTTAGCATCTGACCCCACTCTAGCCGATGACAGGACTTCAGGCTCTCATGCCTCCTACGCACACAGACATCCAGTCCTGGGACCCACCAACACGGGACAGCACCACATTCACGGACAACCTTCGCCAATCGTCCACACGTGGCCTTCGAGTGTGGAACACGGAGCGAAGGCCTGGAATTCGATGTCCCTCGCCACCCATCCGTGCCACCGGACTTCTTGTGGAACTAAAGAATTATTTTCTATTTTGTGAAATATTCTGATACTGAGATTAGTAGATACAGAGAGACTATACTTGTCTCCACATCAGACCCTACAGACTCTGGAACGAGCTGGATAAAGATTTGCTTTATGTTTATAAACAGCTTGGAATCAAAGGACTGTGAGACATCCTTTGAGTCCTCTCTTGCAGATAATCCAGTGATACATCCAGCCAACTTTCGACAAAAATACTTGGAATTACCCAATCCACTTTAGTCACAAAAATTCTTGCAAAATAAACAGCTTGTTTGGGCTGGTAACCAAACGAAAATACCTACAGGTAGCTAAAATTATGGAAATGTACCTGGATTTCAACTTGATTGTTCATCTGGCTTCCCTGTAACTTCATTTCCTCCGATCTAACAAATTCTCTTAATTATAGACTCTGAGACATAGGAACAGAATTATGCCACTCAGCCCATCGATGCCTCTCTGACGTTCCCCTCTCAACTTCATTCTTCTGCCTTTTCCCTGTCACCTTTGACTCTCTTCCAAGCACCTGTCAATGTCCACCTTTAAATATACCCTATGCCTTGGTCTCCACAGCTGTCTGTGGCAAAGCATTCCACCAATTTACCACCCTTTGCCTGAAGAAATCCTTCCACATCTGTGTTCCATAGGGGTGTCCTTCTATCCTGAGGCAGGTCCTAGATTCTCCCACTATTGGAAACATCCTCTCCATCTCCGCTCTATCTAGGCCTTTCCCCCAGTGATTTCCTTGTCAGCTATGGCCTCACGCGCCCATCATCTCCCGCTTCTCTCACCACCGGTTTCCAGCAGCCAATTAATTATCGGCATGACTTGGAGATAACTCTGCCATGTTGGTCCCGAGCCTGGTTGCAAACGGAGGAGGGTTGAGGATGGGGCCAGCAACGGCATCCCATAAAAACCCAAAGCAACAGGAACGCAAACATAAGCTACAAAGACCTCATTCCTGGGCGAGGAAGGATCTTCGATGGGCTACACCTTGAAAGGATGGGCCCGGACCGAGGACTCTAGCGAGTTGCTTTTGGTGCCTTATACCCTGGTAAGGGGTGATAGGCTTAAGAAGAATATCTTAAAGATGGGGGGGTGGAAACCAGCACATCCTGGGGAAATCTGTACAGACATGGAGAGAACGTAAAACCTCCACACAGGTCAGAATCCAAACTAGGCCTCAGGACCCATGAGGCAGCAGCACTAATGGACTGTACAACTGTCCTGCCCAAGGTGGTGTGAGGAGAGGGCAGGGAGTCACCCCACAGAGAAGGACCAGAGATTGATGGTGATGAAAATGCAATGGTCCAGGGCAGTGGACAAAGCCTTACTGAATTCACAGGTTACATTCCTCCCCCGTACATCACAGGTACCTCCTCCAAAACAGAATGCAAGCTGAGTTCCTATCTTTTTCTTAACTTTCTAGATATTTACCTCAGTACTTACTGAAGCCCGACAAACCCACGATTTAAATCTTAAACATCAAACATTACGACACAGGCCCTTTGGGCCGGCCTCAATCCTGTGCCGACCTCTTACGACCAATCTAACCCTTTTTCTCCATTCTCCTATCGTCAGTGGGCCGAAGGGCCTGTTCTGTGCTATCCTCTTCCGATGTGAGGTACCAACCCCTCCTCCTCCTGCCCCATGAAGGTCAAATGCCCCAAATGGCAAACCCACCGGCCTGGAGGAAGCAAACGGGGCTGTCACTCTGAAGAACGCTGCAGGGATGAGGGAAGGCCGATGAAGGACAAGGATTTTAATCAACGCTCATAAAATTTATAAAGTAAATTTAGTCCAACTGTAAAATAAAACAAATATTGACTGCAATGTTTCAGGGCTTGCTGGTAAATCATTACTTTCCATGCTGTACAGGCAACCTCGAATGTGCAATAATGCATATTGCATCCTGATATACCACCCCTTTAATAACTTGTGTGATCCACAGTTCCACAATTTACTACTGTAATTCTAAACTGCAGTCAATATTTGTATTATATATATTCATCGTCTGTATAATTATCTCTGCAGTAGAGCCTCTGTATAACGCTGATACAAAAGGGATCTATAAGGAAGGGCAGTTATAAAGGGAATGCTTTTCAGAGTTAGTCTCAATATTTCATAAATTATGCGTTGTGCGGGAGGCTGTAATATATATCACGGCGCATGACAATGTGCGAGAGAAGCAGATCGCGCCACGTTGTGGATTAGCTTTCCTGTGTAGCTCCTGTCGAGGAGAGTTAGATTAAAGACGGACAGGCTTTTTTTTATGGGTGTTGCTCAGTGCCGCAGCCAGTAACACGTCATCTTCCCCCCCCCCAAATACAGTTTTAAAAAATATTCTTTATTTTATTCTGACCCTTCAAGCTGTGCCACCCGTCAGTCCCCCAATTTAATCCTGGCCTAACCACGAGACAATTTACAATGGCCAATTAACCTACAACTGGTGCGTCTTTTGAACTGTGGGAGGAAACCAGAGCACCCGGAGGAAACCCACACCATCACAGGGAGAATGTACAAACTCCTTACAGGCAGTGGCAGGAATTGAACCTGGGTTGCCTGTACCTGTAAAGGGTTGTGCTAATCACTACACTACTGTACCATTTCCTTGCTCTTCACACAATCAGAGGGAATTCCCAAGTTAAATGGAAGTACTTACAGCTGGTCAGGCAGCATCCGCGGAAAGGAAATCAAAGGCTCTTTGAGCCACGCCGCCCAGCGACCCACCGATTTAACCCTAGCCTAGTAACAGGGCAATTTACAGGAGTAATTAACCTATTGACTGGTACATCTTTGGAATGTGGGAGGAAACTGGAGCAGCTGGAGGAAACCTATGCGCACACAGGAAGGAACGTACACATTTTTTTTTACAGAGAGCGCTGGAAATGACTCTGAGCTCCAAACAGCCCGAGCTGTATTAGCATGGTGCTAACCGCTACGCCAAGTTAGCGTCACCTATCTTTGGAAACATTAACTTCCCACAGATCCTGGCTGACGTGACGAGTCACTTCCACTGCTTTGTTTTGTGTCCAGCGTCATAAAGTCATGCAGGACCACAGCACAGAAACAGGCCCTTTGGCCCATCTAGTCAGTGCTGATCTATTATTTTACCTGTGCCCTCTAAAAAAAACCCCGTAAAAATTAAGCCAACAGATAATCAGAGGGAAAATGGTTGAAGTCACACTTTGCACAAAGAAAGACTGTTGTAGTTGTTGGAGGTCAAAGAAGCTAGCTCCTGTGGGAACACTACAGGAAGGAGTTCTTCAGCAAAATGACCCAGGCCCAGCTGTTATATCAATGATCTTCAAAATTAATCACCCACCAGTTAAGCCACATTCTCACCGGCCACCTTATGGATCTCAGAAGCAAGTAAATTGCAAAGGTAATAAGACATTTAATGTCAAAAGTAGGAGTGATCGCTAATACTTGCACAGTGCTCAATTCACGTCAAAGCTCCTCAGAAAGTAAAGCAGGCCTAGTGAGCATACAGCAGGACAGCATTTGGCTATAGGCTGGTTAGAATAACCATCTTCAACCAGAGAGAAATTAACCACCTAGTCTTGAAATTAAATTCAAGATTTCAATATTCGAGATTATGAACACAAGAAAGTCTGCAGATGCTAGAATATTACTTCTGCCTGGATCCCCTCCTCCACTCTCCTCTCCAATCAGATTCCTTCTTCTCCCGCCCTTTCCCTTTCCCACCCACCTGGCTTCACCTATCATCCCACCCCCACTCTTTATTCTGGCGTCTTCCCCCTTCCTTCTCAGTCCTGAAGAAAGATAGTGGCCCTAAATGTTGACTATTTATTCATTTCCATAGATGCTGCCTGATTCCTCCAGCATTTCATGTGTGTTGCTTAAGATTCAAGATTGTTTAATGGAATTTCTAGTACTCAAGTCTAAAGGAGAACAAAACGATTGCTACTCCGGATCAATGCAGCTGCTGTATATCGGTGAGACCCGACGTGGATTGGGAGACAGCTTCACTGAGGACCTACCCATTCCCATTCACCAGACAAAGCGGGAACTCCCAGTTACCACCCATTTTGATTCCACTTCCCATTCCGGCATGTCAGTCCACGGTCTCCCCTACTGTCGCAATGTGTCCACACTCAGGTTGGAGGAAGAACATCTCATAATCCGACTGGGTAGCCTCCAATATGACGGCATGAACGTTGATTTTTCGAGCTTCTGGTAATGCCCCCCCCCCCCCCGCACTATCTCACCATTCCCCATTCCCATTTCCCTCTCTCACCCTATCTCCTTGCCTGCCCTTCGCCTCCCACTGGTGCTCCTCCCCCATTTTCGTTCTTCCATGGCCTCCTGTCCTCTCCTATCAGATTCCCCCTTCTCCATAGAACATAGTACTCTTTTCCATAGGTGCTGCCTGGCCTGCTGAGTTCCTCCAGCATTTTGTGTGTGTGTTGCTTTGATTTCCAGCATCTGCAGATTTTCTCTTGTTTGTGATTCAACTTTCTTCGGGTCTGGTGGTCCTAGTGTGAATACTACATAGCCACCTCCCTGATGGGGTAACCCTCAATGGACCCAGCACTGTCAATGTCCCAGCATTCATCACTGACGAGAAACTGAATTGAACCAGTTACACACATCAGAGGACAAGTAACCTGAGGTGAGTGAAGCACTTCAAAGACTTTCCACCAAAAAAACAAGAAACAATCAGCAGTGACATTGAATTCCCTCTGTTTATCTGGATACACAACTCAAAATGCATTCAGGAATTGGTGGCACCGGTGTTCGAGGCCTAGTGGTCAGGGTCCTGTCATTGACAATTCTGGAGTTTGCGGCCTGGTGTTCAGTGATCGGCAGGTCCTGGGTCGCCGTCTGAGGATCGGACCAGAAGGAAGTCGAGGCACCAGTGTTTGGACCCCTGGCTCTGCGCACCTCTGCCAGTATGCTGGGATAGTCGCAAGTCCATTGTCTACACCTGAAGTCTTGAGTCCGAGTCCGCTGGAGGTTGGAGGCCAAAGAAGACAGCATGCCTTGGGGTTGGAAGACTGTGTACGTGTGTGGGTATAAGGGAGAAATGTGGTTGTACTGTTGCTTGTTGGGTTCTGTGTTGCTCTGCCAATCATTGTTGGGCATG
This sequence comes from Hemitrygon akajei, assembly GCF_048418815.1. NCBI lineage: Eukaryota > Metazoa > Chordata > Chondrichthyes > Myliobatiformes > Dasyatidae > Hemitrygon > Hemitrygon akajei. Next base: position 40,233,904 of record NC_133152.1, on the reverse strand, counting down.
CTACACTGGCACCGGAGCGCGTGGCAACACTTGCAGGCTGCCCCCAGGACACCCTCAGGTGTGTCGTTAACGCAAAAGTTGGAGTGCACTGAACTTGAATTCGATGCACTTGAATCTTGAGGGAATGGATCTTTAAGAACTAAATTTAACAAGAACTATGTTAAGATAGTCATTTTTACACTTTTGACAGAATAGTGCCTCTTGTGTAAAGTCTGCAGTGTTTCATCTTCTCACCGTTTAAACGCTGGGGACAAATCCCTCCCCCCTCATACAAATCACCTCACACTGGGCGTAGGGATAAAAGACACGCACCCTGTGACCTAGGCTCAAGGGACAGGTCTCCTCCGCTTGTCCGTCCAACGTCCAGGATAGTGACAGACTGAAGGCACCATCAGTGCCACAGGCAGAGAAACAGCCAACCATCAGAGGAATAAAGACAAAATACCTGCAGGCGTGTTTTTTTTTCCACAAACATGAAAAGAACAGATGGGAAGAAAATTGATCAATTCAGCTCATTGTTCTGTAAAGTTGTCCTCATTACTTCTCTTTGCCTTTTGAATGACTTCAGAGTTAAGGCATCCATTACCCTACCCAGAAGACCACTCCAGATATTGATCACTCTTTGCATCAAGAATTACTTCCTGAGATCAGCCATGAACTTGCCTTTTACTAATTTATACCCATGCCCCTTGTATTAGTCCTGGTTTAACTCGAAGTATTGATTCTCCCTCTCTGTTCCGCTTAGAATCTAATATATCTCAATACGGTCGTGTCTCATTCACCTCCTGTCAAAGCGGAGGAATCCACGTATTTCTAACTATCCTCACTGCCGACCCGCCCGACACCGGCAGGCTTCTCCGCATCAGGGGCAAGATGCTTCCCTTGTCCTCTGCTGACACACGCAACTTAACAGGTTGCAGGGCGCAACGTAGCAAGCAGCGCGCTCCCTCAGGATGCTCCCCTGAATTTGTGTCCGGTATAACTGTGGATATTTTCCGAATGTCTTGCGCACTCAGTGGCCACTCTATCAGGTGCCGTAGCCCGTCCACTTCAAGGTTCAACGTGTTGTGCATTCAGGGATGCTCTTCTGTTGTAACCTGTGATTGTTTGAGTTACTGTCGCCTTCCTGTCAGCTTGAACCAGTACGGCCATTCTCCTCTGACCTCTCTCATCACCAAGTCATTTTCGCCCACAGAGATTCTATTCACTGGAAATTATTTTTGTTTCTCACACCATTCTCTGTAAACTCTAGAGACTGTTGTGTTTGAAAATCCCAGGAGATCAACAGCTTCTGAGATACTCAAACCACCCCGTCTGGCACCAACAATCATTCCACGGTCAAAGTCACTTAGATCACATTTCTTTCCCCATTCTGATTTTTGGTCTGAACAACAACTGAACCTCTTGACCATGTCCGCATGCTTTTATGCACTGAGTTGCTGCCACACGATAGGCTGATTAGAGATTTACATTAACGAGCAGGTGTAGAAGTGTACCTAATAAAGTGGCCAGTGAGTAAATGTCAGTGATAATAAACCTGATTCTCATTCTGCTCCCCGAAATCAACAATAAGACTCCCATAATGACAAAGTTGAGCATGGAATAAGATCTGGCGGACCACCCGATGTTGACCAAATCACAAATTCCCAAACCTATCAGCTCTGTCTTGAATTGCGCCAGGGCCCCAGGGTTCACCATTACCCACACTTCCCCTCTAACTCGTAAACTCAAAAGATTCTACAGATGCTGGAGCTCCTGATGAAGAGTCTCAGCCCAAAGCATCGACTGCTTATTCTGCTGACTGACCTGCTGAGTTCCTCCAACTGGCACCCCATTCTGTCTTGGAAAGTCTTCACCTATCCTTTATCATCCCAGGATCTGACCTCTGCCAGCAGCACCTTCTCCATAAGACCAGAAGATTTAGGCCATTTGGCCCATCGACTCTGCTCCACCATTGCATCATGGCTGATGTATTTTCCCCCTCAGCCCCAATCTCCTGTCTTCTCCCATAATCCCTTCATGCCCTGACCAATCAAGAACCTATCAATCCCTGCCTTAAATATACATAAAGATTAGGCCTCCACAGCTGCCTGTGGCAGCAAATTCCACAGATTCATCACTCTCTGGCTAAAGAAATTCCTCCTCATCTCCACTCTAAATGGACACCCCTCTATTCTGAGGCTGTGTCCTCTGGTCTTAGACCCCCCCCACCATTGGAAACATTCTCTCCACACCCACTCTTTGTAACATTCAATAGGGCTCAATGAGATCCCTCCTCATTCTTCCGAATTCCAGTGAATACAGACTTGGAGCCGTCAATCACTCCTCATATGACAAGCCTTTCAATCCTGGAATCATTTTCAGGTACTTTTTGAACCCTCTCCAATGTCAGCACATCCTCTCTTAGATAAGGGGGCCTCTGCTCGTGGATTTCCTCCGGGGTCTCAGGTTTCCTCCCACGAATTGTGGGCATGATGTATTGGTGCTGGGAGCACGGTGCCACTTGCAGGCCACCCTCAGCACACCCTGGGAGGGCGTTGGTCATCGACTGAAAGGACACATTTCACTGTATGTTTTGATGGTCTGATGGACACGTGACAAATAAAGTTAAGATCTTTAACCTCTAAGGACAGCAGCAGTTCAAGATGGTGTCTCATCACCACATTCTGAATGGAAATTAGGATCAGCAATAAATACTGACTGGATAGAGGTGTATAAGATGAGGCAGGGTGTATGAGGTGCCCAGGGAGGGGTAGTGCCTCTGGTGAAGGGGCGTACTGTGCCAACACTGGGGCAGCTCACTCACAGTTGGTCCCCACTAGACACTCGGCTCTCACCTGCGGCTCCAAGTCGCTGTTTGGATGCGACAGCGGCCACACCCCGGTACCCCGCTTCGACAGGCGGGCCACACCGGGTGAGGGCAGCTGCCATGCCTCATGTCCCGGTGAGATAGGGTCAAGCCTGCCTGGCGGACCGGGTGATGGGATCCAACGGCCAGGAAGGATTCTCTGCAACGCTCCGTGGAGATCATCCACTGCAGCCCCCAGTTTGTGACACTCGTTCGCACCACTGCACCCGGACCCCTGAGGTCAAGAGAGGGGAATGCGACGGCCCTTTCACTTCAATTACTCTCCCGCACAGGTTTCCTGTCATCGTCAGACACGATGGACAACCACCATAAGGTGAGGTGTAGACAGACAGGGCAGCTAGCACCCTTTCACTACTTCACCGGAAATGGCTAATCCAAGGGGGCATAATTCCAAAGTATAGGGAACCATCAGAGAAGGTTCTTTTACACAGAGTCTGTCCTGAGCCTTACAGGCTCATCAGGCCAGTGCGTACGCCGATTTCCGTGGCGTAAAGCGACTGAGAGTACAAGACTCTCCCACCGCCCCCCCCCTCCCCGGATAGGACGCCAGTCTATCGCGAGGTTAACCCCCAGCATTTTGCCGGTACCCATTTTCAGCTGGGTGGACTGGAGCAGTGTGTGGTTAAATGCCTCGCTCAGTGACACAACACACTGCCTCGGCTGGGGCTTGAACTCACAACCTTCAGATCGCTAGTCCAACACCTTAACCACTTGGCCACGCGCCACACACACACACACACACACACACACACACACACACACACACACACACACACACACACACACACACACACACACACACACACACACACACACACACACACACACACACACACACACACACACACACACATTGAATGACCTGCCGGATAGGCACGTGGATGAAAGACAAATAGAAGGCAACGTGAGAGGGAAGGGTCGGATTGATCTAGGAGTACGTTAAAAAGGCCAGCACCATATTCCGGGCCGAAAGGCCTGTTGCCTTGCTGTAGCATTCTATGCCTCTATCTGCACACGAGGGGAAGTTTACCGTGGCTAGTTCTGCTCCGTTTTTGGGGCTTGGGAGGAAAGGGGAGCACCTAGAGGGAACCCACGCGGTCACGGAGGGGAAGGTGCAAACTCCACACCGGCAGCACCGGCGGCCAGTGAAAGGCCAGGCGAGTCACGCCAGTGTGTCGCCACACACAGAGGCGCTCTTTAACGGCGCATCGGTAAAACCCATTACCGTCTGGGTCAAGGGCTACAGGGGCAGGGGAACCGCCACAGTTTGCAAGCTCACTGGGTTACTGTACTGTAATATTCAAACCCTCCCACCACCATCGCCAAACGAATTAGCATATCAGGTCATCACCACAGCGCTCCCTGGGCACAAATTCGATATCCAACACTACAACAGGTACACACAACAATGAGGCGTAAATGCAAGCAAGCTTCTCCCACCGAGGCTGGGTGAGACTACAACCAGAGGTCACAGATTCAGGGCAAAGGGTGAAACATTTAAGGAGGACAGAGGATGAGGGGGTCGTTCTTCACTCAGAGGGTGGTGAGCTGCCAGCAGAGGCCGTGGATTTCAACATAACAGGAGAAATTTGGATAGGTCCATCAGTCCTCCAGGTTCGGGGGTTCAGCTCAGGGCTAATGACCCTGACTGGCAAAACAAAGCTGTTATGGAAATGGCAGTGAAGAGTCCTTCTGTGTCTGAGCGCGACGATATTCCTGAGGCTCCGCCCGGGACTTGCCTGACTGACAGTACTGAAAAGCCGAGAGGAAGCTACTGACATGACGAAGGAAACCTCCAACACCGCTGGAGACAGAGGACCCTCATTGCTGCCCTTCATGGTACAGGTTAATAGGATGGCAGATGAATGGTTCGGCACAAACTAGATAGGCTGAAGGGTCTGTTCCTGAGCTGTAGTGTTCTACGATTCCAACAATGCCTGCTCTTCGCAGATTCTTCACTGCCTGTGAGGTGCTGCAATGCATCCTGAAGCTGTGAAAGGCTCTATATAAACGCAAAGCTTTCTATCAACCGACGGTTCCGAATTGTTCAGTCAGTCACACAGTTATTTATAACTAGACTCATAACAATGACAAGCAAAGTCTCCTCTGTGGCAGTCAGGAACAGACTGGGATGTGGTAATATTTGTTTAGTATTTGATTTGCATAATTAAAGTTGATGCTATATTTTCACACACTGGCAAATGCCGGGCACGATTCCGGGGCGAGTGCTTCCAGAACCGCGGGGGCGGATTTCGGAGTTCAATTCCGGCGTCCTCCGTAAGAAAGCCTGCACGTTCCTAATGCGTGCGCGTGGGTTTCCTCTGGGTGCACCGGTCTCCTCCCACAGTACAAAGATATACCTGTAGGTAGGTTAGTTAGTCATCGTTAATTGCCCTGCGATTAGGCTAGGGTTAAATCGGTGGGTGGCTGTGCGGTGAGGCTCGGTGGGCCGGAAGGGCCTGTTCTGCTCGGTTTCTCTAAAATAAAAAATATTAAAAGTTAAAACCTCCGAAGCCTCGAATATTCTCTGCCTGCACACATACACATGGATGTTAACATGCAAATATCCTCATGATTGCTTGCTGGATTTTGTATACGTGTAATAACTGGGATTCTGCAATAACAAATGAAGGAGCTGATCCCCTGAGGACGCAGACTCCATCGTGGCCGCCCCAGCACAGAACTGATGCAACATATTTTCCATTTTCTTCGAAGAGTTTGGAAACTTTTAAGGGCAAAAGTTTAGTTTCATTTCCCTCAGCTCTGCACGGCAGCTTCACACGCACACCGGACGCACTGACACAAACACCCGCATCCTTACGCACCCTCCCATCCATCACACATACTGCTCCCTCCTCCTCGTACACACAGCATCCTCCCCACAATCCCTTACCCCTTCTCTTCCCCTCATCTCCCTCCGGTGCCCCTCCTCCTTCATTAGGTCCACTCTCCTCCCAGGTTCCTTCTTCTTCACCTCCTCCACCTATCACTCCACAGCTCCTCATTTCATCACTCACCCACCTTTCCCCTCACCTGGCTTCACCCATCCCCTGCCAGCTTGTGCTCCTGCCCCTCTTCCTACCTTCTTACTCTGCCTTCTGCCCCCCCTTCCTTTCTAGGCCCAAAGTGCTGTCTGTTTATTCCTCTCCGTAGACGCTGCCTGGACTGCTGAGTTCCTCCAGTGTTTTGTGTGTGTTATCACGGCCCCTCACACCCGCGCTCTCCTACGCTGCAGACTCGTACTGCACCTTGCAGACGTACTACACACTCTCTCAAACGCTGCACCCATAGACAAAGACTGTAGACACCCTGCGCCTTTGCACGCGCGCACACACACACACACACACACACACACACACACACACACACACACACACACACACACACACACACACACACACACAATCACACACGCATTCATGCATATTATGTAGTGTTTATACACTGACTGAGGCCATTCAGCCCATCAGTGGCATGCCCACACAAAACTCTCCACCTTCTTCGTTTTTATTTAGAGATACAGCACAGTCATTGCTGCACAATTGCATCCATGTGACCAATTAAGCTACTAATCCAAACATCATTGGACTGTGGAAGGAAACCGGAGCACCTGGAGGAAACCCAAGTCACAGGGAGAATGTACAAACTCCTCACAGGCAGCGGTGGGAATTGAACCCGGGTCGCTGGTACTGTAAAGCGTCACGCTATCCGCTACGCTCCCGCACCGCCCCAATAACCCAGTCACGAAATAAAGCAAACAATTATCCCTGGAAGATCGAGCTCCACATTTGCCCCCCACCTCCCCCCCAGGGAAAGACACATTCTGGCCTCACTGTCCATTCTACAGGCACAGCTCCTTGTTCTGCTTTCCACTCTGCTTCCCAGGCTCTGTTCTCAGCTACCAGCCCATGAATTTACCCTTAGGTTGGGGCAGAGAGAGACTCAGAGAGTAGCAGCCCTCGACCACTCCTTCCCCACAGGGATCATTTACTGTTCACCCGCCATTCCGAAGCCTTGTGAAGTTCTCCAGAAAGTCGCTAAAGCAGCCATGTTGGAAACCAGCGCAGTAGAGGGTCAGAGCACAGAGTTCCTGGAGGGATCCCCCTCTGAGAGCTGGTAGCAGGCAGCTGATGTTATGCGTTATCCAAAGGGTAAATGGAACAGTCCCGGGACACCGTTGCAACAGGGAGCCCCAACACGTAACCTTCAGAGCTACAGAAGGCCATCAGGTAAACCAAAGCGGCACATCGGAAAATAGCTACAGGGGGTTACAAACTCAGCCAGGCCCACCATGGGCCCCGGCCTGCCCAGTATCCAGGACAGCTTCAAAAGGCGATGCCTGGCAAAGGGGGCATCCGTCACTGAGGATGCCCATCACCCAGGACATGCCCTCTTCTCATGAGGGAGCCTGAAGAACCACACTCGACATCTAGGAACAGTTTCTTCCCATCCACCATCATGTTTCCGAGCAGACAATGAATCACATTATCCATGAACACTACCTCACTATTCTTTTCTCTCTCTTTGCACTAATTATCTAACATAATTTTATATGTATGCACACACAATTATAGAAAGCTGTATACATACAGTATATATATTTATACACACAAACACACACACACAAGTTTTTTAAATGTATTGTAATGTACTGCTGCCCCAGAACAACAAATTTCATGACATGTACCTGATTCCGATTCCAATATCCAACAGTTATTTATTTATTGAGGTACAATGTGGAATAGGTTGTTCCGGCCCTTCCAGCCTTGCCACCCAGCAATCCTCCGATTTAACCCCAGCCCAATCACGGGACAACCTGCAATGATCTATTAGCTCACCAACCGATATGTCTTTGGACTATGAGAGGAAAGTGGATGAGAACGTACCAGCTCCTTACGGGCAGTGGTGGGAATTGAACCCGGGTCGCCCGCACTGTAAAGTGCTGTGCTAACCACTACACTACCAAGCCGCCCCATCACACTTTCACTGTATCAGTAGAATTCATCCTGCTTTGACCTATGGGAGCCAGCTGACGTCCCAGTGGGACGGTGACCTGCCTGGGATGACATTCCAAGTTGGCGATGGAACCGATCTCTGAGTCCACAGACACACATCACCATCCAGTCAACTTTTTAACAACCCTGGGCACTACAGGGCTCCTGCTTGCTCAGGTGATAACATCCCAAATGGGTTTGAGAACCACATTAGGACTGCCAGTTCCTGGAAGGGCTGCAAGGAACATTGGTTGCATTTTGGGGAAATTATCCCTTGCCACCCTGATCTCTGTAATACTGTACATGGAGACGTATCACACAGAAACAGACCCTTCGGTCCAACCCATCAAGTGTATCTCAGTTTGGAGGAGCAACACCTCATATTCCCCCTGGGATGGCATGAACATCAATTTCTCAAACTTCTGGTAATTTCTCCTGCCTCCACCCTTCTCTTTTTCCCATTCTGGCTCCCCCTCATCCCTTCTCTTCCCACTCGGCCATCCCCTCCCTCTGGCACCCCTCCTCCTTCCCTTTCTCCCATGTCCACTGAACTCTCCTGTCAGATTCTTCTTCAGCCCTTTACCTTTTCCACCAATCACCTCCCAGCTTCTCAGTTAATCCCGTACCTCTTCCCCACAGTCGCCTTCCCCCTCACCAATTTTCACTCATCACCTGGGAGGCGATACTCCTTCCCCCACCTCGCACCTCCTTATTCTGGTACTTCCCCCTTCCCTTTCAGTCCTGATGAAGTGTCTCAGCCCAAAACATTGACTGTTTATGTTTCCTTCCACAGATGCTGCCTGACTTTCAGAGTTCCTCCAGTACTTTTGTTTGTGTTGCATCAAGTATGTTTGTTCTTTTATTTTTTCTTAATCCTTCCCAATATTCAAATGTATGTGCAATTCGTTGGTTAATGAAACTATCGCTGCAACATTTACATTAATAACTGCAACTATCTACATGCTGATCAACAATCTGCTCCCAGCAATTCAGAACTGTTTTTCTCATCCACATTCAATGAAAGAGTGTTAAAGTCATCAGAGTCTCCATCCCATCAACAACCAGGGCATCAGCGGTGAGCTGGATTACTAAGGAAGGTCAAAGACTGAGGTTTTACTTCCAGGTTCAAACCTCAAATGCTTCTTTCTCAGCAACTCTCAACACAATTTCTTAACACATAGAGAGACAACAGCAAAATGTGCATCTGACTACATATCCTCCAGAGTGTGTCACATGACCCCCATTCCCTCACTGCCACTGGGCCAAAGGCCTGAAACCCCTTCCCATGGGGAATTCTGGGAACACCAGGATTCCAAAACTCCAAGGAAGATAGAGATGAAAAAACGAACGCTGACCTTGTTGCCAATGGCCACATTCCATGAAAGAAAGGTCTTACTAATAAAATACGCCGTCCCAAGATAATGCATTCAAATCCAAATTGACACAATATCTATTTGCATTTTGAGCATCAAATGGCCCAGGTGCATTGTGGGCACAGTACTGAATTACAGGTGGCATTGAACCCAATAAAGAGATATTATAGCCGACGACAAAAAGCTTGCTGGAAATGGGAGGTTTTATTGTTCAGCTTGAAGGGAGAGAGAGAGAGAGAGAGAGAGAGAGAGAGAGAGAGAGGGGGAGAACTGATGGGGAAAGTTAGGGAGGGTGTTACAGCCTTTAGCTTGACAGCTCAAGGCGGAGTTGCCCTTACTGGAGCAATTAAAGTAGTGATTGATCACAAGACGAGAACCGACATTACAATGGGATGTAGGGCTACAGACAAAGAACCCTCTGAGAACTTCAGGTACCTTTACTGAATACACTCAGTGGCCACTTTATTAGGTACACCCGTATACCTGCTCGTTAACGCAAATATCTAATCGGTCAATCAAAGCATGCGGACATGGTCAAGAGGTTCAGTCGTTGTTCAGACCAAATGTCAGAATGGGGAAGAAATGGGATCTAAGTGACTTTGACCGTGGAATGATTGTTGGTGCCAGATGGGGTGGTTTGAGTATCTCAGAAACTGTTGATCTTCTGGGGTTTTCACGCACAGCGGTCTCTCGAGTTTACAGAGAATGGTGCTTAAGAAAAACCAAAAACAAATCCACTGAGTGGCAGTTTTGTGAGTAAAAGTGCCTTGTTAATGAGAGAGGTCAGAGGGGAACGGCCAGACCGGTTCAAGCTGACAGGAAGGGGACAGTAACTCAAACAACCACGCGTTAGAACAGTGGCGTGTAGAAGAGCATCTCTGAATGTACAACACATCGAACCTCGATGCGGATGGACTACTGCAGCAGAAGACCACACCGGGTTCCACACATGTATCTTACAAAGTGGCCACTGAGTTTTTACAAGCAAACTTCTCAGCTCCAGAAATCTAGCTTGCTTGATTTCGTTCCTGAACAAGAGAATGTTGACAGAGTGTGAGGTATTTTTTTTTTGTTATCGAGCTAAATTGCACATTTAGTCCTGCAGTCGCACCTTTGATAAATAATTCCAAATTGACACAAACTCGCAAAGAATATTCACTTAGCAACAAATTCTTTAACTTCTGTCATAAGAAAATGCCAGGGTGGAGAGGGCGAGCTTTTATTAAACAAATATTGAGAATGATTCATATAACTTGAGCAGGAAAAAAAAATTAAATAGATCTGTTAGTGAGATGTACACGAAGTATTACAAATTAATCATAAATCTAGGTTAAAAATTAATTTAGACTCTCATTTCTTTAGAAGCCTTTTCCCCAATAAGTTTAAATCATGATAGAAATTACATCTGATTTACAACAGCATATAATATTAATTAAATGTAGAAAGTAAAATCGTCTGTAATATAACAACATACACACTACAGGGTATCCAAATATTTATGACCCTTGGCTTTAACTCTTTTACTCTCCGAGGTCTCCAGTAACGTGTTTTTTTTGTAACATAAATAATTAGCATTTACCACTTTCTTAAGGTGACATTTGCAGAAACATTGAGTTTTTACGGAAAGCCACTGGACTTCTTCCACCATGGAAATTTGCCCCTTAAGAGAGGAACGAACTCGCCGTCAGCCCTCTTGGAGTTAACTGCAGACTACACAGCCCAGGACTAATTGATTTTCTAAATCGTTTATTTTATTAGAAATCCTCCACTTTGTTCATTAAGAAGATCAGAAATGAGGCATTATTCTGCTTTCCAATTAAAATTTAATATTCAAATATTATTACGGACGCTCGAGGAATACGGAACCTGAGGCTGTGTAAAAACTATATAAATGTAGCATTTTGGAGTTGTGTACTGGCTTGTGAGAATAATTGCAGTCCAGGTCTGATTGGGACACACATTGCTTCCTGTGGCCCAGGAAGTGCAGCCTAATCCATTTATCCAGTTGGCTGGACTCACCGTGTTCAATCAAGCGCTCTTGTTGCTGGGTTCCCGAAATTTCAAACACTTCATCATATGATTCCAGTATTGAACCAGAAGATAACACCAAAAAAAGAGCCACCGACGCTATCCTTCCCTTATCCAAGAAAGGATGTGCTGGCATTGGAGACGGTCCAGAGGAGGTTCATGAGAATGATCCCAGGAATGAAAGGGTTAATGTATGAGGAGTGTTTGATGGCTCTGGGTCTGTACTCACTGGAGTTTATAAGAACGAGGGGAAGGGGTTCTCAGTGAAACCTATCAAATATTGTAAGATCAAGATTAAGTGGATATGATGGAGAGGATGTTTCCTACAGTGTAAGACCAGAGGGCACAGCCTCAGAACAGAAGGATGTCCCTTTAGAACAGAGATGAGGAGGAATTTGAGGAATTTCTTTAGCCAGAGGGTGGTGAATCTGAGGAATTCAGTTCCACAGATGGCTGTGGAGGCCAAGTCATTCGGTATATCTAAAGCAGAATTTGCTAGGTTCTTAATTAGTAAGGACATCAAAGATTACAGGGAGAAGGTAGTAGAATAGGGTTGAGAGGGATAACAAAATTAGCCACGATGGAATGGCCGAGTAGATTCAATGGGCTAAATGGCCTGGATCTGCTCTGCTGTCTTACGGTCTTGTCTTTCAGCTGAGGACTTTGGGAAACGGACCTTGTTTGTTCTCTCAGGGAATTTCTCAGACATCCTAAGGCAAAATCTTGAGTAACAGTAGTTACTTTCTGTGTCAATATTTATCCTCCAATCAATGTCACTAATTTACCGCCATGGTAGCTGGTGGGATCTTGCTGTGCCATTACTGGTTGGCAATTTTCCAAAACTGTGCAACGACAATACTTCAAACACGACGATAATCCAATACCAGGACAATCACCGGTTGTTGGATTTCTTGGGATACCCCGAAAGGGATATGGAACACATGAACCTTTCTTTTTATTCTCAAAGTAACCAAAAGGTTGGGGTTCAATTCCTGGGGCTACCTGACCGAACTGCATTGAATGGTTAAGCTTATGGTCACCCCATGAATCGCCTTTGGGAAACGAGACAGTATTTGGCTGAAACTTAATTTGGCCTGCAAAATAGTGCCCCGTGAACTGCTACATTTCACTGTGAAACGGAGTAGAGGAAGGCTTTATCGTTGACCCTTCAGCTGGTGCCTCCTCGAGCACGGCAGCGTTCGCTCAGTGTTAACTGGAAACCTCGCCCTTGGCGTTGGTCCCAGAAGCCCACCGACTCAAGACTGCCTGCAACGGCGAATCAGTAGCTGTGCGGTGCACAGAGATGCTCGACAGAATGCCGCTTAGATCAAGTGGAGAGACAGAGACTCTTATTCCCAATCACAAGAAAGGAGGCATAACGTGATTGGAGGAAAGGATAAGGGAGATGTCGCAGGCAAGTTTTTTTACACGGGTTTGGTGAGCGCATGCACTGCCTTTCCAGGGATGGTGGCAGAAGCAGATACATTAGGGGTATTTAAGAAACTCTTGGACAGGAACATGGATGATAGGAAAATGTAGGAGGGAAGGTTATAGTATGTTAAACAGTCGGCACAACTTTGTGGGCTGAATGGCCTGTAACATTTTGTGTTTCTACACTCAGTGGCCACTTCATTAGATACAGCTGTACACCTGCTCATTAATGCAAATATATAATCCAGCCAATCGTGTGGCAGCGACTCAATGCGTAAAAACATGCAGACTTGTCACGAGGTTCAGTCCAAACTTCAGAATGGGGAAGAAATGCAATCTAAGTGACATTGACCGTGGAATGACTGTTGGTGCCAGACGAGGCGGTTTGAGTATCTCAGAAACCGCTGATCTCCTGGGCTCTTCACACACAGCAGTCTCTCGAGTTTACAGAGAACGGTGCGAAAAACAAAAAAAAACATCCAGTGAACAGCAGCTTTGTGGGTGAAAGTGCCTTGTTAATGAGAGAGGTCAGAGGACAGGTTGACCGGAAGACGACAATAACTCAAATAACCTGTGGTGTGCAGAACAGCATCTCTGAACACGCAAAACGTCAAACTTTGAGGTGGATGGGCTATATCCCCCCCAGAAAACATGAACATACACTCAGTGGCCAGTTTATTATGGACTGGAGGTATCTAGTGAAGCGACTGCTGAGTGTATTTTTCGAAACATGTACGTATCTGATTCTTCCCTCCTGCCTGGTACCACAGCTATTAGCCTTGTTACCAAGAATGTCAGCTGCTGCCCTTTACACTCGATTTTTACTTGAAAATCAGGAAAAATCAGCTCAGTCACTTCAGCAGAACACACCTATTGTTTGCATTTCCAAGAATGTTTATCATTCTATTTAGGCAATGCTCGATAGCAGATAAACTTGTTCTTCTTTCGTATGACTGACTTGGTGCAAGAATTACAAATCCTGATTAAAGTCAGTTAACCAATCTGCTCTAAATGACTACTTTGCTGCTCGGGGTGTGCCTCTGCAACTCACTGTTACACTCGTCATACGCTTAGCGGCCACTTTATTAGGTACGCTGGCTCTCCAGCTCGCCCAATGCCTAACCAGCCAATCACCTGGCAGCAGCTCAACGCATAAAGGAGGCGAGAACGTGAGAGGTCAGAGGAGACTGGCCAGACTGGTTCACGGTGACGGTAACTCAGAGAAGCCCACATTACAACAGCGGACCACCGAAGGGTGCCCCCCAACGCACAGCTCGTCGAACATGGGAGTGGGTCCGCCGCGGTAGCTAATGCGCGATTGGCTGGCTGGCGCAACGCTGTTGATGGGATCTTGCTGTGCATTCCCCCCCCCACCCACCTGCAAGACTGTGACTGAGCTTTGGAATCACTTCATTTCGGGTATGCTCTCAAAGGGCTACATTATGTGCTCTACTAGTACAGATCTTTTTGATTTCCTAACCTCTTCCCCAGTGTTCCTCTTCAATAATTCTGCCTTGTCGTTTCGAGTATAAGAGCGAGGGGAGATCTCATTGAAATCTATTCAACATTGAAAGGTCTGGATAGAGTGGATATGGATAAGATGCTTCCTATAGCGGGGGAGTCTAGAACCGGAGGGCACGGCCTCAGAATAGAGGGTTAACCCTTTACAATAGAGATGACGAGGAATTCCTTTAGCCAGAGGGTGGTGAATCAGAAGAATTCATTGGCACAGACGGCTGTGGAGGCCAGGTCATTGGGTAGATTTAAATTAGAAGTTGATTAGTAAGGGCCTCAAAGATTACTTCAGGAGGTTAGGAGAATGGGATTGAGAGGGAATAATAATTCAGCCATGATTAAACAGCTGAGCAGAAGCTATGTGTCGAATAGGATAATCCTGCTCCTGTGTCTTATGGTCATGGGCTGACTGGAACTCGTTCCACTGCGGTCACTGTTCCCTCTCAGCCGCGTGGATGCGTGGCCGTGCAGTAACTAAAATGCTCCCGCGCACCTGCCCTTCGTCGCTTTTATTATGAGAGCAACATTTATAGAGCCGCGGAGCTTTCAAGTAAAAGTTTCCTGCTCTTCAGTTGGCCTGCGCAGCTGTGAAAAAATTTAGAGTGGACGTTGACTGGTTCTCCTCGAAAGTCCCCTGCCTCCTGCTTCTTGGTCGGTCAAGTGAGCTCCACTGTAATCTTTCAATGAAACACCGCCCACTCCCTCTGGAACAGGACAGGCAAGGGCCGTGCATCTGTCTGTCTCCATGCCCTCCTCTGGCTCCCTGCACCTCGAATTTACACGAGAAAGCGCCAGTGAATACATCCGCCCAAAAGGTAAAATGCCGAACATTTTCTTCTGAATTACTCTTTCAGTATGAGAGTTTGCACTTCATTGCAACCTGTCACCTGTGGTACCGCAGTTTGGAATGGTGTTACAGGGCAGCGTGGGGGTTTGCGTAACACCGCCAGCTGCAAGATTGGGGTTCAATTCCTGCTCTCTACATAAGGATTTTGTACAGTAGTTCCGTGACAGCCCTTTCACAACTTGCCACTCAGCTACCCTGTACTAACAAGGCACTGACTCAGAAAGCTTAAAACAAGCGTGTTTCCACCAACGTTCTGCGGCAGAGAGCCCAGCAACGTCCCCACCTCCCAGGAGTGAGGTCCAAAGCCAACAGAGAATCCCACCTCACCTCCCCCTTCGATCAGAGTCATGAGCAGTGTGTCTGACCGACTGGTTTATTACTTCGAAGGCTGGCCTAACTGTTTGTAGACTCGAGTTCAACTCGAGTAACTGGAGAATTTAAATCCAGTTAAACTAAACAATCTGCAACAGAATGGTGTTGACCACGAGCACACGGAATTGGATTTGAATGTTGTAGAGTTCAGTGAGAAGGAGCTCCAACATCCTGTCTCAGCCTGGCCCACGTGCAATTTCAGACCCAGTGCACGGCTACAAAGGGGTCTCGGCCCAAAGCGTCAACTTTTTATTCCCCTCCACAGACGCTGTCCGACCCGCTGAGTTCCTCCAGCAGGTGCTGTGTGTTGCTCAAGATTTCCAGCACCTGCAGAATCTCCTGTGTGTCCAGAGTATAATGGACGGTCATTGAACTCTCCTCGGAAGTAGTTGATCAAACTACCAGATCAGGGTCAAAACTGTTGGGTTTGACACTGTACATAAGGCCGTCAGACACAGGAGCAAAATTAGGCCATTCAGCCCATAAAGTCTGCTCAAATATTCCATCATGGCTGATTTATTATCCCTCTCAAGCCAATTTCCCTGCCTTCTCCCTATAACCTTTGACACCCTGACTAATCAAGAACTTATTAGCTTCCATTTTAAATATACTCAATGACTGCTGATTGTGGCAATAAATTCCACAGATTCACCACCATCTGGCTAATGAAATTCCTTCTCATCTCTGTTCTAAAGGGATGTCCTTGTACGCTGGGGATGTGCCCTCTGGCCCCCAAACTCTCTCACTACTGGAAACATCCCCTCCACTTCCACTTTATGTAGGTCTCTCATTATCTGATAGGTTTCAATGAGATTCCCCCCCCCCCCCCCCCACTTCATTCTTCTAAATTCCAGCCACTACAGGCCCAGAACCCTCCTCATACGTTAACTCTTTCATTCCTGAGATCGTTCTCATGAACCTCCTCTGGACCCTCTCCAATGCCAGCACATCCTTTCTTGGATAAGGAGCCCAAAACGTGCTCACAAAACTGACCAGTGCCTTATAAAGCCTCAGCATCATATCCTTGCTTTTGTATTCTCGTCCTCTTGACATGAGTGCTAACTTTGCATTTGCCTTCCTCACCATCAACCTGCATGCCGAGGGCAATTTTTTGAAAAATTCAGTAATTGTACAAACTCAAGATGAAAAGACCATTGATGAGCTCCAACAACAGGAAAGCCAGGTGACTGTTCAGAGAAGGAGGGGAAAGAAACCGTATGGCATAATGCATGCTCAGATTCATAATCAATTCAGTGAACAGGAACTGCAGCTATCAGAAGACTATAAAAGTAGCATTTGGCCATCCAGCCCAGCAAACATGCACAGCCATTCTATCATGGCTGATTTATTATCCCTCATCAACCCCATTCTCCTGCCTTCTCCCCGTAACCTTTGATGCCCTGACTAATCAAGAACCTATCAACCTCTGCTTTAAATATACCCAATGACTTGGCCTCCATAGCAGTCCGTGGCAATGAATTCCACAGATTCACCACCCTTTCTCCTCATCTCTGTGAAAGGGATGTCCAACTACTCTGAGGCTGTGCTGGACTGCCCAATTGTACGTAACACCGTCTCCACACCCACTCTAACTAGGTCCTTCAATATTCAATAGGTTCTAATTAGATTCTGGCTGGTAGCGTAGTGGCATCAGTGGCGAGAGGTCCCAAGTTCGAATCCAGCCGGCTCCCTTGCACGCTCTCCATCCGGGTCTGGGTTGAGTGTCGAGCTAGCAACTCGACCTCGTAATAAAAAACACCTGGAGAGGGGTGGGCTCCATCAGGTTTCAGATGCCCGAGACGGTGAGCAATCACCAAAAAGCTTGTCACGACGACGGCGCCCCCGACGACTCCACCAGGAGTTAAGGGCACACACACACACACACACACACACACACGCGCACGCGCACGCACACGCACTCGCACACGCACACGCACATGCACACGCACACGCACACACACACACACACACACACACACTCTCTCTCTCTCTCTCTCTCTTTAAACTCCATCAAGTGCAGGCCAAGAGCCATCCAATGCCTCTCATACATTAACCCTTTCATTCCCGGCATCGTTCTTGTGAACCTCTTTGTGGACGTTATTATAATCGAGTCGAGTGTGCTGTTCTCCAAAGGAGTTGTCCATTGGCTCCTCAGGTGGTTGTAGAGGCTAATCCAGGATCCACATTACTGGGATTCCCTTAATGGAGAACACCCATGCATGCTTTTTTTTAACACAGGGAGGCTAACGCATAGGCAGTCACCGCATGGTCCTTGACAGATCGGGGTCAGGGTCCGGCGGCATGGAATACAAGATGGCTGGGGACCCTTCACTGTTACAGCCTTCCTCTGTCTTCACTCCCATTGTGATGTGTCATTATCTTCTGCCAGCTCCGCCATTGAGGTCTTGGTTGGATCAGTCTGTGTCTGGAACCTCACCTTTGACCTTACCGCCATGAGTGACCCTACCAGGAGCTAAGAGCCAGTTGGCTAAGCTCCAGCCAGCACCGCTCTCTGGACGGCAGAACTCACAAGCCTCTCCTCGATCCTCGGAGAAGTCACACCACAAGCCTGACAAGTCTGCCGACTAATCATCCTGGATCACCCTGTCGAGACCCAGCGAGGAGGAAAGGGGGCAGCAGCACGTGAAATTATTGGGCCAGTGATAAGAAAACTGGACAACCGATCCAAAGGCGGGAGTTCGAATTCCACTACCCCACTGGGGAATTTAAATCTGTAATTAAGTAACTCTTCAATAAAAAGTCGGGATCAGCAATTATTATGAAGCCACTGGATTTACCGTAAGATTCAAACTTTATTATTGTCCTGCAAATGGCTCTCAGCTAGTCACAAAATACTGGAGGAACTCAGCAGGTCAGGCAGCATTTATGGAGAGGAATAAACAGCCAACATTTCGAACGAAGACCCTTCATCAGGGCCATCGAGACCCTTCACCTGCTTTGGTCTTCTGGTGACTTTGTTCCCTGTTCGATTGCTGGGGACGGACACAATACCGGCGTTTAAGGCTCACATCCCGTGGGTAGATAAATAAAAAGAAATTTAGCTCAAACTAAACCATGGCACAATTAGTGTTTGACAAATGTGTAAAAAAAAGGATATAGTATCATGGAGAACAAGTAAAAGCAGAAGTGCCCACTCCCAAACCAGGATCAGAATCACTGGCATATGTCATGATATTAAAGCAGCAGCACATTGCAGTATATAATTTAAAAACTATGAATTATAACAAGAAATATAAATTAAATAGAATAAGTAGTGAAAAAAGAGAGCAAAAAAAAAACAAGTGATGGTGATGGGGAAAGAAGCTGTTCCAAAAAACGTTTGAGTGTGTGCCTTCAGCTTCCTAGTCCTCCTCTTCCTCGCTGATGGTGGTAATGAGAAGGGGGCATGTCCTCTCGGTGACGGGGCTCCTTAGTGACAGGTGCTGCCCGGATACTTCCACGTCCAACAAGGTCACAGCTGATTCCCCACCCTAAAGGCTACGTCATAGCCCTGATTCTCACCTCTGCGTAGGCTCTACCACCGTAGCGAGCATGCGTCGGTGTGCGCCAGAACGCCAGTTGGCGGTGGGGTTTCTATGCCACTGCGTTGAGTTTCTTCGGTGAGAATTTCTTCATGGACGAGGAAATGCATTTCAAACATTTTCACACGTCGGCGGGTAGATTTGACGATTTGGTTCATTTATTTCGCATCGGGTGTATGTACAGCCTACAGACATGGCAGAGAAGAAGCAACCGAAATGCGTAGGAGGAAATGCGATGCTACCAAGCCGACCAATCACAGTTGTTGTGGTCTGCGTTGCTGCGGCGCGTGAGTTACTTTTCTGGGGAGGTGAACGTCACTCTACGGCGTAGGGTACGCGGTACTAACGGCGTAGATGCGATGCAACAAGTATAAATCAAACCTTAAGTCGGCACTCCCGCCCTATCCCTTGATTCCTCCCTCCCCTCCCCCCACTGTATGAAAGCTATTGATCCCAACCTTAAC
The DNA here is from genome assembly GCF_048418815.1 of Hemitrygon akajei. Lineage (NCBI taxonomy): Eukaryota > Metazoa > Chordata > Chondrichthyes > Myliobatiformes > Dasyatidae > Hemitrygon > Hemitrygon akajei. Next base: position 40,214,469 of record NC_133152.1, on the reverse strand, counting down.
CATACTCAGCAATAAGCATTCATGGCCCTCTGAGGTAAAGAATTCCGAGTAATGCCTTTTTAACATACTGAGCTGCAGAAAGGCTCAGGCAATGGGAACCCTACGCCTCAGTGTTAAAACACATTGTCTCACAGCAGAGTTCAGTGAAATCTTGCTTCCAATCGTACAAAAATAAATGTTTCTTTTAAATCTCACTTGTTCTACTGATTAAAGAAGGCAGGTGAAATTTATCTCTAGTTTTGTTAGTCCTCTATTTATGGTGTGCTCATGGAAGATTCATTAACTTGTAGTTAAGATATGTCTACTATGTTAAAAGTTGAATTTATGGTTTAATGGCAATATCAGCTCTTCATGGATCCCACCGTGAGATATCAGAGTGATTAAAGTCTCATTCTGAGATAAATGGAGGACATTTACACACTCCCATCCAAAGTGGTGGGGGAAGGGACCTTGGCCGCCTGCTGGATTGCAAAACTGACACAGACTCACTGTCCAACAACCAGAAATTATTTTTAGAAATGGATCTGATGTTTCATCCCTGCTCGAGTTGAAATTTTCAGAATCGTTTTGCACGTTTGGGTCAGCAAGCAGCACTTAGTTAGGGGCAGCCTTGGGAAAGACTCCACTTGGACTCAGAGACCAACACAATAGTCTTGGTTTGGAGGGAAGAAATCCTTCAAGAGATCTAGTTAAATAAAAACTTGCACTTCTGCAAACTTTTCCCTGTGTTTTATGGACGATGAACTACTTTTGATGCGTAGCCATTGTAACGAAGGGGGAAACCTGACATCTAATTTATACACAACACATTCCACACAAATTGTAAGGGGGTAATTTACTACTTAATCATGTTCGGTGCTGTTTGAGGAGGAAGAAGTGGAGATAATATCCTACTCCTTCCTATAACTGGGCCGAACCCCAACCACAGCAGCACGGTACGAGTAGCAGTTAGCGTAACGCTGTTACGGTGCCGGTGGGTTCAATTCCCGTCGCTGCCTGTAATGAGTCTGTACGTTCTCACCATGACCGCGCGGGTTTCCCTCCGAGTGCGCCAGTCTCCCCCAACATTCCAAAGACGTACGGGTTAGTAGGTCAACTGAGTGTAACAGGGTGGTGCAGGCTCGTTGGGCCGGAAGGGCCTGTTACCGTGATGTATCTCTACAAACTACAAGCAGGATGCAGCCCGGATTTAACTCTCCAAAGGACAGTGTTGCTCTGGGGAATTAGCCTGGATCTTTGTGCCAACTCTTCACTGGGGCTTGGGCCCAAAACTTGACTCGAGACAAGAACATGACTAACACACAGCTTTAACCTTTCCACTTCCTCTCCCACCCGCCCTCCCCTCAAACCCATCAGAATCAGGTTTAATATCACTAGCATATGTCGTGAAATTTGCTGTTACACAGCAGCAGTAGAATGCAATAAATAATGAGAGAGAGAGAGAGGAGAGAGAGAGAGAGATGAGAGAGGAGAGAGAGAGAGAGAGAGAGAGAGAGAGAGAGAGAGAGTGAGAATGAGAGAGAGAGTGAGAGAGAGAGAGGGAGAGAGTGAGAATGAGAGAGAGAGTGAGAGAGAGTGTGAGAGAAAGGGAGAAAGAGAGAGAGAAAGGGAGAAAGAGAGAGAGAGTGAGAGAGAAATTAAATGAATAATCCAAAAAGAGGGAAAAATTAGTGAGTTAGTGTTCATGGATTCAATGTCCATCAGAAATCTGATGGCGGAGGAGATGAAGCTGTTCCTGAATCATTGAGTGTGTGCCTTCAGGCTTATGAGAAGAGGGCATATCCTGGGTAGTGGTGGTCCAGGCTGCCCCATGATGGACCTGACTGAGTTTACAACTTTCTGCACTTCAGTTTAAATAAGTATCTCTCCCTGAAGCTTGGCTCCCAAAGGCCCAGCATCAGATCGGTTCCAGTCCCTGAGGCTCCAGCTCTTTTCTAGCTTCAGCACACGTACACGAGGCTGGCGCACGGTGGAGAGTATCCTGCCATGTTTGCATCACGTTCCCGTTTGAAGCACCAATGCCCTTGAATGGAAGAGTCTCCAAAAACAGTAGTGGACACAGCCCAATCCATCAGAGATAAGGCCTTCCCCAGCAGTGAGCACATCTACAAGGAGCACTGCCAGAAGTCATCTGGGACCCCCACCATCCAGGCCACGCTCTCTTCTTGCTGCTGCCATGCATGGAAGGACGTACCAGCAGCCTCAGGTCCCCCCACCACCAGGTTCAGGGATAGTTATTACCCTACAACCATCAGGCTCCCAAACCAGTGTGGATAACTTCATTCACCTTAACACTGAACTGATTTCACAACTTACGGACTCACTTCAAGGACTCTGTGACTCATATTCTCCATATTATTTATTTATGATTATCAATATTTTGTTTTCGTTTCTGGTATTTGGACAATTTGTTGCCTTTTGCACATTGGTTGTTAGACTGTCTTTGTGTATAGGTTTTCATTGATTCTATTGTGTTTTTTTGTATTTACTGTGAATGTCCTCAAGAAAATAAATATCAAGGTCATTTATAAACATCGAACACAGGAGCAGGCCCTTCGGCCCACAATGTTGTGCTGAACCAAATTCATTAGTAATCAAACTAACCACTTCTGCTGCCTACACAATGTCCATATCCTTCCATTTTTCTCACATTCATGTCTTTATCTAAACATCTCTTAAAAGTACCTCATGTTTCTCCCTCTACCACTGCCCCAGGCACCCACTACTCTCTCTGGAAAAAAACTTGCTCCTTACCTCTCCCTTGAACTTAAACCCCTCTCACCTTAAATGCATGCCCTCAAGTGTTAGACCTTTCAATCCGAGGAACAAGACACTCCACTCTGTCTATGCATCACATATGCCTCTATCAGATCTCCCCTCAGCCTCCGCTTCTCCAGAGAATGCAACCCAAGTGCGTCCAGTCCCTCATTATAGCACACACCCTCTCCAAAGCCCCAATGTCCTTCCTATATGGGGCAACCAGAACTGTACACAATACTCCAGATGCCACCTAACTCGAGTCTCATAGAACTGTAACGTAACTCCCTGACTTGTGAACCCAATGCCTCGACTATTAAAGTCAAGCATGCCATCTGCCCTTCTTAACCACCCCGTCAAGCTGAGTAGCCACTTTCGGGGAGCTATGACCTTGAACCCCCCCCCCCCCCCCCCAAGATCCCTCTGCTCATCAAACACTGTTTGGGTCTTGCTCTAACAGCGTACCGTCGCTTTACATTTATTTAGAGGGGCCTTCCAGCCCTTCGAGGGGTGCTGCCCCAACAAACCCCAACTGACCCCAACCTAATAACCAGGCAATTACATCGACCAATTAACCTCCCCAGTATGCCTTTGTCCCGTGGGAGGGAAACCAGAGCGCCCGGGGAAAACCCACGCACTCCATGGGGAGGACGTACAGAGTCTCCATACAGAACGGCGCTGGAATTGAACTCCAAACTCCGGAACGCACCAAGCTGTAGTAGCGTCGCACGAACCACTACGTCACCATAGTGCTTGCCAAAGGTGCAACGCCTCATATTTATCTGGGTTAAACTCCATCTGCCATTTCTCCACCCATATCCACATCTGATCTATATCCCGCTGTATTCTTTGCCAGTCTTCGACGCTGACCACAACATCACCAATCTTCGCGTCATAACCCCACCCCATCTACATTTTCATCCAGGCCCTTTATATACATCACAGACAGCAGAGGGTCCCAGCACAGATCACCACTAATCTCCGACGACCAGCTAGAGTAAGTCCCTTTGTCCATCACTCTCTGACTTCTATGGGCAAGCCAGTTCGGAATCCAAGCAGCCAATTCACCATGGATTTCCAGCATCTTAATCTTCTGGATGAACCTCCCCTGAGGTACATAATGGTAACGTATCCGTTACTTTGACAATAAATTTACTTTGTACTTCGTACTTGTACTTTCAATTCAGGCAGAATATTGCAGCACATCAAACATCAGCAGTATCCCTTAGTCAGACCCGAATTGAACGAGCAGTCTCCTCCTTCTGGTGCAATTTTGTGCAATACAGCTGACATCTTCACCCACCACGACAGCAGTTACTGAATCGCAAAAACAGTTCACTGCAGATGATGAGGCAACCTTTCCTTTCTTTACGCACAGAGAGAAAAAAAATATATATTTTATATATATATCCCATTTGGTGAAAACAGTTCCAAGATATTCCACAAAAATGCTGGAGGAACTCAGCAAGCCAGGCAGCATTTAGGAAAAGAGCACAGCCAACGTTTTGGGCCGGAACCCTTCGGCCCGACTGGAGAACGTACAAAATGCCTGCTGAGTTCCTCCGGCATTTGATGCGTGTTGCTCGGATTTCCAGCGTCTCTGCAGACCTCCTCTTGTCATCGGGACTTTCTACGAGCCACTGAAGGAAGCTTGATACACTTCCACTTCGCCGCGTGTCTGTCAGCAACTTTCTGGTTGCGCCGACGGCACATTCTGAATCTGCGCTGGGTGACCACCTGACTGCGTACCGCCTGATAAAGTGGCCACCGTGTGTGCATTTGTGATCGGCTGCTGCTGTACCCCCATCCACCTCAACGTGTGGTGCGTTCAGAGATGTCCTGCTGCACAACAGCGCCTGGTTATTTCAGCTACTATCACCTTCCTAGCAGTCCAGCTTGCCTCCCGACAAACACAATCAGTTGGGCCCGTTATTAGGTACAGGGGGTTGCGCCTAATAAATCAGAAACGGGAGTGCAACCCAGTGTGGTCGTCAGCTGCTGTAGCCCATCCACTTCAGGTGTTGTGTGTTCAGAGGTGCTCTTCCGCACAGCAACACATGGCTGTTTGGGCGGTTTTCCCGATATACTGTTTGGTTATTGGAGTCCCTGTCACCTTCCTGTCAGCCTGAACCAGTCCAGCCATTCTCCTCCGACCTCTCTCATTAACAAGGCATTTTTCGCCCACGGAACTGTTTTTTTTTGTTTCTCACACCACTCTCTGTAAACTCTAGAGATTGTTGTGTTTGAAAATCCCAGAGGTTCAGCAGTTTCTGAGATACTCAAAACCACCCCATCTGGCACCAACAATCATTCCACTGGCAAAGTCACTGAGATCACATTTTTTTCTCTCATTCTGATGTTTGGTCTGAACAACAACTGAACCTCTTGACCATGTCGACATGCCTTTTATACACTGAGGTGCTGCCACGCCATTGGCTGAATAGATATTTGCATTAACGAGCAGGTGTACTGGTGTACCTAATAAAGTGGCAGAGTATAGATGACTAGAAGACTTAACACATTGGACTTTTAATATAAAAGAGCAAAAGATGCCAATTTGTACAAAGAAACAATAAAACAGGAGGAAATAGAAAGGGTTTGTGATATCAAAGTCCTGCTGATAATAATGTGTTTTTATGGCTGTTATAAATGAAAGTATCCTTTTATAAAAAGTTACATATTCAGCAGCAGTATCGAAAATGTTGTGATACACTTTTTTTTTCAGCCCATGGATCTGCTTTCAACAGGTGTCTGCAGAGGAGGGTGCAGTCCGAAGTGTGATCACTCCAAGGCAGAATATCCCAGTCCAGTACCTTCCTCGCTCCATCACCAGTCACCACGTCGGGAAGAAACACACAACCCGAAACTCCATCCTCCATTTAACACTTGAACCTCTCTGCAGCCAAGCCAGGTTCGACTTTGGAACGGGTTGCAAATTCCTTGTCCTCTTTGTTCGAGGATCAAGACTTTGAGCTATTATGATATAACTTATCTGGAGGAAGTGGCTATTCTATTGGAATACTTTGGCCAATTAAATTATCATAGATTTTGAGGGCAATTAAAGATTTTATTTCTCTAGTTCTTGCGAAAGCCCATGAATGGAACACACAAAGACCAGGAAAGGGCAAACCGTCTCTTGGGATGAAGGGCATCTGAGTTCCATCATTCACCTTGGTCCTTTGACCTATTAATTCCTGACCTACACAAAACTCCCATTAAAATTCAATCTGAGATTTCCTTCTAATGGGCCTTAACTCCCCACAAAAAGATTTTTTTCCCCTTGAAGACCAGTACTCCGGATTTCATTATCTTGATCAACACAGTGCTTTTCTGTAAATTCTACTTGAATTATTATACAATCACATGTATGGAAACAGACATCATTATAAACTACATTGATTCAGGACTTAATACCTTGTTTATTCCTCTCCATAGACACTGCCCGACCTGCTGAGTTCCTCCAGCATTTTGTGCGTGTGTCGCTCTGGATTTCCAACATCTCTTCTGTTAGTCGTTCTTCTTCTGCCCCTCTTCCAGACCATATCCATCCATTTCCCCATCCCTCCAACTTTCTCTCAGACCAGAACACCATCCTACACATGGGACCCGAAACGTCAACTCTTTATTCCTCTCTATAGATGCTGCCTGACTCCCAGCATTTGGTGTGTGTGTGTGTGGTGCTCTGAGGTTCCAGCATCTGCAGAATCCCTTGCATTTAAAATGCTGGATCTGTAACACCTTTCGGTTATGGACTGACTAGCTTCGGACGTGGTGCCAAATTGTTTGTCTAGCAATCCATGGGTTCATGCTTAGAACATAGAACAGTACAGCACAGAAGAAGAAGAGGAAAGCCCTTAACTCCGAGTGGAGTCATCGGAGTTTTTTTTAGCAGGCTTTCTTATTTTCACAAGGCCGAGTGGCTAGCTCGACGCTCAACCCAGCACTGATGGGAAGCGTGCAAGGGAGCCGGCTGGATTCGAACTCGGGAGCCTTTGCTCCGAAGTCCGGCGCTGATGCCACTACGCCACCAGCCGGCAGTACAGCACAGGAGCTAAAAATTAAATCCACCCCCCACCAAAACAAAACTAATCCCACCAACCTACACAATGTTCATATCCCTCCACCTTCTTCATATTCATGTGCCCATCTCTTCTATTGCTCATGCCAATAAAAATGATTTTGGATGGGTGATATCATTGCTGCGTTTTGTGGTTAGATGTGAGACGAGCTTTCAAAATGCCGAGAGCCACAACAATCAAGTTACTAATTTTAATCCATCCTCCGATCAGCGTCCATCATGTCTGCCAACTGCAGCTCACTGTCCTTCCCCGATTCCATTTAACGGGGTGGAGGGATTCTAAACAAAACCGATGGAGGGGGCCGATGAGGAGGAATTTCTTCAGGCAGAGGGTGGTGAGCCTGTGGAATTCATTGCCACTGGTGGCTGTGGAGGTCAAGTCATTGTGTATATTTAAAGCAGAGGTTAATAGGTTCTTGATTAGTCAAGGCGTCAAAGGTTATGGGGAGAAGGCAGGAGGATAGGGTTGAAAGGGATAGTAAATCAGCCGCAATGAATGGTGGAGCAGTCTCGATGGGCTGAATGGCCTAATTCTGCTCCTGTGTTTATTGGTCTTTACTCATCCTGCTGTTATCTGGTCTCAATGTTAGTGCAAGTTGACCCCACGAGAGAAGAACTCAGTTTCTCTTTTGACAAATGCATTCAGTGGCTACTTTATTAGGTACATGGGGTGTATGTTCATGGTCTTCTGCTGCTGTAGCCCATCCACTTCGAGATTCACCATGTTCTGTGTTCAGAGATGCTCTTCTGCACACCACTGATATAACGTGTGGTTATTTGAGTTACTTTCATCTTCCTGTCAGCTTGAACTAGTCTGGCCTCTGACCTCTCTCATTAACAAGGTATTTTCGCCCACAGAACTGCTGCCCAACGGATTTTTTTTTTGTTTTTCACACCATTCTCTGTAAACTGTAGAGACTGTTGAGCATGAAAATCCCAGGAGATCAGCAGTTTCTGAGATACTCAAACCACCCTTTCTGGCACCAACAGTCATTCCATGGTCAAAATCACTTAGATCACATTTCTTCCCCATTCTGACATTTAGGCTGGAAAACAACTGAACCTCTTGACAAACAGGAGAAAATCTGCAGATGCTAGAAATCCGAGCAACACACACGAAATGCTGGAGCAACTCAGCAGGCCAGGCAGCATCTATGGAAAAGAGTACAGTCGGCGTTTTGGGCTGAGACCCTGTGGCCAGGGACTGAACCTCTTGACCATGTCTGCATGCTTTTATGCATTGAGATGCTACTACGTGATTGGCTGATTAGATATTTGCATTAACGGGCAGGTGTACAGGTGTACCTAATAAAGTAGCCACTGGGTGTAATGAAATTCCCAAAGATACACTGAGCAAACCTCTGCGGTCGGGCAGTGGCAAGTGTAACGCTTTTCACTCTAGCCCAACAGTACCAACTGGTCAGTTTAAACTTAGTGGTGGGAAAAGTCATAGAACATAGAATAGTACAGCACATTACAGGCCCTTCGGCCCACAATGTTGTGCCAACCCTCAAACCCTGCCTCCCATGTAACCCCCCCCCACCTTAAATTCCTCCATATACCTGTCTAGTAGTCTCTTAAACTTCACTAGTGTGTCTGCCTCCACCACTGACTCAGGCAGTGCATTCCACGCACCAACCACTCTCTGAGTGAAAAACCTTCCTCTAATATCCCCCTTGAACTTCCCTCCCCTTACCTTAAAGCCATGTCCTCTTGTACTGAGCAGTGGTGCCCTAGGGAAGAGGCGCTGGCTGTCCACTCTGTCTATTCCTCTTAATATCTTGTACACCTCTATCATGTCTCCTCTCATCCTCCTTCTCTCCAAAGAGTAAAGCCCTAGCTCCCTTAATTTCTGATCATAATCCATACACTCTAAACCAGGCAACATCCTGGTAAATCTCCTCTGTACCCTTTCCAATGCTTCCACATCCTTCCTGTAGTGAGGCGACCAGAACTGGACACAGCACTCCAAGTGTGGCCTAACTAGAGTTTTATAGAGCTGCATCATTACATCGCGTCTCTTAAATTCTATCCCTCTACTTATGAAAGCTAACACCCCATAAGCTTTCTTAACTACCCTATCTACCTGTGAGGCAACTTTCAGGGATCTGTGGACATGTACCCCCAGATCCCTCTGCTCCTCCACACTACCAAGTATCCTGTCATACAAAATAGCAGTCACTTGTACAAGTGTGGATTGATTTTAAAAAGGTTTGCATGTAATTGTAACAGATAAATCATGCCCAATTCTCTTGATCAGATCTTCATGAATTAATAGGGAGAGTTGCTGAGTTCTGTGCAGGCTTCCGAAGGGTCTTTGATCAGGTGCCACACAACACGAGCAAGATGGTAGCTTAGCGTTTAGTAAAATGCTTTTACAGCGCCAGCAACCTGGGTTCAGTTCCCACCACTGCAGGGAGTTTGTCCGTTCTCCCCGTGACCTTCTGGGTTTCCCCCAGGTCGCCCGTATTCCAAAGATGTATGGATTAGTAAGGGTTCGGAAGTTGCGGGCATGCGATGTTGGCACACTTGCAGGATGCCCCTAGTGTAAACCTCGGACCCCGTTGGTCGTTGATGCAAAAATGGGCACATCTCATTATTTGTTTCGACGCTCGTGTGGCAAATCAAGCTACTCTTTAAATGGGAGACAGTCTCCACACGAGATGGTGACTTGTAAAACTGCAGGTAAAAAACCAAGGAACGAAGGTAGTCTGGCACCTGGAGACCACCTTCCACGTCCCTTCCAGAACGACCAAGTGCACGGGCTGCGGCACTTTCACGAGACACGGCAGATGAACCGCAAGCAACAAACGCCGAGAATTTGCTTCCAACCCCACCTGGCCGCGGCGCCTCATCCAAAGGATGTCGCCCTCAGACTGCGCAATCTCCCGCACGAGGGCCAGCCCACGCTAGCTGAATACAATCCTCCAGGTTGGGAACCCAACCCACAATGCTTCAGACCCAGGGATGCTTCTACATAAACCACAGAGGACTTGGCTAAGACACACACAAGATACCACGTCTTTTGCAATTTGAAATGAGACAATAACCTCGGCAGAATAATAGGTGTAGAATACAGGGAGGATCCGACAAAGAGTAGGACGTAATGTGGTTTGAACTACTGTATTTTCATTTTTTTATTTAATAACTGTCACGGCATTGAAAAGAGCTATGAGTATCTGCCAGGAACCAAACTGCCAGCAGCTGCTCGTTCGAGCACATTACCACTCAATTTATAAGTTTCTGTATAGTTAAATAATGCATTTACAAGGGATATATAACACGGAATTAATACAGCGGGAAGAGCAGAAACTGGAGTGAAGTGTTTTGCGATATAGAAAAACAGTGATCCTCGGGGGGGATTTGTCAACAGTAATGCAGTACACAGTATGCGAGGCAGTGGTATGTGTACTTTGTTACACAAGTAGGCTATGGAGCTCGCTCTTGTGACTGAAATAAAATCCAGATTCCACAAGCGCCTGTTTGTATGTCCAATATTCTCATTTATTTTTACGCAAAGGGGAAAATAGTTCCACAACAGGATGAACTGCTGAATTCAGCAGCAGATGCTTCAGTCCCTTCCTCCTCCTATTTGAACAGAGCAATGTGTGAAGTGTCAAACTGAGGTCCCTTGCATGGAACCTGCATACCTGGATTAAATATAGTGCGACGATAAACCAGAATGGTCCAGAAAAGACAGACCTATTACCCTCTTTTCCCAATCAGGTGACAATATTTACACGTACACAATGGAATCTTTTCGGAATAAAACAAAGTACAAGGAAATCTGTCAGCATGGAGAGAGAGAGAGAGAGAGAGAGAGAGAGAGAGAGAGAGAGAGAGAGAGAGAGAGAGAGAGAGAGAGAGAGAGAGAGAGAGAGAGAGAGAGGGAGAGAGAGAAAGAAAGAGAGAGAGTGAGAGAGAGGGAGGGAGAGAGAGAGAGAGGAAAAATACTGTCTGGACCAGGAACGCCATCCAGCCCGATTTACTGATGGTTGACAAGAGTGATATTCTCAATGTATGGACGTAGTGATGAGGATGAGTCCTTCAAGATTCAAGATTGTTTTATGTCATTTCCAATACACAAGTGTAAAGGGGAACAAAATAATTGTTACTCTGGATCTGATGCAGCATAAAAAAATAAAATAATGAACACAATAATAATAAAACACAATAAATGAAATATATAGGATAGCTGACATACATAGATATTGAACATCCATATAGTGATGCTAGGCACAGGAGTGTCTGTACATAAGGTGACTCTGACAGGAAATGATTAAGTAGTGGTGGTTGGGGGTGTTGATCAGTCTTACTGCTTGGGGAAAGTAACTGTTTTTGAGCCTGGTGGTTCTGCCGTGGATGTTATGTAGCCTCCTCCCTGATGGAAGTCCATGAGCAGGGTGGGTGGGATCCTGCATGACGTTACCTGCCCTTTTCCGACTCCTTTCTGTATGTACGTCCTTGGCGGCGGGGAGGTGGTGCCGGTGAATGCGTTGGGCAGTTTTGACAACCCCGCTGAACTAGCAGGTCAAGACGGGAATGGCAACTCTGAGGACCTTGGCCATTCAGTCCAGCGAGTGCAGGACAAACAAGAGAGGCCCGACTTTTAGTCTTAACTCAGTTAAGTGTGCTTAGACGGAGGTCTCGGGGTCAGTGGCAAGGATTCACGAAGTGGACCGCTCTTCCCCTCTGCCATCAGGTTTCTGAACGGCCAGCATTGTAAACTCACGAGACTCTGCAGACATTGGAACTCCAGAGGAACACACACAAAATGCTGCAGGAACTCAGCAGGCCAGGCAGCATCTACAGAGAGGAATAAAGAGCCGACATTTCAGGCTAAGACCGAGGGGTCTCAGGACAAAATATTTTTCCTCTGCATAGATGCTGCTTGACCTGCTGAGTTCCTCTGGGATATTATTTATATTGTGGAACAGGCCCTTCTAGCCCAACAAGCCAGGCTGACCAGCAACCCACCTATTCAATCACAGGACAATTTAGTGTGCGTTACACTACCTCGCACAATTTATTTGTGTTCTATTGCTTCTTATTGTGATTCCCCCCCCCCCATTTTTCTGCTACAGAACAACAAATTTCACAACATATTGTCAGTGATAATAAACTTGATTCTGGACTGAAAGCTTGATCCCATCTTTGGTCGAGGAGTCTGGGAACAGGGTCCACAACCTTTTAAGAATGAAGTTTGGAAATCATTCTACAGGCAGGACATGGTAGCAATTTGAAACTCCCTTTCAGGCAAAACGCCGTTAATAAAAAGGCAATAGTTAATTTTAAAATTGATGAACTTTTGATTACTAAAATATATTAGGAAATAAGGTACAAAAGAGTATTGTAGAGTAAGCTCCACAATCAGCCATGATATTGTCACAATAGCAGAACAGACCTGAATTATTAATTATTATTAAAGATCCCACCCATTCATCTAGCATCCTCTTTGACTTTCTACCATCAGGCAGGAGACTCCGATGCATAAAGACAAGAACGGTCAGGATGGGAAACAGTTTCTTCCCTCAGGCCATTAGGCTTCTGAACTCCCTGCCACATCCTATTCAAAGTGTCACTGGTTAATCTGTTCCGTACCTTGCAATATTTAATTAATGCACTTTAGTTTGTTATTTGTGTGTGATTCAGCTGTAGATTTTATCCTTACCTTCATAAGTTATCGTGTGTTATGTGTACTACTGTGCTTTACACCCTGGTTTGGAGCAATATTGTCTTGTTTCCATACATACTATATGGTTATATATGTTATATACATGTATGTAGTTAAATGGAAGAAACTTAATTTGAGACGTGAATGAGCTAACGAAGCTCCACTTGTTCCAGCATTCCTATCCAATACAACTACTTTTTCCTTGCACTGCGAATTGGATTCGAAACAGGCTTTGCATTTCTTGTCACAGAGCAAAAGTGACTTTTGCAGTGCAAGTGAGCTGGAGTGAATACTTATTTTTGTCAATGTGCAGTTTAAAAAAAAAGTGCAAAAACAGATTAGACACTTTATGACTAGAGGCAATGCTTTCCAATTTAGTTATAACAAATGTTCCAACATATTTTATGGTAGAATAAAAGACTGTACATTGCACTTTAATGCTATTAAAGTCCCCTATCTCTATTGTAACTATTAGAACATAGATAAATGTTTAAAGCACTTAAAACTTGTCTTTCAATTCATTTTTATCTGAAGCATCAGAGTGAAAAATATCATCTCAGTACCAGAAGAATTGATTAAGACACTGGATGTGAAGGAGCCTGAACTTCTATAAGTGTGTGAGTGTAGTAAGTCAGGCTTATACAATTAAGAAGCTTCAAACTTCTTATTTTCACCTGCACCTCATCATCTCTATATTTATTATTTATTTTTTATTATTATATTTTCCCCCTTTTTTGTATTTGCTTGGTTTGCTGTCTTCTCCACATTGGATGTTTGTCCCCCATTACCGTGCGCCGTTTTTCACTGACTCTCTCGTGTTTCTGTGCATTTATTGGGAATGCCCGCACGAAAATGAATCTCAGGCTAGTATATACGCACTTCGATTAATAAATTCAATTTGAACTTTGAACTCTGCTCCCTGTTTGCGCCGGGTATTACCAACATTGTAAATGCATGATTGGATATTTGCACAGATATGTTCACGCGCAAGGTGTGTTGTGTTTTTTTGCATTTTGGATCACAGGATCCTTACAGGTTATTATCTGCACTGCACTACTTTCAGGAGCCACAAGCATCAAGCGTTACTGCAATGGCCCTGCCTTGCTTCAACTGCACTCGGCTGGTTGTTGACCAACCTCTCTGCACTAATTATTTAAAAAGAGGGATCTAAATCTTTGCTCCTTGTTAACCCTCTCACTGAGTTGTACAAAAAGACAATCCTGTAGTCCCTCACAGGTTAAATAATCTATAATCCACAGTCAGACTTTGACCATAAATAGGTGGTAATTTCATAAATCAACCACTGCTCCGGGCTGTAACTGAATTGTGATATTAGATTTTATTTTTGTCGAACTATATATGAAGTCTTTTATTTATTCTGCACCTGCACTTCCCTTGAACAATTAATACACTAGTAAATGTAGAGCTGATTTTTGAATTTGTATTTCAATATTCATACTTTTTTAAATATCCACTTAGACTGTTAATTATTTTTAATGTTCCTCGATATACCTTTACTAACACAATGCACATAATTATTTGTTATTTATTTTTATTTTTAACAATATTTGCTTTTTTGATTTTCATAAATAACATAAACGGTATACAAGCCGAGGTGCTTAAGGACTAAAGGAATTAGGCACGCACTTAGATCACTTGAAATGCTACAACACAAGACAGCAGCACTGAAACGCGCGTAAAACAGAACTACCAACCTCAGCAAAGTGACAAAGAATTTGGCTGTCAGATCGAGGGAAGATCGGGAAGATTTTATGTAAGTGGATGCAAAGTTTTGACCCTTCCTCTTGCTCGGCCAACTTGGGTTAACTGACAGCTGTCAATCAAACAGAACTATTCGCCCAGCAAACAAAACCTCCTACCGAGATCAACTGCCTGTCTTTCCCCGTGAAGCTTCTGTCTTGAAGATTCACCTTGAACAGTGACAGGATTACCCTGTAATTCTAACGATGCTGCCTCAATTCCTTTAATACTTATTAAGAATGCTAATTAGCTCTAAAGGGGAACTTTCACAGTGTTTATATATATATATATATTTCCCAAACGGCATTTAGGACAAAGATGAGAGCGGTGACCAAGAGCAACGGGGGGGAAATTGTAACTTTCTCTTTTCCAGGGTCTGTGAAATGTCCATTACATTATGTCCACTTGCACGGCGCACGATCACATACACAATGCACAAGGTTTTCTCTTCCCCCTGTTGCGAGCAGAGTCAAAGGATGAACAATGCACAAGTTTTGTTTAAATATGTAAATCATAAGATATGAGCACACAGTGAACAAGACCTCTAGAAGAGCCAATGGGTTTTTACACTGATTGCATCTTAGACTGCAGGGTTCCTTTTCCCAACAACTGACTGGCGTTTGCAAGTCACCGTGAGGAGTTTAAATTAACTCCATTTTGCTCTGGTTCTCCATTTGATTTAAAGCATTGTCGGGAAATATTACCATAATATCAATACCACATACAAAACGGCGGAGCTGAATAATTATACAAACTTAAAGCAGAAAAGAACGGTATCCTTCTTAGAAGTGAGTTTCATTCCAATAAACAAGAATCGAGATCCTGGTACTTAGGGCATTCCGAACCACCCATTTCCAAACTGGTTTCTTTTGTACCTTGAACAACTTAACTTTTTAATTAGACATCTAATTATTCATATCTGTGATTATCAGGACAATTTCACTGGGATTCTGACTTAAGCTGCATCGCAATTTGGGAATGGCAGATATGTAAATACTAAAGGTTGAAATAAACAAATCTATTTATTGCCACACTTACAAAAAGTCATTCCTAAACGTCGCTCTCCAGTATAAATTTCTGTCCCAGTAAATATTTTCAAGCAGCTTGCAAGAATTATACACCATGCTAAACTGCTCCACGCTATCTCCTTTATAAGGGGGGGGGGGGAGGAAGTAGTAGGATAAATTAATTGAAATTAAAGAGGTTAAAATTGGAACAGTTCGGTATTTACACGTGAATCTGACAGAAGCAGAAATAAATAAAGTGTGAAAACAAACACTGTAAGAATATATGTTGGGGATTGGTTTTAACAGCTTTTGCCCCCTCCCCTCTGGAAAATAATATTTTTCTGCTTTCTCGTGAAGTATCTGTGCAATCAAGCTAATATTTGCACAATGTTTTATATTATGTCACAAGATAGAACATCAAGATGACATTGACTTTACTCAAAGAGGGAAAAAAGGTCATTAATTACTTGTGCGAGCTATCGTTTGAAAAAGACAATAAACCTCCGTGGTCGCCATGGATATGACATATTTGGTAGCAAAACAACATAATAATTAAGCAATGAGGCAAGATGGGAAGAGAATATGCAGCCTTAATGCTTTATGTATTTTGAAAAGCTCATCAAATTTGGCGTTGTAAATTCGATCACTTTACGTATCCATAGAAACCTGGGCAGATTATTATCAGCAGAATTAAAAATGATAAATTATACAAGGCATTTAGGGGAGGAGGGCGACGCTCGCTTGTAACTTGATTATAAAGTTATTCTTAAAACACTGCGGAGCTTAAACTTTGGAAAAAACTTAACGTCGATTTCTGAGGTAAATTTCTTTGCTGGACAAATCCCTCGGAAAAAAGCGGGAGAAAATTGTGACATCGTTCTGCCCCCCCCCCCCCCCTTCTTCTCCACACAAAAAAAGGTCAGCAAAGTACAAAACATTTTGTATAAAACAACCACACAGGGTATCTCGTGAAAGCAGCGCGCTTCGACAAAAATATAAGAGGGGACACTCCGCTAAAATGTGCCTGCCGGTCTGGGGGTGGGGGGTGGGGGGGGGTGAGAGAGGTGGCTGAGAAGGGGCGCACGGGTAGGGCAAGGACAGTCCCGGCTCCAAGGGGCTGCCCGGGTCAAACACTGTGTCCGCCTTCGCCAATGCCTCTTTTTATGGCGAGCTGATTGATCGCCCCGACACCTGTTATAATCGCAGGAAGGGGACCAAAAATGGATCATTTTCGCTTTCTCCTAAATGTGCCCCATTTTTCTCAGCCCCTGACGTAAACTGCAAATCGCGCTGCACATTCTAAAAATGCCATTGCAAAAATAAACCTTGTTTTCTCTTTAACAGCACACCCCCTCTCTGCCCTGCACCCCCCCCCCCCCCCACCACCGGCGAGGTGCAGGCACCGGTTAATATCTACGCACTCCAGGGTATAATCTCAGCTCCCAATCGCTCGGATCGTCCGCACCAAACTTTCTATCAAAGTGAGTCGCCCAAAAAAAATAACAAGTGATCTTCATGTGACTCGGATCCCATAACCGAGTGATGGGACAGTGCGGGAACGTTGCACTTCTACCGAGATGGACATAACCCCCGATTTGGAGGTGTTCTGCCTTTACTTTCTTCCGACAGAGCCCCGCTTATGCATCTGATTCCCCACACGATCACGCCTTATCACAGATCACACAGTTCGCTTTAAAGGCAAGATCGCTCTCACAACTAAACTTGCCCGCAACAAAATGTTCTCCCCAGAGTCGGGGGAAAGGGGGGGGGGGTTGATGGGGTTTGCCGGCTACCTGTCGTCCCTCGAACTCTCCTCAGATACGGAACTCACATCGCAATATTCAAAACGAATTAAAACTCACCCCCTACGTATAAATGAAAAGATCTCGTCTCCCCTCGAATCCATTTCCCTTCTCAAGACAACTCTGGGGCTGATTCTACGTAAAATGCGGGGAAAAAAGGGCTCCCAGATTACACACATCGTAAGATCATCACACTGAGTGTAAAGAGGCATTGCCCTGGATATCTGCCTATCAGTCTTGTCATGTTAACCAAAAAGAGAAAAAAAAAGAAGCGTTCATAATTTGGGGAATTAGGAGGAAAAAAAAACAGTTCAGCGTGCATTCGGAAAAAAAACAGCTGGTTTTAAACTCAAATCAAGTGTACGTAAGAATCCTGTGTGCAGACAGAGGCAGATCACACATATTTACAGAGAAAACCAAGATCAAATTAAAGTCACAGCAATTGGAGGGGGTGGGAGGGGGGACAGCACCTTGTCCTTTCGGATGCACTCCCCAAGTTTGCAAAGCCTACGCCAAATATAATGAACCAGGCACTCGAAGCTAAAACAAAAAAAAAGCAACATTATATTAAACTTAACCTAATCCATTGATCGCGCACGGACAGATAGATATACATCAGGTTATACCTAGAATACCAAGCTCCTATTAAACTCGCAGCAACAGTGAGAGAGACACCCTTCGTCCTCTCTAACCTCTCCCCATTGTCAAGGATTCTTCTTAAAACAATTAATTGATTTGGGGCTCAAAGAGGAAGGGGGGGAAGGGGAGATCTGAAATCCTACCTGCAGTTGGGCTGCTTTCGGCGACTTTCGAAATGTATGTGTTAGGATGGATAGAGCTTTTTTTTTGAGCATGCGCGTTGAACTTGGTTGTTTTTTTTCCGTATTATTGAATTTTGTCGATTTCTCGAACTCCGCGCCGGCAGCGCACAAATCCCGGACTGGATCGGCGCGGAGCGCGGAGCGGACCCCCCCTCCCTCCCGGGCCGGGCCTCGGGAACCCCCGCCGCCCATTGGATACCGCCCGTCGCCATGGAGATCGAACACTGGAACAGCGAAGGGGGCGGTGTCAATGCGTCAGGAACTCCCGCGCAGACTGCCGCGTTTGAATTGGAGAGAATACACGAGTCAGGCACACAGCGAGCAATCTGGGATGTAGTTTGCCAAGTAGAAATAATTTTGTCAGCAGTGACTCTTGACTGTGAGTGAAGCTTCCTTTTCTATTTTTGCTAAATTTTTTTTTCACTTTTGGTGCCCAATTTTGGCAGCTTTTGTCAGGTGTGAGTCAACTGTCAGGTAACACTTGTGGGTTCAAATCCCACCCAGACCCTGGTGGATGTCACCCCAAGTGAGGACGTCAAGAACTGGGGAACATGGTTTCAGAACGAGGCGGTTTCTTAGTTAATATGAGACGAGGAAGACTAAGAGTTTCCTCCCTCAGGGAGTTGTCAGTGTCTGGGATGCTCAGCTGAAGAGGGTGAATTACTGAGCTCACTTAGGATTGAGATGGAGAGATTTTTAATCTGCGGGGCTGTTGTCGAAAACAAGGTGGAGCTCAGGTCAAAATGAGTTCATCCAGGTTCTTATTGAACAGAGGAGCAGTCTCGGAGGTCTGGTGGCCTCTTCTGAATGTCCGGTGTTAAGCCGAGACCCTATCTTCACTCCCTAGGTAGTTATAAAAGATTTGTGGAAGAGTGAGAGAACCTTCAGCACTCTCCTGCTGTCAATGAATGTCTCTGATTCCAATGTGCAGCCATGGATACTCTGCTGCTTGTGGGAGATACAGGCTTGCTTGCAGCTCACCTGGCAGGTCCCTGCACGGCAGAAGTGAGGGGGCTTCAGAATTGTGCACAGACCGCTGGAGGAACTCAGCAGGTCAGGCGGCATCTATGGAAACGAATTCACAGTCGACGTTTTGGGCCGGGACCCTCCTTCAGGAGTTCGGAGTCGCCTCTCATTCTATCAGGCGCCTTGGGGCAAAGTCCCAGAGGAACTCTCGGTTCTTTTTCTCAGCAGTTTTTATCGCTTGTTTGCCCACTGCCTAGGGGGCCAAGGAGCAGGTGGAAGTTCAGGATGTTAAATGCGAACTTCGATGTTTCCGACGAATTTCTGCACTCCAAGGTCATGAAGGCTTAAAAGATTATCTGTCACACGTACATCAAAAAATACAGTGAAGGGCACCACTTCTGAGTCGACAACGCAGTCGGAGGACTGTGCTGGGGGGTGGGGGGGGCGGCCTGCTCGTGTTGCCACACTTCTGGCACCGACACAGCGTGCCCACACGCCATTAAGTACAGGGCTGTGCCAAGAATCTGCGGCAGCACAGCTGTTGCCGGGTTAACCCAATAGGAGGGCTGCCGTCAGAACCGAAACCCACGTGGATGTTGGGATCATCCCAACTGATATGCTGTTGGCACGGACGGGGCCAGCTTTCTAGATGGTGAGGATGTTGATCTGACAAATGTCATGACTACCTGCCTATCAGAACCGAGGCTCGTCCTGGAGCTGGAGGACCGTCCGTGAGTAGATATCAAGGACGTCTTCAAAAGGTAATGCCTCAAAAACGCAGCGTCTGTCATCAATGACCCCCATCACCCAGGACGTGCTCTCTTCTCATTACTACAATCAGAGGGAAGGTACAGGACCCGGAAAACGCACGGTCAACATTTTACGAACTCTTTATTCCCTTTAACCATCAGATTTCTGGGCAGACAATGAACACCACCTCACTGTTTAGTACTACGCAAAGGATATATATCACTCGGGTGCCTAAGACTTTTGCACAGTACTGTATTTGGCAATGTGGAGTGGAGAGCGAGTTTGTTAAATTTGGCGGGAGCAAAAGATGTTGGGAATGGCGAGGGTGGAACGCCATAGGAGGGGTATGGGGCAGATGGCAGAGGACGAGTGCCAGGGGTGGGGAGATGTGGTGCGGGTGCAGACACACCCGGCCCTGAGACACCAGGCAAGGTCGTTTGATTCCAAGCAATTGGTTTATTGATCATTACAGAATGTCTCCCTGGTGCTTCCCACTCCCTCCTCTTTCCTTTCCCCTTTTTCCCAACCATGATTCCCCTCTCCCTGCCCCCTTCCCACTCTCAATCCACAATACAGACCCATAAGAGAATCAGGTTTATCATCACTCACAAATGTCATAAAGAATTTTTTTTTGCAGCAGTACAGTGCGATACATAAAATTACTATAGTACTGTGCAAATATGTAAGGTTCTCGAGCCATACGTATACACCGACGACTTTTGCATAGTGCTATATATGATGCTGCAAAGCTACAGCCTCATGACATGTGTTAGTGATGATATGTAGGTGAGTGGGGAGGGGGGAAAGGGGTTTGTTTTGCTGTTGTCATTTATGTTGCTCTTTGCATTCTGTGTTGTTCTGCTGAACACTGTGGGCGCGCTATTTCGGTTCCCTAACGTGTGGTGACACTTGCGGGCTGCCCCCAGCACATCTTTAGGTTGCGTTGGTTGCTAACGCAATCGACGCACTTCGCTGTATGTTTCCATGTACGTGTGATAAGTGAGTTTAAGTCTGGATCTCCCTCACCAGTGGATCAACAGCTTCTTCACCAAAGAATGGCCCAACTGGCAAAGCAGATGTCTCATTGTTCTGGTGGCTCAGGATGGCAATCGTTCTACTCTATGACCACGTAGAAACGCAGCACTTTAGTTCTGCAGTGTTACGTGGGTGAACTACAACCCTCCCCTCTTTCCCACCCACATTCATGCATACACATTTAAGAAGGCACTAACATCATGTTAAAACGCAATCTGCTCGGGGAAGCAGGAGACTCTACCTCATTAAATATATTTAAGACACAATTAATCTGATCAACCATTCTAGTTAGCCTTCTACCCCCTCTATCTACTCCCCCCACTGCACTGTAAACACTTCAAACCACTTTTTATTATGCTGTTTACATCGTAAATACATGCTGGTATCTAAGTGTTTATGAAGATTTTATTCCACATCTGCACTTTAACCTCTAACTTTATTTTTATATGATTCTTTATAATTGTTGAATGTTGTTGTTCTTTTGTTGCATGTTACACCCTGACCAACACAGCACAGCAAAATCCTAATACAGCAGAGTCTGGTTAATTGGGACACGGTACACTTTGGCCCAATTAGCGGAAGTTTCAAAGAAATATTTAAAAAATATAAAAAAAGACAAACTGAGTAATAAATTATGTATTTAAATGAAATACAGAACAAATTAAAATAATACCGATACTACTACAGTACTATAAAATTATGTATTAGTTCCTAATAGTTATCAACAGAGGAATTAATCTAGTGTATGCTGCCATCTTCTTTTGATAGATTGTAAATAAAGAAAATCAGTGCAGACACCTAGTGCAGATAATAGACTGCCTTTATACAATGCATCTTTCAAATCTTCATTTTCATTGTAACATTCAAGATGATTGTCGATGCCTTAAAATTCTTCATAGTTCCTAACTTGTTGAATTAATGAAATTGTTTCATTTTCACTCCCAGCTGTTTCTGACATCTCCAATCCTGAATGCTTGAAACCACAGTGAGCAAAACAGTTCGTAATCGTCCTACTCCCTATTCCTCACCAACTGTCAGTGACAAAAATCACTGCTTTTGAACATAAATGGACGCAATTATGGTATTTAAAAACTGCTCTAAACATGGTGTAGTGTCTTACAGCCACACAAATGTACGTGACTGATGCTAGTTGGAGGCTACCTAAATGGAATATAAGGTGGTGTTCCTCCAACCTAAGAGTGGAGGAGGCCATGGATGGACATAGCAGAATGGGAATAGGAAGTGGAATTAAAATGGGTGGCCACTGGGAGATCCTGCCTATTCTGGCGGACAGAGCAGACTCCCAATCTACATCGGGTCTACATCCTGCTGAAGGGTTTTGGCTCGAAACATCGACTATATTTCTTTCCACAGATGCTGCCTGGCCTGCTGAGTGGCTCCAGCATTTTGTGTGTGTTGCTCGGATTTCCAGCATCTGCAGATTTTCTCTTGTATGTGACTGATGCTTGTTAGAAACTGTTCGGCAGCAGTCTCCTGTCCCAATTAAGCAGCATAGTGTCCCAAATATCTGAAGGGAATCCCAGCTATTTTCTTGATTAGTATTTTTGTTCTTTAAGAGCTATCCCAAATAAGTGGCTGCCCCAATTAACCAATAGCCCAGTTAACCAGAATCCACTGTAGGTGTAATTGTATGTAGCGAATAAAGTTGGTCCTTGATAGATTTTTGCATAGTAGGGGAATTAAAGGTTATGGGAAAAAGGCATGTAGTCCACAGCCAGATCAGACATGATCTCATTGAATGGCAGAGCAGACTTGATGGGCCAAATGGCCTACTCCTGCTCTTGGTTCTTGTGTATATAATGTGCAATTGCGAGTTATTTGAGTCTGAGATGGTCTCATGTTCTCATCTGCTTTTTATTTCAGCCACAGTAAGATTGGGGCCATTGAATTCAGTTCCATCTATCAGTGAGATTGTAGCTAGTCTGCAAACCATTTCCATGAAAATGTCTTTTCCCGTATCCTCAAAAACACTGGTTAATAACAATCCATCTGGATTTAAGAGTGAAGCTGATCTCAATTACTTTTTGTGAACAGGAGTTCTAAAATTATACTGAACTTCGTGTGCAGAGGTATATCGCATTTTCACTCCTAAAAGTTCCGGTTCTTAACAAGTTAGTCTTAACAGGGAGTTCCACAGCAGTTTAACAGTGGGGCAAGTTCTTAGCTAACGCCATAACTTGTTCATTTCAGTGGAGGACATTGTTTGATAGGCATGTTTTCTCATTGTGAGTAACACTCAAAATGCTGGAGGAACTCAGCAGGTCGGGTAGCGTCTACGGAGAGGAATAAACAGCCCACATTTCGGGACCACGCTCCTGTTCCGCACCTAGGGCCAAGACACCAGTACCAGTAATCTAGCAACCCAACTCAAAAAGAGAAAGCAACTCTTTTCATGTTCCAGTTCCAGCTCTCAAAACCTCAGGCTGCCCCAAAGTGCTTTACGTGAAATACTTTTCAAGTATAGTCACTGTTGGAATGTAACACGTGTGTAGCCCTGGTTTGTGCACAGGAAGATCCCACAGGTAGTGATCAGGTGATTGGTTTCGGTACCATTGGGCGAGGTCAGAACTGAGCAGGACTTCTCCCTACCCTGCTCTTTTCTCAAACAGAATCAGGTTTATTATCTCTGACATACATTGTGAAATTTGATGCTTTGCAGCAGGAGTACAGTGCAATACATAAAATATACTATAAGTTACTGTAAGAAATACAGCGGCATGCAAAAGTTTGGGCACCCCTGGTCAAAATTTCTGTTACTGTGAACCGTTAAGTGAGTAGAAGATGAACTGATCTCCAAAAGTCATAAAGTTAAAGATGAAACATTCTTTTCAACATTTTAAGCAAGATTAGTGTATTATTTTTGTTCTGTACAATATTAGAGTGGGGAAAAAAAGGAAAGGAGCACCATGCAAAAGTTTGGGCACCCCAAGAGATTTGAGCTCTCAGATAACTTTTATCAAGGTCTCAGACCTTAATTAGCTTGTTAGGGCTATGGCTTGTTCACAGTCATCGTTAGGAAAGGCCAGGTGATGCAAATTTCAAAGCTTTATAAATACCCCGACTCTTCAAACCTTGTCCCAACAATCAGCAGCCATGGGCTCCTCTAAGCAGCTGCCTAGCACTCTGAAAATTAAAATAAATGATGCCCACAAAGCAGAAGGCTATAAGAAGATAGCAAAGCATTTTTCAGGTAGCCATTTCCTCAGTTCGTAAGGTAATTAAGAAATGGCAGTTAACAGGAACATTGGAGGTCAAGTTGAGGTCTGGAAGACCAAGAAAACTTTCCCAGAGAACTGCTCATAGGATTGCTAGAAAGGCAAATCAAAACCCCTGTTTGACTGCAAAATACCTTCAGGAAGATTTAGCAGACTGTGGAGTGGTGGTGCACTGTTCTACTGTGCAGCGACACCTGCACAAATACGACCTTCATGGAAGAGTCATCAGAAGAAAATCTTTCCTGCATCTTCACCACAAAATTCAGCGTCAGAAGTTTGCAAAGGAACATCTAAACAAGCCTGATGCTTTTTGGAAACAAGTCCTGTGGACTGATGAAGTTAAAATAGAACTTTTTGGCTGCAATGAGCAAAGGTATGTTTGGAGAAAAAAGGGTGCAGAATTTCATGAAAAGAACACCTCTCCAACTGTTAAGCATGGGGATCGATCGATCATGCTTTGGGCTTGTGTTGCAGCCAGTGGCACGGGGAACATTTCACTGGTAGAGGGAAGAATGAATTCAATTAAATGCCAGCAAATTCTAGAAGCAAACATCACACCATCTGTAAAAAAGCTGAAGATGAAAAGAGGATGGCTTCTACAACAGGATAATGATCCTAAACACACCTCAAAATCCACAATGGACTACCTCAAGAGGCACCAGCTGAAGGTTTTGCCATGGCCATCACAGTCCCCCCACCTAATCATCGTCGAAAATCTGTGGATAGACCTCAAAAGAGCAGTGCATACAAGACAGCCCAAGAATCTCACAGGACTAGAAGCCTTTTGTAAGGAAGAATGGGCCAAGATCCCCCAAACAAGAATTGAAAGACTCTTAGCTGGCCACAGAAAGTGTTTAAAAGCTGTGATACTTGCCAAAAGGGGTGTTACTAAGTACTGACCATGCAGGGTGCCCAAACTTTTGCTTTGGGCCCTTTTCCTTTTTTGTTATTTTGAAACTGTAAAAGATGGAAATAAAAAAGTAATCTTGCTTAAAATTTTAAAGAAATGTGTCATCTTTAACTTCATGCCTTTTGGAAATCAGGTCATCTTTTACTCGCTTAGCTATTCACTGTAACAGAAATTTTGAACGGGGTGCCACTGTATATTATAAAATAAATAAGTTGTGCAAAAAGAGATCAAGATAGTGGGGTAGTGTTCATTGGTTCATGGACCATTCAGAAATCTGATGGTGGAAGGGAAGAAGCTGTTACTAAAATATTGAGTGTGTGGCTTCAGGCTCCTGTACCTCCTCCCTGATGGTAGTAATGAGAAGAGAGCTTGTCCTGGATGGTGGGAGTCCTTAATGATGGATGCTGCCTACTTGGAGGCACGCTTTTTGAAGATTGCTCATGGTGGGGAGGCGAGTGCCCATGACGGTGCTGGCTGAGTCTACAACCCTCTGCCGGTCTTTCTTTCTGATCTTATGCATTCGAGCCCGGCATTCCAGGCAGTGATGCAACCGGTCGGAATGCTTCCGTGGAGATCTGCGAGAGTTGTTGGTGGCGTACCAAATCCTCCCAGACTCCTAATGCAAAACAGCCGCTGGCCTGCCTTCTTCGTGAATACACCGATACGTTGGGCCCGGGACAGATCCTCTGAAATGTGTCGATGCTCAGGGACTTGAAGCTGCTCACCCTTTCCGCTACTGACACTTTGATCAACGGAAGGTAGTGAAACAGCGCTGCGATTTTTTTCCATATGTGCCTGAAAAGACGTCATTTTAACATCTTATCTGAAAGGAAGCTACTCCTGATAGTGTCACATTACCTGAGTACTTTACTGTAGTCTCATACGTCCTGGGGATGAGATTATTACAACCGTGCCATAGTTTATCGAAAGCTCATTGAGCACTGACTGTGGATTGAACCAGACCGAGGAGGGAGTCATTATTCATCAGTATTAGCCTATAAGCTCTCTACAATCCTGAGTTATCAAGAAAAACCTTCAATCTACCTTCTTTATTCCTGACCTAACGTCAGGGAAGAACAATTGCGTGGGTGTTGTGCCTTTAACAGGAAAATTATTATATAGGAATTGCATATACTGTTAAAATGAAACAGATGGGGAGGTCTGGAAAAAAATCTCACTGACCAGCACTTGAGTGGTAGCTTCCTTGGTCTAACCCCCCAGAGTGTAGCTATGTGCCCTCTGTAATAAGCAAAAGCATTAAAATAACACACAAAACAATGAATAACAGTGAGTGCAACTTGCAAGCCAGCTTCAATCATAAATTATCACAGACTTCCAATACTTGTTCAGAGCTAGTAAGCAGTGTGATGATGGCTTTTATTGCATTGGTGTGCGAGTTAAATATATAACACACATAACACTGAATACATGTAGGAAATCCTATTACTTACATCTACACCCAGTGGCCATTTTATTAGGTACACCGGTATACCTGCATGTTAATGCAAATATCTCATCAGCCAGTCACGTGGCAGCATCTCCATGCATAAACGCATGTAGACATGGTCAAGAGGTTTGCAAACAAGAGGAAATGTGCAGGTGCTGGAAATCAGAGCAACACGCAATGCTGAGTTCCTCCTGTATTTTGTGTGTGTTGTCAGGAGGTTCAGTTATTGTTCAGACCAGACTTAAGAATGGGGAAATAAATGTGATCTACGTGACTTTGACTGTGGAATGATTGTAGATTATTGTGGTTTCTGGTATGGTATTATGGTTATTCTATTATAGATTTATTGAGAATGCCTGCAAGAAAATGAATCTCAGGGTTGTATATGGTGACAAATATGTACTTTGCTGATAAATTTACTTTGAACTTCGGTGCTAGATGGGGTGGTTTGAGTATATCAGAAACTGCTGATCTCCTGGGATTTTCACACACAGCAGTCCCAAAAGTTTACAGAGAATGGTGCGAAAATCAAATCAGTGAGCGTCAGTTCTGTGGGCGAAAACACCTTGTTAGTGAGAGAGGTCAGAGGAGAATGGCCAGACTGGTTCGAGCTGACAGGAAGGTGACGGTAACTCAGATAACCACACGTTACTACAGTGGTGTGCAGAAGAGCATCTCTGAACTCACAACACATCGAACTTTGAAGTGGATGACTCCAGCAGCAGAAGACCACAATGGTGTCCACTCCTGTACCTAATAAGCTGGCCGTTGAGTATACTCTCAGGCATGGGTGTAGGATTGAACCAATAGAAAGGGCGATTTCATCAGAGTGAAGACACAACATTTTCACATATTCTGTCAATCTAAGTACCCGGTTAGACTGCGAGGGGCAATGGTAATAACTAGGGGTTTGTGTAGGCACTCTGGATCTGAGAATGCTTACCTTTTGCCTCTGGGACAGGCGTAATATCCAGGATGGTCCTGTAGGATATTCCACAAAGATGGAATGCGAATGGGTTTGGTCAGATCTGGTTCTCGGAAGGAGGAAGTTGGGGACAGGAGGCCTCTCATTCATCGGGAATAATTAGGAATAAATTAGCTGCTTTTGCTCAGGTCGGGCACAGCTGATTCTGAAAATGGGAATAGGAATGCCAGAGGCACTGGGAGTTGGTGTTCAATGGCCCAGGCTCAGTCTTTCGTTTATTCATGGGTTCCTGAACTTTTACCTCCCTTCCCGTAGTGCATGGATCGAAGCTCTGAACCTCTCCACCCAGCCCTTGCCAAGTCCGGAACTCCCATAATTCCACAGCTTTATTCATCTTTCCAAGTCTCAAACTCACTCATTCCATCCAGGGAAACCACCGGTTCTAACTAAAGTGTTGGACGTACCCATCCCACATTAGCCAATATTGTTCACAACTTTCTCTCTCCCCCACCACTCCTCTTTCTCTCACTTTCTGTCTCTTTCTCTCTCTATCTCTGCCTCGGTGTGCACATATGTCTCTCACTCTATTTCTATCAATTATCTCACGCTCTCTTTCTATCCGTCTCTCTCCCTCTCTCTCACACTATCTCTGCCTGTCTGTCTGCATCTGTAGCTCTCTCTCAGTCTCTCTCCATATTCTCCCCCTCTGTCTCTCTGTCTGTTTCTGTGTGTGCAAGTGTTTCTCACTTCATCTCTCTGTCTTCTCCCTCTTGCTGTCTCTGTCCATCTGAATCTCTCTCTCAGTCTCCATCTTCTCTCTTTCTGTTTGTGCGTGATTCCATCTCTGTCTCTCCTTTTATGTATGTTTCTCTCTTTCTCTCACTGTCTCTCTCACTCTCCCCATATTCTCTGCTTCCTTTCCCTTTCTCTCATTTCTTCCTCTCCCCCTCCCTCTCCCTCTTCCTTTCTCTGTCTGTCTGTCTCTTTCTCTCACTCTCTGTCTCCCCCCATATTCTCTCCTCTCCCTCTCTCCCTCTCTCCCCCCCCCCCCCTCTCAGTACTCCCTCTGCTCCCTACCTGTGCAACTGTCTTCAAATGTGTTCTAGCCTTCTAAACATATGACCATGTTTCCGGAACGTTCCAGTGCTGAAACAGCGATCCAAGTCACCAAGGTCATTCAAGGTGATTGAGACAATGTCCCACCTCCAACCTTCTCTATTTGTGAAGCCTTTGAGAGAGCTGATTCCCCAAGGCCTCTCCACCATCAGTTACCTGGCTCCATTTTTACCACCGTTTGTAGGCAGAGATCCATACAGAGCAGCTCCTTTCTCACTCCTGCACGGGGGTCTACGGTACCTGTCGGAGACTCCCTCCTGTTTCTCATCTGCCTTCTTCCGGTCCGCAACGCCCACTGAGAAGACAATGAGTTTCCACAAGTTTGCTGACACCTCAGTAACTTTCTCCACTGTTATGTTATCTCTGAAGTATAAGGTGTTCGACACATTATCCATTTCTAAATGAGAAGAAGTTTCCTCCAACTAGCCTTTGGGAATTCCGAGAATGTTGTCCTGGTGTTTACATGGAGTGGTTCGTTGACAGGTTCTGCTGGTCGGTGTCTCAGTGGACTGAGTGGATCTCCCCGAGTACATTTTTAAAGGAACAACCTCCATCCAAGACATCTGACATTTAGTTAAACCACACTCACCAGGCTGAACTAGCTGTCAAAGTTATTCACATTCAAAATACATCTTTCAAAAATTGAAGGATTTTAGCACCAGAAGAAAATGGAAATAAATTAAGTGCATTTAATCAAAAAGTGGGAATTAACTGAAACTTACTCTCACCCATGCAACCCTTCTTCTCCATGACAGGTCACATAAAATCAAGTTTAATTATTATTCAACCATATATGGATACAGCTGAATGAAACAATGTCCCCTGGGGCCAAGGTGCGAAACACACACAGCACATTCAAAATTGCGAGCAAAAAATAAACACACATATATAGTCCAAGACACTGAGTGACATGCCCGGCAAATTGATGATACAGTTCCCAGTAAATCAGCCTGTCATTTCTACAGATCAAACACTATGGGGAGCACTGGCGGGAGAGGCCAATCAAGCACTGATGCCATGCTACACCACCTTCGGCATCTCCTCATCTGGAATGCAGGAGCAGGCAAGTCCGCGGCTTGAGGCCTAGTTCTTGCTGCAGCTGAGGCTACGCAGCTCCCACTCCGCTTGTCTCACCGCCAAACAAAGGAAACAAGCCTGCAGCATCTTATGTTATCAGTGTCCAACAGGGTCTTGCGATCGCAAGTGAAGCGTCCAAGACAATCGCCCATGGTTACACTGCACACCGCTCCAACGACCCACCAGCCAGCTCCTCTGACCCACGCCGTATTGGGTCAGATCCTTCAGCAGTTCAGCAGGCAGGTTCGCCAGCATGATTGCTGGGAAGCTGCTGAATGGTCACAATTCTGCCTCCACGAGGACTCCGGTGTTAGAACAAAGAGCACTTGACATTTGTAGGCAGTTCAGGACTTTTGCATTCGTGCACGTAGATGTGGGAGTCCAGAAACATAATATTAACCATTTGTCCCCTCGCCTTAGCTCCCATGCTTCTGAAACTTGCATTCTGATCCTTATCACGACGTAATTTCTATAACCCTTCCCTAACCATTAACCCCATCGGGTATTGGATTGTGCATACACTAATGCTTATTACTATAGTAGATTGATACCATTCTCTGTTGTCCCTGGAGCCCATTGGCACTATAATTCTCATAATGGGCTCATTCTCAAAGTTCAAAGTATATACAGTATTGTGTAAAAGTCTTAGACACACACACACACGCACATACTGGGAAGAGGGCAGGTGGAGGGGTTAGGAAAAGGGGAGGGAGTAGGAAGCACCAGAGGGACATTCTGTAATGATCAATGAACTATTTGTTAGGAATCAAATGACGTTTCCTGGTGTCTCAGGGCTGGGTATGTCTGCACCCGTGCCAAAGCCCCGCCCAGGCGTTCCTTCTTTGCCACCTGTCCCACACCCCTCCCACAGCACTCCACCCTCGCCATTCCCAACATCTCTTGCTCTCACCAGATTTATAAACTCGCTCTCCGCTCCATATTGAAAAATACAGTACAGTTGAAAAGTCTTAGGCACCCTAGATATGTGTATGTGCCTAAGACTTATGCATACTGCTGTATATATTACCATATACAACTCTAAGATTCATTTTCTTGTGGGCATTCACAGTAAACACAAAGAAACACGACAGAATCAATGAAAAACTGCACACAACAAAGACAAATAACCAATGCGCAAAAGACATCAAATTGTGCAAATACAAAACAACCCAAATTCAATAATAATAATAATAATAATAATAATAATCAATAAGCAATTAATATTGAGAACATGAGATGAAGAGTCCCAGATTGTGGGAACAGTTCAGTGTTGGGGTGTGATGTTGAGTGAAATTATCCCCTCTGTTTTCAGAACCTGATGGTTGAGGGGTAATAACTTCCTGAAACGGGTGGTGTAGGTCCTAAGGTTCCTGTACTTTTTTCCTGATGGCGTTGGATCCTTTGAGTTGCGGGTCTAAATCCAATTGGTATTAGAAACGGTTTCACCTTTTCCATGCTCCCTACTCTAGTGTCAGTCTTTAGCTTCCTGAAAGGTCCTTCCTTAAACATTACTGTCACTTAAAGAACCAATCTAGGACCAGAGGACACAGCCTCAGAACAGAAGGATAACCATTTAGAGCAGAGATGAGGAGGAATTTCTTTAGCCAGAGGTTGGTGAATCTGTGCAATTCATTGCCACAGGCAGCTGTGGAGGCCAAGTCATTGGGTATATTTAAAGCAGGGGTTGATCGGTTCTTGATTAGTAAGGGTGTCAAAGGTTACGGGGAGAATAGGGTTGAGAGGAATAATAAATCAACCATGATCATCTGGTGGAGCAGACTTGATGGGCTGAATGGCTTAATTCTGCTCCCCCTTGTCTTTTGGTCTTCAATTTAAATTCTGTTCTACAATCCTGTGTCCAAACCCCATTCGAACATCACTGTTACTTTCATTGGCTTATGGTTAAGCAATTACTTCGCTTTTATTTTTGCCTTTGTTTTAAGATTCCTCCACAGTTTTGCTCCTCCCTGTAAATATCAACAATCTCTGCATCCTCCAATTCTTCCCTGGATTTTAATTCATCATTATTTCAGTAAGCAAGCTCTGGAATTCTCTCCTAAACCTCCCTGCTTTGTCACCTCTATACGCTTAGTGGCTATTTACAAGACTAAGAAGTACCTAATGAAGTTACCACTGAGTGTATGTTCGTGGTCTTCCGCTGTATGTAGCCCATCCACTTCAAGGTTCGATGTGTTGTGCATTCAGAGATACTCTTCTGCACACCACTGTTGTAACGTGTGGTTATTTGAGTTACTGTCACCTTCCTGTCAGCTTGAACCAGTCTAGCCATTCTCCTCTGACCTCTCTCATTAACAAGGCATTTTCAATCACAGAACTGCCGCTCACTTACTGGATGTTCTTTGTTTATCGCACCATTCTCTGCAAACTCTAGAGACTGTTGTATGTGAAAATCCAGGAAATCAGCAGTTTCCGAGATTCTCAAACCACCCCATCTGGCACCAACTGTCTTTGAACAGTCAAAGTCCCTTAGATCACATTCCTTCCCCATTCTGATGTTTGGTTTGAGCAAAAATGAAACCACTTGACAATGTTTACATTGCATTGCCACCACCTGATTAGCTGAATCGATATTTGCCCTAGCAAGCAGATGTACAGGTGTACCTAATAAAGTGGCCACTGAGTGTAAGTACTTTTGAAGTTTCTTCTTATAACTCACCCCTTCACCAATCCCATCAGATTTTTGTCTACTGCTGAATATGCTTTGGCACTGAACAATGCTCAAGGGATTTCAAGATGCTATGCAAATGCAAATTGTTGTCGAGTTATTCCCCCCTCCCCATCTAACTAGTGAGGTACCATCACTGGGAATGTGTATTACTCAGCCTATCCAAGGAGCGGAAGAGCTTCTAAGATCCATCTCCTCAATATGGGCAAAATATTATTTCAAATCCTTCGAAAGGCAATGAGATTTTACACTGGTTTGCAAATGAACTGGTGCTGAGAAATCATGATTGACTCTAAATACTCCGCAAATATTTTAAAAGAATGATTGCAATGCCATTTGGATGAGTTGCTTTGGAGAATACTGCCCACACCAATTAGACGTGTAATTGGCTGCCACAGTGAAGTCAAAGACAGGTTGCTGATTTACTATGCGAATGCTTCTCGCGCTGAGAGCAAGTTGCATGATTGATTGAGGAAAAATGCAATAATCATATTATCTCATAACTTCTTGATTGGTTTTACAAAATGCTATTAGATATGTTTCTTTTATTCTATCAGCTTTACATTCTGTCCTCCAAGAGGACTACAACCTTGTC
Organism: Hemitrygon akajei; assembly: GCF_048418815.1. NCBI lineage: Eukaryota > Metazoa > Chordata > Chondrichthyes > Myliobatiformes > Dasyatidae > Hemitrygon > Hemitrygon akajei. The sequence goes on along the minus strand of NC_133152.1, from coordinate 40,181,826 downwards.
TTGGTTTGGAGGCTTGCGTGCCTCAATGACCCGGAGAGCTATGTTGGCTGGAGTCAGGGCCTTGTGCTTTGGTTCTTGGTAGGGTCACCCATGCCAAACAGGTCAAAGGGTAGAAGCCAGACTAACAGTTGTCCACTGGACCTCCAGGTTCGGATGTTCAGCTCAGGGCTAACGACCCAGACTGGTAAAACAAAATGGTTACAGAAACGGCAATTGAGAATCCTTCTGCATCTGAGTGCGACGGTATTCCTGAGTCTCCACCCGGGACTTGTGTGACTGACAGCAGTGAAAACCGAGAGGAAGCTACTGACATGAAGAAGGAAACCCTGGACACCACCAGGGATGGAGGATTTTCATTGCTGCCCTAAATGTCAGCGGCATAACGGGCAGCAAGTAAGATTACATTCTGTGGGGTCTAGCTTGGTATCCCGCTCTTCCCTTTTAACCCCTTCTCCAGTTGCCCAACTCCCTGTTCGGCAAACATTTCAATAACTTGCTGAGCTTTTGGCTTGAGGAGTCAGACTGAACCCTGTCACCTGGATTTACAGAGTTCAAAGTAAATTTATTATCAAGCTACATATACAAGGGGTGATTGATATGTTTGTGGCCTAGGGTAGAAGGAGTCAATTTTAGAAAACCTAACATATTTATTTTCAACATAGTCCCCTCCTACATTTACACACTTAGTCAAGCGGTCATGGAGCATACGGATCCCTTCTTTGTAGAAGTCGGCATCTTGGACCTCCAGAAGTGGTCGACAGCAGGGGTGATTGATAGGTTTGTGGCCTAAGGTAGAAGGAGATGAGTTATACAGCTCTCATTACATGCACATACAATTCAACTCTTTGAGTGATTATCCAGAATCTTTGAAGTTAATAGCTCGCCTCCTTATACCTTAGGCCATGAACAAATCAATCATCACTCATATGTCTCCATGCACTGGGATCTATTTTCTTGCAGGCATTCACAGAAATACTGTAGAATCAATGAAAAACTACACACAGCGGAAGTCAGATAAAACAGCCAATGTGCAGAAGAAGGCAACCTGTACAAATACAAAACAAAATAAATAATAAGTAAGTAAAGAAATAATACTGAGAACATGAGTGTCAGAGTCCTTGAAAGTAAATCCTAGGTTGTGGCATCAGTTCAGAGTTGAGGTGAGTGAAGTTGTCCATGTTGGTTCAGGAGCCTGATGGTTGAGGAGTGATAACCGTCCCTGAACCTGGTGGTGTGAGTCCTGAGGCTCCTGTACCTTCTTCCTGATGGCAGCAGCAAGAAGAGAGCCTGGTGTTGATGATGAATGACGCTTTCTTGTGGCAGCACTCCTTGTAGATGTGCTGAATGATGGGGAGGGCTTTTCCCGTGAGGGACCGGGCTGTATCCACCACTTCCCGGGGACTTTTCCGTTCTTGGATATCGGTGCTTCTATAACAAGCCAAAATGCAGGCAAGCTAGTCTCCAATGTGCTTCCATAGAAGTCCCTATTGCACTGTTTTGGGGAAGGGTAGTGGATTTCTCCCGAGTTTTCTGGCCAATGTTTTCCCACATTCAATGTTATTAAGCTGAGTTTCCACCCATGATCAGTTGGTTGTTGGTGGGAGCTTGCTGTGTACATCTTTGCAGCTCCACCTCCAGTATTAGTGATTATGCTTCAGAAAGTTTTGTTCCAGCTCCCTCGGTGGTTGGGACATTTTGAGCCCATAATAATCGTTATAGAAATGCAAGTCTTCCGATCTCGCTTTTTAAAAAGTGGGAATGAAAGTCAGGGATTATAATTGACTAAAGGAACTGATAGTGATATTAACATCTTAACTTGTATTGATAACTGGAGCAGACAGGAGAAAACTGCTGGCACTCCCAATGAGGCAACAAGATAGAAATGTAGGTTAGGCTCTAGAATTCAGTTTTTGGATTCCCTGCCCAATCTCTCAGTTCTGAGTGTGTGGCCAAGGAACTTTGTGTGCTTTATTTAAATATTCTGATGGATGGTAATGTGATGGCAAGGACTGCCCAAATTTTCTCACTGGAACTATGTTGTTTTAAAACCATAAGACATAGGAGCAGAATTAGGCCATTCAGCCCATTGAGTCTTCCCTGCCATTCCATCATGGCTGATTTATTTTCCCTCTCCATTCTGCTGTCTTCTCCCCATAAGTTTTGATGCCCTTTCTAATCAAGAGCCTGTCAACCTCTGCTTTAAATATGCCCAATAGCTTGGCCTCCACAGCCGTTTGTGGCAATAGATTCCACAAATTTGCCACTCAGCCTCTGTGAGATATCCAGGGCATCTGGGTATAATTATTTGATGAGCAGGTGGGCAAAGCAAGGAGGTGAGGGACAATATCTTTATTCCCTCTTAAACTGCGGCCTCTGGGTCTGAGAGGAGAAATCGTCAGCACTTTTTGATGGTTCGTTTATGCTCAGAGAATGTAGCGGAGTGGTGCAGCTGATAGAACTGATACCTCACAGGACCAGTGGCATGGGTTCATTGCTGACCTTAGATGGCAAAGTCAGTTCTGAGCTTTAAACTTCGCCCTGTGACTGTGTTAAGTGGATAAGTGTCAATGGCTGGTTGACAGGGCAGATCCTTTGGGCCCAAGGCCCTGTTTCCGTGCTGTGACTCTGTGGTGGTTGTCCATCATGTTCTGTGGGAGAGGTTTTAAAGTGGGGGCATTTCCACTCCAGTGGTACGAACAAGTGCCACAGACTGGGGTCTTCCTTGGCTGCAGTGGATGACCGTGACGTCGTCTGTGCCTCGCCGTGCCCTTTGCTCTCCAGGGAGCGTTGCAGAACCGCCTTCCTGGCAGTTCTGTAGAGCTCATTCGCCCAGTCCGCCAGAGCTGACCGCGCATGCTAGGATGGGCATGTTCCTATCTTACCGGGGTATGAGGCCGCCAGCTCCCCTCCCCTTGCTTACCCCGCCTGTCGAAGCGGTTTACAGGGTGTGGCCACTGTCACGTGCAAACAGCTAAATGGAACCACTGGGGAGCAAAGATGAGTGGACTGCCCCAGAATGGACACAACAAGCCCCTTCTCCAGAGGTGCTACCCCTCCTTGGACACCCCATACACCCTGCGACTCGATGACTCTAATGAAAATTACAGATAATCAAACTCCATCTTGTTTTTCCCCGACCTTTGAAGTGAGAAGGTTGGCAAGGATGGTCAGCATAGTGTCAATGGGTTGAGGTTTGCTGGGCATTCTGAAGGAAGAATGGAGCGAGCAGGAATGATCCCCAGGAGCACCGTCATTCATTACCTGACGTAGACACAATTCAGCAAGGACACTGAGAATTTCAAACTTCTGTGGAATACCTCCTAAGTATCTTAAATCTGGATAGATTAAGACATTTCTTGGACTGTAACTGCTCCAGAACCTCAAAGAGAATTACAGGAATTACAGTCGGCTGCATGGGGCTCTCCCTGATGTCAGAGAACTACCGACAGGTCAGGAGGAAGACCATACATACACACTCTCACACTGTCATACTCGACTCTCTCACATATGCGTGCACACACACACACACATTGTCACTCTCTCACACTCACACACTGTCACACTCTCTCTCACACACACTGTCACACTCTCTCTCACACACACTGTCACTCTCTCTCACACACTGTCACACTCACTCTCTCTCACACTCACACACTGTCACACTCTGTCTCACACACACACTGTCACTCTCTCTCTCTCACACACACACAGTCACACTCACACACTGTCACATTCTCACACTTACATACTCTCACACACACTCACACACTGTTGCACCCACTCTCTCTCACACTCACACACAGTCATACACACTCTCACAGATTCCAGCAGCCCCCAATGATCTTGTGATTTAAGTCTCTCTCTCTCTCTCTCTCTCTCACACACACACACACACACACACTGTCACACCTCTCCCTCTCAGATATACACTCTCTCACAGCCCCCGATGAACATGTGATTTCAGTCTCTCTCTCTCTCTCTCTCTCTCTCACACACACACACACACACACTGTCACACCTCTCCCTCTCAGATATACACTCTCTCACAGCCCCCGATGAACATGTGATTTCAGTCTCTCTCTCTCTCTCTCTCTCTCTCTCTCTCTCTCTCTCACACACACACACACACACTCACACACACACACACACACTGTCACACCTTCTCTCCCTCTCAGATATACACTCTCTCACAGCCCCCGATGAACATGTGATTTCAGTCTCTCTCTCTCTCACACACACACACACACACACACACACACACACACTCACACACACACACACACACTGTCACACCTTCTCTCCCTCTCAGATATACACTCTCTCACAGCCCCCGATGAACATGTGATTTCAGTCTCTCTCTCTCTCTCTCTCACACACACACACACACACACACACACACACACACACACACACACACACACACACACACACACACACACACACACACACACACACACACACACACGCTGTCACACCTTCTCTCCCTCTCAGATACACACTCTCTCACAGCCCCCGATGAACATGTGATTTCAGTCTCTGAGGCCAATGTACAAGCTACCTTCATTCGGGAGAATCCATGAAAAGCATCCGACCCAGACGGGGTACCTGGCCAAGTATTAAAGACCTGTGCTGATCAACTGGCTGGAGTGCTCACTGAGATCTTTAACCTCTCACTTCGAAAGTCTGAGGTACTCGTCCGCTTCAAGCAGACGTCACTTACACCGGTGCCTAAGAAGAACGTGGTAACCTGCCTCAATGATTATCATGCAGTAACACTTACATCAGCTATGATGAAGTGTTTTGAGAGGCTGGTGATGAAACATATCAATTCTTGCCTTAGAAGTGATTTGGATCCACTCCAATTAGCCTACCGAAGCAACAGGTCCACAGCAGATGCCATTTCATTGGCTCTTCAATCAACCCTGGAATATCGGGACAGCAAAGGTGCATACATCAGGAGGCTCTTTATCGACTACAGCTCAGCATTCAATACTATCATCCCTTCAAAACTAATCAATAAGCTTCAAGACCTTGGCCTCAATACCTCCTTGTGCATTTGGATTCTTGATTTCCTCACCTGCAGGCCCCAGTCAGTTCAGATTGGCAACACCATCTCCATCAGCACAGAAGCTCCACAGTGCTGTGTGCTCAGCCCTCTGCTCTACTCCATTTACACTTACGACCGTGTGGCCAAGCACAGCTCGACTGCCATATTCACGTTGGCTGACGTCACTGCTGTAGGCCGAATCCAAGGTGGTGATGAATCAGCATAGAGGAAAGAGACTGAAGATCTAGCTGAGTGGTGCCACGACAACAACCTCTTACTGAATGTCGGCAAGATTAACAGGCTGATTGTTGACTTCAGGAGAAGGAAACCAGAGGTCCGTGAGCCAGTCCTCAATGGGGGATCAGTGGTGGAGAGGGACAGTAACTAAACTTCTTGGTGTTATCATTTCAGAGGAGCCCAGCACATAAGTGCAATTATGGAGAAAGTATGGTGATGCCTCTACTTCCTTAGGAGTTTGCAAAGATTCAGCATTACATCTGAAACCTTGACAAACTCCTACAGATGAGTGGTTGAGAGATTGGCTGCCTCACAGCCTGGTATGGAAACACCAATGCCCTTGAATGGAAAATCCTACAAAAAGCAGTGGATACAACCCACTCCGTCATGGGTAAACCCCTCTCCACCACTGACCACATCTACAGTACGTGGATCGTTATCGTAGGAAAGCAGCATCCATCATCGGGGACCTGCAACCCCCTTAGGTCAGGCTCTCTTCTCACTGCTGCCAGCAGGACGAAGGTACAGGAGCCCCACGTTCAGGAAGTTATTACCCCTTAACCTGCAGGGTCTTGAACCAATGAGGATAGCTTCACTCACCCTATCACCGAGCTGTTCCCTCAACCTACGGACTCACTTTCAAAGACTCTTTGTCTTATGTTCTCCGTAAGTTTTGCTTATTTATTATTATTATTATCATTTTTTTTGTATTTGCACAGTTTGTTGCCCTTTGCACGCTGGTTGAACACCCAAGTTGGAGTGGTCTTTCATTGATTTTGTTATTATTCCATTATGGATTTATTGAGGTTCCCTGCAAGAAAATGAATCTCAGGGTTGTATATGGTGACGTATATGTACTTTGATAATAAATTTACCTTGAACTTTGAACACACACACACACACACACACACACACACACACACACACACACACAAACTCAGACATTCACTCTCTCTTTCTCTCACACACATTCTCTAACACATCCTCTCTCACACACTCGAGCTCTCTCTCACCCACACACACTCTCTCTCTCTCACACACACACACACACACACACACATGCAAACTCAGACATTCACTCTCTCTTTCTCTCACACACATTCTCTAACACATCCTCTCTCACACACTCGAGCTCTCTCTCACCCACACACACTCTCTCTCTCTCACACACACACACACTCACACACACACACACACACACACACACATGCAAACTCAGACATTCACTCTCTCTTTCTCTCACACACATTCTCTAACACATCCTCTCTCACACACTCGAGCTCTCTCTCACCCACACACACTCTCTCTCTCTCACACACACACACACACACACTCACACACACACACTCACACACACACATATGCAAACTCAGACAATCACTCTCTCTCTCACACACATTCTCTAACACATCCTCTCTCACACACTTGAGCTCTCTCTCACCCACACACACACACACACACACACACACACACACACACACACACACACACACACACACACACACACACACACACACACACACACACACACAAACAACAACAAGAACAACATGAAAGTATATCTGCTAAATATGGATGACAACAGATTCCCATGAAAGAGACCTTCAGCTGAGTGCCCTTATGCAGATGAGTACCAGTACTGTCCTGGTCACCAGTGTGAACAGGGGTCACAGCTCTGGTGTGTCAGCAGGTTACTCTACTCCCGCAGAAGAAAACTTCCAATACAGTTCCACTTTGATACAATCAAATAGAACTCCCTGGAGGTGAACAGTGTATAAACAGGAGAACTTCCCTCGAGGTCTAGTTATCCGTTGTGAATTCTCCACCATAACCCTGCTCTGTCTCTGGGAACACCTGCAGTGAGGTAAAAATTAAACTTAAAATAGGACTGCAGATGCTGGAAGTGTGAAATAAAATCTGAAGGAAGGAGCCAACAGGCCGGGCAGCGTCAGTGGAGGAAGAAACAGAGCTCACACTCCTCCTGAACGTAGCGGGGTGCTGGGAGTCGGCGGGGGGGCCTGTGGTGTGGGGTCGCTATGGAGGGGCCCAGCACAGCTCTCATTTGGCCGTCCGAAAGGGGTGACACTTACCTCTTCATCTGTTGGGGATTTCCTCATGGGGCACCAGGGAACACAGAATGCTGAGTTCCCGTTCAATATTTAAACCCACAGGGGAGAGATTTAACAGAAACCTGAGGGGGCAGATTTTTCACCCCCTATATGGAATGAGATGCAAGAGGAAGTGGTTGAGGCAGATACATCAAGAATTAACTTTATTCGCCATATACATTTGCATACGCTAGGTGTTTGCTGTGGTGTGTTGGTCAGGGTGTGACATGAAACAAAAAGCAACAACACTCATAATTATATTAGAATAAAGTTAGAGGTTAAAGTACGGATATGGAATAAAATCTGCACAAATACAAAAATACCAGCATGCATTTACAATGCAAACAGCATTATAAAAAGCGGGTTTCAAGTGTTTACCAAGCAGTGACTGAGATAAGAGGTGGGGGCGGGGGGAGGCTAACTAGAATGGTTGATCAGATTAACTGCCTAGGGGAAGACATTTTGAGAAGACGTGAGGGCGGAAGGCACTGTAGCACTTCCCAGAAGGGAGATTTGGAAAAGGTGGTTTACCTGGAAGGTAGTGCCTGCAGTGACTTTTCCTGCCCATTCCTTTGTCCTGGACACACACAAGTGCTGCCGTGATGGTAGACGGCAGCCAGTGATCTTCTCTGTTGACCCGACCGTTTTCTGTAGTTTTTGTGCACTGTGGGAGGATGCCGCACCAAACCAGACAGTAATGGCTGCTATTAACAACGTTTGAAAGGTACTTGGACAGATGCATGGATAGAGAGGTCTTAGAGGGATATAGGCAAATCAGAGTGACTTAGATGCCAACCTTGGGCTGAAGGGTCTACTTTAGTGCTGAATTACTGTATTTACTGTTAGCTATTTCCTTAAACCTCTGGGTCTCAACCCAAAACATCGACTATTCTTTTTCCTCCATAGAGTGATTTATTATTCAAGATACAGTGCAGAATAGGCCCTTCGAGCTGCACCATCCGAACCCCCCCCCCCCCCCCCGATTTAACCCTATCCTAATCACGGGACAATTTACAATATCCAGTGAACCTACCGACCAGTACATCTTTGGACTGTGGGAGGAAACCGGAGCACCCGGAGGAAACCCACACGATCATGAACCCCCTACAGGCAGCGGCCGGAAGCTGCCCACGCTGCTGAGTTCTTTCAGTATCTTTCTATTTATCTTGGCAAATAGGTTGCTACTTCTGGGAAGAATCCAGATTAAAAAGGAACATCTTTAATAGCAAAGCAGAGAACTTTTAATGAAGCCAATTATTGCTCTATTTGTTAGATTAAAAACGTGGTTTCAAAGTGTAAGATACTGAAAGATCGCTAATAAAAATCTTGTGTTTATTTAGAGATACAGTGTGGAACAGCCCTTCCAGCCCAACGAGCCTTGAAGCTGACGTGACTACGAGCTGGCTGAATGGGAACCCCATCAGGAAGTGGAAGTATCACCAGTTTACCTCCCTGCGGGACTTGCTGTGGGGACAATGAAGTGGGGTGATCCGAGGTGTGTAATTTGACACGAGGCCGTGTGAGGGGGTACTGGGGAAGATGAGTAAAAGTTTGACGAAGGAGGTGGGAGGAGAGAGGCTGGAGTGGAGAAGAGTTTGAGCGAAGGAAGCTCCGGAGTCGAGACTAGCAGCATACTAGCTTGCCCCTGCTGCCAGACGACTAACGTGACAGCCGTCTCAGTGGGAAAGGGGGAAGTCTCTTTATGAAAAGACATCAGGTTAAAAGGAAGCATTTTCAATCAGGATCTATATGGCATGCTGGGACCTTTGAGGGCAGCCCCTGATTAGAACACTGCTTAGTTGTAACCCATGACAAAAAGTGACACCAATTATAAGAATGAATGGGAGATAAAGCACTACCTTAAAGTCTTACAGGATTAATCATGTTTTTGGGCGGTTATGCCACTGAATAGGAAGTAATGCAGTTGCATTAAATGAAGTCCAAATGCTGTCTCCACGTGAACACAGACGAGATTCTCTTTAAGGACAGTCTTAAAATAAAGTGTCAGCAGAAACAGCTCAGCTGTGGCTCGTTTACAAAAGGATCAACGGGATAAATCAAAAACCTTGTAGTGACAATAGCCAGTGAAATTCTGGGGCAGGTTGTGCAGGCAATAGTTCTGAGCAGGGTTGCCGGCGATCCCCCGTGTAAGTATCAGTAAGGTTGGGATTTCTGTAGGAACCCTTTGTCTTGCTTCACCCGGGCACTCTCTGCCCCAGAACTTAAGCTGGAGCATCTCCCCAGGGATTCCTGGCAGTTAGCCCTGATAAACTCCACCATGGCCGTTCCCATGGAGGGCGGTTGGGCGCGGGGCTAGCAACCCCATCCTGTAAAATCCCAGAGCCACAGAAACACCACAGGTCTCATCCCTGGGAGAGGGAGGATCTCGGCCCAGGAGGCGTTTGCAGCCGTGAGGTGTAAACGGAAGCCGCAGGGCCCATCAGCCTTCTGTCAGCCCAGCGCCACGGACTGTGAGCTCCAGCCAGCGGCCGGTGCCCCAGTAAAGGGGATGGGCTTGAGAAGAAGACCTGGTGTAGGGGGCTCATGCATGAAAAGGACCAGATTTGGGTTTTATTCATCGCACGCCCGTCGAAGCGTTTCGGGAAATGCGCCATTTGCGTCAACAACCGGCACACTCGAGGTTGTGCTGGGGGGCAGCCGGCGAGTGAGCCACACATTCCAGTCTTGGCACAGCATGTCGACCGTGCTTGGCAGAATAATACAGGGGTACAACAAAGCAGGACGCAGCCAAGGACAAAGCGACACAATAAATCGAGCCCTGTTCCTCCCACGCACAGACGCAGGACAGGCCTCCAGCCTCCCGTGGATTCATGGATTTACAGCCTCAGGACTCACACCATCAGGCTCAGGAACAGTTATTACCCCTCAACCATCATCCTCTTGATCCTGGGGCAATAGCTACACTTGCCCCATCATAGAAATGTCCCCACAGCCTATGGACTCACTTTCAAGGACTCTTCCTCTCATGTTCTCAATATTTATTGCTTATTTATTTATTCATATTATGATTTAATTATTTTTGTGTTTGCACAGTTTGTTGTCTTTTGCACACTGGTTAAACACCCAATTTGGTGCAGTCTTGCATTGATTCTGATATGGTTATTATTTTATGGATTTATTGAGTATGCCTGCAAGAAAATGAATCTCAGGGTTGTATATGGTGACATATATGTACTTTGATAACTTTACTTTGAACTCTGAAAATATGGCAAGAACACAGAATAATCTGCTAAGTGCAGCTAAGAGCTGAACATTTAGAATTTGTGAATTTTTGATTCCCAATACTATGCGTGCACAGTCTGAGCTCACTCTGTGTGTGTGTGTGTACAACTAAACATTTAGCAAGGTAAATTATATAAATCCCTTTCAGACCATATTTCCATTGAGAACTTCACTGTTGACTGGTTCCACCAGACGGTACAATTGTAATTTGCTTCACAGATTAATTAGAAAGTAAAGCTCCTAAACGATTGCTCCTGTATCCATTTTTCTTTCATTTCCTCCATTTATTTCGAGATACAGCGCAGAATAGGCCCTTCTGGCCCAATGAGCCTTACCCAATGAGCAACCCACTGATTTGACCCCAGCCTAATCACAGGACCAATTAACCTACTAACCGGTACGCCTTTGGACTGTGGGAGGAAACCGGAGCACCCGGAGGAAACATGGTCACTGGGAGAGCGTACAAGCTCTTTACAGACAGTGCCAGAAGGGAAGGTCACTTTATGTAAAGGTATCGGGTTAAAAGGAAGTGTTTTCAGTCAGGATCTATATGGCATGTTGAAACCCACGCAGTTCATGGGGAGAACATAGAAAGTCCTTACAGATGCCTCTGGAATTAAACTCTGAACTCCAGTGCCCCGAGCTGTAATAACATCACGCTAACCGTTGCACTACCATGCCACACTAATTTAGTAACATACATCACATAAACCCATTTTAGGTCATATTTCAAAGAAGTTCCTCACTGTTGACTGGTCTCAACAGATGGTACAATTATGATTCGGTTCAGGGATCAATCAGAAGCTACAGCTCCTAAACAATTGCTTGTGTAAACAGACACAAAATACTGGAGGAACTCAGCAGGCCAGGCAGCATCTACAGAAAAAAGTACAGTCGACATTTCCGTTATCCGTTTTTCTTTCTTTGAATACTATGCAAATAGAATGACAGAGCCAAGGGTGACTTTACAGGAGGGCTTACGCAAAATGCTGCAGATGCAGGTAAATCTGAGACACAAATGAGAAAGGGGCTAACCAAAAAACAATGTCATCAACACAACAAAGTTAACAAAGTGCTGGGGAGAGATGAGATGAGAAAAAGAGATGATCAAGAGGGCTGGTGGATGCTCTGCCGGGGTCAGGAAGACCAGGAATCAGGCAAGTAGGTCGGATCTGGGATCCCGAGTACTCATTTATCAAATTGAATTGAGCAAGCTGAAATTTACGATTTGAATCACACCGGGTTCTATTTAAACTGACAATAGTCCAAAGTTCAAAGTAAGTTTATTGCCAAGGTACGTGTATGTCACCAACTAACCTGTGATTCATTTTCTTGCGGGCATTCACAGCGAGTACAAAGAAACGCCATCGAGTCAGAACAAGCCCTTCGGTTCTGCACACAAGATAGACAAGCGACCAGTGTGCAAAAGGCAACCAACTAAAATAAAATATAATAATAGCAAATAAATAAGCAATAAATATTGAGAACGTGAGATGAAGAGTCCTTGAAAATGAGTCCACAGGCTGTGGGAACAGTTCAGTGTTAGGGTGAGTGGTTATTCCCTCTACTTCACGACTGGAGGTTGAGGGGTAATGACTGTTCCTGAACCTGTTGTTGTTGATCCTGATGGCAGCAGTGAGAAGAAAGCGACCCCTCAGGCTGTGCCAACAATCTTGCTGCTGTCATCAGAAAGGAGGGACAGGAGCCTCGGGTCCGACACCATCAGCTTCACTTATCACCCTTCGAACATCTGGCTCCATCTCACCCCAACACCGATGGTTCTACAACCAATGGACTCGCTTTCAATGACTCTACAACTCAGGTTTTCAGTGTTGTTTATTTGTTTACTTAATCATTATTTTTTTTGTATTTGCACAGTTTGTCTTCTTTTGAGCTTTGGCTGTTTGTGTGTCTGATTGTGTCCCATTGATTCTATTGTATTTCTATTTTACCGTGAATGCCCACAAAAAAATGAATCTCTAGGTAGTGTAAGATGACATATACTGTACATACTTTGATAAAAATATTACTCAGATCTATGAAATTTGAATACCGTTTTTTTTTTACTTTTTAATTTTTTTAGATCTGGGCAAGGCCAGAATCTATTGCCCATCCCTGATGTAGGGTCACAGGGGCATAACAGAGGAATGCTGCTACTGATTTGCCCAAGGTATACTGAGCTGGTAATAATTCTATCTTTACCACCGGAGACTGAGAGACACCAGGGAGAGCTCACCCCCAAGCATTGTTGATGGGTTAATTGCCCACAGTAAACTGTCCCTCGTGGGTAGGGGGGATGGTGGAGTCTCGGGGGAGTTGACGGGACTGTGGGGAAGAACAAAAGCAAATGGAATTAATCTAGTGAAACAATGCTGGAGGAACTTGTCACGTTGGGCAGCATCCATGGAGGAGAATAAACACTCGATGTTTTGGGCTGAGACCCTTCATCAGGGTTAGAAAGATAGAAAGGTACAGCATAGACACAGGCCCTTCAGCCCATCTAGTATGTGCTGAACCATTTAAACTGCCTACTCCCATTGACCGACACCAAGACAATAGCCCTCCATATCCCTGGCATCCATGTACCTAACCAAACTTCTCTTAAATATTGAAATCGAGCTCACATGCGTCACTTGCACTGGCCGCTCATTCCACACTCTCATAACCCTTTGAGTGAAGAAGTTTCCCCTCATATTCCCCTTAAACTTTTCACCTTTCACCCTTAACCCATGACCTTTAGTTCTGGTCTCACCCAATGTCAGTGGGAAGAAGCCTGATTGCAATTCCCCTATCTATACCCCTCATGATTTTGTATATCCCTATCAAATCTTCCCTCAATCTCCTACATTATAGAGACATTAAAAAAAAGCACAGAAACAAGTCCTTCGACCCATCTAGTCCATGACAAGCCATTTAAACTGCCTACTGCCTATGTTCCAAGGAATAAAGTCCTAACCTATTCAATCTTTCCTTATAACTCAGGTCCTTAAGAGCTGGAAACATCCTTGTAAATTTTTTCTGTACTCTTTCAACCTTATTTACACCTTTCCTGACCAAAGCTGCACACAATACTCCAAATTAGTCCTCACCAATGTCTTATACAATTTCAATTTCTTAGAAAGGAAGGGGGCAGAAAATCGAATATTAAAAATGTAGGATTTATTCAGTCCAAATTATTTATTTTGTTTTTATTTGGGGATGTTTAGGGTTGGACAATCCGTACCAAAGGTGCATGGAAAGAGCTCCATTTTAATCAGGGTGTCGATCGAGTTCGCGGCAGTTTTCCTGATTCGAGGAGTGGCTGGTCAGCAAGAGGTTTTCATTAGAAAGGTGCAAGTGGGGCGGCCGTTCGTTTGGAGTGTGCCAGTTTCTAGAATGGCTGAGATCAGGTGAGATCAGGTTTGGGTGAGGTAGATTATCTTGTAAATGACTCTGTCTCTGCTCTTTGTTCATTCCTCTATTAGTGCATAGTATGGCGTGAATGGCTTCAGGGGCAGTGTTTTGCACTCTGTGTGGGATGTGAGAAGTCTGGGAGACCCAGACAAATAAACAAATCTGATAAACCCAGATAAACAAATCTGCACCGGAGCATCGAGCTGCAGCTCCTGAGAGAACGCGTTAAGGAACTGAAGTGCTGCTTGATCACCTTCAACTCACACGGGAGAATGAGGAGGTAATAGATAGGAGCTACAGGAAGGTAGTCACCCCTAGGTTACAGAAGACAGTTAACTGTGTGACTGTCGGAAGAAGGCGGGGAAATGCACAGCCAGTGTAGAGTGCGTCTGCAGCCAGTCCCCTCAATAATAAGTAAATAACTTTAGGTGCTGTTGAGGGAGATGATCTACCGGGGGAGTCACAGTGACTGGGTCTCTGGCGCTGTAGATCAGAAGAGCAGAGAGGTGAAGAGGACTGCAGTGTTGATAGGAGATTTCTTAGCGAGAGGAACAGAGATGAGGTTTGTGGCCCTGGTAGAGACATCTGGATGGTATGTTGCCTCCCTAATACCAGTTTCAAGGATGTCTCTGATCATGCCCATGGCGTTCTTGAAGGTAGAGGTGAGCAACCAGAAGTCTTGGCACATATTGGCACCAATGACATAGATAGACAAAGTGAAGAGATCCTGAAGGGAGATTTTAGGGAGCTAGGTAGAAAACTGAGAAGCAGGACCTCCAGGGTAGTAATCTCTGGATTGCTTCCTGTGCCACACGCCAGTGAGGGTAAAAATAGGATGATTTGGTAGGTGAATGTGTGGCTGAGGAACTGGTGCAGTGGGCAGGAGTTCAGATTTCTGGATCATTGGGATCTCTTCTGGGGAAGGTATGACCTGTACAAAAGGGACGAGTTACACCTGAACCTGCGGAGGTCCAATGTTCTTGCGGGCAGGTTGGCTAGAGTTGTTCTGGTGGGTTTAAACTAATTTGGCAGGGAGATGGGAACTAGAGTGATAGTGCTGAAGATGAGATAGTTGGTTTACAAACAGAGGCAATGTGTAGTGAGACTCCTAGCAAAGAGAGGCTGATAGGGCAAAGTTGCAGTCAACAGAATGAATTGCCATGTAAAAGGCAGATAGAATTGAAAAGGGTGAATACAGGACTACAGTTGATATATTTGAATGGGTGCAGTATACTGAATAAGGTCAATAAACTTGTAGCACAGTTACAGATTGGCAAGTTTGATGTTGTATACATCACTGAATCATGGCGGAAAGAAGATTATACCTGGGAGCTTAATGTCCATCAAAACTCATTGTATCGAAAGGACAGGAAGGAAAGCAGAGGGGCGGCATGGTTCTGTTGGTAAAAAATGAAAGTAAATTATTAGAAAGAGGTGACATAGAGTTGGAAGGTGTTGAATCATTATGAATACAGCTAAAGGACTGCAAGGGTAAAAAGACCCTGACGGGATTGTATACAGACCCCGCCCCCCCAAACTGCAGTCAGGATGTAGCCTACAAATTACAACGAGAGATAGAAAATGCATGTCAAAAGAGCAGTGTCACAGCAGTCACGGGAGAATTCAGTGTGCAGGTGGCTTGGGGAAATCAGGTTCGTGCAGGATTCCAGGAGTGGGAGTTTGTAGAATGCTGACAAGATGGCTTTTTTGGGCATTACAGTGGGGTAAGGAGAATTACAGAGGCATGAGAGAGAGGAGTTGGCCAGAATTGATCGGAAAAGAACGCACGCAGGCACGGCGGGAGAGCAGCAAAGGCTGGAATTTCTGGAAGAAATTCCGAAGGCACAGGGCAGATAAATCCCAAAGAGGAAGAAGTATTCTAAAGCCGAAATGACACAACTGTGGCTAACGAGAGAAGTCAAAGCCAACATAAAAGCCAAAGAGACGGCATTTAACAGAGCAAAAGTTAGTTAGAAGATTGGAAAGCTTTAGAATACCAACAGGAGTTTGCTCCGCCATTCTATCATATCCTCTCCACATCCTCTTTATCCAGGCTTTTCAATATTCGATAGGTTTAAATGAGATTCCCCACTCATTCTCCTAAACCCTATTGAGTACAGGCCCAGAGCCATATAATGCTTCTCATACATTAACCCTTTCATTCCTAGGATTATTCTCATGAATCTCCTCTGGACCCTCTCCAATGCCAGCACATCTTTTCTAAGATAAGAGGCCCAAAAAACTGCTCACAATACTCCAAGTGTGGTCTGAACAATGCCTTATAACGGCTCAGCCTTACAGTAGTAACCGAAGGGTGTGAGTATGGGGAGACTTGAATGCAGGGCGCTCACGCTGAAGTTCACAAGCTGCACTTTGTCCTCAGTAGCAAAGCTTGTTTTCGGTTTAAAGGAAACAAACCACTAACCCATTAAAGAACATCAACTGTCTCAGTGCAAAGTGATTGGCTCTCCTGTGCAAAGTTCAATTAAAGAACAAACTAATAAAATACTAATCTTTTCAAATATATTGTGTCACGAACGTGTAGCAGCTAATGTACAACGCTGTACCCATGATGTCAAAAGTATCAAGGTTCACGGTATTCCCTGAAAACTGGGCCCAATTTTTCCATGAGATTCCCTGCATTCTAACTGGCGTGGAGAGCATTCTAATCGGCTGCATCACCGTCTGGTACGGGGGTGGGTGGGGGGGGGGGGGCTGCACAGGGTCGAAGTAAGCTGCTGAGATGTAAACTTAGCTCCATCATGAGCACTAGCCTCTGTAGTATCCAGGACATCTTCAAGGAGCCCTGCCTCAAAAAGGCGGCATCCATCATTAAGGATGCCCATCACCCAGGATGTGCCCTCTTCTCATTGCTACCATCAGGGAGGAGGGGCAGAAACCTGAAGAAACACACTCAGTGATAACAGCTTCTTTCTGATTTCTGAATGGACATTGAAACCAAGAACACTACCTCACTACTTTTTTTATTTCTACGTTTGCATTACTTATTAAGTTCAACTATTTAATAAATATATAGTGTAATTATTATTATTACGTATTGCTCTGTACTTGTACTGCAGCAGCAAAGTTAACGAATTTCACAACTTATGCCGGTGATATTGAACCTGATTCGGATTCCTTGCAAACTGGGCCTGATGTTTCCCGAGGGACTTTGCTGGTAACCGTGGTCCCTTTAATCTGCGTCGGGAACAGAGATTGTAATCATTCTTCACAGCTAAATTTTTAAATAGTGGAGGCCATGCAGTTTTAAGGTTAAGACGGGTTTGAGCAGTAACAAATGTTGCTTGCAGATTCTCGACGATGAGCTCAGGGCCATGGGATGGAAAAGAGGAGGTTGTCTCTGAGCCGCACCCTGTTATTCTGACTATTGGTTGGAACTTTAGTTCCAGAGGTAAGTGCGTGCCAGGATCTTCTGACTGTGTGAAGCTGATAATTTTTGTGTTCTTTTCCCACTCATCTGAGAGTCATTCCATGCCAGTTGATGAAGTGCTGAACAGAAGTAATGCTGTTCTGCCTGGGAGCTGAAGAGCAGGGGGACCCATCGCCTGTCCCTCTCCCCATCGCTATCCCATAAAGCCCCAGCACCCCCTCCAAGGCTGAGCCAAGCAAACCAGAGTGCACACCCTCAGAACGGAGGGTCATCTCTGTAGAATAGAGGTGAGGACAACTTTCTTTAGCCTGCGGGTGGCGAGTCTGTGGAATTCATTGCCACAGACGGCTGTGGAGGCCAAGTAGATTTAAAAAGTGGAGGTCGATAGGTTCTTGATTAGTATGAGTATCAAAACTTATGGAGAGAAGGCAGGAGAATGGTGATGGGAGGAGTAGTAAATCAGCCATGATGGAATGGTGGGGCAGATGTGATAGGCTGAATGGGCTAATTTTACTCCCATGTCTTAGAACACAGAACATAGAAAGCTACAGCACAATACAGGCCCTTCGGCCCACAATGTTGTGCCAACCATGTAACCTACTCTAGAACCTGTCTTAGGTTCTTATAGCTGAACTGAGAACAGACGCTCTATCTCGGGGGGGGGGGGGGGGTCCCAACCTTTTTTATGTCATGAATTCCTACCATTAACTAAGGGGTCCATGGACTCCAGCTTGGGCCCCCCTGCTCTGCCTGCAAACACAGGGTACACGTTTCTCTGGTTTAGATTAGACCAGGGACATTTCTTCCCTCAAAGAGTGGTGAATCTTTGGAATTTTCTCCCATTGAGGCCTGTGGATGTTCATTCACTCACTGTATTCTAATCTATTCCTGGTCAAAGGATATGGGGATAGTGTAGAAAATCAAAGTTCAAAGTAAATTCAGTATCAAAGTACACACATGTCACCACATACAACCCTGAGATTCATTATGAATATTCATTCATGCTCAATAAATCCATAATAGAATAAGACCTGTAATAGAATCAAAGAAGGACCACACCAAACGGGCATTCTGCCAGCGTGCAAAAGTCAATAAGCTGTGCAAATACAAACAGGAAGAAATAATAATACTAAATAAATAAGCAATAAATATCGAGAACATGAGATGAGAGCCCTTGAAAGTGAATCCTTCGGTTGGCAAACATTTCAGTGATGGGGCAAATGACATCTAGTGACATTATCCCCTTCGGTTCAAGAGCCTGATGGTTGAGGGGTGATAACTGTTCCTGAACCTGGTGGTGTGGGTCCTGAGGCTCCCGTACCTTCTTCCCGATGGCAGCAGTGAGAAGAGAGCCTGACCTGGGTGGTGGGGGTCCCTGATGATGGATGCTGTTTTCCTGCGACAACACTCCGTGTAGATGTGCTTTACCCGTGATGGACTGGGCTGTATCCACTGCTTTTTGCAGGATTTTCCATTCGAGGGCATTGGCGTTTCCATACCAGGGTGTGACGCAGCCAGTCAATACACTTTTCACTACACATCTCCATAAGTTTGTCAAAGTTTTAGACGCCATGCCAAGTCTTCACAAACTCCTAAGAAAGTAGAAGTACTGCCGTGCTTTATTCATAATTACACTTACGTGCTGGGCCCAGGACAGGTCCTCTGAAATGATAACGTGGAGGAATTTAAAGTTGCTGACCCTGTCCACCTCTGAAATGTTGCTGAGGTAGAAGAAAGTTGAATTGCAGTTTGCCAAAGAGTATGAATAGATTATTCCTGTTTAAGGAGCCTGGATTCTACCAGGCTCTGTTTCTATTTCACAAGTGATCAATATGGCCTCCCCATAGGAATCAGTGTTGGACCAGTCTACCACTCACTTTTCTCAGTCTCCCCAGTAAGAGAAACTGCAGGTGGAGTGTAGTGCCTGAGGGGGGTGAATGAGGCAAAACACCCCCTCTGCACTTAACAAATACCTCGAAGAGAAATATTGGTGAAAGACAAGTGATCTTACTGAAAGATACAGAAGAATGGCGGGGCATACTTTCCTGTCTGGGGAGTTTAGAACCGGTGGGGGGAGGTGGAGGGGGTCACATCATCAAATTAAGGAATGACCACTCAGGTTAGAGTTGAGCAGAAATTCCTTCATACCAACCATAGTGAACCTCTGTCACCATATACCGACAAGGGCTGTGAAAATCCAGTCGCTGAGTATTTTCAAGAAAAGATTGTTATGAAATCAAAGTTTACACGTTAAGATCTTAAGGCATAAAAGCAGACTTTTAACCATTCCGCCCATTAAGCCTGCTCCACCTTTTGATTATCCCGTTCAACCCCAATCTTCTGCTTTCTCCCCATAACTTTTGATGCCCTGACTAATCAAGAACCTGTCAGCCTCCACCTTAAATATACCCAATGACATCTTCCACAACCATGTCTGGCAATAAATTCCACAGATTCACCGCCGCCTGGCTAAAGAAATTGCTCCTCCTCTCTGTTCTAAAGGGACACTCATGAATTCTGAGGCTGCGCCCTCTGGTCCTAGACTCTCCCACTAATGGAAGCGTCCTCTCCACATCTGCCCTAGCTAGGCTTTTCGATATTCAGTGAGTACAGGCTCAGAACCGTCAAACACGTCTCATTCCCGGATCATAGAAGATAGAACAGTACGGCACAGGAACAGTCCTTTCAGCTGACTATGTTGTACTGAACCAGTTAAATTGCTAATCAAATGCTAAGTAAACTAATCCCTTGTGTCTACACAACGTCCATATCCTTCCATTTCCCTCGCATTCATACGCCTTTCTAAATGACTGTTAAATATCTCTAATTTATCTGCCTCTACCACCACTCCAGGCATCCACCACCCTCTGTAGAAACAAATTGCCCCTCACTCTCCTTTGAACTTACCCCCTCTCAGCTTAAATGCATGCCCTCTGATATTAGACATTTCTACCCTGGGAAACAGATACTCCCTGTCTACTCTATCTATGCCCCACACAATCTTGTATCAGACTCTCCCCTCAGTCTCTGTCTCCCCAGAGCAAGCAACCCAAGTTTGTCCAACCTCTCATCATAGCACGTGCCCCCTAAACCAGGCAGTGCCTTGATAAACCTTTTTTGCACCCTCTCCATAGCCTCAACATCCTTCCTCTATGGGGCAACCAGAACTGTACACCTCACTATGCTGCCTCACTAGGGTTTAATAAAACTGTAACATAACTCCCTGACTTGTGAACTCAATGCCTCGACTATTAAAGGCAAGCATGCCATTTGCCATCTTAACCACCCCGTCAACCTGTGTAGCCACTTTCGGGGAGTTGTGACCTTGGACCCCCCAAGATCCCTCTGCTCATCAACACTGTTTGGGTCTTGGCCTCAACATTGCACTGTCTCTTTGTCCCACCAAGGTGCAACACTTCAGATTAGGTTGGGTTAAACTTCATCTGCCACGTCTTGGCCCATATCTATAACTGATCGATATCCCGCTGTATTCTTAGCCAGTTTCATACTTTATCCACCACATCACCAATCTTTGTATCATCTGCAAACTCACTAACCCATCCATTTAGAAACATAGAAAATAGTTGCAGGAGTAGGCCATTCGGCCCTTCGAGCCTGCACCGCCATTCAGTATGATTAATGTATGACATGACTAATGGTGACGTCCTGCAGACTGTTCGTAAAACTACTTCTTCTCCTTCTTTTAACTATACTTCTAATACTAATCTGTGTGCCATTGGAGCCTGTAAGTAACACTTTGATCATGCGATTTTGGGTCAGCTGAATGACCTGGGACTCTTGCTGTCTCAAGGAAAATCACGCGGTTGAGGGCGAGGTTGGAAACTGGCTGTGCGGCCTAATGGCAGAGCTCGAATTCATGATCGGCTCCAATTCTCAAGCAACTTGCCAATTAAAGCGCCAAGCAAGATTGAAACCGACGAGGACAGGAGTGGAAGGTGAGCACGTGTCCAGCGCTGTCTACCTGTTTTCGTCCGGTCTCCTCCTCCCTTTCGCTGGCTGCTGCTGGAGGAAAGACTTGGGCAAAGTTTGATCTGCGCGGTTTATCGATTGGATCTATTTTTGCAGTTCCGGTTATAGAGTAACATGCACTGGTTTCTGGTTACTCTTGTTACCCCTATTCTGCGCAGTTTTGATTGGGGCAGGCTGGTTCTGCGGCCTGCAGTCAACGAACGACACAGCGCTACATTGAACTGAACGGATGTAAGCTGAACACTCCTAGACTGTTCAAAGGACTCTGTGGTGTTTAATATTCTCTGTGTTATGGGCTCGTTTTCAGCCACTTGTGCGATTTGTTCTTTTCTGTGCGTTGGGCGTTTGATGTTTTCTTTGAACGAGCTACGTGGTGTTTCTTTTGTTTTTGTGAAAGTCTGCAGGAAGCTGAATCTCAGGGCCGTTACTGCATACATACCTTGGCAATAAATGTACTTTTCATCTTTGAATTTACATTTTCATCCAGGTTATTTATATAAATCACAAACAGCAGAGATCGTAGTGTCCCAGCAGAACAGCGCTAATCACAGATATCCAGCTAGAGAAGGTCCCAATCAGGAACAATTATACTTACAAGGAATTTAATTTAAAGTCTGTCCCGTGCCTTATAGGCTCATCAGGCTGGTGCTTATGCCGGTTTCTGTGGCGTGAAGCGACTGAGTATGAGACTCCCCCCCCGGATAGGACGCCAGTCTACCATGAGGTTAACCCCCGGCATTTTGCCGGTACCCATTTTCAGCTGGGTGGACTGGAGCAATGTGTGGTTAAGCGCCTTGCTCAAGGACACAACACACTACCTCCACTGGGGCTCGAACTCACGACCTTCAGATCACTAGTCCAACGCCTTAACCACTTGGCCACACGCCACACAACAAGGAATTTATGAGGGACAAAATGGCCTCCTCCTGGTTCTATGGCTTATGATATAATTTTAGGGTTACCGGAAACTTTGATGCATTCATTAAGCAAAACTGAAGATTGAAAGTTGGAAGCCCTAAGGTGGATGCTTGTATCTGCAGAATCTCCTGAATTCAATGCACACACACTGAACGCTGGAGGAGCTCAGCAAGTCAGGCAGCATCTATGGAAATGAATGAACTGAGGCCTCTCATTAAGGCAGGAAAAGAAGAGGGAAGAAGACAGAAAGAGAAGGTGGGGAGAGGGAAGGAGGGCAAGCCAGGTGATAGGGAAGGTGGGTGAGTGGGGAGGGGGGAATAAAGTAAGAAGCAGGGAGGTGATAGGTGGAAAAGGAAAGGGCTGGAGGAGAAGGAATCTGACAGGATGACAGAAAGGGAAGACATCCCACCTCTCCCAGAAGTTCCGGGAGTCTCCCGCATATTGATAGCGGCTCCCTGATGCCCGCAAATTATATACAATATCCTGGAAATCGATTTTTTTTGAGAGGGAGAGGGAGAGGAAGAACGAGAGCGAGAGGGAGCATCCTGATTGGTCTCTCTTCCGGCTAAGTAGACCTATCAGTTTTCTCTGTGGGCGGGCTTTACAGTCGACCTCAAAAGCAATGACAGTGTTGTTCACTGCACTGTTTGCAACAGTGACTTTTCTATTGCCCACGGTGGGTTAAAATGTAAAAGACATGTTGAGGTGAGTTTAACAGGTGTCATTCGTTCATTAGCATAACTAACGTTATTTAAACTAACTGGCTAGCTGCTAAGGAGCTACTCTATTGATGTCCTTCATGATGAGGCCAAACTCCCTGTAGACTTGCTTAAAGTTGTAATAGAATAAAAAAAGACTCCTTTATAATATAATGTAAGTATGTATTTTAAGGTCACATTTTCTGCACATACCCAACTTGGTTTAGAGATTAGACAGAATCACTAAACAAAGTATTACATACACCCCCGGAGGTCGACCGGGGCGGTGGGGATATGGGGATGCAGGGGACTGGGGTGCTACCTCCCTGAAACGAGTTTTGCAGGGTGGGATGTCTGGAAAGGGAAGAAGGAGGGGCATCGGGGAGGTGATATGCAGGTGAGGAGAAGGGAAGAGGAAAGAGTGGAGAATTGAAGAAGACGGGGTGGGGGGGGGGGGGGTGGTCCAGAGGGAGAAGTTGAAGAAATTGAAGTTGAAGGATTCCGTGTGGGTAGTCTCCGTTCTATCAGGTGGAGACTACACACACGGAATATGAGGTGTTGCTCCTCCAAGTTCAGAGTGGCCTCATCATAGCCGTAGGGGAGGCCATGGGTCGACAAGTCGGAGTGGGAATGGGGATCAGAATTAAAGCGGGAAACCCTGCTTTTTGAGGATGGAGCAAAGGCGTCTGCCAAAGCAGTCCCTCAGTCCACGTCAGGCCTTCACCAACGTAGAGGAGGCTGCATTGGGAGTACCAGACACAGGAGACGACCCCAGCAGATTTGCAGCAGAAGCATTGCCTCACGTGGAAGGTCTGTCTGGGGCCTCCAGGCCGAGATTCCTCGTTTTTTTGTACCCCTCATTTATGTTTCCCGACCTGCCAGTTCCGACAGCATTTTTTTTTTGTGCCTTGCTCAAGACTTCCAGCACCTGAAGAATCTCTTGTGTTTATGATTCCGTGATGGCTGCCTCTCTTTTTTTCTGGGAATACGATAAGTTCCAAATTTGCCTTTTTCTCAACTGAAATGTTGTAAGGGAGAAGGAAATCCACGGCAACAAGACAGGGCTGGACTTGCAACACTATTGAGAAAAATGCAAACATTTCTTTGAGTCTCAGTGTATGAACGTATTGAAGAAGAGATTCTGAACCCAGTAATTATCTTAAATGAGTCAAGGCTCCTAGAGTGCTGCCATAACCAGTTTAATCTCAGCCCAATATTCACAGAATTACATAACAAAAATTGTGTCACGTTGTAATCAATTTGAGAATGCTTAATGTTGAGAAGTCCCATTATAGCTAAATACTACACCAGGCAAGGGAGGTGGACCAGATTCCATTCCAGATACCAGAGCCCCGAAGAACAAGCACAGCTCACAAAGTCAACAGTTTGCACTGTGTCCGGATGCAGCCTGAACTGCTGAGGTCCACCAGCATTTTGTGTGCGTTGCTTTCCTTCTTACCGACATCCAGCCATAAAAAAACAAGCCATATGCAAATACAGGCATCAGGTTCAAGCTGCAAGAGTGAACAGATATTGGGAAAAGAACAAGCTCGTGAGTTCAGGGAAGCAAGGCAGAGCTGAGGCTGAAGGAAGACAAAAACAATTCAGAGATCTTGCTGTTACTGTGAAAATGGTGAACTGTATCGTTTACATGCCTGGTGTTACTGTGTGAATGGTGAACTGGATCGTTTACACACCTGTTGTTACAGTGAAAATGGTGAACTGTATCGTTTACATGCCTGGTGTTACCGTGTGAATGGTGAACTGTATCGTTTACATGCCTGGTGTTACCGTGTGAATGGTGAACTGGATCGTTTACACGCCTGTTGTTACAGTGAAAATGGTGAACTGTATCGTTTACACGCCTGGTGTTACTGTGTGAATGGTGAACTGGATCGTTTACACTCCTGGTGTTACTGTGTGAATGGTGAACTGGATCGTTTACACGCCTGTTGTTACAGTGAAAATGGTGAACTGTATCGTTTACACGCCTGGTGTTACTGTGTGAATGGTGAACTGGATCGTTTACACTCCTGGTGTTACTGTGTGAATGGTGAACTGGATCGTTTACACGCCTGTTGTTACAGTGAAAATGGTGAACTGTATCGTTTACACACCTGGTGTTACTGTGTGAATGGTGAACTGTATCGTTTACATGCCTGGTGTTACTGTGTGAATGGTGAACTGGATCGTTTACACTCCTGGTGTTACTGTGTGAATGGTGAACTGTATCGTTTACATGCCTGGTGTTACTGTGAAAATGGTGAACTGTATTGTTTACACTCTGGGTGTTACTGTGAAAATGGTGAACTGGATCATTTACACTCCTGGTGTTACTATGTGAATGGTGAACTGGATCATTTACACTCCTGGTGTTACTGTGTGAATGGTGAACTGGATCGTTTACACTCTGGGTGTTACTGTGAAAATGGTGAACTGGATCATTTACACTCCTGGTGTTACTGTGAAAATGGTGAACTGGATCGTTTACACTCCCGGTGTTACTGTGAAAATGGTGAACTGTGTTGTTTACACTCCTGGTGTTACTGTGAAAGTGGTAAACTGGATCGTTTACACTCCTGGTGTTACAGTGAAAATGGTGAACTGTGTTGTTTACACTCCTGGTGTTACTGTGAAAGTGGTAAACTGGATCGTTTACACTCCTGGTGTTACAGTGAAAATGGTGAACTGTGTTGTTTACACTTCTGGTGTTACTGTGAAAGTGGTAAACTGGATCGTTTACACTCCTGGTGTTACAGTGAAAATGGTGAACTGGATCGTTTACACTCCTGGTGTTACTGTGTGAATGGTGAGCTGGATTGTTTACACACCTGGTGTTACAGTGAAATTGGTGAACTGTATCGTGTACACTCCTGGTGTTACTGTGTGAATGGTGAGCTGGATTGTTTACACGCCTGTTGTTACAGTGAAAATGGTGAACAGTATCGTTTACACTCCTGGTGTTACTGTGTGAATGGTGAACTGTATCGTTTACACTCCTGGTGTTACTGTGAAAGTGGTATATCAGGACATGTCTGGACTGCTGGTGTCAGTGTTTAACGGCCGGGTAATGTGAATGCTCCTTTGAACAGATCCTGCCTCTCAGGCTTCTTCAGTCTTTTCTCCCCAATGTGTGTTGTTATTATAAACTATTCTAACAACATCTTTAAATGAACACAATACTCTGTGGATTCTGTTGATTTGTTAAATGACTGTAAAGAACTTGATGGGTCCTGTTCTTCACCCTCTACATTCAGTGTTCACCCCCATATACCCAATTTGTATTTCAGATCCTTAGTAACTGGACTTTGAGTAATGTTATGTTCTGCGATTTAAAATTTATTAACTTTTCACTTGCCTGTAGAACAAATGTGGTTTGGGTGATCTGATCCACCACTCTGAGAAAGAATGTGGTTTAATTGAGATTTATATGCATGCACCTGTTTACGTGTTTTAATTTGGTCATTTTCCTCTACCTTCACGTTATAGAACAGAGGATAAAGAACGGGGTGGTGTAGTGAGGCCCTTCACACCGGGAGTGTGCTGTCCTTTTAACCCTTCCCTCCGCTATAACCCTCATTTCTCTCTGATCCCTGTGTCTGTGTTAAAGCTTCTTAATAGTCCCTAATGTATCTCCCTTTACCATCACCCTTGGCAGGGCATTCCACACACACATCATTCTTTGTGTAAAATAAACCCTACCTTTCACACCTCCCCTGTAATTCTCTCCAATCACCTTCAAATTTTGTCCTGTGGTATTATTAGAAACTTCTGACTTGGGAAAAAGTCTCTGGCTCTCCACTGAATCTGTTCCTCTCCTCATCTTGTGCACTTCTCTCAAGTCACCCCTCATTCTCGCTCGCTTCGAAGAGAAAAGCCCTCGCCTGCTCAGTCGATCCTCACAGGGCATGCTCTGTAATCCAGGTAAGTCTCCTCTGCACCCCCTCCAAAGAGACAACCAGAACCGAACAGGATGCTTAGTCTGGTTCAGGCTTGACATCTTCACCAGGATGGCAACCGGGTATGTGCAAGAGCTGTGAGCTTCATCAACATGAAGATACAACTGAGTGAGCTATTGAGGAATGGGACCTTCTGTGCTGCCCAATTATACCCTTGTGACTAATTAACCCACCAACCCGTGCATCACTGGACTGGGAGGAAACAGGAGGAGACCCATGTAGCCACGGTGCAAACGTAGAAGCTCCTTACATTGCAGCCAGGTCACTGGTGCTGTGATAGCGTTATGCAACTCGTGTTGCCACTTTTAGGGAGCTATACCCTTGCACCCCAAAATCTACAACCTTATTTGCCGGCATTCACTCTTCTGGAATAACCCTGTCTCATTTAATATAGGTTCCCTCAGGCCGGGCAATCTTTGATGAGGGAATTCTCCGCGATGTATTAAAGGACATGTTAAACTTTGCTTGATAGAAACGCAACCAGTTCAATGATATTCACTCAATAACTTTGGTACCAAGTTTTAACCGGATATCTTCTACCTTATTAACCCCTCACAGGGGTTGTGGACCTCCTGAGGTTGATGGCAGAGCACAGGAGAAATATATACTCACTGGCCACTTTATTAGGTACACCTGTACACCTGCTCGTTAATGCAGCTATCTAGACAGCCAATCATGTGGCAGCAACTCAATGCATAAAAGCACGTGGACACGGTCAAGAGGTTCAGTTGTTGTTCAGACTAAACATCAGAGTGGGGAAGAAATGTGATCTAAATGACTTTGACCGTGGAATGAATGTTGGTGCTCGACAGGTGGTTTGAGCGTCTCAGAAAATGCTGATATCCAGGGATTTTCACACATAACAGTCTCTAGAGTTTACAGAGACTGGTGCAAAACTAAGAAAAAAAGTCCATTGGCTGGCGGTTCTGTGGGTGAGAACGCCTTGTTAATAAGAAAGGTCAGAGAAGAACGGCTGGACTGGCTCAAACTGTCAGGAAGGTGAAAATAACTCAAGTAACCACTCGTTACAACAGTGGCGTGCAGAAGAGCGTCTCTGAATGCACAACACGCCGAATCTTGAAGTGAACGAGCTACAGCAACAGAAAACCAGAAACGCACACGCATTAAGATATAACTACGATCAATAATCAGTAATACATTTATTTCACAGTTTTACTAATGGATCAAAACATTCCATTTCTCGGTCTGCTAATTTGAGGAATTTATTTGTTTTCGGCTTACACGGAAGCCGCTACCTGTGGAAGCCTCTCTTTTATTTTCTGAATAATTCAAACGCAGTAAGATTTCAAAGGCTCGAGGATTGACAGTGTTCTGAATATTAAATGCGCAACAGAAATTATTAAACCAGAATAAACATAAATATTAAACGGCGAGGTTTTTGCACAATGACAGATGAAGGGAATCACCTCAAAGAACCAACTGGTAAACCGTCACAATCCAGAAAGATCTCTCTCATCACCCAGAGCAGGACAAATATTAACTGGATCGGAGCTTTCATTTTGCTCCGTGTTTTAAAAATAACAATCTGTTTCTTTAATTCTTCTTCCAGCAGGCTCAGAGTTCAAAGTCAAAGTAAGTTTATTATCAAAATACATAGTTTAAATGGTTCAGCATGGACTAGATAGGCCGAAGGGCCTGCCTCTGTGCTGTACTTTTCTATGACTCTATACACAGTCCTGTGCAAAAGTCTTAGGCACATTTATATAGCTAGGGTGCCTAAGACTTTTGCACAGTACTGTTTTTGCCAACGCAAGTTTGCAAATCTTGCAGGAGCAAAAGGTGTTGGGAACGGTGAGGGTGGAGCGCCCCGGGAGGGGTGTGAGGCAGGTGGAAGAGGAAGAGTGCCAGGAGCTGGGGGCTGTGTGGACACAGGCATACCCAGCCCTGAGACACCAGGTAAGGTCATTTGATTCTAAACAATTGTTTTAACCAATATTTCAGAATGTCTCCCTGGTGCTTCCCACTCCCTCCCCTCTCCCTTCCCTTTCTCCTAACCATGATTGCCCTCTCCCTGCCCTCTTCCCAATCTCAGTCCATATTAAAGACCCATATCAGAATCACTCACATATGTCATGAAGTTTGTTTTTTTTGTGGCAGCAGTACAGTGCAATATATAAAATTACTACAGTACTGCAGAGAAGTGTGAGGGCCCCCGCTATATATTTGTCACCATATACTACCCTCAGATTCGTTTTCTTGTGGGCATTCATAGTAAATACAAAGAATCACAATAGAACCAGTGGAAAACTGCACACAGCAAAGAGGGAGAAGCGACCAACATGTAAAAAACAACAAACTGTGCAAATACAAAAAATACGAGAAAATAAAACAAAATAATAAATAAATAAATAAAGCAATAACTATTGAGTTTCTCAATATCTGACACGTCGTCCAATGATATTCATTGCATCCCAACCTCTTCCTCCTCGGCTTAGTGTTGACAGCTAAGAATCTGCAGACTGCCTTGTTTGTGCTCGTCGGATGCTCCGTCCTAACAGAATCCAGTTCCGCAAAAGTACACATCACAGTTTACCAACTCCCGAACAAGAGGCTGAGTGCGATTAAGGAACCTCGTCTTTTTAAGTCGCCACATGTGCCCAAAAATGGTCTCCAGATAATGAGAACCGCGTCTTTAAAAGGCTGCAAATGAACAATATTTGACATCTTTTAAGAACTATAAAAAGAAACACTTGAATCGCAGGGAATGTAGATGCCAGTGCGTATAGCATCAGGCAGCATAAAAGTTCTGAGAGATAACCTTGTGTTTTATGACCTTGAAAAGTTTCAAGTAAATTAAAATAAAGCATTATTTGTTTGTACCTGTTAATTTTTTCACATTACTGTTCAAATGTCACTCTAATTTTTATCAGCCAGATTATAAATATGGCAACTATCAAAGATTTTTGATATAGACGCATATTTTTGTATTTGCACACACTCCAAGTAACCTGAAGTACATACGTTTTCATCAGCACATTTCATTAACACCAGATAAAGTTGTTTAATTCTATTATTGCATAGAAATATTGCATTTATCAACGGAATACCTGCTGGTGAAATGGAACCTGTGAGAGATCTCATCAAGGGCACCACCACTTACAACAAATTCAACAGTAAATGTAGCTCCCAGTTGTGAATTAATCAGAATCAGGTTTAATACAGTATCACCGGCGCTTTGTCGTGAAATTTGCTAACTTTGCAGCAGAAGTTCAATGCAATCCACGATAAATGTAGAAAAATATATAGCAGACACACACACACACACACACACACACACACACACACACACACACACACACACACACACACACACACACACACACACACACACACACACACACACACACACACACACACACACACACAGAGAAAATTATTTATATATCGTTAAAGAACAGACAAAATTCTAAAGAAACAGCAAGATTATTACCTGAGGCGCCACAAGGCATGGAGGGGAACATATATTAAGTAGTACAAAAACAGAAATAAAAGGAAGTAGTGAGGTAGTGTTCATGGGTTCAATGTCCATTCAGAAATCGAATGGCAGAGGGGAAGAAGCTGTTCCTGAATCATTCAGTGTGTGGCTTCAGGCTTCTGTCCACCCTTCCTCAGAGTAACAATGAGAAGAGGGCATGTCCCGTGTGCTGGGAGTCCTGAGTGATGGACGCTGCCTTTGTGAGGCATCACTTCTCTTGGATATTACGGAGGCTAGTACCCATGATGGAGCAGACTAATTAATATTAAATAGAACGCATTATTGATTTACCTTAGTACTGAGTGTAAAAATGAATGAAAACAAGGAGAGCTTTGTTAATCTCTTATCTTAACAAATGAGGGTTGTGTTTTTAACTTCTCACTTAATATGAGAAAGTTGAAGTGATGCTGTTGCAATAAAACACAAAAGCTGATTGCAAGTGTCTCACTTGATGTACAGAGCTACATTCCAACAACTTGTTGCTGGAACTAATTCATATTTATGATTGCACTTCATGGTTTCTGAAACAGTTCTGGTGATGCGTGTGTCCTCTGCTCATTAACACAGGAGGTTCTGCAGATGCTGGAAATCCAGAGTAACCCACACAAAATGCTGCAGGAACTCAGCAGGCCAGGCTTTGTCAATGGAAATAAAATAAAAACACAGACAATGTTTCAGGCCAAGACCCTTCATCAGGACTGGAAAGGAAGAGGGAAGAGGCCAGACTAAGAAGGTAGGGGGGCAGGGGAAGGAGGACAAGGTGATAGCTGATGTCAGGTGAGTGGGGGAGGGGAATAAAGTGAGAAGCTGTGAGTTGATAGGTGGAAAAGGTAAAGGATTGAAGAAGAATCTGATAGGATAGAAGAGTGGACTATGGGAGAAAGGGAAGGATGACAGGCACCAGGTGGAGAAATAATGGGCAGGTGAAGAGAAGAGGTAAGAGGGGAGCTAGAGTGGGGCATTGAAGAAGGAAAGGAGAAGGGTTAAAGATACTGGAAATAGAGAAATCGCTGTTTGGTGGTCATCTACTTGTTGTTCACTCCAAACTGTAGAAAAACTAGAAATTATGCATAAAAAATCTCATTCATAAGACAGTCATTAAAATATCAAAACATTAACTGATTGGTAAAATAGTCAGCAATAATAAGCTTGCCTCCCAATCAGCGATGACTGGAGTTGAGAAACTGAAGGGTTATGATCTGACAAATTGGAGACTGAAAGGACTGGCAAGAAGGGTAGGCCCGTGTCGGGGATTGAAAGTCTTGGTGGGAAGGGTAGGCCCATGTTGGAGACTGAAAGGCTTAGCGGGAAGGGTAGGCCCATGTTGGAGATTGAAAGGCTTAGCAGGAAGGGTAGGCCCATGTTAAATTGAAAGGGTTGGCAGGAACGGTAGGCTCATGTTGGAGATCGATAGGTTTGGCAAGGAGGGTAGGCCCATGTTGGAGATTGAAAGGCTTGGCAGGAACAGTAGGCTCATGTTGGAGATTGATAGGTTTGGCAAGAAGGGTAGGCCCATGTTGGAGATTGAAAGACTTAGCGGGAAGGGTAGGCCCATGTTAAATTGAAAGGCTTAGTGGGAAGGGTAGGCTCATGTTGGAGATTGATAGGTTTGGCAAGAAGGATAGGCCCATGTTGGAGATTGAAAGGCTTAGTGGGAAGGGTAGGCCCATGTTAAATTGAAAGGCTTAGTGGGAAGGGTAGGCACATGTTGGAGATTGAAAGGCTTGGCAGGAACAGTAGGCTCATGTTGGAGGTCGATAGGTTTGGCAAGAAGGGTAGGCCCATGTTGGAGATTGAAAGGCTTAGTGGGAAGGGTAGGCCCATGTTAAATTGAAAGGCTTAGTGGGAAGGGTAGGCCCATGTTGGAGATTGAAAGGCTTGGCAGGAACAGTAGGCTCATGTTGGAGATCGATGGGTTTGGCAAGAAGGGTAGGCCCATGTTGGAGATTGAAAGGCTTGGCAGGAACGGTAGGCTCATGTTGTAGATCGATAGGTTTGGCAAGAAGGGTAGGCCCATGTTGGAGATTGAAAGGCTTGTCGGGAAGGAGAGTAACAATCTTTCATCCTTTACACTTGTGTACTGGAATAAGCGTTTAATCTTGCCTCTTGAATAAGCACGTATCGCCAACACCTGGAAGGCTATGGATGAAGTACTGGTAAATGGGATTGGTATGGCTGGATACTTGTTAGAACACAGGACCATAACATGTCAGAGAAGAATTAGCCCATTTGGCCCATCGAGTCTGCTCCTTCATGGCTTATTTATTATCCCTCTCAAACCCATTTTCCTCTCTTGTGACCTTTGACACGCTTACTAGTCAAGAACCTATCAATCTCTGCTTTAAATATACCCCATAACTTGGCTTCCACAGCCATCTGTGGCAATGTATTCCACAGATTCACTACCCTCTGGTTAAAACAATCCCTCCTCATCTCTTTTCTAAAGAGACGTCCTTCTATTCTGAAGCTGTGCCCTCTGATCCTAGACTCCTCCACTATAGAAAATATCCTCTCCACATCCAATCTATTTAGGCCTTCCAGTATTCGATAGGTTTCAAAGAGATTCCCCTCCTCATTCTTCTGAACTGCTGTGAGAACAGGCCCAGAGCTATCAAATACTCCTCATGCGTTAACCCTTTCATTCCCAGAATCGTTCTCACGAACATCCTCTGGGCCCCCTCCAACGCCAGCACATCCTCTCTTAGGCAAGGGTCCCAAGACTACTCACCATATTGAAAAGCAGCCTGACATAAATCTGTACAGCACAGGAGCAAGCCCTTCAACCCTCAATGTTGATCCAAACTGATTAAACTAATATCTAACTTCCTAACTAAACTAATCCCTTCCGCCTACAAAATGCCCATGTCCCTCCATTCCCTACCCATTTGTGTGTCTGTCTAAGAGCCCCTTCTATTCCATCTTTGCAATGCTTCTATCATCATTGATGGGCCGAAGGACCGGCTACTGGCTCAATTAATGAAAGACTGAAGGAACGTAGAGTTTTCAGGTGAAAGAATGGAATGGACATTAACTAAAGAGAAAACCTTGCCTCTCAGAATCAGAATCAGGTTTAATGTCACTGGCATATGTCGAGAAATTGTTGTCTTTGTGGCATTACTACAATGCAATATGTGATAATAGAGAAAAACTATGAATCACAGTAAGTATATATATAATAAATAGTTAAATTAAATAAGTAGTGCAAAAATAGAAATAAAAAAGTAGTGAGGTAGTGTTCATGGGTTCATTGTCCATTCAGAAATCTGATGGCACAGGGGAAGAAGCTGTTCCTGAATCGTTGAGTGTGTGCCTTCAGGCTTCTGTACCTCCTCCCTGATGGAGGCAATGAGAAGAGGGCATGTCCTGCGTTTTGGGAGTCCTTGATGGACAACGCCTCTTTACGTTCTTTACCTGGTGAAGGTGCTGTTAAAGGATGTTCTACATTTGAATGGACAGTCTTTTAACAGCATTGTAGTGCAGTGGTTAGCATAATGCTATTACAGTGTAGGCTGTAAGATCGGAGTTCGATTCTCACTGTTTCCGTAAGGAGTTTGTATGTTCAACCTGTGACTGCGTGGGTTTCCTCCCACAGAACAGTTAGGGGTGGTGAATTGTGAGCTTGCTATGTTGGTGCCGGGAGCATCGCGACACTTGTGGACTGCCCAGCACCATCTTTGTTGATTTGATTTGATGCAAAACGACACACTTCGCTGTACGTTTCAATGTACGTGCGACAATAACTCTTTACTGGAAAGAACGGCCAGTGGGAACACAAACTGGATCCAGTCACTGACCGTGGTGCATGAAGACGAAGAAGGAAACACTTTAACTGTGACTCTGCAGGCAAACATGAAGCAGGCATAAGAACTTTTAGAAGCATGGTTCTCTTCTGGTAACTCTGTAAAGAAACATACTGAAACAGACGCCATCTTTGTGAACCCTTACGAACCAAAGAAATACAAGCCAATAGAATTGAAAGGTCAACTGAAGGGCTGGCCAATCAGGATCGAGGCAAGTGAACGGGGGCCTATATAAGTGCGAGCACTCCCAGAGAGAGACACAAACAACTGCGCACTGAGGATGTCACCTCGACTGGTGATGAAACGTCTGCAAGCGAATTGCCAAGCTCGGCGAACGCTGTAACATCAAAGCATAACGGAAACTTGGAGGATTAAGCAGAGTGTCAGTATCTATTGGAGTTAAAGATTAGCCTTACTTGTTGCATTGAAAGAGACAGTGAAATGAGTCGCTGGCGTCAGTGACCGATGCTGTCCACTAGAGTCGCTATGCTTCCAGCGCCAACTTAGCATGCCCACAACTTACTAACCCTAGCCCACGTATCTTTG
Organism: Hemitrygon akajei; assembly: GCF_048418815.1. Classification (NCBI taxonomy): domain Eukaryota; kingdom Metazoa; phylum Chordata; class Chondrichthyes; order Myliobatiformes; family Dasyatidae; genus Hemitrygon; species Hemitrygon akajei. Next base: position 40,147,000 of record NC_133152.1, on the reverse strand, counting down.
AAATGTGGGATGAAACTGCAGACTCTGGGAGGGTGTACAAACTCCTTACAGATAGCAGTGGGAATTGAATCACTGGTGCTGTAAAGTGTTACGCTAAACACTACAAAATGGGAAAAGTCAGGGAATGAATACAAAACCAACTGTTTCTTACTTAGCCTGTCAGCTCTCAATGGAGACAGAGAGCCTGACTGAGATACCGAAGTACTGAGTTATGGACTGCAGTTTTTGATAGGCTCTAGATTAAGGTCTCTTTGGGGAAGGAGGGTGCTTTTGCTATCATTTGCATGATGGGGCATTGGGGGTCAGTGCTCCTGCTGGTGCAAATGGAGAGGGAGGGGTGGGTGATTGCTTCTACGATGGGAGGGGAGGGGGAGCTTTGTGGCTCTGGTGTTTCTGTCGTTCACTCAGTGGGGCTTCTTGTTTGGTGGATGTCCGTGATTCAAAGAGCTTTTATGCCACATACACTCAGTGGCCACTTTATTAGGTATTGAGGCTGAACCCAGCTGCTGTAGCCCACCCACTTGAAGGTTCGATATGCCGTGCATTCAGAGATGCTCTTCTGCACCCGCTGTTGTAACACGTGGTTATTTGGGTTACCGTCACCTTCCTGTCAGCTTGAACCAGTCTAGGCATTCTCCTCTGATCTCTCTGGTTAACAAAGCGTTTTTGCCCACAGAACTGCCGCTCGCTGGATGTTTTGTTTTTCACACCATTCTCTGTAAACTCTAGAGACTGTAGTGCGTGAAAATCTCAGGAGACCAGCAGTTTCTGAGATACTCAGACCACCCCATCTGGCACCAACAGTCACAGTCACTTAGATCACATTTCTTCCCCATTCTGAACAACAACTGAACCTCTTGACTCTGTCTACAAGCTTTTATGCATTGAGTTGCTGCCACATGATCGGTTGATTAGATATTTATTGACCAAGTGTACAGGTCTAACTAATTACATAGCCATTGTGTGTAGATGCCTGGAGGTGGGGAAGAATACTCCTGGTCATAAGAGGTTTAGTGCACCAAGAATTTGGAGGACTATGAAGAAGCTTGATTAATTTCAAGTGGGATCAGGCATTCTCTGGTAAGCAAGATTTGCCAGTTATCGGTCCAGAGCAGCTAAAGGCATTTGGCAGCCTCATGAAGGACACCGATTTTAATATTTGTTTCTACATTGCAAATGAGTGGTACAAAATAATTAATGCTGGGACATAATAATTGAAGCCATATTTGATACATATTAGATGGCTGACCATGAATTGCAAGGCTGTGAATCAACTGATTAATTTTGATGGGCAATTTATGATCCATGTAGAATACTGAATTACAGATTTGCAAGCTTTGTTGGCCACAGGTCATTAAGGGATAAACTTTTAGCTTTGCAGTGGAATGGACAATGTGCTGGTTACCTCAGAGATAACAGGATTGCTTAGATAAAGGTGTAATTGATCAGCATGTAGAGCACGGATCAATTATTTACAGAGGAATAGGAGAGGGCCATTTGGCCCCTCAAGCTTGTTTGGCCATTTAGTGAAATTATGCTGAGATAGACACACACACACACACACACACACACACACACACACACACACACACACACACACACACACACACACACACACACACACACACACACACACACACACACACACACACACACACACACACACACACACACACACACAGTATTTTCAATGTATCCACTGTTCTGCTGCCTCAAATCAATGACATATATCAGTGATAATAAACCTGATTCTGATTCCTTGATCTGGGTTTCTCCCTCAGAAGAAATAATTCCTCTGCAGCTACGTGCCTTAACGAACTCTTCTAACATTTTGCAAACCTTTAATAGATAATTTTAACCGCCAAAACTCCAGGGAGTTTAAGCCGACTTTAATCAACCTGGCAGATGTTCAAACAATATGACTCCTTTTCAGAAGAGCAGATTTTTGGTGACCGAGGAACCTTACACCCATCAGACACAACCAGTGCTGCACATTACATTCAGCGAGGTTAGCCGTCCCCAGGTAGGTGAACTGCTTTGGTTATCTTGTCCCAGCACAGATGCACAGCTAACAGGACCATAGCCTCATAGCTTTGGCAGTCCAGGTTCAATCCTGACCTTGGGTGCTCCCCGTGTGGAATTTTCACATTCTCCCGGTGACCATGTGGGTTTCCTCTGAATGTGTCTTCTCACATCCCAAAGACACGTGGGTGTGTAGGTTAATTGGCCCTTGTTCGTGGATAAATCTGGGATAAGTTGATGGGAACGTGGGTAGAACAAAATAAGGTTGGCTTGTTGGGTTTGCATGGACTTGGGGAGCTAGAGGCTTGCTGTATAAATCTAAATGATATATCTTTTCCTGAGGCTCAAAACATCTAATACTAGAGGGCATGCATTGAAGATAAGAGGGAGAAAAGTTAGATGTGCGGAGCAAGTTCTTTTTAAACTCGGAGAGTGGAGTGTGCTTGGGATACATTGCTGGCGGTGGTAGCGGAGGCATGTGCAATAGAAGCATTTATGAGGCTCTTCGATAGGCACACGAGATCTGAGGGCTTAGCCTCAGAATAAAGACATGTCCCTTTAAATCTGAGGTGAGAAGGAATTTCTAGAGCAGGCTGGTGGTGAAGCTGTGGAATTTGTTGCCACAGATGGCTGTGGAGGGAAAGTTATTGGGTGCATTTAAGGCAGAGATTGAGAGGGATCTTGATTGGTAATCGTCCAAGCAGAGAATGGAGGGATGTGGACAACGTGCAAGCAGGAAGGATTAGTTTAAATTATGTGTCATTAGCTTAGTTTGGCACAAACTTTTCCTGGGTGGTACTGTTCTATGTTCTATGCTCTAATCGACTGGGCTAACGTAACATAAGATCATCAGTCTGGATAAGTCCACCGTCCGAAGCTGAGTCAGAGAGAGAGGTTAACATTTCCTAAACACAAGAGATGCTGCAGGATGCGGGAAATTCAGAGCAACACACACGAAATGCTGGAGGAACTCAGCAGATCAGGCAGCATCTATGGAAAGAGATAAATGAGTTTCAGGCCAAGACGCTTCATCAGGACTGGAAAGCCCAAGGCAACTTCCCCTTCCATTCTGACTTTGAATTGGGGTGGCCTGCAGTTAATGAACACAGCTGAATTGAATACGGACTCTTTAGTTTTTGTGTTTTATATTCTGTGTGCTTGCTTTTTCTTTATTGTTGTTGATTGCATAATTAGATTTTTGCACGTTAAGGGAGGGAGTTTGATGTTTTTCTGTGAACGGTTTCCATGGTTTCCTTTGTTTCGTGGCTGTCCGTGGGAAGACGAATCTCAGGGTTGTATACTGCACACATACTTGATGATAAATGCACTTTGAATCCTTTGCCTCTTTACTCTTTTCCATAGATGCTACCTGACCTGCTGAGTCCGTCCAGCTATCTGTGTTTGTTATTAAAGATTCCCTGAGTGTTTGGATTCAATGACACAAAGGCAATCATTTCCGTTCATCAAAAACTTGGTTTCCATGTTCTTATGCAACACGCACAAAAAGCTGGAGGAACTCAGCAGGTCAGGCAGCAGCTATGGTGGGCAATGAACGGTCAACGTTTCAGGCCAAGTCTCATCATCAGGACTTTGGGTTTAAAACATCAGCTGCTCATTTCTGAGTTTGAAACGTTGACGGTTCATATCTCTACATAGATGCAGCCAGACTTACTGAGTTCCTCCAGCCTCTTGTGTGTGTTGCTCAACATTTCCAACACCTACCCAATCTCCAATGTTTCCATTTCCTTATTTTTTGTTTCCTTTCACTGATTCCGCACAGATGCTATTTTCCTGGTGACGCGTTGCTCAAAGCAAATTCAGAAAATTCCTTTGGGTGCTGTGTTAACACGGTGATAACACAGCAAATAAATAAGATAATGTGAGACCATGAATAGGAATTTTGTGCAGCCAGGTAACCGTTCCCTACTCTGACTCAGAGTACTTGGGTTTCAAAACCCAATCCAGAAGCAAGATCACAAATAGACTCGCCACCGCAGGAAGCAGAAAAGCTGTTGTTTCGATATTACGCTGAGCTCTCTCAGGGGAGCTCAAACAGTTCAGTCAAAGGTAATCCTTAACCAATACTTCCATGAACATCGCCAAAAGAAACGACCCTGTTTTAGTCGTCTTGCGTGGCAGCTCGATAGATCTGCTCCCTTCTTGTGTTATTTCTCCACCTCAGACAGTCCCAAGCCTGATTACAAAAAGCGAATGGTTGGGCAAGTGGCTAGCAGTCCCATCCCATAAAAAGCTGGAGCTATAGAAATGCCAACAGAAGCTCCAAAGACCCCAGTCTTGGAGGAGAAAGGATCTTCAATGGGGACAACTTGAATGACTGGCCCAGGATAGAGGAGCTGCCATCGGTGGCCTCTGCCCGAGTAGGGGTGATAGTTTTAAGTAGGAAGTCCCTACATTACAGCAGTACTCTTCGGAGGCCCCTTGTTGGTCGTGAAGCTCTTAGAGATCTTCTGAGAATGGGAAAGGTGCTAAATAAATGCCTTTTAATCGTCCAGAGGAACCCAGGGTATGTGGAGACAACCCAGCCGGGAGCAGCTGGTTGCCAGGTATGATGTGAACTGGGGAGGGTTGACGGGGGTGCAATAATCAAGAACAAGGAACCTTATCTGATTCACTCCAGTGTTCCCCGCGTGATCTGTTTGCCAAAGCTGATTAGAAATGCACTCAAAATTCTGGCACCAGTTCAGAGCTGATGAGCAGAGGCACACACATTGAACTCGGATGGCCCTTTGTGGGACTCTGTGAATGAAGACAATAACCTGTTGGCAGAAGTTGTCCATTTTCTCAAAGTGGAAACCTAGAATGGTTTAATCAATGGTGTTTATCATCCTACTGGCTACTTGAAAATGAAAAAAATAAACATCACCCGTTCTACTTCAGTCCTGATGAAGGGTCTCGGTCTAAAATGTTGACTGTTTGTCTCCATATGATGCTACCTGACCTGCTGAGTTCCTCCAGCATATACTGCATGTTGATCTGGTTTGCCAGCGCCTGCAGAACCTCTTGTGCTTGTGACAATTCGATAACGCACATTAATCTCAGACCATAAGACGTCGGAGCAGAATGGGGTCATTCAGCCCATCTATTCTGCTACACCATTCCTTCGTGGTTGAACAAAAACACCAGAAAGTGCAGGAAATGTAAGTGGAGGAATTCCCTAACTACCTGTAGAACAAGGCTTCCCAATCTGGGGTCCACGGACCCCTCGGTTAATGGCATAAAAATGATTGGGAACCCCTGCGGTACGACAAGCGGCAACTATCAGCACGTTTGGCTCTCAACCTTCATGAGATTTGTCATTCACAGTGAAGATGGAGATTAAACTCCTGAAGAAAGTCAAAGTCAGCGTACATTTATTATCAAAGTATGGATAGCGTACACAGCCTTGAGATTGATCGCCTTGATCGCCACAGAACAAAGAGATCTGGTAGAGTCCATGGAAAAACACCATGCAACAAAGACTGTCCAACACCCAGTGTGTGAAAAAAGAGGAAACAATAAATAAGTAGACAAGTAACACACAGAACATGGTAAACGGTAGGGCGTTAAAGAATGCAGTAGAACAGAGTGATCTAGGAATAATGGTGCATAGTTCCCCGAAGGTGGAATCTCATGTGGATAGGGTGGTGAAGAAAGCTTTTGGTATGCTGGCCTTTATAAATCAGAGCATTGAGTATAGGAGTTGGGATATAATGTTAAAATTGTACAAGGCATTGGTGAGGCCAAATTTGGAGAATTGTGTACAGTTCTGGTCACTGAATTGTAGGAAAGATGTCAACAAAATTACAGAGAAGATTTACTAGAATGTTACCTGGGTTTCAGCACCTAAGTTACAGGGAAAGGTTGAACGAGTTAGGTCTTTATTCTTTGGAGCGTAGAAGGTTGAGGGGGGACTTGATAGAGGTATTTAAAATTATGAGGGGGATAGATGGAGTTGACATGGATAGGCATTTTCTATTGAGAGTAGGGGAGATTCAAACAAGAGGACATGAGTTGAGAGTTAAGGGGCAAAAGTTTAGAGGTAACACGAGGGGGTATTTCTTTATTCAGAGAGTGGTAGCTGTGTGGAATGAGCTTCCAGTAGAAGTGGTAGAGGCAGGTTCGGTATTGTCATTTAAAGCAAAATTGGATAGGTATATGGACAGGAAAGGAATGGAGGGTTATGGGCAGAGTGCAGGTCGGTGGGACTAGATGAGAGTAGGCGTTCGGCACGGACTAGAAGGGCCGAGATGGCCTGTTTCCGTGCTGTAATTGTTATATGGTTAACGTGAATCTGAAAGTGGGACCACAGCCACAGAGCCAGTTCAGTGCGTCATCTCCACGTTCACTATGGAACGGCAGGACAGACGCAATGGGCTGAATGGCCGAATCCTGCTCCCATGTCTTGTGTTTTTCCATCACACTCCTAATTTGCGTGTTGTGGGTGGTGGGGGGGCATTGGGATGTCAGATGATGAGTGGCCTGCTGGAGGAAGCCCAGCCATTGCCCTGCCCTCGTGAACACAGTAATTATGTGGTTTCTCCAGTTTCTGTTCTGGTTGATGGTGCTTCCGGGATATTGATGGTTGGCGACTTGACAACGGTAACGAAAGGAAGCGGCTGCAGTTTTTCTCGTAGGTGATGGTCACTGCCTGGGTTGCAAGTATTAGTTGCTAGGGGGTAAATCTAAGACGGAATTGAGGAGTGAATGGAGTAATTATTACCGAGGGAACAGTTCCTCGCTGCTGTACAGCTGTACACTCAGTGGCCACTTTATTAGGTACACCCGTACACCTGCTCGTTAATGCAAATATCAAATCAGCCAATAGCGTGGCAGCAACTCAGTGCATAAAAGCATGCGGACATGGTCAAGAGGTTCATTTGTTGTTCAGACCAAACATCAGAATGGGAAGAAATGTGTTCTAATTGACTTTGACTGTGTATTGATTATTGATGCCAGAAAGGGTGGTTTGAATATCTCACAAACTGCTGATCTCCTGGGATTTTCACACACAGCAGTCTCTAGAGTTTACAGAGAATGGTATGAGAAACAAAAAAACAGAACATCCAGTGAGCGGTAGCTCTGTGGGTGAAAATGCCTTGTTAATGAGAGAGGTCAGAGGAGAATGGCCAGACTGGTTCAAGCTGACAGGAAGGTGACAGTAACTCAAATAATCACACGTTACAACAGTGGTGTGCAGAAGAGTATCTCTGAACGTACAAGACTTTGAACCTTGAAGTGGGTGGGCCACAGCATCAGAAGACCACAAACATACACTCAGTGGCCACTTTATTAGGTACAGGAAGTAGCGTGTATACTGGCCACTGAGTGTGCGTATGGCTGGGAAGAATGGTTTTTTAATAGAAAAATAAATGTACTTGTGGCCCTCTTGAGGTTCCCACTTCACACTTTCTTCATGGATTTGGATTCCAGTCATGAATCTACAGTACTGCAAAATGTTAAAGTGATTGGAGGAAAGTATAGGGGGATGTCAGAGGTAGGTTTTTTACACAGAGTGGTGGGTGCGTGGAACTCCCTTCCGGGGCTGGTGGTAGAGGCAGATACATTAGGGGCATTCTTAAGAAACTCTTAGATACAGTATTGTACAAAAGTCTTCAGCACACATATATTGCACGAGAGTCTCAGACCTTTGCACAGTACTGTAGTAATTTAAGTACTGCTGCCACAAAAAATCAAATTTCATGACATATGTGATTGATGATAAATCTGATTCTGATATGGGTCTCTATTGTGGACTGAGAGTGGGAAGGGGGCAGGAGGAGGGGAATCATGGTTGGGAAAAGGGTAAGGGAGAGGGGAAGGAGCAGGAAGCACCAGAGAGACATTCTGTAATGATCAATAAACCAATTGTTTGGAATCAAATAACCTAGCCTGGTGTCTTGGTGTTGGGTGTGTCTGCAAGTGTGCCACCCCTGTGCCGTGGCACACCTCCTCTGCCACCTGTCCCACACCCCATCCACAGCGCTCCACTCTCACCATTCCCAAAATCCTTTGCTCCCACCAGATCTACAAACTTGCTGTCTGCTCCATGTTATACACTCCGAATGATTCTCATTGACTAGGCAGAGGTATGTGAAAATTGACTAAGAGCTGAGGGCACATTAGCAGTTCTGAGGTTAAATTCCTCAGTGTTATCATTTCAGAGGAGCTGCCCTGGGCCCAGCACGCAAGTGTAACCATGAAGAAAGCACGTCAGCACCTCTACTTAGAGTCTGAGGAGATTTGGCATGGCATCTAAAACTGAGACAAACTTCCATAGATGTGTGGTGGAGAGTATATTGACTGGCTGCATCACAGCCTGGGATGGAAACGCCAATGACCTTTAACGGGAAATCCTGTAAAATGGAGCGAATACGGCCCAGTCATTACGGGTGAAGCTCTCCCCACCGTTGAGCAGGAAAGTAGCGTCCATCATCAGGGACCCCCACCACACAGGTCATGCTCAGAGAGGTGCTGACTTGGGAGAGGCTTGAGAGGAGATTCACAAGAATAGGAAAAGGCTAAATGGTTGAGGGACGTTTGATGGCCCTGGAACCGTACTCCATGGCTTTCAGTAGGATGAGGTGGGGATCTCATTAAAGCGTCACTAATACTACAAGGTGTGGACAAAGTAAACATGGGGAGGATGTTTCCATTATTGGGAGAGTCTAGGATTTGGTTCCTTAAGGTTGTCATAGCCAGGGGACGTAGTAGGGATAAGCTCCCGCTGTCTATTAAATGCTCCCAATGGCATTTGTCTTAAATAGCCTCTGACGATCAAGTCCAGCTCCTGGCCTTCGCGTGAGGCTTAGCTACTGAGCCTGGCAGAACCATTTCTACTGTCAGGAGAAGGGGCAAAGGCTGGTTACTGGTGCCGTCAAACCAGTCACCTTGGGCAGATGGGGCTCATCAGCCATGGTTGGCAGCTCATATAGGAGAGGGAAGACTCTGATCTGAAACCTCTGCTGCCTTGTGGCTACACCCACTCATGGGGAAGGCTTCGTGAGTGAACCCCGAGGGAAAATCCGGAGCTGGAGTCCCTAAGGCTGTCCTATACTAAGCTCAACAGTGACTGGCAACTCCTGCGATGACGTTGGTGCCAAACCGTATCGGTCTCTGCCGTTCCTTTGGGCTCATCAGCTGTGTGGAGAGGGGGAGCCTGCCGCATGGGGAACAGCTTGCCCTCCACATGGTACTGCCCTGGCTTTGCACGTCACGAAGACAGCCGGCATGCACCATTCATGGTCGACCCCGACCCACGGAAGAACTGAGGGCACAGCCACAGAATAAAGGGATGTCTGAGACGTGGATTTTGTTGACATTGGCTGTATTTAAGGCAGAGATTGATAGATTCTTGTTTGGTAAGGGAGTTCTGGTTTATGGGGAAAAGTTGAGAGAATGGGTTTGAAAACAAACCAGCCACGATTGAATGATGGAGCAGACTTGATGGGCCGAATTCTTCTCTTACATCTTACAGTCTTATGGCTTCAGCCTTCCTCTCCTAAGAGAGCTACACAGATCAAGTAAGTATTCCCTGAAAGTTGCCCAGTCCCGGAACTGTGCTCCGTCTAACTGGACAACTACCACAGAGTGTCATTGCAGACACTGTTAATGACCTAGGAGTGAACATCAGATACTACCAGGCAAATCAAATGTGAGTCTTCTAGCACCTTAACTATAGAAGTACTGACTTCATCCAGCAAAAGTTAGCAGAGAATAACAAATTGGCATAAAACAACATGGTTCTAGTCTGAGTAACACACTTCTTCAGATCTTTGCCTTCTCCATCTTTCTCCTCTCACTTCAACCCTCCCCCTCCCACCTACCTCCCCCCCTCACTGGCTTCATCTATCACCTTTTAGCTTGTCCTCCTTCCCCTCCTCCCCCACCTTCTCTGCCCATCGACTGTATATTCCGCTCCAGGGGTGCTGCCCGACCTGCTGAGTTCCTCCAGCATTTTGTCTGTGTGTGTTACTCTGGATTTCCAGATCTCTTGTGTCTATGGTTCTAATCTCAACGTGGTTTAAACGACTTCATGCATTGACGGCCTTTGCACTTTTCTTTAGAATCCCGGCACGGCAGAGGTGACCTGGGTTCAATTCCCTTCACTGCCTGCAAGGAGTTAGTACGTTCTCCCCGTGACCGTGTGGGTCTCTCCCACCGTCCGAGGACGTACTGGTTGGCAGGCTAATTGCCCTATGAATAGGCAAGGGTTAAATTGGGGAATTGCTGGGCGACAGGTTCAAAGGGCTGGAAGGGCCTACTCTGCACCCATGCCAATAAATAAATAAATAAATAGATAGATAGATAAATACGCCACCTTCACTCAGATAAGACAGTGCCTTCGATGTGGTGTCAAGCTGATGTTGTTAAGGCAAGATAAGAGATATCTGAAGAACCTTGTTAGAAAGCTCTGTGATGTGAGAGTACTGTAATATTACAAGAATTTTCATTAGTACATTTCCCACTTTATGGACTGTTTCGCGGCTAATGTAGTTAATATCTCTTTCCAATGGGGATTACCTATTTTACAGTCACAAAGCTGTGATTTCAAGGAGCTATTAACATTAATGAGGCTGGTGTCTTTCAGCATATCCTGTAAGTCCCCTCTTTGAACATTTTAATCAAATCATACAGATCTTCTGCAACTCAGGTGCACAGTAGAAAAAGGAGAATTCATTCTTTGTCCTTTCAAATGAGTGCTTTCTAGATCAGTGCAAAGCTGGAGTCTTGTTCACATCAAATTCTCCTTATCTAAAATAATCACAATCAGTGCAACCTAAACATTATAGTTAACTCCATTTAACTATGTAGCAATATAACTTTGCTTTTTTGATTTTAGACCATTAAATCATAAAATACAGGGGCAGAATTAGGCCATTCGGCCCATTGAGTCTGCTCCATTATTCCATCATGGCTGATTTATTTTCCCTCTCAACTCCATTCCTCCGCCTTCTCCCCATAACCTTTAACCCTTACTTATCAAGAACCTATCAGCCTCTGCTTTAAATGTCCTCAGTGACTTGGTCTCCACATCCATCTGTGGCAATGAATTCCACAGATTCACCACTCCCTAGCTGAAGAAATACCCCTCATCTCTGTTCTAAATGGATGTCCCTCTAATCTGAGGCTGTGCCCTCTGGGCCTAGACTCTCCCACTATAGGAAACATCCTGTCCATGTCCACTCTATCTGTGCCCTCTGGGCCTAGACTCTCCCACTATAGGAAACATCCTCTCCACATCCACTCTATCTGTGCCCTCTGGGCCTAGACTCTCCCACTATAGGAAACATCCTGTCCATGTCCACTCTATCTGTGCCCTCTGGGCCTAGACTCTCCCACTATAGGAAACATCCTGTCCATGTCCACTCTATCTGTGCCCTCTGGGCCTAGACTCTCCCACTATAGGAAACATCCTGTCCATGTCCACTCTATCTGTGCCCTCTGGGCCTAGACTCTCCCACTATAGGAAACATCCTGTCCATGTCCACTCTATCTGTGCCCTCTGGGCCTAGACTCTCCCACTATAGGAAACATCCTCTCCACATCCACTCTATCTGTGCCCTCTGGGCCTAGACTCTCCCACTATAGGAAACATCCTGTCCATGTCCACTCTATCTGTGCCCTCTGGGCCTAGACTCTCCCACTATAGGAAACATCCTGTCCATGTCCACTCTATCTGTGCCCTCTGGGCCTAGACTCTCCCACTATAGGAAACATCCTGTCCATGTCCACTCTATCTGTGCCCTCTGGGCCTAGACTCTCCCACTATAGGAAACATCCTGTCCATGTCCACTCTATCTGTGCCCTCTGGGCCTAGACTCTCCCACTATAGGAAACATCCTCTCCACATCCACTCTATCTGTGCCCTCTGGGCCTAGACTCTCCCACTATAGGAAACATCCTGTCCATGTCCACTCTATCTAGGCCTTTGAATGTTTGATAGGTTTCAATGAGATTGATCCTCATTCTTCTAAGCTCCAGCAGGTACAGGACTAGACTCCTCATACATTAACACTTTCATTCCCGGGTTCATTCTCATGAGCCTCCTCTGGACCCTCTCCAATGACTTAACTTTTCTTAGAAAACTGCTCACAATGCTCCAAGTGTGGTCTGACCAATATCTTATAAAGCTTCGGCATCACATCGGCATTCTTCGGCATTCTCATTCCCATCTAGATATGTCCATACATGGCCTCCTCTACTGCCATGATGAGGCCAAACTCAGGTTGGAGGAGCAACAGCTCATCTATCGTCTGGGTAGCCTCCAGCCTGGTGGTATGAACATTGAATTCTCCAATTTTCGGTAATTCCCCATCCTAGGTCCCTCTCTGCCCCTCTCCCCTTTCAACTTTCTGCTCCTTTATCTCTACAGTTCTTTCATGCTTATCCCCTCCCCCCTTTATCTCTGATTGGTTTTCCACCTGGTGCCTCTAGGCCCTTCCCCCTCCCCTATCTCTATTACTGGGCTTCGGCCCTCTCTTCCCCCCCATTCCTGATGAAGGGTCTCGGCCCGAAACGTTGGCTACTCTTTTCTCACGGATACTGCCTGACCTGCTGAGTTCTTCCAGCGTCGTGTACGTACGGCATTACATCCTTGCTCTTATACTCTAGTCCTCTCAAAATAAAGCCTAACACTGCATTTGCCTTCCTTACCACTGACTGAACCTGCAAGTTTAGGAAATCCTGCACGAGGACTCCCAAGCCACTTTGTGCCTCTGATTTCTGAATGTTCTCCCATTTAGAAAATAGTCTATGTCTTTATTCCTTCTGTCGAGTAAATGAACATGCACTCCCCTAAACTATATTCCATCTGCCACTTCTTTGCCCAGTCTCCTAATCTGTCCAAGTCCTTCTGCAGCCTCCCTGCTTCCCCAACACTACCTGCCCCTCCACCTATCTTTGTAAGATCTACAAACTTGGCCTCAACGCCATCAATTCTATCATTCAAATCATTGGCATATAATGTGAAAAGAACTGGTTCCAACAATGACTCGTGAGGGACACCACAAGTCACCACAGTCAACCAAAGACCGCCCACTTTATTCCCGCTCTGTCTTTGGCAAGTCAGCCAATCCATGCTAGTTTTTTTACCTGTTATACCATGGGCTCTTATTGGCCTAGCAGTCTCTTGAGCTGCAGCTTGTGAAAGACCTTCTCATTTGTCTATCCTGCCTGTTATTTTCTCAGAGTATTCCAACAGATTTGTCAGGTGAAGTTTCCCCTTCAGGAAATCATGCTGACTTCAGCCTATTTTACCATGTGCCTCCAAGTACCCGAAAGCTCTTCCTTAATAATCGACTACAACATCTTACCAAAAACTGGTCAGGCTAACTGGCCTATAATTTCCTTTCTTCTGTTTCCCCCCCCGCCCTTAAAAAGTGGAGAAATACTTGCAAATTTCCAATCCTTGGAAACCATTCCAGAATCTAGTGGTTCCTGAAATATCATTACTAATGTCTCCATAATCTCTTCAGAACCCGGGGGAGTGGCCCATCTGATGCAGGAGACTTATCTACCTTCAGACGTTTCAACTTCCCAAACACCTTCTCCTTAGTGATAGCAACTGCACTCACTTCTGTCCCCTGAAACTCCTGAATTTCTGGCATAATGCTGGTGTCTTCCACAGTGAAGACTGATACAAAAATTAAACTTTTCTCCCTTGAGAGATTGTCTCAACTCAGTAATGAAAGAATGACTGTCGAAGTCCAAACGGTGCCAAAAGGGATCGTTAGTCACAGTGGAGAGTATGAAAAAGTACCAAAAGTATTTCAGACAGAATCAACCCTCCTCAGCATCGAGGACATCTTTAAAAGACAGTGCCTCAAGAAGGAGGCATCTAAAGCAAGGACCTACACCATCAGGAAATGCCCTCTGCTCATTACTATTTACCGTCAGGGCCTGAAGACCCTCACTCAACAATTCAGAAACAGGTTCTTCCCTTCTGCCACCAACTTTCTGAATGGCCTATGAACACCACCTCATCATTCCTCCCTTCTGCATTTTTTTAATAATGTATAGCTCTTTTATGTTCTTGCACTGTACTGCTGTCGCGAAACGGCAAACCTCACGACATACCAGTCAGTGAGAATAAATCCAGTTCTGATTCTGCTTCTAAATTGAGAGAGGTGTTTAGGAGGTAGGTAGCCACAGGAGATTCTGCAGATGCTGGATATCCAGAGCAACACCCACAAAATACCGGAGGAACTCAGCTGTCAGTTGCATCAAAGGAAATGATGTTTCAGACCAAGATTATAAGGTGATGCGAGGCATTGATTGTGTGGATAGCCAGAGGCTTTTTCCCACAGCAGAAATGGCTAACATGAGAGGGCACAGTTTTAAGGTGCTTGGAAGTAGGTACAGAGGAGATGCCAGGGGTAAGTTTTTTACGCAGAGAGTGAGTGAGTGTGGTGATGGTGGTAGAGGCGGATACAATAGGGTCTTTTAAGAGACTCCTAGACAGGACATGAAGCTTAGAAAAATAGAGGGCTATGGGTAACCCTAGAAGGTTTCTAAAGTAAGCACATGTACAGCACAGCATTGTGGGCCGAAGGGCCTCTATTGTGCTGTAGGTTTTCTGTGTTTCTATTTCAAGATGAAAGGTCTCGGCCTGAACTGTCGACTGTTTGTTCCTCTCCTTAGATGCCGTTGAGTTCCTCCAGCATTTTGTGTGTATTACCTGTTGATGAGGAGGTATGATTCAAATTGAATTAAGTCAAAATTTAGGTTTAATTTTGGGAAATTCTGAGAAACTGTGTGAAAATAAAAATCAGGCGCAGGGCACTTCCTCCAAGAGGACCACGACCTTACCGTGATTTGGAGACGTGCATGCCTCAATGACCCGGAGAGCTCTGTTGGCTGGAGTCAGGGATTTATGCTTTGGCTCTTGGTAGGGTCACCCTTGCCAAACAGGTCAAAGGGTAGAGGCCAGACTAAGAGTGGTTCACTGGTCCTCCATGTTCAGAGATTCGGCTCAGGGCTAACAACCCATTTTGGTAAAACAAAATAGTTCTGGAAACAGAAATGAAGAATCCTTTCAGCTCTGTGTACAATGGTATTCCTGAGCCTCCATGACTGACAGTAGTGGAAACTGAGAGGAAGCTACTGGCAGGATGAAGGAAGGCCTGATCCCCACCGAACAGACTGAGATGGAGGACCTTCATTGCTACTCTAAACGCCAGTGGCGTAACGGGCGTAAGCAAGTAAACAGGGCATTTGCTCCAATCATTCAATAAGACTATGGCTGATCCCTACCCTTATCCACTTCTCTAGCTCTCAATCCACTCGCAGTCTTATGTGTCATGAATTATCTACTTTATGCTCTAGAAAACATTCTCAACATCTCCCATGCCAATCCCTCGCAGACTCTTGTTTGTCTCATTGGGGCTGTCTCTCATTGTTCTAAACTCCAATGGGTAAGATCTGATTTGAAACTCTCCTCATAGAACTATCTCAAAGTTCAAAGTAAATTTATTATCGAAGTGTGTATATGTCACCGTATACAACCCTGAGATGCATTTCTGTGCAGGCAGTTTGCAGTAGAATTGAGAAATACAGTAGAATCAATGAAAAACTGCAGACAAAGACTGGCAATCAACCCACGTTCAAAAGAAGACAAACTGTGCAAATACAGAAAATAAATATGTAAATACTGAGAACATGAGTTGTAGAGCCTTGAAAGTGAGTCCATAGGTTATGGAATCAGTTCAGAGTTGAGGTGAGTGAAGTCATCCATTCTGGTTCAGGTGCCTGATGGTTGAGGGGTGCTATCTGTTTCTGAACCTGGTGGTGTGGGACTTGAGGCTCCTGTACCCTCCTTCCTGATAGCAGCAGCTAGAAGAGAGCATGTCCCGAGAGCATCTCAGGGGACAGTGCAGTAAATACATTCTGCTCTGTGTCCAAATCAAGTATACCTATCCCACCCAGAGTGAGATAAGTCAAGCTAGATTTGTGAGACAAAATTCACTGAAGAACGTTTGTGCAGAAGAGTTAACTGCGGGTGAACCATTGGGATGGGTGGAATAGCCTATCTTATCTGTTCAATTTTGTGGCAAACTTCTTTATTTTATCGTCCTTGTGTAGCAATCTTCACAGGTTCTTGACTTAAAGACAGATAGTTGGGAACTCATTGCTAGAAAGTTGCGGGGAGGTAGAAGAACAAATCTCCATCACATTTAAAGAGCGCTTGGACGTGCACTTAAACTGCCCGGACCTGTCAGGCGAAAAGGGGTGTAGACGGTAAATTCAGGCAGGCTTTTTCCACTAAGATTGCATGAGTCTGGAGCTGGAGGTCATGGGTTAAGGGTGAAAGGTGAAATGCTTAAGGGGAACTTGAGGAGAAACGGTTTCACTCAGAGGGTGGTGAGAGTGTGTAATGAGCTGGCAGTGGAGGTGGTGTATAGGGGGGGGGAGGTTCCATTTCAACATTTAAGAGAAATTTGGATAGGTTCATGGATGAGAGGGTTGTGGTCTGGGTGCGGGTGATGGCAGCAGGCACGGACAGGCCTAAGGGCCTGTTTCTGAGCCGTAGCATTCTATGACCCTATGAGGGCTGTAAGATCGGATGAGAGCTGGTAGCCCTTTCATGAATGGCTGAGACACAATGTTCAAATATCCTCTGTTGTAAATTTTCTATGACCAAACAGAAGATTACTTTCTATCAGGAGAAGTTACATAACCAAAGAGCCCCTTCCCTTAAGCATTCCACAGAAATCCTGGTGTGCCCTGCCTTTGGAGGAGCCCCAGGGCAGCCACACACCATTTTCCTTTCTTGTTGCTTCTCTACTGAAAGTTTGGGGATGATATATCAAATAGTTTTAAAAAACGGTGTTCAAGCTGCTCAGCAGAAGTCTGCGATGAGCATCACACCGAGATAAACTGACGAAAGGATTAAATCAAAGTGTCACCTGATTTAGCCAGAACTGCAGTTTGCAACAAGGACTGAAACTTCGAGAGCTCAAGAAATATTCCATTGAGCTGTTTCCACCTCAAATTTGGTACTTCAATGGATCATTTAAGCAAGTGAATTCAGCACTGCCTTCTTAAAGAGTTCTCACATTTTTGAATCGAGCCAACCGTCCCAATGACATTGAGTGTATTAAGTGTGTGGTGTTGATTCAGCAAGACTATTTCTTCCTAATTAATAAGCTTTGAGCGGTATTACACTTTAGTAGCATTAGAACACAGGTTAATCTGTGTCCTGTCTTTGCAACAATACGTAACAGAGAAATAAGGCAAAATAATCATTACCTCCACAAGGAGACCTTTAAGTAATCAGAGGAGACAGATAGTGTTTGCAAATGTATTGTATCTAGGACCCAAACTTGTTCTTCCTTCATTTACGCTCTTTAATAGAATCCCTTTTGTTTTATAACACTGCTCGAGCTCTCAGGCCTTCTTCCACCAGTCTCTCAAATTTAAACAATCTCCCTCAAAAGATAACTGGCTGGTCAGCTTTTCTGGGCTGTGGAACTCAATACCTAAAACTATAAGTGACGCAGACTCAGTTGACACTTTCAAACACCAGCTCAAAACCTATTTGTTTAACCTTGCTTTTAACTAACACTTCTTTTGTTTCTACTTATTTATTTTTTGTTTGTTTATTAAGATACAGCATGGAACAGGCCCTTCTGGCCCTTTGAGCTGTGCTGCCCAGCAACCCATCGATTTAACCCTATCCTAATCATGGGACAATTTACAGTGACCAATTAATCTACCAGTCAGTACAGTTTTTTGGACTGTGGGAGGAAACCAGTGCACCCAGAGGAAACCCGTACAGTCATGGGGAGAATGCACAGACTCCTTACAGGCAGCGTCGGGAATTGAACCTGCGTCACTCATACTGTAAAAGATTGTGCTAACCACTACACTACCATGCTGCCTTCATTTTTCATTGTCATTTTTATTTTTTATTTTGTTTTGATGTTTGCACTTTAACCCATTATAAAGTACTATGAGCTATATCATCTGTATGAACAATGCTCTATAAATAAGTTATTATTATTAACAAAATTAGAACATAATTTTATCGTGTTTATTTTACGCCATCAGGAGAATATAACACAACAGGTTTGTCACTCAGCTTTGGTCAACTGTTGGATATAATTACTCTGACGCTTGTAGTGCCTAGGTCAGAATTTATTATTGTGGAAAAGTACAGGGATTGGGGTTTTATGGTCTCAGATTTTCCTGGTGTCAGGAAAAGCTGGTTAGAAATGAAATCCCTTTTCATCTCCTGCACCTGTCCTCTGCTGAAAGCCGAGAGAACAGATGCCAAATAGGACAGAAGATGCATTGATACACGTTAGCTTGAAATATTTATTAGCCTTTGACACTGTTGAATAGAAAAGCAGAGTAATTGCCGCGATGTTGCGTTGCTTTTGTTTCATCTGTCTGTATTTTGCAAATACTGACTTTCACAAGCAAATTTTCTATCTGGTACGGTATTCACTGTAAGGCCTTACACATCCTGTACATGGGCACTTGTCAAAGGGTCTATCTGTGCTCCCTATGTGTTTGTATAATCTCCTTACCATCAATTTTACTCACTTTTCAGAAAATTGTCTGAACAGGAATTGATACTGAAATATTAGCTTGCACATTCTCCAGCTGAGGCGTTGGTATCCTTTTACCTGCAGTGAAAAGATTTGTAAAATACTGTTATTAGATTAAATTACTACATTTTGATGGAAAGTGGGAATGAGAATCTACCAAACAATGTAAACGCACTGTGAGAACGTTGGCTGTCTAGATATTCGGCGGTCATTTTATTGGGTACCTCCTGTACCATGTAAAGTGGCCACTGAGTGGATGTTATGGTTTTCTGCTGCTATGGCCTATCCAATTTAAGCTTCGACATGTTGCTCATACAGCCTGGCAGGTGATAGGTGAAGCCAGCTGAGGGGGAAGTTGGGTGGGCAGTGGAGAGGGAACGAAGTAAGAAGCTGGGAGATGATAGGTGGAAGACACAGAGGGCTGTAGAAGAAGGAATCTGATAGGAGAGGAGAGTGGACCATGGGAGAAAGTAAAGGAGAAGGGGAAACCAGAGGGAGGTGATTTGCTGGGACATTTTTGCCTCTACTTCACTCTTTGTTTCAACCGATCCTGCCTGACCAGCTGAGTTCCTCCAGCATTTTGCGTGTGTTGTTCTGGATTTCCAGCATCTGAGGAATTTCATTCACACTTTTGTTCACAGTTTGGACTGATTTAAAGTAATTTTATTCAGTATAGAGTAACATTTTATTCTAAAATCCTTCTTTAAAATAGTGCCATCACTAAATCTCACATCTGTTGCTTAATCCATCAAAGTCATCTGTAGATATTTAACTTGACATTTCTCAGATCATTACATGGTTTTCTTTCTATATTAAACTCATTCTCCTCAGCTACGCCTCCTGTGCATTGTAAAGTGGGCACTCAGTGTACGTTCACGGTCTTCTGCTGCTCCTATCCACTTCAAGATTCAGAGTTCTGGATGTTCAGAGATGTTCTTCTGTCACATTTCTGTCAGCCTGAACTAGTCTGGCCATTCTCCACTGATCTCCATCATTAACATGCCATTTTCACCCACAGAACTGCCGCTCACCAAACGTTTTTTTGTTTGTTTTTCTCACACCATTCTCTGTAAACTCTAGAAACTGTTGTGCGTGAAAATCCCAGGAGATCAACAGCTTCTGAGATACTCAAACCACCCCATCTGGTGCCAACAATCATTCCACAGTCAAAGTCACTTAGATCACATCTCTTCCCCATTCTGATGTTTGATCTGGACCACAACTAAACCTCTTGACTGTGTCTGCATACCTTAATGCATTAAGTTGCTGCCACATGATTGGCTGATTAGATATTTGCATTAATGAACAGGTATACAGCTGTAACTAATTAAGTGGCCACTGAGTGTACTTGACAAAAAGGCAGAGACATTGAGGAGTAATTTTCAGCTTAAGGTGCTCAGTTGAAATTGATCGTATGAATTACACGAGGCTGTTCGTTCTTTCCTCTGTCGTTTGACTTCTGTCTTCGTAGCACAGGTGAGAGGGCAGGCAATAGGTTCCTTGGGGACTGAATGAGGTCAGGGAGGGGGAGAGAATCTCTCTGATTATTTTACCCGTCCTCTCTCGTCCCTTGCCCAAGGGACAATATAACAATATATTCTTATCCTATAGAAATGAATGGATGTAGTTCTGTCTTCCCCTCTCCCATTGGGCATAAGATATGGAAACCTGAAAGCATGTAACACCAGGCTCAAGACCAGCTTCTGTCTCACAGTTATAAGATTATGAACCAGTTCCCTAGCGCGATAAGTTGGACTTTTGACCTCACAACCTTCCTCGTTATGATCTTGCACCTTACTGTTTACCTGACTGCACTGCCTCTGTATCTGTGCTGCTTTATTCTGCATTGTTGTTGTTTTTACCTTGTTCTACCTCAGCGCACTGTGTAATGATTTGATTTGTATGAACACTATGCAAAACCAGCTTTTCACTGTACCTTGGTACATACGACAATAATAATCCAATTTTCATTCCCTCCACCCCATCATGTGGCACAGGTGCGGGGAGGGAAATTCTGGTCTTTAAGCTTTGGGGATTTCTCCTTAAAACACCTTCATTCCATTCTGCACAATAGACGGGTTTTCCCGGCAGCCACCCTTTTTAATTCCACTTCTTGTTCCCAGTCGAACGTATTTGTCTATGATCTCCTCTAGCGCCACGATGAGGCCACTCTACACTGGAGGAGCAACTCCTCATATTCCACCTGGGTAACCTCCAACCTGACACCATGAACATAGATGCTGCCTGACCTGCTGAGCTTCTCCAGCAGTTTGTGTGTATTGCGATAGTTTGACGTTCGTGCTTTACTCAAGCCTCTGCTGATTTCGGTGTAAGTTCAGTATAAGAGCACAATTGTAGCCTCACAGCGCCAGAGAGCTGGGTTCCAACTCATCCCGGGCTACCATCTCTCAGGTATTTTGCATGTTCTCCCTGTCACTGTGTAGGTTTTCCCTCGGATGCTCTGCTTTCTGCCATAATCCCAACATTGCACTGATCCCTTGCCCTCTCCCTTCCCCTCTTCCCAACCATGATTCCCCTCTTCCTGCCCCCTTCCCACTCTCAGTCCACAATAGAGACCCAGATCAGAATCAGGTTTATCACCTCTGACAAAATTGTTTTTGTCTGTAGCAGCGTTACAGTGCAATACATAAAATTACTACAGTACTGTGCAAAAGTCTTAGACTCCCTAGATAAATGTATGTGCCTGAGACTCTTGCTCAGTACTGTGCATTGAAAAAGAGGGACAGCAATATCTCCCTTTTCTCAGCCAATATTCGTCTTTGCTTCAGCACATCATCCATCATTATCAGAACACTCTGATGAAAGGTCTCGGCCTGAAACATCGACAGTTGATTCCTCTCCATAGATGCTACCTGACCTTCTGAGTTCTAAAGAGAAAGGATTAACTTTGTCACATGCAGACGTGTCATTTGCTTCAACAGCCAACACTGAGAAGTGCTGGGGGCATCCCTCGAGCATTGCCATGCATCCAGTGCCAACATAGCATGTCCACAATTTACTAATCCTAATCCATATGGTTTTTTTTTTGGACTGTGGGAGGAAACCCACGTAGTCAAGGGGAGAACGTACAAACTTCTTACGGGCAGTGGAGGGAATTGAACCCCATTCTTACAGCAGGCGCTTTAAACCGTTACACTCGCCGTGATGTCACCATGGCTCTGTTAGAAGTTCAAAGAGATTGGCCATGTCATCAAAGACTCTGACGTGTTTCTACAGACATGCGGTGGAAAGCATTGTCACGGCCTACAACGGGAACTCAAATGCGCAGGGATGCAAAAGGCTACACACAGAGATGATTTTAGCCAGTTCCATTACAGGTGTAGCTCTTTCCATCAACAAGAACATCTACAAGAGGTGAGGTCTCAGGAAAGCTGCATCCATCATTAAGGACACTTACTTTCCGGCCATGCCCTCTCCTCTCCTGTAGCTGCCATTGGGCAAGAGCTACAGGAGCCTGAAGACCAGAAGCCTGAAAGAACAGCTTCTTGCCTGCTGCCATCAGGTTATTGAACCAACCTGATCAACCCCAATTCTACCTCAGACTCTATTGCCCTCAACTTTCACTAATATTCTCTTTATTTTATTTATTCTGTCATGTTAAGTTTATGTAATTTATAAATGCTGTGTTTATAATGTACAGTCCTGCTGCTGCAGAATAAAAGCCCATTTTCTCGACATCTACTCCCTCGAAATGTGTGAATGTGACAATAAGCTTGAAACCCAATGAAGGACCAAAATGTTGACTCTTTATTCCCTTCCATAGACGCTGCCCGGCCTTCAGAGTTGCTCCGGCATTGTGTGTGTTGCTCTGCATTTCCTCTTCTGTCAGGGTGTCCAGTCCGTCGAAGCTTTCATAATTATGCCACGCTTCAATCGGACCTGTTTCGAAGAGGCCCACCCAGCTTCTCCATGCTTCTCGGCATCCTTGTCAACTTTCCATTGTATCCCGGCCAATTCCTCACAAAGACCTGTCCCATCCCCAGTGCACCGTGAGTGGGCCAGCTAAAATTTCACACTCATTTACCATTACTTTCTGACCTCAGCCCATCACCCCTACTGAGGAAAGCAACTTGACTGCCAAAACCAATTTGCCAGAGCCCTCTTGTAAACTGTCCGCAGGTATAGCCCATCTTCTAAAATCCTTCCTCTCCCAGGGATGAGATCTCTGGAGCTCCCATTGGTGTTTCTGTAAGCACTGTTATTTATGGGATGGGGCTGATCGTTCCATGCCCAACCTCCTTGGTCCCTCGGGATCAATAAAGTATGTCTGTCTGTCTGACTGTTCTTTTGCAGCCGAGCCTGGGACCATCCATGGCACAATGGCGGAGTTACTAAGTTATCATGACTACTTCATTTTCCAAGTCCGTTCCCATGGAAATAAACTCCCTGATGAAGGGCCTCAGCCCAAAACATCGACTAGTCGTTCCTCTCCTTAGATGCTGCCTGATCTGCTGAGTTCCTCCAGCATTTTGTGTGCAGTGCTCTGGATTCCCAGCATCCGCAGAATCTCTTGTGTTTATATCTAGTTCTTGGTTAATTTTGTTACTGCTAATAATGCCAACCTCTGATAGTTTGAGCATTTGCAACCTGATTTCCCTTTGCTTTTCTACACCAACTGGACCAACTAGATTTTCTAATGTTGGGCCTCATTTTGTTTATCAAAATGCAACACTCCAAGGTCTTACATTTATTTGCCAAATATTTGCCTATTCCATAATTTCATGCTTTCCTTTAATCCTTTAATAACATAGTAACCAGACCAAATCTCTCCAAACAGGTTTAAGATTACTGACATCAAAAGCTATATCCAAATTCCACTCTGATATAATTCGGCCTCGGTCCAGATCAGTGTTGCCGGGCTGTGGAAAAGGTACAGCAGTCTGGGGAAGTCCACTTAACTTGGTTCCCATTGTGGGAGCACTATGCTGGTGTGTAATGTGTGGCAAAACTTGTGAGGGGCCCCCAGCTCGTCTTTGGGTGTGTTGGTTGCTAATGCAAATGATACGTTCACGGTATGTTTCAATGTACACGTGATACTGTAAATAAATCTGAATTTCCCCACCTTCTCCAACCTCAGGAACTCTGAGGCATCCTTTTCACTCATCCATGACCAGGAGACATAGACCTTGAGATATAGGAGCAGAACTAGAATCAGATTTAAAGTCAGGTTTATTATCCCAGGCAGCAGTACAGTGCAAAACGTACAAATTACTATCTTATAATAAAATAAAATGTATAAGCAATACAAAGGTTGTGATCATGAGTTTATTGTCCATTCAGAAATCTGATGGTGGAAGGGAAGAAGCTGTTCCTAAAATGTTGAGTTTGTGACCTTGGTCTTGTGTGCCTCCTCCCTGATGGTAGCAATAAGGGCGGGTCCTGGATGGTGAGGGTCCTTGATGATGGATGCTGCCCACGTTGGAGATACCCATCAAAAAATCAACTTCAACTTGTGTTCCAATGTCACACCGCCAAAATGGGCCAAAGAGAATCCAGTCCTTGCTGCATCCCTATGTGCTTTAAATGGAACGACACTTCTGAATTTCCCTGTAAAATACCAAGCCATGATATTGTAACAACCTCATCACAAATATGCAAAGAGTTTATAACTCAACATTTTACATTAAGTTTTGAATATTGGGTTCAGCTTTGGAATATTGGGTTCAGCTTTGGAATTTTGAGATTTGCTTTAGAATATTGGGTTCTGCTTTGGTTGTCCTGCTCTAGGAAAGATGCCATGAAGTTAGAAAGAGTGCAGAGGAGATTTACCAGGATGTTGCAAGGACATGAGAGTCTGTGTTACAGAGAGAGATTGAGCAGACTAGGACTTTACTCATCAGAGTATAAAAGAATGAGGGATGTCCTTGCTGAGGTATGAAAAATCATGTCAGGCATAGAACGGGTGAATGGACACAGTCATTTCACCAGTATTGCAGAATCAAAAGCTAGCGGGCATGGGTTTAATGTAAAAGGGGAAAGATTTAATATAAGTCTGAGAGTCAACTTTTTAACCCATAGGATAGTTTTTATACCGAATGAGTTGCTAGAGAAAGTGGTTGAGACAAGTACAGTACTGAGCAAAAGTCTCAGGCACATGGATACCTATATATATATATATATATAAAACAATGGTGCCTAAGACTTTTGCACAGAACTGTATTTGTCAACATGGATCAGAAAACAAGCTTGTAAATCTGGCGGGAGCAAACAATGTTGGGATTGGCAAGGGTGGATTGCTATGGTTGGTAGCGAAGGAGTGCCAGGGATGAGGATTGGCACGGGATGGAGACACACCCAGCCCTGAGACACCAGGCAAGGTCATTTGATTCCAAACAATTGGTTTATTGATCATTACAGAATGCCTCTCTGGTGCTTCCCACTCCCTCCCCTTTCTCTTCCCCTTTTCCCAACCATGATTCCCCTCTCCCTGCCCCCTTTCCCACTCTCAGTCCACAGTAAAGACCCATATCAGAATCAGGTTTATCCTCACTCACATATGCCATGAATTTTTGTTTTGCAGCAGTCCAGTGCGAAACATAAATTTACTACAGTACGGTGTGAAGGTCTTGGGCACCCTAGCTATATATATGTGCCTAAGGCTTTTGTACAGGACTGTAGATTAACAGCATTTTATTTTATTTAGTGATACAGTACAGGACACACTCTTTGGGCCCAACAAGCTGCACCACCCAGCAACCCCCTGATTTAACCCTAGCCTAATCACAGGACAATTTACAATGACCAATTAAACTACTAACTGGTACGTCTTTGGACTGTGGGAGGAAACTGGAGCACCCAGAGGAGACCCACACAATTCACAGGGAAAACATACGAAGTCCTTACAGACAGCAGCAGGAATTGAACCGGGGTCACTGGCTCTGTAATAACACATGCTAACCATGACATTACCTTGTCAATATTTAAAAGAAACTTGGACAGGGACATGATTTAGAGGAAGGGTTCTCAAACTCTTGGACCCTTACCATTAACTGAGGGGTCCATAGACCCCACGTTGGGACCCCTGGTTGAGAGGGATACGGGCTAAACTCAGATAAATGGAACTAGTTTGGATGGGCATCTTGACTGGCATGAATCAGATGGGCTGAAGGGTCTGTTTCTGTGTAGTATAAGTCTACAACTCAACTCCATTCGTGCATTTTCATAATCTGAGGGAGAGACTGATGGAATTTCCTATGACCATCAATTACGCCTTCTACGACAAGGTTGGTCTGACCATAAACTCAAGTGTTACTGCAAATGCTGGGAATTTGGAGCAACACACAAAAAGTGCTGGAGGAACTCAGCAGGTCAGGCAGCATCTATGGAGAGGAATAAACAGTCGACATTTCAGGTCCCATGAGCGGGATGTTGTACTGGTCTGCGACAAGGTTAAAGTGACAGGGAAATAGATGGGTATGGTGTGATAGAAGGGGGCAAAAGAAGGACAAACACAAGAGGTTCTGAAGATGCTGGAAATCTAGTGCAATACACACAAAATGGTGCAGGAACTCAGGTCAGGCAGCATCTATGGAGGGGAATAAATAATCAACATTTCAGTCTGAGACCCTTCATCAAAACTCCTAATGGTTACTCACACACTTATAGAACGTAGAACAGTACAGCTTAAGGACAGGCCCTTTGGCTCACAATGTTGTGCCAAACCAAACAAATTAATAATCAAGTGGCTAATTAAACTAATCCCTCTGCCTACACAACATCCATATCCTTCCATTTTCCTCACATTGATGTGCCTTTCTAAACGTCTCCTAAAAGCCCCTAATTTATCTGCCTCTCCCACCACCCCAGGCAGCGCATTCTGTGGACCCAACACTGTGTAAAAAAAACTTGCCCCTTGCGTCTCCTTTGAAATGAGCCCCTCTCACACATTCCCTCTGGTACTCCACGTGCGGCCTCACTGGAGTTTTATAAAGTTGGAATGTAACTTCCTGACCTTTGAACTCAACGTCTCAACTAATAAAGGCAATCATGCCATATGCCTCCTTAACCACTCTACCAACCTGTGTAGCCACTTTCAGGGAGCTATGAACTTGGATGTTTGATCAGATTTTGCTCGTAATCTTGTTGAAAAGAGAGGTAAAGACGATGGTTCTTGAAGTCTGAAGTCCCAATTCATCCCAAAGTGCTCCACAGTTCTTGAAATCTCATCAGGGCAGGAACTTCTGAAGTACTGCAGCCTGCTTATGGAAGGCAAGCTCCCAGGGAAGGCAGTGAGGTCATGTCCAGATGACGTACCTGAGAAATAAACACCGTAGAACCTTTCATGTCCCATTAATTGTCATCGCACCCTTAAGGCAACATCAACGGCAAGGCAAGACTCCACGAGAGTGGCACGTAGAGGCAAACCAGGAAATTTCCTTGAAGTGGGATGGGAAGCCACAACTTTATGAGTCAGAGGAGAATGGCTTGCCAGCTGAGCCGAGCTGTCACATTAGTCACACTTGGATCGTGATTCAGGGAAGCACATGTTCTGGTAACTATTTCGAGCACCCAATTATCTAGCCATAACTAAAAGTTCTGTAGAAATGGATCAACTTGGTGTGTGTGAGTGTAGGTTTGAGTACCTCTGCTCAGAGCGGAGAAGGAAAATCCAGAATGAAACTACTGTGAAACTTCAGGTCTTGCACTGACAGTGCACAAAGGCCTTCAAGTGCAGAAGGGGCACTCCCTCTCACAGACCCAAACTTCAAAGTAAAATTTATTACAATGTACACATACACTGCGTGGTTACTTTATTAGCTACCTCCTGTACCTTATAAGGTGGCCACTGAGAGCTTGTCCCTGGTCTTCTGCTGCTGTAGCCCATCCACCTCAAGGTTCAATGTGTCGTGTGTTCAGAGACGCTCTTCTGCACACCGCTGTTGCAATGTGTAGTTACTTGAATTACTGTCCCCTTCCTATCAGTTTGAACCAGTCCGGCCACTCTTAGATCATATTTCATCCCCATTATGATATTTGGTTGGAACAACTAATGAACCTCTTGACCACGTCTGTATACTTTTATGTATTGAGTTGCTGCCACATGATTGGCTGATTAGATATTTGCATTAACGAGCTGGTGTACCTAATAAAGTGGCCACTGAGTGTACGTCACCATATATCACCCTGATATTGAACTGAACTGGAAGCAAGTCATTTCCAACCCAAAAGGCTGAAGGAAGGCTTTATAAGGCATTGGTTAGACCACATTTGGAGTACTGTGTTTGTATTGGAGAGTGTCTAGAGGAGGTTCAGAAGAATTATCCCAGGAATGAAAGGGTTAATATATGAGGAGCGTTTGATGTCCCTGGGATTGTACTCACTGTAGCTTAGAAGAATGAGAGAAGATCTCATGGAAACCATCCAACATTGAACGGCCAACAAAGAGAGAATGTTTCCAGTAGTGGGAGAGTCCAAGACCAGAGGGCACAGCCCCAGAATACAAGGATGTCCATTTATTACAGAGATGAGGAGGAATTTCTTTAGCCAGAGGGTGGTGAATCTGTGAATTCTGTAGAGGCCAAGTCATTGTGTATATCTAAAGTGATGATTGATAGGTTTTTGACTACCTAAGCCATCAAAGATTATGGGGAGAATGCAGGAGAATGGGGTTGAGCTTAGAAATAAATTAGCCATGACAAAATGGTGGGTCAGGATTGTGGGCTGAATGGCCTAATTCTGTTCCTTTGGCTTATGGTGTTAAGTCTAAGCAGAAGATGAAGAGGGAAAAAAGGTGACAATATCCTCCAGAACATTCACATCTCTTGTTGTGATCCTGCATCTTTCCTCACTGTGATCCATCCTAATCTCTCCAAGTTTAGCAAAGAATCAGCTGTGGTAGGCTCCCTTCCAGTCCCACGTGCTTACCCCTGGAATCCAACAGCCCAAAGGATCTCTCCTTGTCCACGTTGTCCCTGTGCTTCTTAACCACATTCAGATCCTCAGCAATAGAATCGGTCAACAGAGCCTGGGTTTCCATACATGCTCTGATGAGACCCAGCTCTACTTTACCAGCAACACACATAAAATGCTGGTGGAACGCAGCAGGCCAGGCAGCATCTGTAGGGAGAAGCGCTGTCGACGTTTCGGGCCGAGACCCTTCATCAGGACTTCCTTGTGTTCTAACTTAGTTCAGATTTCCTCGTGTTCTACTTTACCAGCACCTCTCTACCTTGTCTGACTGCTTCCTCCACATCCGATACTGGTGGGGAAAAGAATTCCTTCATCAAAATAGAGGAAAGATCAAAGTCAATCTCAAAAATCCCTTCCCATGTTTCCTTATAACATGGAAGGAGGCTACTTGGCTCATCAAGTCCCTGCCAGCCTTAGGAGCAATCTCATCAATCCTATCTTCCTAATGACTGTATTTCCCCATAACCTGTACTCTCCTTCCTTCAGTCTTCTCAGCTTCTAGCTCCCCTACCACCCTTCGAGAGGAGAATTAACCCACCAAAACCACTTCTTTGGTAAGTGGGAGAAAAGTAAATCAGAATCAGATTTATCATCACTGACATATTCAGTACAATTTATTGTTTTGTGGCAGCAGAACAACGCAATGCATTTAAAAATAAGAAATAACTGAGGCCTCTGTTGGTCGCGGTCAACCATGAATGTTGCGTCCTAGCTGTCTAGGTACGCATGCCTGTGCAGTACAATATGGATGGCAAGCTGTTGTCCATGTAGCAGGCTTCCCCTCTCCACTCATTTGATGAGCCCAAAGGAACGGCAGAGATTGATACAGTTTGGTATCAGCAGCATCACAGGAGTTGCCAGTCAGCGTTGAGTCCAACATAGGGTTGCCTTAGGGACTCCAGCTCTGGATTGTTCCCTGCATTTTACCCCTGAAGCCTTCCCCATGACTGTGTGTAGCCAGAAGGCAGTGGAAGTTTGAGACCAGAGTTTTCCTTCTCCTCGGTGAGCTGCCAACCACGGCTGACTAGCCCCGTCTGCCCGAAGTGACTGGTCTTAAGCTGCCAGTAACCCACTTTTGCTCCTTCTCCCATCAGTAGAAATGGTTCTACTGGGCTTAGTAGCTAAGCCACATGTGAAGGCTTGGAACTGGGCTAAATAGTGAGGTGGTGTTCTTTGGTTCATGGACCATTTAGAAATCTGATGGCAGAGGTGAAGAAGCTGTTGGTAAAACATTGAATGTGCATCCCCAGGCTCCTCTACTCCTCCCTGAGAGGGCATGTCCTGGGTAATAGTCCTTAATGATTATGCTGCCTTCTCAAGGCACTACATTTTTGTGGATGTCTTCCATGGTGGGGCCTCCAAGAGGACCACAAACTTGCCATTGGGTTTGGAGGCTCGCGTGCCTCAGTGACC
Organism: Hemitrygon akajei; assembly: GCF_048418815.1. NCBI lineage: Eukaryota > Metazoa > Chordata > Chondrichthyes > Myliobatiformes > Dasyatidae > Hemitrygon > Hemitrygon akajei. The sequence continues at coordinate 40,117,085 of NC_133152.1, read as the reverse complement.
CAGAGAGCTATGTTGGCTGGAGTCAGGGCTTTTTGCTTTGGCTCTTGGTAGGGTCACCCATGCCGAACAGGTCAAAGGGTAGAGGCCAGACTAAGAGTGGTCGACCGGTCCTCCAGGTTCAGGGATTCAGCTCAGGGCTAACAACCCTGACTGGTAAAACAAAACTGTTATGGAAACAGTAAAGAGTCCTTCTACGTCTGAGTGTGACGGTATTCCTGAGTCTCCATCCGGGACTTGCATGACTGACGGTAGTGAAAACTGAGAGAAAGCTACTGTACAACATCTGGGAGATGGAGGAACATCACTGCTGCTCGAAATGTCAGCGGTGTAAAGGGCAGTAAGTTGATGGTGGGGATGCTTGTGCCATGGTGGAGCTGGCTGAGTTTACAACGGTAACTCCTGAGTGACAAGGAGACCATGTAGACGGTTCTGAGGGCCAGATAGCTGGAAGTGTAAGACAGCCACACTACCTGCCGCCACACCGAGCCACCCCTTAGCCCACGCCACAGATTCCAACCCTTCCCCACCTCCGACGCCTGAAAGTTGATGCAGGCTGTGTGTCACCTCGGTGAACCTCAAATCACACTACCCGGTCTTCACTAAGGTAGCGTGATGCTACTACAGCTCGGGCACTGGAGTTCCGAGTTCGATTCTGGCGTCCTCTGTCAGGAGTTTGTATGTTCCTCCCGTGAGCGTGTGGGTTTCCTCCAGGTGCTTGGGATCCCTCCTACAGTTCAAAGATGTCCTGGTTAGTAGGTTAATTAGCCATTGTAAATTGTCAGGTTAAATGGGTGGATTACTAACAGTGCGTTTATCGGGCTAGAAGGAGCTGTTCCACTCGGTATCCCTAAATAAATCAAAATACAAGAAACTTTCCATCTCTGCAACATCTCCTTGCCCAGTGCTGAAGCCATCACCAATGCATTTGTCACATCTACAGTTAACTATTCCAAAGCTTCTCTGACCTACTCTCAATCACCATAACCTTGAGATCACCAAAACACTATTTGCTAACCTACACTCTCCCTGTTTCACCCATAAGACCTGCTAGCCGATCGAAGCTGACTTATGGTTAAAGAACGCCTCCACTTTAAAATTCCCCCTCATATTTGCAAATCTCCTGAGGGTCCTGATCCAGTTCTGCTCTATAAGCTCCTCACTGGGTGAGAGACACTTCTTCACTGGGCTCCTTGACTTTCCTCATTGTCAGGTCCAGGAACAGTTATTATCCCCCAACCATCAGGCTCCTGAACCGAAGGGGATAACTTCATTCAGCTTCACTCACCTCATCACTGAAATGTTCCCACAACCTATGGACTTACTTTCAAAGACTCTTCGCCTCAAGTCTCAATGTTTATTGCTTACTTATTTATTATTATCACGTCTTTCTTTTTGTATTTGTGCAGTTTGTGCCTTTTGCACACCAGTTGAACACCGAAGTTGGTGCGGTCTTTCATTGACTCTGTTATGGCCTTTATCTTTTAGATTTATTGACTATGCCCACAAAACAATGAATCTGAGGGTTGTATATGGTGACATACATATGCATTTCATTGTATGATGACTGATGTGATGTACACTTGATGAATAAATCTGAACCTGAATTTGAACTCAGATTCGGAGAGCTTTTCGAAGAAGTCATCAGGTAAAGTTGATGAAAAAAGGCCACGGATATTGTCTACAAGGACTTTATAAGGCTTTTGACAAGGTCTCACATGGGAGGTTGGTCGAAAAGGTTAATTTGCTTGGCATTCAGGATGTGGTAGACATTGGCTGCTCTGGAGAAGCCGGAGAGTGGTGGTAGATGGTTGTCTCTCTGACTGGAAGCCTGTGACTGGTGGTGTGCTGCAGGAGATGGTCCAGCTGGAAAAATGGCAGATGAAATTTAATGCAGACCAGTGTGAGGTGTTGCACTTTGGGAGGACAAACCAGAATAGGACTTGCATGGTGAGCAGTAGGGCACTGAGGAGTGCAGTAGAACAGAGGAATCTGGGTAAACAAGTGTATAATTTCTTGAAATTGGCACCACAGGTAGATAGAGCCATAAAGAAAGCTTTTGGCATGTTGGGCTTCATAAGTATTGAATGCAGGAGTTGGGATGTTATGTTGAGGTTGTATAAGACATTGGTGAGGCCTAATTTGGAATGGTGTGCAGTTCTAGTCACCTACCAATAAGAAAGATATTAATAAGTTCGAAAGAGTACAGAGAAAATTTACAAGGATGTTGCTGGGATTTGAGGACCGGAGTTATAGGGAAAAGTTGAAAAGATTAGGACTTTATTCCCTGGACAGTGGGAGAATGAGTGGAAACTTGGCAGGGGTATACAAAATTATGAGGGGGATAGACAGGGTAAATGCAAGCAGGCTTTTTTTTCACTGAGGTTGGGCGAGACTAGAAGCACAGGTCATGGGTTAAGGGTGAAAGGTGAAATGTTTAAGGGGAATAAGAAGGGGAACTTCTACACTTGGGGAATGGGGAGAAGGTGGAACGAACAGCCAGCCCAACTGGTGGATTTCAACATTTAAGAGAAATTTGGATAGGTACATGGATGGAAAGGCTATGAAAGGCTGTGGTCCGGGTGCAGGTTGATGGGGCTAGGCAACATAATAGTTCAACGTGGTAGATGGGTTGAAGGGTCTTTTTCTGTGCTGTAGTGTTCTATGCCTCTATGACTATGAATCTGAACTTGGTGGTATATTTTCTTTGATAACCCTTCTGTAAATTACTTTGGGTATTCCACTGTATTAAAGGCCCTTCCTAAACACAATCTGTTGTTATTTTAGACGCCCGTTGGTATGAACATCGAATTCTCCAACTTCCGGTAATTCCCTCCCTCTCCCTTCCCCCATCCCATTTTCACTCTGCCTCCTCTTCCAGCTGCCTATCACCTCTCTCATGATTCTGCCTTCTACTACCCATAGTGCTTTCCCCTTACATTCCTTCTTCACCTCTCCTGCCTATCCCCTCCCTGCTTCCCCTCCCCCACCCCTTGATCTTTCCTCTGATTGGTCTTTCACCTGGCACTTACCAACCTTCTCCTTCCCACCCTCCCCCCACTTTCTTTATAGGGCCCCTGCCCCCTTGTTCTTCAGTCCTGATGAAGGGTCTCGGCCCGAAATGTTGACTGCTCATTTCAACGGATGCTGCCCGACCTGCTGAGTTCATCCAGTTTGTTTGTACATGTTGATTTGACCACAGCATCTGCAGTATACTTTGTGTTTACTTTTTGAAAATAATAGTCTGAACTTCACAACATTAGTCTTTTCATTCAGCATTCAGCTTTATCTCGCACTCCAAGAATATTTCAACATGTATTTGATGAGGCCTTGACTCACCAAGTCCATAAACTGAGTTAATGATTAATGGAATTCGTGTACATGGGCCGTTGAAGGTCTGCATGAAATTGTGGGCTGAAGAGCTGATTTCTGTGGTATGCGACTCTGTCTTCTTTGTCACCAAAGAAGTTTTAAGGACATAATAAAAGGCACCAAAGATGTTAATGATAATTAATGGTAATCATTACATTCAAGGAATAATTTGAGCCTGTTGCAGATCAAAGCTAAAGGCAATAATTACAGCAGTCTGCTATACACTCTGTGGCCACTTTATTAGGTATACCAGAACACCTGCTCATTAATGCAATAATCCAATCAGTCAATCATGCGGCAGCAACTCAATGCATAAAAGCATGCAGATGTGGTCAAGAGGTTTAGTTGTTGTTCAGACCAAACATCAGAATGGGGGGAAAATGTGATCTAAGTGACTTTGACTGTGGGGTGATTATTGGTGCCAGATGGGGTGGTTTGAGTATCTCAGAAACTGCTGAGCTCCTGGGGTTTTCACCCACAGCGGTTTCTAGAGTTTATAGAGAATTGTGCGGTGAACAAAAAGATACCCAGTTCTGTGGGCAAGAACACCTTGTTAATGAGAGAGGTCAGAGGAGAATGGCCAGACTGGTTCAAGCTGACAGGAAGGTGGCAGTAATTCAGGTAACCACACGTTACAACAGTAGTGTGCAGAAGAGCATCTCTGAATGCACAACTAGTTGAACGTTTAAGTGGATGGGCTGCAGCAGCAGAAGACCATGAACGTACACTCTGTGGCCACTTCATTATGTACAGGAGGTACCTGATGAAGTGGCCACTGAATGTATACTAAAGGCACTTCTTAAGTATAATCTGTTTTATTGGAGAATGCATTGTATGAGAAGACAAGGGAGTAGGTCTGAAATTCACAACAATACCAGCCTTTTGTACTGATGCTCTTCCTATCTCTCATCTCAAGAATTTTTAAAGATCTGTTTGGTTGATCTCTCATTCACAAAGGCACAGGACACAAACTGAGTGCTGATTAATGGGTCATTGAAGGTCAGCAGGGGATCGAGGGCCGAATGGCTTATTTCTGTGCTATTCCTTGATGGATTCTTGATTGGTCAGGGCATCAAGGGATATGGGATGAAGGCAGAAGATTGGGGCTGAGAGGGAAATTGGATCAGCCATGATGGAGCAGACTCAATGGGCCAAATGGCCTAATTCTGCTCCTATATCTTATGGTCTTATAGGATTCTATCTTCTTTTGTGTGCTCCATCACAAAAGAGCTTTAAGAGCATAATAAACAGCATCAAAGTTGTTAACGTTAATTATTGAAAGTAATCATTAAATTGGGGGATTAATATGAGCCTGTAGCATTTCAATGCTAAAGACAATAATTAGAGCAGGCTGCTGTATGTGTCAATTAGAGTTGGCATGGCCAAGCCACCAGACTGAAAACTTCTGCGGATCTGGCAAATGTTAGTGCACTCAAATCATGTGTCAAGTGTGGAGATATTCCCGTGAAGCTACTTTAAACCCTGCAGTTTTTGAACAGGGTAGGTCACACCTGTTACTGAACTTGATAGAAGACTTATTTATAAACTTTCAGCCCGGGATTCTTTCTGAACTTTAATATGCTGACGTCTAGCGAGATGGAGAACTGGGCATCGAAATGACTGTTTATTGAATGCTTTTTAAACAGCTACTCGTCACTTCTGAATCCTTCTGCATGTGCTCCGTAAAGCTATCAACGGCTATGCCTTCTGGAGGTGCCTTTTAAAATACTAAATCCCGGATAAGGACATTTGGGGCTGCTTATCTAAACATTCTGCACAAAATGTTTCCCTTTCACAAAAACATTCAAACCCTGCCTTTGATGTGCAAAACTTCAGTCCTTTCAAATATTCGTTTTGCCTGACAAAAATAACCCGGGACAAAGTCTAATTAAGTCAAAGGTAACATTTCTTTTCCTCTGGGTTTCATAATTCATCCGGACTGTCTCTGGAAAAAGAACCATAAAAGGATAAAAAAAAATAATCGTAATTAAATGCACATTATGCATTCGGTCTCGGGGTGAAGTGGCACCAAAGTTGCTTGAGTTATTCTGGAATCTGAAACAGATTTGATTCCATTTATTGGGGGGTCCCACCTAGAACTCATTCAGACCTTTGGGGTCCAGAGTATTTTTTTCTGTCGAAAGGCCACAGATTCGTACGGTTCATCTCCGTTTTCAACTTATGACAGATGACTAGACAGGTGGTGCTTGGTGTGTTTGTCGAGAGGGATCAGCTTCTCCCGCAGAAAGGGGGGAATTCGAAGCTCGGTAGTCGCTGATACGACAGTTTTCCCCAAAGCAAATTCCTCCTCAACCGTAAACGAATAACACCCCAACTCCTCACGAAACGAGACACACACGCACATTTTATACAACCCGGGATTCTTGACAGTGGGAGCCTGTCCAAGACATACATTCGATGTTTAAAATTAGATGAGACTGGTTTTTATGTCCCGGGCATCTGACAAACGCGTAGTAAACTGCAAACTAGTGATCTTAACACGTGAGATTTCTACATCGCACGCATTTCTTTCCAACTTGACAGAACATTTCGGCTGTTGCCTTTTGGAAAAAAAAGTATATATTTATATCTGGTGACTGTTGGGAAACGACCTTGATAGGGTCGTCTGCAGCATTCTTAATGGCGCGAACAGGCGGGGCACTTAATCAAGGTTGGATTCAGTTATTTTTCGGAGTTAAACATGCCCCTTTCAATATACCTGTGGCTACCGGTTTTAGTTTCTTTCAATGTCAGTGTTTAACGTTGGATAAATTCCCAACCTTGTTCTTTGCATCCTTTAGACAAGATGTTACAATTTTACACAAGTACGGATTGGGGCTAAATAAGGTGGTGCCCGGTTTTTTTTACATTTGGGAATTGAGCGAAATTGAAGGCTGTGTGGGGGAGGCGGAGAGATGGGGGGGGGGACCTTTTTAATGGGTTGCTGGGACTAGAGGTGATAATCACACAGTCCGCCTTCTCTCAGTTCGACCCCCGACCCATTTATCTAAAAAGAAAAACAAATTTCACGGCATACGCCAGAGATATCAAAACTGATTCTGATCCGGATTCAGAATTATATTCTCGGTATTTCTGAAGCGACCTACATCCTCCGAATGTGATGGAAATCATTCCAATAAACAACAAAATTACATTTATCAAAATATATTAAATACACGGAATCAGTGACAAATTTTGACTTGAATTCAAGTGTTGCTTTAACTTACACTGAAAGTATTAACTGTAACTGAGTGACAGTTGCAGGCAGTTTGATTAAAAATAATCTTACTGTTCAAAAGGTTGTGCTGACGCGAGTCTTAGAAACATCTGTGTGCCTTTTAATTGAAGAACTTTGGAGGGGTAGAGGAGATAGTAGACTCTTGGACAGATAGAGAATTTGGAGTTTTAGGAGCAAAATATTAAAGAATTGCTTCTGTAAATTGTTTGCATAGTCAGTTGTTAATTTCCTGATTAATTCAGGAGGAGATCAGATTACTTCCTCCATTGGGGGCGGGAAAGAGTGCACGGTGACCCGTGCCGTTCGGCGTGTCCTCTTCCGGAGCAATCCGAGAGCTAAAAGCACCCCAATGTCACTTTTTAACCGGATCTTAGAAGGGGAGAAAAGTATAGATCGCACTTTACTGCGTTTTTTTAAAAAAAAAATTACAGACATTCACAGATAGATTTCAATATCAGCAGCTTCTGACTTTCCAAACCAGCCTTGGATTCACTCGCGGAGTTTAACTTTGATGTGCAATTGTCTCGTTCTTTGCCCCCACCCCACCCCCCCGCGTGCTATTTATAGATGATTCTGGTAATATAAATACCCCTGCTCTTCCAGCATCCGAAGAGTTCACAAGAAAAAGAGAGGTCGTTTCACCTATTGCAAATTCTGTTTCAGGGGAGTTCAAGTGCGGGTCGAAAAATCGATTCTTTTCTGTGTTTCCTGTCGTTCTATTTTGCACAGATCAGCATCGAAGACGCCTGGGTAAAGACTAGCTATCATATTAAAAAAAAATGACAATAACACCACTAAACACAGCAGCAAAGAATAACTGGCCACTGCTCCTTAATTACTCCGAAGGCATTCATTTGCAAAAAAAAATGCCTTAACCTGCTCTCGATTTAGCTGCTCACTGTTTTTGTCCGGGACTCGGCATTACGGTGTTAAAATGTACCAATTCTAGCTTATTCCGTTTCGTAATATTGAACTGTCAATATTAAATCAGGGTTATGAATTCGTTTATTAAAAAAACAGAACTGATAAATACCAATTTGGGCCTTTCCATATAACTTGTTCATAATTCTGCTAAAGAAATGTCACTGCACACATATTAATATAATATCCCAAGGTCTATGTGCAATACTCATATTGATTGCATTTATTAGACTCCAGGGAGAGAAAATAATTCTTGAAAGTGGTGGATAACCGGCAGCCAAACATTGCCGGACTCACTGGGACAAACTTAACCCTTTGATTGCTATGGTAACCAATTGCGACTCGGATCTTCAATTAGAAATGATCTGTGTTTTTTTTTGGTATGGTAAACAAGCCTGTCCGTTGTCTGGGTTGCCAATGGTCACGCCATGTTAATTACACTTCCGTGTTGTGACAATAACAAACCCCCCCATGCAGCGAGTTGCGGTGTAGCCCGTATTATTTTTCGTTAAATGTTGGTGTGTACGCACTGGCCGTCATTTCAACATATTCTCACCCGCCGCATTTATCAGGAAGGGTTGCTCCGTGTTTTCGATCCTGGGCAGATCTCAAGGTGGGGTTAATTTCATCTGTTAACGGCACTAGTTCATAAAAAGAGTAGATTCCCGCCCCCTTTCCTCTTGTCCACATCCCATCCCCGTGTCCTGGCCTCTTATCCCCGGCAAGGTGAATTCCTAATGTATCCAGTCATTTTCCAAGCAAAGTCAACTCTGGAATCAGTGACTGGAATCACTTTGTAATGTAAATACGGTCTTGGTATCTCTACAGGTTTTTATGTATACATCTAATAACCGAGCAATGATCATTATTCAGTGGAAGCGTGACAAATTAGTTTGATTCCAACTCAGCAAGATGGTAATAGTATCGGCATTTTATTATTCCCTAACTCTCCTCAAAAAAGCATCAAAGCAACATAATGACAATTATCACAAATTAGAATGAATTTATTCTTATTTCAGCATTTTGAAGCCTTTGGCAAAAATGATATTAAAATAACAGACAGGCTGACGGAGCGCGGTTATGACTGTTTACCCCCCCCCCCGCCCCGCTACTTCTCGCTCAGGTATTTCTTTGCCCGCGCCTTCTCATCTCTGCCGTCTTTATCCAGCGCTGAGCAGCGACAGAGCGGATTGAAACAGCCCGGCGTCCCAGTGAAACCTTCCGTCCTTTGTCGTTTGACAATATTGATGTTCATTAAACAGGGCGTCAATGTGTCCTAGTAAAAAAAAAATAAATCAAAGACCAGTAATTCGAGCAAAACCCTGACCCTGAAGAAGCAGGCTTTGAGGGATCCTGTGTCAAAGCGAGCCTCACTACCCAAACAGAGCAAAAGTTAATATTAAAAGAATATCAAATGGGTGACTGGGGTAGAAGCATCAGGGACCTTTAGGAGACGTTTGGGTGGGCACAAGAACGCGAGGAAACATGGAAGGACGTGGTATTGTGTAGGCAGAAGAGATTAATTTAGCTGTCCATTTGATTGGATCAGCACAACATTGTGGGCCGAAGGGCCGGTTCCTGTGCTGTACTGTTCTATGTTCTCTGTTCTAAAATAATGATATTTCTTTTTTTTTTAAAAAAAGATGAAGTATTTCACAAAACGATTGTCTTGGCTCTTTATTTCGGATTCCATTTCTGACACAGTATACCGAATTCAAAGCTTGTTTGCAACCACACCCTATTTTATATAAAACTCTGAACACTCCATCAAAAGAATCCAAATTAACTTGTACATTGCGGTTAAACAGTGTGTAATAAAAAACCTAAGGTCACCTTAAAACCTTTGCGCATGCAAACCAAAATGTAGATTGTTCTCTTTAACTCCAAGATTATTCTTAAAATAATCCAGTTTTGTACTTTCAGTCGTGTTACATGCTGGCTGAAAGCATTTTTTTGTAATTTTAAAAAAAATAACGCCACTTTAATAAATTAACATTTAAAATTAAACGAAAGTTTTATTTTAATTATCATGTGAATCGCAGAAAATATTAACACACAATGCTTTTAGAGGCCACCTGTCCGGTAAATATTTGTTTATTTAAATTGCCTTCTTAGCGTGCGAGGTTGTCAACATATTTTGATCAGTTCTATTTGACACGGGCTTGAAGTTAGCATCCAAAAGGCATCCAATGGGATTGAGGCGGCTCTGTATTAAACCTTTCTCCAAGCGCCCCCTGCTGCTGTAAGCTCTCTATCAGCAGAGGGGCAAGATGGTTTCCGCAGGGTCCTGTAACCCGCGGAATCTACGATCATGCTGGACGTCTCCCTCGGGTTTTAAGTCCCTGCCTTGCGCAGCAGAGGTTGTCGCTACGAATTCGTGAGATGACCAACAATAATAAAAAAAAAAGCACTTGATGCTCTGGTAGAACAGAAACTGGGCACCTCGAACTTCTTTCAGAGTTCAAGGCTTACTCTGTTGTTCCAGCTCGTGTCAGTCTCGCATGGAAGAGAGATATCCGGCCCAGAGTGCACTATTGCAAAGAAAAGTCCAGTACTCTCACTAGTTTCTGCATCTACACACCCTTCTTAACTTAACTCTTTCAGGGTCCACTACCTAACTTAGACCATACACTCTGGTCCCAGATTTAAAGTTCAAAATTTCAAGTAAATTTCTAATCAAAGTTGAATTATATGTCACCATATACCAGATGCTCCAACTAATCATTTCACTGGACTTTATTTGTATCCGCCTTACTTTTTCCAAATCTTATTAACTTGTTTAACCATTTACTCTTCTGGTTCTAGTGAAAGATCATCAGTTTGCAAGATTAATTCTGTTTTTTTCCCTCTCTCCACAAATAATGCTGAACCCATCTACCATTTTTTATTTTTTATTTCAGAATTGCAGCATCTGCCATGTTGTACTTCTGACATATCTCTCCTTGTCTACCCTGCCCATTCCTTTCATTATCTTGAGAGCCTTGATTAAACTACACTTGAATTATTTTAAATCTGGGGGAGGAAATGCTTCTTTAGCCTCTGTAGTTTCTTGTGATTTAGAGAACATAGAACAACATAGAACCAGGAAAAGGCCCTTTGTCCCACAAAGTTGTGCTGAACTAATTAACTAGTATTTAAATGTCTAACTAAAGTAATGCTTACAAAATGTCCACATCCCTCCATTCTCTGTGCCTTCATGTACCAATCTACAAGCCTCAGACCTTATCTTATTCACTGCCTGTTACACCACGGGCGTTTCGGGCAGCAATGAAGGTCCTCCATCTCTGGCAGTGTTCAGGGCTTCCTTCGTCATGTCATGAGCCTCCTCCCGGTTTTCACTACTGTCAGTCACGCAAGTCCTGACAGTACTCAGGAATACCATCGCACTCAGATGTTAAAAGGATTCTTCATTGCTGTCTCTGTAACAGTTTTGTCTTACTAGTCAGGGTTGTTATTCCTGAGCTGAACCCCTAAACCTGGAGGGCCGGTGGACCACTCTTCGCCTGGCCTCTATCCTTTGACCTGCTTTGGCATGGGCGACCCTACCAAGAGCCAAAGCATAAAGCCCTGGATTCCAGCCAACATAGCTCTCCGGGTCATTGAGACACGCAAGCCTCCATAACCCTACAACCAGATTGTGGTCCACTTGGAGGCATGTACCTATCTATGAGCCTTTTAAATGTCTCCACCACCATCCTGGGCAGCACATTCCAGGCATCCACCACTCTCTGTGTAAAAAAACTTGCCCTGAACTTGCCACCCTTTTCACCTTAAATGGATGCCCTTTAGTATTAGACTTTTCAACCCTGGGAAAAGAGACACTATCTATGCCTCTCATAACCTTATTAGCTATAAGGCCACAGTATGGAGTTCTTCTGCTGCTGGAGAGAGAGGGGCAGGGTTGGGTAAGGAAGCCCCTCAATTATTATTGTAGCAGTATACCGACCCTACAGGGCCAAGTGAGTGACAGCAGTTTTCAGGATGTGTAGGACTGTAATGGAACAGCACAGAAAGAATGAAAAGGTATCAACTGGTTTATTCGTGTAAATATTTCTTTCATTATGAATGAAGTTCCTTTTGATTATACTCCTATCAGGTCTCCCCTCGCCTTCCGCCGTTGCGGAGAAAACAACTCTACTTTGTCCAAACTCTCCTTATGGCACATAGGCAGCATCCTGGTAGACTCCTACTACATCCTCTCCAGAGCCTCCACATCCTCCCTACCATTACAACTTAACTTTTGAAGACCAGGTGAAATCCTGATAAGTCAACACGGACCTTCAAAAGTAATAACGTTGCTCTAGATTAAGTTTCTTCTCAGTTAGACATTTAAATAAGGCAACGTAGCTGTTGGCCTTTCAGCGTATGGAAAAAGGCTTATAATTCACCCTTGTTGTTCCTTCCCCGGGGCCATGTAAAAACAGAGAGGCAATATTTAGTCCATCACATACTGTATACTCCCATCCTACTGTAATTGGTAAGGATTGGCAGCACCCGACTCTGTGGATTTACTTAAGTGGATTTTTTTTGTTGCTTTATAATTTTTAATGGAATTTTAGTTCCTATGAAGTGATTGAAAGTTAAAAGGATGTATAAATATGGATGACCAGACACTCGGAACATTATGACTCCAGTTCTACTGGGACCACAAACAATTTGGCTGTGGCATAAAACTGGCTGAAGTTGCACTCTCAGTATGAGAATGATATCACAGGAGCTCTGCTTGTTGGTCTTCAGGGATCAGGTGGAATACTGCGGAGCTCTCTTCCTAAGATTTTTATGTGTCGCCAGGCTATTCGTCCGATTGCATCTGCTCCGACATTCCAACGTGGCTGATTTATTTTCCCTCTCAATCCCATTTTCCTGCCTTCTCCCCATAACCTTTGATGCCCTTACTAATCAAGAATATTATCAACCTCCACTTTAAGTGTTCTCATTGACTTGGTTTCTACAGCCACCTCTGGCAAAGAATTCCATAGACTCATTACCCTCTGGGTAAGTAAATTCCTCTGTAAATTACTGTTCTAAAGGGACGTCCTTCCATTCTGAGGCTGTGCCTTCTAGTCCTAGACTCCCCCATGATAGGAAACATTCTCTCCACGTCCACTCAATTTAGGCCTTTCAGTATTTGATAGGTTTCAATGAGATTCATGCCCCCCATGTCTCTAGAACTTCATCAACAACAAACAATTTTCCCTTATTTATGCATAGTTCATTCCATATCTGTCCTTTAACCTCTAACTTTATAAGCTTTATATAATTAAAACAGATACATGTATGGCTTTCATAGCCATGGACAATGATGGATTCCAATATGGTCATTGTTTCTTCCGTAAGCTTCAATCTTCTGGGCTTTAAGGGAGTAAAACATATTGAGGGGTGAGACTTATTGGCTCTTGGGTTCCTTGTACACTCTTCTACAGATGACAGTTTAGGAAGTAAACTTTAGAAGAATTGGGGGGAGGATGAATCTCATTGAAACCTACTGAATATTGAAAGGCCCAGATAGAGTGGACATGGAGAAGGTGTTTCCTATAGTGGGGGAGTCTATGATCAGCGGGCATAGCTTCAGGATAGAGGGACATCCCTTTAGAACAGAGGTGAGGAGGAATTTCTTTTGCAAGAGGGTTGTGAATCTGTAGAATTCATCACCACAGACAGCTATGGAGGCCAAGTCATTGGGTATATTTAAAGCAGAGATTGATAGGGCATCAAAGGTTACAGGGAGAAGGAAGGAAAATGAGAGTGAAAGGGATAATAAATCAGCCATGATGGAATGACAGAGCAGACTTGATGAGTCGAGTGGCCTAATTCTGCTCCTAGGTCTTATGGTTTAACACCTACAAGGAGGTGAGATATTCTTGGTTAAGCAATCTCTGCCAGTGCTGCTTGGTCAGATGGATCGCCTGTGCAGGAAGATGCTTGCTGCTTTTAAAGGATGTTTGCGGAAAGGAGTATTCATAGAGTCATAGAAACAGAAACAGGCCCTTCAGCCCATCTAGTCAGTGCTGGCCTGGTATTCTGCCTAGTTCCATCAACACATACAAGGACCATAGCTATCCATATGTCTCCCAGCCATGTATTTATACAGACTTCTCTTAAATGTTTTAATTGAACCCACATGCAATACTTGCACTGTCAGCTCATTCCTCACTCACACCACCCTCCGAGTGAAGAAGTTCCCCCTCGTGTTCCCCTTAACTATTTCACCTTTCACCCTTAACCCATGACCTCCAGTTGTAGTCTCAGCCAACCTCAGTGGAAAAACCCCATCTCATAATTTTGTATACCTCTATCAAATCTCCCCTCATATTCCCATGCTCAAGGAAAAGAAGTCCTAACCTAATCAACCTTTCCCTATAACTCAGGTCCTCAAGTCCTGGCATCATCCTTGCAAATTTTTTATGGAAAGTAAAGAGCTGGGAGGTGGAAGAGTTAAAGGGCTGAAGATGAAGGAATCTGATAGGAGAGGAGAGTGGATCATGGGAGAAAGGGAAGCAGGATGGGCACCAGAGGAGGTTTTGAGCTGTAGCTGGTAAGGAGAAGAGCAGAGTTTGATTGAAAGACATTTTTCCTTCTGGTGCTCACACATGTGTATTAGAGGGACAAAATATTAACATGGAACTTGGGAAAGGATGGAACTTCTGAATATTCATTGAATCTGAGGCAATTTATGCTGGGCCTTGAGTTCATTTGGTTACTTATTCATTCTCTTTGCTGCTGTATTTAATCAGTGGACCAATGGGAAATGGAAATCTCTCTTGTCGTTAGACAATTAGCCCTCCTTATTGGTTGCTTTAATCATACAGCAATGTAGCACCATAGAACTGGGGGTCTCAACCTTTTTTATGTCATGGAGCCTTATCATTAACCGAGGGAACCATGGACCTCTGGTTGGGAACTCCTACCATAGGGCAATTTCAAAATAAAAAGGAAATTCTTTCCAAGAAAATATAACAGAACAAATTATCTACTGCCTTGCCCTCATTTTGAAGAAATGTGAAGGGCTTTGAAATCAAGTAATTACTTTTCAACTGCACTGTTAAGGGCTACAGTTGAGTTTGATTTCAGTTATGATATTGATCACTATATACAGATGGAAGCTCGTTTCTGATTGCTAACTCTTTCGACAGTCTAAAATGACCCTAGAAATAAATCGAAGTTTAAGGGGTAAAGTTAAGGTCATTGATGTGAGGCTAACTGAAGAACTCTTTCAATGAACCAGAATGTTCAAAATGGTCCAAGTGGCCGCCTTCTGTATTACATCTTTCATTGATTCTATGAGAAGGAAATCAAAGGGTAAATGATTTTGGAATACAAGCGATTCTGCAGACACTGGAAAGAAGAAGAAGAAGAAAACCTTAACTCCGAATGGAGTCATCAGGACGCCATTGTGGCAGTGTTTTTTTTAGCAGTCTTATTTTACGAGGCCGAGTTGCTAGCTCGACACTCAACCCAGCACGGATGGGAAGCGTGCAAGGGAGCCGGCTGGATTCGAACTCGGGAGCCTTCGCTCCGAAGTCCGGCGCTGATGCCACTATGCCACCACTGATTCTATGAGAAGGAAATCAAAGGGTAATTGATTTTGGAATACAAGCGATTCTGCAGACACTGGAAAGCTCAACACAAAACGTGGGAGGAGCTCAGCAGGTCAGGCAGCTTCAATGGTGGAGAATAAACAGCCGACGTTTCGGGCCAAGACCCTTCATCAGGACGTTTGATTTTGGCGTGTACCTTTGAAACAAGTTTGTTTATTGATGCCTACAATATATTATACAGTTGTGGAATCGAAGTCATTACAACATAGATTAAGGCTATTCACCCCACTGAGTCCATGTCAGCTCCTGGGGAGCAAATCAATCAGCTCCATTCCCTTTAAGTTAAGGCTGAAGCCCACCAGGTTATTTCACTAAGATGGTTACCTGGTTACCTTTGGGTATTGTCAATTATCTGCACTTCTACCACCCTTGTACCATAGATAGTAGGTTCCAAGTCAATACCGCCCACTGTGTTAAAATGATTTTTCTCACATTCTCCTGTAACTCTTAAGCTAAGCCTTAAATCTGTGTCATACCCCTTGTAAAATTGGTGAATTCTTCATTTTTATACCGAGCTTTACCCAATTCCCTCAACAGCCAAATGACCTGGTTGTGATTTCCTGTCTTTCCCGATGTGGACGTGTTAAGCCATCTGCACCTGTAACAGCTCCTTCAGAACCAAACACAAAATGCTGGAGGAACTCAGCAAGTCAGGTAGCATCTATAGAGAGGAATAAACATTTCAGGCCAAGACCCTTCACTGGGACTGGAAAGGAGTGGGGAAGAAGCTGGAATAAGAAGGTGCGGGGAGGAGAAGGAGGACATGCTGCCAGCTGATAGGTAAGACCAGGTGAGGGAGAAGGTGGGAAACTGCGGGATGAGGGAATGAAGTAAGCAACATGAGGTGATAGGTGGAAGAGGTAAAGGGATGAAGAAGAAGAAGAAATCTGATAGGAATGTGGACCTTGAGAGACAGAAAAGGAGGAGGGACACCAGAATTGGAATCAGATTTATTATCACCGACATGTGTAATGAAATTTGTTAACTTAGCAGCAGCAGTTCAATGTAATACATAATATAGAAGAAATAATAGTAATAATAATAAATAATAAATCAATTACAGTATACTTATATTGAATAGATTAAAAATCATGCAAAAAACAGAAATTATATAAAAAAGTGAGGTAGCGTTCACAGGTTTAATGTCCATTTAGGAATTGGATGGCAGAGAGGAAGAAACTGTTCCTGAATCACTGAGTGTGTGGCTTCAGGCTTCTGTACCTCCTACCTGATCGTAACAGTGAGAAAAGGGAGGTGATGGGCAGGTGGGGAGAAGAGAAGGGATCAGAGAGGAGCCAAAATGGGAAATGGAAAAAAGAAAGAAGGGGAGGCAGGAGAAATCACCTGAAGTTAGAAAAATTGATGCTCAACCCCTCAGGTTGGAGGCTACCCAAACGATTTCCCCTCAGAAATTTTCCAACCATTGTCAGCTGAAGTTTCCAATGTGGAGGTTTTCCTGAAGTTTTCCAGGAACTGGCCATACTTAATTGTTCTGTGCTCTATTCTGAAATTCTACAGGAGTTAGCATAGTGATTGTGAAAGCTACACTGTCTACTGTAAACATTGCAGGCAATGTGGGCTCTGTCTCTCTTCCCAGGCCCTTTGGAATTATAGAACCTTACAACACAGACGGAAGCTAGTGGAAAGATAATTAATAGTTGGAGAAGATTTTCATATCTATTTCTTATACCTTATTACAATTTATAGAATATTTTACGAATTGCCTTGTGGTGGTTGTCCATCGTGTCGGACGATGACAGGAACCCTGTGTGGGAGAGCTTCTAAAGTGGAAAGGCCATTGTACTGGTGGAGTTCCACTCTCCCAAACACTGAAGTCCAGGTTTAGTGGTACGAACAAGTGTCACAAACTGGAGTCTTCCTTGGTTACAGCAGATGACAATGACATCTTCTGTGCCTTGTCATGCCCTTTGCTCTCCACGGATCAAAACAGTATCGCCTTTCTGGCAGTTGGATGTCACGGTAGATCTCATCTACCCAGTCTGCTGGAGCTGTTGCCACACAAAAAAAAAATCAAATTTTATGACCAAATTCGGATTCAAATTCAGATTTAGATTTGGTCTCAGATTCAGATTGTGGATACTACAGAGAGAGTACAGAGGAGATTTACAAGGACGTTGCCTGGATTGGAGGGTGTACCTTATGAGAATAGGTTGAGTGAACTCGGCCTTTGCTCCTTGGAGTGACAGAGGATGAGAGGTGACCTGATAGAGGTGTATAAAATGTTGAGAGGCATTGATTGTGTGGATAGCCAGAGGCTTTCTCCCAGGGCTGAAATGGCTAACATGAGGGAGCATAGTTTTAAGGTGCTTGGAAGTAGGTACAAGGGAGATGTCAGAGGTAAGTTTTTCACACACAGAGTGGTGGGTGCGTGGAATGGGCTGCCAGCGACGGTGGTGGAGGCGGATACGATAGGGTCTTTTAAGAGACTTTTAGATAGGTACATGAAGCTTAGTAAAATAGAGAGCTACGTGGTAGGGAAATTTTAGGCAGTTTCTAGAGTAGGTTACATTGTGGGCCGAAGGGCCTGTAACATGCTGTAGATTTCTACGTTTTATGTTTAGATTCAGATTCAAATTTTGGGATTATTGGATGCTTCAGACTCAGTTATATTTGCCATGTTCTTGCCATATTTAATTCAAATACATTCTTGTGTGGTATCTTGCTAACATAAATACTTGCTAAGTGGTTGTTGTACCCCCACAATTAAGACTTAAAAGTCCAATCCAAGGGTATAAATACAAAAATACTGGAAAAAAAACTTAGCAGACAGGCAGAATTTGTGGAAAGAAGCAGAGTTTCTACTTCAGGCCATCAGAGCAGGAAAACAGAAATAAAAACTGTAATTTTAAGTCGCAGAGAAGGTGGCCGAAGAGATGGATAGGACAGAAGGAATATCTTTGTTAACGAAGACCAGGGTTACCATGGGGATCATTTGTAGACGTCACCTAGTCAAATTGGTTAATACTTTACTGTTTTTTAAATTTCAGATTTCCAGCATTTGCACTTTTAAAAGAAAACTCACTGAACTGAGAACTTAGCTCGTTGATTTAGTCCAGGGGTGTCAAACTCATTTTAGGTCACGGGCCGGATTGAGCAAAATGCAGCTTCATGCGGGCCGGATCAGTCGGACGCGTGCGAATGCAGCTTTCGTTGCCTCCGTTTTTTCAGCCTGCTCTCATGTGTCTCAGTCTCTGCTATAACTACAAAGTGTTTCACTTTACAAATTCTGTTTCTTATGAAGAAGACTGCCGAATAAACACTAAAAACCCTGAAAACCTGGTACCTGAATAAACTCAGCATTAGCCATATCATACGCCATAGGCGCTTCGATTACTGGGGCCAGCTTTAATAGTAATTAGATATTATCTCGCGGGCCAAAGATAATTCCACTGCGGGCCGGATTTGGCCCGCGGGCCTTGAGTTTGACATATATGATTTAGTCTGTTCCCTGATGGCATTCATATTCTTAGAAAGGGTGGAGAATCCCTGGAATTCTCTACTGTGAAAGCTTGTGATGGGTGGAGTGGTGGAGGTGTTGAAAGAAGAACATATTCTTGAATATCAGGGAGTTGAAGGCAACGGGGAGCAGGAAGAGACCCGGGGCAGATCAGCATGTTTGTCTACACTCATTAGCCACTTTACTATGTACCTCCTGTATCTAATAAAGTGGCAACCAAGTGTATGTCCAATGTCTTCTGCTGATGTACTTCAAGGTTCGACACTTGTGGTGATTTCTCCTGCCTCCCCTTCTTTCTTTTTCCCATTTTGTCTCCCCTCCGATCCCTTCTCTTCTCACCTGCCCATCACCTCCATTTTCTCATTGGTAGGAGGTACAGAAGCCTGAAGGCACACATTCAGTGATTCTGCCATTCAATTCCATTGAACCCTTGAACACTACCTCACTTTTTAAAATATTATTTCTGTTTTTGCACGGTTTTTAATTTAACTGCTCAATATACAGATATACTTACCGTAATTGATTTACTTGTTTATTTTTCTATATTTATCATGTATTGGATTGTACTGCTGCTGTTAAATTAACAAATTTCACAACATATGCCAATGATGTAAAACATGATTCTGATTCCAATCCTGTCAGCTTGAACCAGTCTGGCCATTCTCATCTGATCTCTCTCAGTAACAAGGTATTTTTACTACAGAACTGTCTCTCAATGGATTTTTTTTTGTTTTTCACACCACTGTCTGTAAACTCTAGAGACTGTTGTGCATGAAAATCCCAGGAGATCGCTAGTTTCTACGATACCCACATTACCCCATCTGACACCAGCAATCACTCCACAATCAAAGTCACTTACAGCACATTTCTTCCCCATTCTGATGTTTGATCTGAACAACAACTAGATCTCTCAACCATGTCTGCATGCTTTTATGCATTGAGTTGCTGCCACATGATTGGCTGATTAGATATTTGCATTAATGAGCAGGTGTACAGCTGTACCTAATAAAGTGGCCAGTTAGTGTAGCGAGCTAGGCCATGCTTGAAGGGCTGAGTGGCCTACCTCTGCTCCTATTTACTTATGTTCTGTTCAGGACTGCAAAAAACTTGATGAGGTTAAATTTGGAGTATTGCGTGGATTTCTGTTTACCTACCTGTGGGAAAGATATCAATAAGAAACGTGTTTAGCTTTCTATTATACTGCAACTTTGACTTTGTCCTAGTGCATTTCACAGCCAATGGAGTATTTTTGAAGTGAAGTCACTGTTGTCACACAAGAGCCAACATGTGCACATCAAGCTCCAACAAAGTGCATTTTGATAAACACAAGAGATTCTGTTGATACTGGAAATCTTGAGCAACAAAAAAAAAATGCTGGAATAACTCAGCAGGTCAGGCAGCATCTATAAAGGAAAATAAACAGGTGATGTCTCAGGCCGAGATAATTCACCACGGTTGGAATGGAAGGGGGCAGAAGCCAGAATAAGAAGGTGGGGGAAGGTGGATGAAGTAAGTAGATGGGAGGAGATCGGTGGGAGTGGTGAAGTTCTGAACAAGGAAGGAATCTGATAGGAGAGGAGAGTGGACCAAGGAAGAAAGGGAATAAGAAGGGGAACTAGAGGGAGGTGTTGAGCAGATGAGGAGAAGAGAAGAGGTATGAGGGAAACCCGAATGAGGAATGGAAAAAAGAGAGAAGGGGGAGGGGGTAGAAATGAGAAGAAGTTAGAGAAATCGATGTCCATGGAGGCTACCCAGATAGAATATGAGGAATTGCTCCTCCAACCTGAAATGTGACCTCACAGTGACAGTCCGGAGGAGACCGTGGACCGACATGTTGGAGTGGGAATGGAAAGTCGCAGTGAAATTGGTGGTCACAAGGAAATTCCACCTTTCGTGGTGGATGGAGTAAACGTGTTTGACAAAGCCATCCCCCAATCTGTGTCCGGTCTCACTATCTATCACAAGGTTACTACCTGCGTTTGTAGAGCACCTACAATGCCAGAAAGCCTCCAAAACCGCCTTTTGTATTACTTGGCATGTATGTCCTTGAGGGAGATACTGGAGCAGATAACTTAAAATATGGTCAGGGTATTAAGGAAGAATTTTAAGAAAGAGAAAGAGGGAGAGAATAAACAAATCCAAGGAAGGAATTCCATGAGGTTTGCCCAGAGTTCTGTGTGGGATTGCCGGCTGTACTGCAGATCTTTGCCGAGCTATTAGCTGCCATGTTTTGGTGCGGGAATAAAAGTTTTTTCTTGGGTTAATTTGGTTCCACATATTTAAAAGGTTTTGTTTAAAATACATGGAACCTGAAGGCATTATCTGATGATTCAGTCAGGCAGGTAATACAATAGATGGAATGTCCTGTGACTCTATTGCCCAATCAGTTGGCTGTGAAGGTGTTTGTTGTTATTTTATATAAGTTTTGCTTTTGTGAAGTAATGGAAAGAAATGTTGGTTTCTATGGTGATGATAGTAATCAGGGTGTGTTCCATTTTTATTGATTCATGATGAATTAAAAGCAGGTAAAAGCAACAGAATTGTGAATAATATTTGCACTTCTGTGCGATGCACAAAATGGTGGAGGAACTCAGCAGGTCAGAAGGAGGATGGAGAGGAATTAACAGTCGACATTTTTGGCTGAGACCCCTCACCAGGACTGGAAGGGAATGGCGAAGAAGCCAAAATAAGAAGGTGTGGGGGGGGAGGGGATCGAGTACAAGCTGACAGGTGACGGGTGAAGCCAGCTGAGAGGAAAGGTGAGTGGGTCAGGGGAGGGAGGGGGCATGAAGTAAGGAGCTGGAAGGTGATAGGTGGAAAAGGTAAAGGTCTGAAGAAGAAGATATGTGATAGGAGCAGAGAATGGACCATGGGAGATGGGGAAGGAGGAGGAAGACCAGAAGATGGTGATGGACAGATGGGGAGAAGACAAGGGGAGAGAGGGGAGCCAGAATGGGGAATGGGAAAGGGGGATAAATTACCGTAAGTACAATAAACTGATGTTCATCATTCCTGTGTGATGTGTTTAAACTTATTATCATTTTTGGGGAAATGCCTCTGTTATGGAGCCAGCAACTAGTAGGTCTATAATTCATACACGGCATTAACTTAGCACCACAGCAACAGTCAGAAGTTTTAAGAAGCTGGAGTATATTCCAAGTATCCCGATGCTGTAATGATCAGAGTGTGTGGGAGATTTCCAGTACGTTGTGTCATTTCTATCTAGATGACATAGACTCCTTCAGACTGGAGCTATGTGGCTTATTTGCACTCAGACTCCTGTACAGTTCCCCCAAAGCAGAACATCCCGGTGGCCCAACATTTTAATTCCCATTCTCATTCCGACATGTCGGTCCATGGCTTCCTCTTGTGCCAAGATGAGACCACCCTCAGAGTAGAAGAGCAACACCTTATATTCCATCTGGGTAGTCTCCAATCTGATGGCATGAATCTCGATTTCTCCTTCCCCCCCTCTTCTATTCCCCACTCTGACCTCTTATGCTTCTCTCCTGCCTATGGCCTCCACCTGAAACCCTTCCTTCTTCCCTTGTCTCCAGTTGTCCACTCTCCTCTCCTATCAGATTCCTTCCTTCCTCTTTCAGCCCTTCACCCTTCCGGCCCACCTGGCTTCACCTATCAGCTTCTAGCTATCCTCCTTCCCCTCCCCCTTCCTCCTCAGTCCATGAAGAAGGGTCTCAGCCTGAAACACCAATTGTTTATTCACTTTTTCATGGATGCTGCCTGATCTACTGAGTTCTTCCAGCATTGTGTGTGTGCGTTGCTTTGGATTTCCAGCATCTGAAGAATTCCTTGTGTTTAAAATAGTTTCCTGCTTTGGACTGGCATATAAAAGATTAGCTTCACATCCCTAAAATGGCAGCAGAATGCTGTGAACACCTTATTTAGCATTTTTGCTTTTTCCTTCTTTCCTCTGTCCATACATTTGCCATATCACTAAAGTGGCCAACTTTGAAATGAACACTAATGTACTGCCATAATGTTTATCTTCGAACTTGGCTCGGCCTCCCTGTGCCTGCATTAGTGTATAAAACATTGGTAGCAGTGATGGAGCTGGGGACTATGTTAAGACTGTACGTTTACTCTAGTGTCGGCGTGGTTCTGTGGGTGGCTTTCCGCTCCTGAATCGAACAAGAGTGAGATCACGTTCAATCGGGATTGAGTTCAAGGGGCACGAGGTAATGTTACAGCTCTACAAAACCCTGGTTAGGCTGCACTTTGAATACTGTGTTCCGTTCTGGTCACCTCATTTTAGGAAGAATGTGGAAGCTACTGAGGAGGGGCTGAGGAGATTTCCCAGGATGCTGTCTGGCCGAGGGGGCATGCCTTTTGAAGATAGGTGGAGCAAGCTAGGGCTTTTCTCTTTGGAGTGAAGGAGGATGAGAGGTGACTTGGTAGAGGTGTACAAGATGACAAGAGGCATAGACTGAGTAGACAGCCGGAGACTTTTGCTCATGGTAGAAATGGCTAATACAGGGGACATAATTTTTAGGTGATTGGAGCAAAGCAAAGGGAGGTGTCAGAGGTAGTTTCCTCACACGTTTCCTCACACCACCTGCTAGGGGTGGCGATAGAGGCACATACACTAGGGGCATTTAAAAAGCTCTTAGATACAGTGCAAAAAAAGAGACTCTATCAGATAGAGGTTCACAGAAGTGAAAGAGGAGGTCCGTAGTGTTTGGTTACTGAGAGGGTTTGGGGTAGTGTAGTTTGGTTCAAGAATCAGATGATCAAAGATTTGATTCATTCCAGTTGTCTCAACCAATCAATACTCAATCAACAACACAAGAGGAAAACATACAAAATGCTGGAGGAACTCGGCAGGTCAGGCAGCATCTATCGAAATGAATACACAGTCAACATTTTGGGCCAAGACTCTTCATGAAGACTGAAAAGGAAGGTGGGAGAAGCCAGAAGAAGAAGGTGAGGGGGGGGGGGGAGGAATCCAAGCTGGCAGGGGGTAGTGAAGTCAGGAGAAGGGAAGGTGGGTGGGGAAGGGGGATGAAGTAAGAGGTGAAAGGTGGAAGAGGTAAAGGGCTGAAGAATAAGGACTCTGACAGGAGAAGAGAGTGGACTACGGAAGACAAGGAAGGAGGAAGACACCGGAAGGAGGTGATAAGCAGGTGAGGAGAAGAGAAGAATTAAGAGGGAGCCAGAACGGGGA
This sequence comes from Hemitrygon akajei, assembly GCF_048418815.1. Lineage (NCBI taxonomy): Eukaryota > Metazoa > Chordata > Chondrichthyes > Myliobatiformes > Dasyatidae > Hemitrygon > Hemitrygon akajei. The sequence goes on along the minus strand of NC_133152.1, from coordinate 40,093,299 downwards.
ACGGACAAAGGGGAAGGAGAGAGAAATTAGCAGAAGTTAGAGAAGTCGATGTTTATACCTGTCAGGTCTGAGTCTACCCAGATGTAATATAGAGTTGTTCTGGGTCCCATGAGTGAGATGTCAGAATCAGAATCAGATTTACTATCACTGGCGTATATCATGAAATTTATAGTTATTCTGCAGCAGTACTTTGCAATACGTAATAATAAAAACTGTAAATTACAGTAAGTATATGTATACATATAAAATGTTTAATTCAATAAGTAGCACAAAAAGAGAATAAAGTTAGTGAGGTAGTGTTCATGATGCTGTGATGCTGCTCTGGAATGAAATACTTACCGAAGGCAGGATTGCTGGGTTCCACTTACAATAACACTTCCATTTTTTTGGACTTCTGTGGTGGTCACCCTGCAGATTGTTCACATAATTAGATGTTATTCCTGTTAATATTCTAACCTTTTAAGCTGTTATGCAATAATATAATTAAATATTATACAGCTGTCGTCACTGAGTGACTGGACTCACGACACCTACTGTCCGCTTGCTCCTCAAACGTTCTCTATTTTACTTGTGCACAAGGGGAAACAGCGTGGCCCCTGTCGCCACACAGTTCTGAAGCCTCAACAGGAAAATTCCATCTTTTCATTAGGACACAAGAGAACAGTGATTTCCGTGAGGGTCTCATCCTGAAATGTTGGCTGTTTATCCCTCTCCTTAGATGCTGCTCGACCTGCTGAGGTCCTCCAGTGTTTTGTGTGTGTTGCTCTGGATTTCCATCATCTGCAGAATCTGCACTGTGTTTAAGGCACAGTGGAAAGCTTGACTTGTGTACAGCTTCCTTCTCTGAAGGACAACAGTAACCAAGATGGTTTTGGTATTGGTTTATTATTGGCACACCTACCAATATTCAGCGAAACACTGTTCATATTGGTCTTGCATACCGTTCATACACAGTGCGTTGCGGTAGAACAAGAGGGAGCTCAGTGCTGGTGCATAGCCAGTATATTTTATAAGAGCTTCCCCTCAACCATTGGGCAGGAGGCACAAAAGCATGAGAAGCGTCCCAGCAGGCTCAGGGATGGTGCTGTTAAAGCTGCAGAGCGAGGGCACTGCACGTAAGTGATAAAGTGCAAGATCATTGTGAGGTTCGGTCGGCTCTCTTAAAGGGAGAGATTATCTTGATTTCTCGCACTCACGGTACTGTTGCAAAGTCTTAGGCACCTATATATAGCTCGGGTGCCCAAGACTTCTGCACAGTGCTATATTTGTTAATGAGGGGCGGTGAGCAAGTTTGTAAATCTGGCTGGAGCAAAGGATGTTGGGAATGGTGAGGGCGGAGCACTGTGGGAGGGGTAGGGGGCAGGTGGCGGAGAAAGAGTGCTAGGGGCAGGGGGTTGGTGCTGGAGCAGACCTGCGCAGCCTGGAACACCAGGCTAGGTCATTTGATTCCAAATGTATTGATCATTACAGAATGTCTTTCTGGTGCTTCCCACTCCCTTCCCTTGTCCCGAGCATGATTCCCGTCTCCTTGCCCCCTTCCCACTCTCAGTCCACAATAGAGACCCATATTGGAATCAGGTTTATCATCACTCACATATGTCATGAATTTAGTATTTTTTTGTAGCAGCACAGTGTAATTCTTAAAATATCTATAGTACTGTGCAAAAGTCTTAGGCTCCCTGGCTATATATAAATAACCAAAGACTTTTGCACAGTTCTGTAGATTGCAATGTCAAGAATCCATCTTATTATACAAGAGGTCTGTTCAAGAGTTTGATGAAAGTGGGATAGAAACTGTCCATTTCTTTCATTTTTTTTCTTTCATGTTTTTGTATCCTCTTCCCATTGGGAGAGGGGAAGTTTGTGTAGAACATACTGGCTGTCTTCCCTCAGTGCTGATGTGGGGTCTTGTTCATCCTGCTGCCTCCACAGACATTGACTGACCCATTGAGTCTCACCAGCAGTTTGACTTCTGGTCGGGATTTTCAAACAATTGGGTGACAGATTATTGCAGTTGTACTCTTTGAGAATCGCAGTGAAGGCCAAGAGTAAAGAGATCTCGGCGTACTTGACAAAGTGTTGTTTTGTTAAGAGTTAGATCAATGTCGTAGGTTCAGTGTTTGCATTGAGATTGTCAGTAAACATTTGGATTTATGGTCTTTTTAGTGCCATTAGCTACGAGGGCAGACAGACTGATTGAAGAACACTTCCATTTTAACTTCTTGGATGGGATCATCCGATTTAATTAGACCCATTCACCCATTACAAAAGGAACATATGCACCCTTTGGCTATTTTCCAGCATCAAAACATTAGAGAATAATGCTTCAAAATTTGTTCTTTCTTGCTTTGGAAATTCTACAAACTGTGCCATATATACTTTTGAAAATTGTACTAACTGTGTTGTATATACTTTCAAATGTGCTTTGTGCTATTTTCCAGCTCACTTTGTAGCCCAATGTCATCCTTTACAGTTTGTTTTCCAGATAATATCAGAATCAGAATCAGGGTTACTATCACACAGTGGCCACTTTATTATGCACCTCCTGTTTCTAATAAAGTAGTCACTGAGTGTAAGTTCGTGGTCTTCTGCCCATCCACTTCGAAGTTCAAGATTTTGGGCGTTCAGAGATGCTCTTCTGCACACCTCTGTTGTAACGTGTGGCTATTTGAGTTCCTGTCAGCCTGAACCAGTCTGGCCATTCTCCTCTGACTGCTCTCATTAACAAGGCATTTTTGTCCACAGAACTGCCACTCACTGGATGTTTTTTTCTGCTTTTCACGCCATTCTGTGTAAATTCCAGAGACTGTTGTGTGTGAGAGTTCCTGGAGATCAGCCGTTTATTTATTTATTTATTGAGATACACATAGAATAGGCCCTTCCGGCCCTTCGAGCCACGCTGCCCAGCAATCCCCCGATTTAATCCGAGCCGAATCATGGGACAATTTACAATGACCACTGTTGTAATGCATGGTTCTTTACTTTATTGTCACCAAACAATTGATACTAGAGCGTACAGTCATCACAGCGATATTTGATTCTGCGCTTCGTGTTCCCTGAAGTACAAATCCAAGTAAATATAACAAAAAAATTTAAATTATAAATCATAATTAGAAAATAGAAAAGGTAAAGTAAGGTAGTGCAAGTTAGACTTACTGTCGCCTTCCTGTCAACATGAACCAGTCTGGCCATTCTCCTCTGACCTCTCTCATTAACAAGGTGTTTTCACTCACAGAACTGGATGATTTTTGATACTCACACCATTATCTGTAAACTCTAGAGACTGTCGTGTGTGAAAATCCCAGCAGTTTCTGTGAAACTCAAACATTTCACTGTCAAAGTCGCCTAGGTCACATATCTTCCCCATTCTGATGTTTGGTCTGAACAACAACTGAACCTCTTGACCATGTCTGCATGCTCTTATACATTGAGTTGCTGCCACATGATTGGCTGATTAGATATTTGCATTAATGAGCAGGTGTACCTAATAAAGTGGCCACTGAGTGTTTATTGTGAATTTTTTTTGTTTTGTGGCAGCAGTACAGTGCCAGGCATGCATGTTCAGGTAAGTTAATTTTTTAACTTATTATTTATTTTTTATACTATAAGTTATATTAAAAAAATTCCAGAAAAGGTAGTGTTCATGTTTTCATGAACTGTTCAGAAATCTGATGCTGAAAGGGAAGAAGCTGTCTCTAAAGATTGAATGGATTTTTTCTTCAATTCAAGCCAGTTCAATATTTCAAGCAACAATTAATAAAGGATTTCATTCATGAAAGTAATTAATATTTTCTGTAACATTTGAGTATTAAAGTAGGGTCCTTTTAAATGAGACCTAATTCCTTGACCGAGTAGCAGAAATGGAGGCAATACTTGTAGACGTGTGTTCCACCGTGTATCGATATCCTGTCATTTTGTTAAAAAACAATTGGGATTCATTAATATTTACTGGGTCACAGTAGAGATTTAATGATTTGCAGAGCTTCTGTGATCATTTTGTTTAAAACCCACTGTGCTTATATTATGTGATCTTTCTCATTTCCTTTGCTTTTCTCGTCTTGTTATCCAATGTGACAGGGTTCTGGTTTCATTGGTACTAACAATTCCCTGGTGTGTCACGCCCCTGGGTATTGAGCTGGAAGATAAATCAGACACCTTCTGCTTCTTCAATTTCCCACTCTGCCCCCTCCCCTTACCTCTTCTCCTCAACTGCCTATCATCTCCTTCTGGTGCCCACACTCCTTCCCTGTCTCCCATGGTCCACTCTCCTCTCCTGTCAGATTCCTTCTTCTCCAGCCCTTTGCCTTTTCTAATTAACGCCTCCCAGTTTTTTACTTCATCCCTCCCCCAGCAGCCTTCACCCATCATCTTCTAGTTCGAATCCCTTTCCCTCCTCCATCTTCTTATTCTGGCATCTTACCCCCTTCCTTTCCAGCCCTGATGAGGAATTCAGATTCAGCCTGAAATGTCTTGCATGTACTTTCTGCTGAAGATGTCTTCTCTCTGGAATGGGCAATTACTCCATTGGCTGAAAGGTGAGCTTGGATGTTTGGGAATTCCGCTAACCAGGAGATTCAACGGGCACTCTCTTTTCTCCCCTCCCCCATCCAACAGAAGATACAAAAGCCAGAACATATTGCTCCAGCTACTGGTCTGAAGACATGCGTTCAAATGCTGAGAAGGCAGTTTCTGTATTGGCATTGGCTATTACATGGGTCCCTAGTATGATATGATGGATTCCAGACCTCATTATCTACTTCGTTGTCCAGCGCTCAATCACCTTGGCAAGTCCTGACATTAGAAAAGATCGTACCTGAATGATAGCTGCTTCATTTTCCCCATCTATCTGTGTGTGTTCATGAATCTCATTGAGGCCTTCTGGAGATGAGCTTTCTCTGCCAGAGAGCCATTAACACAAGTGATTGGGTAGCCAACCTTGTTGATGGCTCCATATGCTGGAAACTGAGCAGTCCTTGGCAATCATTTTCTGAGTGACTATCCAGGCCTTCCCTGGAAACTGGATATGGCAGACCTGTGATATGGACTCCCCTGGTGCCACCGCTGTAGTCTGGTGACGGACAGACAAGGATGTTCTTAAGACTGAGATAAATTAACTAATCCTGTAGTGTTGCACCTTATTGTCTACCTGCACTGCACTTCCTCTACACAGTACGGTGCAAAAGTCTTAGGCACACTAGCTAAATATATATATGTGCCTAAGATTTTTCAGTGGTACTGTTCACTGATCACATTTATACAGTCATAGTCAGAGAAGTACAGCACAGAAACAGACCCACCAGTTCATCGTCATTGCCAAACCATTTGAAGTGCCTACTTCCATCAACCTACACCAGGACCATTGCCTTCCATACCTCTCCGTTCATGTACCTATCCAAATTTCTCTTGAATGTTAAAATCAAGCTCACATTCACCATTTGCACTGGCAACTCATTCCACACTCGCACGACCTTCCGAGTGAAAAAGATTCCCTTCATGTTCCCCTTAAACTTTTCACCTTTCGCCCTTAACCCATGACCTCTAGCTGTAGACCCACCCAGCCTCCATGGGAAATGCCTGCTTGCATTTCCCCTATCTATACCCCTCATAATTTTGTGTACCTCTGTCAAATCTCCCCTCAATCATCTATGTTGTCAGGAACACCCGCACTGGGTCCATAACCTTTTAAGCGTTGCCTCTTTAACAGCCTGTCTCAGTGACAGGGCAGCTGAGAGGCCGAATGGTCTCTTCCTGTTTGTAATGTTCCTCTTGCATTTTATGTTTTCCTCAGCATTGGCTGAATGGAGAACGAGGCCTGCCAAAAGTTCTGAACCTGTTCTGCAGCAGCTTTATCTGTTTTATTACGTAAGTCCTCTGTTTCGTCAGTAAATGCCCAGGTTGTAAGATACTTACTGTCATGTGTGAAATTAGTGCCCAAAAGAAATTCTTTATGTAAATATGTATTAAGCTCAACACACACTCAGTGGCCACTTTATTAGGTACACCTGTACACCTGTTTGTTAATGCAAATATCTAACCAACTGATCATGTGACAGCAACTTAATGCATAAAACCTTGCAGACATGGTCAAGAGGGTCAAGTTAAAACATGAGAATGGGGAAGAAATGGGATCTAAGTGACTTTGGCCATGGAATGATTGTTGGTGCCAGATGGGGTGGTTTGAGTATCTCAGAAACTGCTGATCTCCCCGAGTCCCTGGAGTGGGGGGGGTTTCCAATCTTTTTTTGTGCTATGACCCCTGCCATTAACCCAGGAGTATGTGGACCCCAGGTTGGGAAGCCCTGCCCTAGATTTTACGGAGAATTGTTCAAAAACCAAAACAAAAAAATCCAGGTTATGAGAGGTCAGAGGAGAGCGTCCAGACTGGTTCAAGCTGACAGCGACTCAAATAACCATGCGTTACAGCAGTGGTGGGCAGAGGAGCATCTCTGAATGCACAACACATCGACCCTTAATGTGGTTGTGCCTCAGCAGCAGAAGTCTACAAACATACACTCAGTGAATGCTTTATTAGGCACAGGAGATACCCGGTAAAGAGGCACTGAACGTAAAGAATTACAATTGTAATTAACTTATAGATGCAACCCATGATCCAATCACGTCATCGCAACTGAGAATTGTGACCTCACTGTCCTAGAGAAGTATTTAATTCTGTGTCTGGGACAGAACGCTATCTTAACTACCGGGGGGGGGCTTTGTTGCTGCAACTCTACAAAATCCCCCACAGACAAACAGATATTTCTGCTCCTCGTTAGAGAAGATTCTAGACTGTTAGTAACTGCATGTTAAATTCTTGCTTCGTTGCTGAGCCGAACTGTTCTTTGAATACCCAGCTGATGTTATTAGATAGATAGTGTGAGTGAAAGCACAAGCTGTTTACAGCATTCCTCTGCGAAGGAAGACATTTGGTAGGGGGAAAGGAATCTGTGGAAATATTGTTAGATTTAAAGCTGTTCTGTGGGTAAGCTACACCAGGAGAAGCCATTGCTGTGTAAAATGGCTATTGGATTCAGCTCTATAACAGCATTTTGTCACTTTTTGCACATTGGTTCTTTGTCATTTTGTGTCTATATATAATTTTTCATAACTTCTATTTTTTTTTAGGCTGGTGTCAACTTTTTTCACGGCACCTGGCAAGGGTTTGAATTTTTTTAATTATCAAAACTCACTGGCTTTTGAATTGGCGTACTTCAGCCTAAATGGATAACGTAACAAAGGCAAATGCAATTGACGCTATTTAAAATCTGTTCACTCTAAGCACAGTGTCGTGTCTAATGGTCACACAAGTGCACGTGGCTGATGCTAGTTAGAAGCTGTTCAGTAACAGCGTCCTGTCCCAATTAAGTGGCATAGTGTCCCAAACAAATGAGGATACCGTGCTATTTTCCTGCTTAGTTTTTGTTCATTAAAGGGTTGTCCAAAGTAAGCAGCTGCCCAGATTAGCTGATGCCCCAATTAACTGAAATCCACTATATTTCTTAATTTTCCTGTAAGTGAATCTTTAAAGATTGGAAGGTTCTGATAAGTTGGGTTCTCAAGTGTTCTGTTACAAGTCCAAGTTTCAATTATTTAATTTAGTCTTCTCTCTACTCTAAGACGACGAGGGCTGATTGATAAGTTTGTGGCCTAAGGTAGACGGAATCAATGTTAGAAAACCTAGCATATTTATTTTTCAACATAGTTTCCTCCTATATTTACACTCTTAGTCCAGCGGTCGTGGAGCATACGGATCCCTTCATTGTAGAAGTCGGTGTCTTGGGCCTCCAGAAGTGGTCGACAGCAGGGGTGATTGATACATTTGTAGCCTAAGGTAGAAGGAGATGAGTTATTAACTTCAAACGTTCTGCATAATCACTCAAAGAGTTGAACTGCACGTGCATGTAACGAGAGCTGTATAACTCATCTCTTCCTACCTTAGGCCACAAACTTATCAATCACCCCTGCTGTCGACCACTTCTGGAGGTCCAAGACGTCGACTTCTACAAAGAAGGGATCCGTATGCTCCACGACCGCTGGACTAAGTGTGTACATGTAGGACGGGACTATGTTGGAAAATAAATGTACTAGGTTTTCTAAAATTGACTCCTTCTACCTTAGGCCACGAACTTATCAATCACCCCTCGTAAAAGCACTTTCTTTACTTGAGAACATACTTACTTAAGCACATCAGCCCTGTCAGCCCCACTGGGGCAACTCACTGAGTTCTCTACCTTGGCCCAGTCTTTCAAGTTGCCCCCAGGTGTAGTCCTTCAAAGGTCCTTCCTCTCCCAGGGACGAGGTCTCTGGAGCTTCTGTTGGCATTTCTGTAGCTCTGGGCTTTTACGGGATGGGCTCGCTAGCCCGGTGCCCAAGCCTTCTCCTTCCGCGGCCAGGATTGAGTTTTTTTCTTGACAATGCACCTGGAAAATCAGGCAGAAACACAAGGGATTCTGCAGATGCTGGAAACCCAGAGCAACACACACGAAACACTGGAGGGACTCAGCAGGTCTCCAGTTTATCCTTGCCGATGAAAAATTAGCCCTTTTAAAAATTATTCACAGGACATCGACTTCATTGGCAATATTAACACTGGCATTGTTTGCCATTGAACTTGGAGGCAGTGGCAGTAAACGTGGAAGGATTTAGATTTTGAGATACAGCACAGTTACAGGCCCTTCTGTCCCAACGAACCTGTCCCACCCAACTACACCCATGTGACCAATTAACCTACTAACCCGTACCTCTTTGGGATGTGGGAGGAAGTGCTCGCGGTCACAGAGAGAACATACAAGCTCCTTACGGATAGTGGTGGGAATGGCATCTGTATTGCTGGCGCTGTAGTTGGGTTTGCTAACTGTTACGTTACTGTGCTGTACAAAGTCACACATAGCCTGAGCAGGCAAGGGCAGTGTTGTGCATTTAATATTTCAGTAATATTTGAGCAATTTTATAGATATTGTTTGATTAAACATTTTTGTTGTTTATATAAGTTATCATGAGTTATATTTAAAAATAGGTGTGGCATGATGATACCATGTGATACGTGCACGCCTTGCTCAAAGTAAAGAACGGAGTTATATATGTATTCCTTGTTATCTTGTTTTTCGTTTGAATTAGCTTAATGTTTTCAGATTACATAACTGACAGGAAGATGTTAACGGCAGAAGTTTCACATTTCCACGGCTGATAAAATTTTTTATGGCAGATAATCAGTTGTATGATAATATATTTTTAGATACATTTAAGAAGTATGTGAACAGGAAGATTAATGCTGTGAGGGATTTAGGCTGGGTGCCGGAAGATGGGATTAGCTTAAATATCCCCTCAGTGGCCCCGTTATTAAGTACCTCCTGTACCTCACAAAGTGACCACTGGGTGTCTGTCCGCGGTCCTCTGCTGCAGTAGTCCGTCCATTTGTCAGCATGGACACCCTCTTCTGCACACCACTGTTGTAAAGCGTGGTTACCTGAGTCACTGCCTGGCCATTCTCCTCTGACCTCTCTCATTAACCAAGTGTTTTTGCCCACAGAACTGCTGCTCACTGGATGGTTTTTGTTTTTCACACCCCCACAGATCCCTCGGCTAATGGTATAAAAAAGATTGGGAGTCCCTGCCCTGGAGACTGTCGTGAGTGAAAATCCCAGGAGATCAGCAGTTTCTGAGATACTCAGACCACCCCATCTGGCACCAACAATCATTCCATGGTCAAAGTCATTTAGATCACATTTATTCCCCATTCTGATGTTCGGTCTGAACAACAACCGAACCTCTTGTCCGTGTCTACGTGCTTTTATGATTGGCTGATTAGATGTTTACATTAACAAGCAGGTGTGCAGGTGTGTCTAATAAAGTGGCCACTGAGTGTGCATCTTGGTTAGCATGGGTACAGATGGGCCAAAGGGTCTTTTATATGCTGTCCATATCTATGAATATATACCCCATTACTGAGGGCCTTCCACTGTCCAATCTTCATCAGTAAAATCACTGCAGAGTCTACCTGCACGCTCACCTAATGCCACACATACTGGGCTGGTCCTCAGGGGACGCAATATTATCAGTAATTGTGATTTCATTAACAATGCTATTGATTTTTGTGCTGTTGCTTTAATGTACATAGTTCGGGGGATAAAAGAGAAAACGAGTGAGAGGCAGATTTTTATTTTTGCTATCTTCGTCTTCTGTTAATTGATAGATTGGTCCAAAATCAATACCAAGCTAGGTCTGCTCGCAAAGTGTGAGAGGATGAGACGCTGTTTCATCGGAGCTGGTTCATTCTTCAAACCCGATTGGACTGCTCTTCGTCTACTTTGATCAGGCGGTTGCTTGAGTTCCTGAGCTGGAAAGAAATCAGACTGCTCAGATACCTCCCAATCTGCCAGTTAGTGGCTATTTCTGTTTGAAAATAAATCGACCCAACAGACTACACCACTCTCACTGATTTCCGCGGCTGACTGATCTATGTTTTGACTGAGCGGCCACTTTATTAGGCACCTCCTGTACCTAATAAAGTGGCCACTGAGTGTACGTTCGTGGTCTTCTGCTGCTGCGGCCCATCCACTTCAAGATTCGTGTTTAGCATTCAGAGATGCTCTTCTGCACACCGTTGAAGTAACTTGTGGTTATGTGAGTTACTGCCACCCAATTTCCCTCGGGATCAATAAAGTATGTTTGTCTGTCTGTCTTCGCCTCAGCTTGAAGAAATCTGACCGTTCTCCTCTGACCTCTCACATTAACAAATTGGATTCACCCACAGAACTGCCGCTCACTGGATGTTCTTTTTTTGTTTTTCACACCGTTCTCTGCGAACTCTAGAGCCTGTTGAGCATGAAAATCCCAGGAGATCAGTGGTTTCTGAGCTACCCAAACGAACCAAGATTTACACTCAACTTGACACTCAATTTAGTCAAGAAGAAAAGGGAAAAATTTGTAAAGCGTGGGAAGCTAACATCAAATAGAGCCCTTGACGGTTATAAAGAAGCCAAAAAGAACTTGAGAAGGGAATTAGGATGGCCAGGAGGGGCCATTAAAAAATCCTTGGCTAGTAGGATTAAAGAGAATCCCAAGGCATTCCAGACAAACATTGGGACTAGGAGGATAACTGTGGAGAGGGTGGGACCACTCAAGGATAAAAGAGGGAACATTTGCTTGAAAGCAAAAGATGTGGGTGAGGCCTTTAATGAGTACCTTAATTCAGTGTTTACAAGGAGAAGGACATGGAGAATCAGAATCAAGTTTATTATCACCAACATGTGTCGTGAAATTTGGTAACTTAGCGGCAGCAGTTCAATATAATAATATAGAAAGAAAAAAATAAATTACAGTAAGTATATATTATATATGTATATTAAATAGATTAAAATAGTGCAAAAACAGAAATAACATATGTTTTAAAAAAGTGAGGTAGTGTTCACGGGTTCAATGTCCATTTAGAAATCTGATGGCAGAGGGGAAGAAGCTGTTCCTGAATCGCTGAGTGTGTGCCTTCAGGCTTCTGTACCTCCTTCCTGATGGTAACAGTGAGAAATGGGCATGCCCTGGGTGATGGGGGTCCTTAATAAAGAACGTTGCCTTTCTGAGGCACCACTCCTTGAAGGTGTCTTGGATACTATGGAAGCTAGTACCCAAGATGGAGCTGACTAATTTTACAACCCTTTCTGTAGCTTCTTTCGGTCCTGTGCAGTAGCCACCCTCCCCCCACCCCTCGTACCGACAGTGATGCAGCCCGTCAGAATGCTCTCCATGGTACATCTATAGAAGTTTTCGAGTGTTTTAGTAGACAAGCCAAATCTCTTCAAACTTCTAATGAAATAGAGCTGCTGTCTTGCCTTCAGTATAGCTGCATCGATATGTTGGGGCCAGGTTAGATCTTAAGAGATCTCGACAACCAGAAACTTGAAATTTCTCACTCTCTCCACTTCCGATCCCTCTGTGAGGATTGGTATGTGTTCCTTTGTCTTACCCTTCCTGAAGTCCACAATCAGCTCTTTCGTCTTACTGACATTGAGTATAAGTTTGTTGTTGCAACACCACTCAACTAGCTGGTATATCTCGCTCCTGTACACCGTCTCATCTTCATCTGAGATTCTACCAACAAGTTGTATCATCAGCAAATTTATAATGACATGAGCTATACCTAGCCACACAGTCATGGGTATAGAGAGTAGAGCAGTGGGCTAAGCACACGCCCCTGAGGTACGCCAGTGTAGATCGTCAGTGAGAAGGAGATATTATTACCAATCCGCACAGATTGTGGTCTTCCAGTTAGGAAGTCCAGGATCCAGTTGCACAGGGAGGTACAGAGGCCCAGGTTCTGTAGCTTATCAATCAGGACTGTGAGAATGATAGTGTTAAACGCTGAGCTATAGTCAATGAACTGCATGTGACATAGGTGTTAGTAATGTCCAGGTGATCTGAGGCCATGTGAAGAGCCTTTGAGATTGTGTCTGCTGTAGACCTGTTGTGGCGATAGGCAAATTGCAAAGGTTCCAGGTCCTTGCTGAGGCAGGAGTTGATTCTAGCCATGACCAACCTCTCAAAGCATTTCTTCACCGTAGATGGATAGGGAGATCAGTGCTGAGAGTATTAATATGCTAGGGCATTTAGAAGTAAAAGAGAAGGTTGTGTCGAGTCTCTTAAAGAGCATTAAGGTGAACAAGTCCCCGGGGGCTGATGGGGTATACCTCAGGTTATTGAGGGAGACAAATGAAGAGATTGCTGGGATCTTGACCAATAGCTTTGTGTCCTCTCTAGCCACAGGTGAGGTCCCAGAGGAATGGTGAGTAGCTAATGTTGTTCCTTTGAGCAAGAAGGGAACCAGTGATAACCATGGAAACTATAGACCAATGAGTCTCGCGTCAGTGGAAGGGACACTACTGGAGAGAATTCTTGGGAATAGGATTTATGAGCATTTGGAAAGCCACATCCTAATCAGGAAACGACAGCACAGCTTTGTACAGGGCAAGTCATGTCTTACTAACTTGATTATGCTTTTGGATGAGGTGACGAGGGTGACTGATGGAGGTAGAGCTGTGGATGTTGTTTACGTGGATTTTCGTGAAGTGTTTGTCAAGGTCCCTCATCGGAGGTTCACCCAGAAGCTTAAGCTGCTGGAAATCCATGGTGAATTGGCTGCTTGGATTCCGAACTGGCTTGCCCATAGAAGTCAGAGAGTGATGGACAAAGGGACTTACTCTAGCTGGACGTCGGAGATTAGTGGTGATCTGTGCTGGGATCTCTGCTGTCTGTGATGTATATAAATTACCTGGATCAAAATATAGATGGGTGGGTCAGCGAGTCTGCAGATAATACGAAGTTTGGTGATGTGGTGGATAGCGTTGATGAGTGGCAAAGAATATAGTGGGATACAGATCAGTTAAACATATGGGCGGAGAAATGGAGACGGTGTTTAACCCAGAAAAATATGTAGCAAGAAGGGATTAGTTTAGTTAGGGATTTGATAATGAATTTAATAGGTTTGGCAAAACATTGTGGGCCAAAGGGCCTGTTCTTGTGCTGTACTGTTCTATATTCTATGTTTACCCCCTTCTGGCGCCATGGTCAAAGTCACTATGTGTGGGGTGTCCAGTGAGGGGTAGCCCCTCTGGTGAAGGGGCTTGTCGTGTCCATTCGGGGTCAGCTCACTCACCTTTGGTCCCCACCGGACACTCGGCTCTCACCTGCTGCTCCAAGTAGCCGTTTGCATGTGACGGCGGCCGCACTCCGGTACACTAATTCGACAGGCAGGCTAAACCAGGTGAGGGTAGCCAGCGGCTTCATACTCTGGCGAGAGTGGAGTTTGCCTGCCCCAGCATGCGAGGTTAGCTCTGGTGGATGAGATCTACGGTGAGACCCCTCGACCAGGAAGGTGATGCTGCAACGCTCCGTGGAGGGCGAAGGGCACGGCACGGCACAGAAGGTGTCGTGGCCATCCACCGCAACCAAGGTAGACCTCAGTCTGGGGCTCTTGTTTGTACGACTAAAAGTTGAGAGAGTGGAACTGCCCCAGTGGAATGGCTTTTTCACTTTAAAAACTCTTCCACAGGTTTTCTACCATCGTTGAGCACAACGGACAACCACTAAAACTGACTTAAATCTTGTATTTTCCACATTCTGGTGTTTGATCTGAACAACAAATGAATCTCTTGACTATGTCTGCGTGCTTTTATGTGTTGAGATGCTGCCATTTGATTGGCTGATTAGATATTGGCATCGATGAGTAGGTGTACAGGTGTGCCTAATGATGTGACCACCGAGCGTATGTCACAGTGATTTACCCTAATGAAAAATATTGTTACCTTCAGCATATTCTTTTGCCATTTAGCCTGTACATAAATCGATTTTAAAAAAAGTAACTGATGTGATTGGAGATATAAAGGAACTATTAAAGTTCAAAGTTCAAAGTAAATTTTATTATGTATATATCACCACATATAACCCTGAGATTCATTTTCCTGCGGGCATACTCAGCAAATCTATAGAATAGTAACTCTAACAGGATCAATGAAAGATCAACCAGAGTGCAGAAGACAACAAACTGTGCAAATGCAAATATAGATAAATAGCAATGAATAACAAGAACATGAGATAATGAGGTAAAGAGTCCTTAAAGTGAGATCATTGGTTGTGGGAACGTCTCAAGGATGGGCAAGTGAGTGTAATGATCCCCTTTTGTTCGGGAACTTAATGGTTGTAAAGTAGTAACTGTTCTTGAACCTGCCATACTCCTGCAGCTCTTGTAGCATTCATAGTCTCCAGCTGGAATAGTCACTTGAAAAGTAAACAGACACAGAAATTAGAAAGAGAAACAGAGGTCACTAATTGCCCTCTTGACCTTCAAACTTCCACCCCTTCATCTTGCAGCATTTACCTCTCTGTCTCTCTGTCTCTGTCTCTATCTCCAGTGGATATATCAGGTTGTCCAACTATTTAACAAGTTTTTAGTTCTCTAATATACAAATCCTGAATCTACTCTGCTCAATTGAAGAAATCAGGATAATTGTGTAAGAGGGAGAGAGAACTTTGGTTTGCTTTAATATTTTCCACTGGAGGTGGTATAATGGTGTCTCACATGACACATATAATTGATGAAAAGAATGAAAAATATTGAAAGATAATAGATCTGTGGGAAGGATGAAAATTTTGCAATCTGATTTTGCACGGCATAATTCAATTACAGCTCTAAATATCCCCTCCACGCACTTAATTAACACTGGGAAGACGGAGGATGTGAAAGCAAAAATAGGATGAGACTTGGGTGTAGTCAGTTGGAGTTTGGGTTTGAGGCTGATGAACTTCATTGTTGGACAAAGCATCAGCTACCAGGGCAAATCATTTTTAAAGATTAGCTTTATCTGTCATCAGTATATACAGTGAAATGCGTAGTTTGCTTCAAATCCAAGTCAGAATCAGATTTATTATCACAGACAAAACTGTATGTCGTTAAATATGTTGCTTTGCTGTTGCACTACAGTGCAGTACATTTAAAATGTAATAATTTGCAATAAGAAATATATACAGTTTAAAAAAATTAAATTAAATAAGTAATGCAAATGAAAGCAAAAATTGTTCGGTAATGTTCATGGGTTGGTTCATTGTCCAGTTGGAAATCTGATGGCCAAAGGAAAGACTTATTTACTTACTTCCCCCTGGTCCCCTCCTCCTTCCCTTTCTCCTATGGTCCACTCTCCTCTCCTATCAGATTCCTTCTCCTCCAGCCCTTGACCTTTCCCACCCACCTGGCTTCACCTATCACCTTCCAGCTAGCCTCCTTTCCCTCCCCTCACCTTTTTATTCTGGTACCTTCCCCTTTCCCTCTCAGTCCTGAAGTAGAGTCTCGGCCTGAACCGTCGACTGTCTATTAATTTCCACAGATACTACCTAACCTGCTGAGTTCCCCGACACCCTATGTGCGTTGCTCTGGATTTCCAGCATCTGCAGACTTTCTTTTGTTTGTTTCTAACTTACTGCCCATTATGCTGCCAGCATTTAGGGCAGCCATGAAGATCCTCCATCTCTGATGGTGTTCCAGGCTTCTTTCATCGTGTCAGTAGCTTCCTCTCGGTTTTCACTGCCGTCAGTCACACAAGTCCCGGGTGGAGACTCAGGAATACCGTCGCACACTCAGATGTAGAAGGATTCTTCATTGCTGTTTCTGTAACAACTTTGCAAATGTATGGCAGATGCAGTTTAATGTGGATAAATGTGAGGTTATCCACTTTGGTGGCAAGAACAGGAAGGCAGATTACTATCTAAATGGAGTCAAGTTAGGAAAAGGGGAAGCACAATGAGATCTAGGTGTTCTTGTACATCAGTCAATGAAAGCAAGCATGCAGGTACAGCAGGCAGTGAAGAAAGCTAATGGCATGCTGGCCTTTATAACAAGAGGAATTGAGTATAGGAGTAAAGAGGTCCTTCTGCAGCTGTACAGGGCCCTGGTGAGACTCCACCTGGAGTATTGTGTGCAGTTTTGGTCTCCAAATTTGAGGAAGGGCATTCTTGCTATTGAGGGAGTGCAGCGTAGGTTCACAAGGTTAATTCCCGGAATGGTGGGACTGTCATATGTTGAAAGATTGGAGCGACTGGGCTTGTATACACTGGAATTTAGAAGGATGAGAGGGGATCTGATTGAAACATATAAGATTATCAAGGGATTGGACACGCTGGAGGCAGGAAGCATGTTCCCACTGATGGGTGAGTCCAGAACTAGAGGCCACAGTTTAAGAATAAGGGGTAGGCCATTTAGAACAGAGATGCGGAAAAACCTTTTCACCCAGAGAGTGGTGGATATGTGGAATGCTCTGCCCCAGAAGGCAGTGGAGGCCAAGTCTCTGGATGCATTCAAGACAGAGTTAGATAGAGCTCTTATAGATAGCGGGGTCAAGGGATATAGGGAGAGGGCAGGAACGGGGTACTAATTGTGTATGATCAGCCATGATCAAGGTGAATGGCGGTGCTGGCTAGAAGGGCCGAATGGCCTACTCCTGCACCTACTGTCTATTGTCTATTAACAATTTACTCAGGGTTGTTAGCCCTGAGATGAACCGCCGAAGCTGGAGGATGGGTGGACCACTCTTGGCCTCTACCCTTTGACCTGTTTGGCATGGGTGATACGACCGAGAGCCCAACTGTAAAGCCCTGACTCCAGCCAACGTAACTCTCTGGGTCATTGAGGCACGCAAGCCTCCAAACCACGACAAGGTTGTGGTCCTCTTGGAGGGGAGGGGAAGAAGCTGTTCCTAAAATGTTGAGAGTGTGTCTTTAGGGCCCTGTACCTCCTCGCTGATGGTAGCAATGAGAAGAGAGCACGTCCTGGGCGAAGGGAGTCTTTAAAGATGGATGCCGCCTTTCTGAGGCATCGCCTTTTGAAGATGTCCTCAATAGTGGGGAGAGTCGTGCCCATGATGGAGCTGGCTGAGCCTGCAACCCTCTGCAGTTTTTTTCCGATCCTGTCAGCAATCGAATCAGCGACGATGTCCTGGGGGCAGCCTGCAAGTGTCACCACACTTCCGGTGCCAACATAGCATGCCCACAACTCACTAGCCCTAACCGTACATCTTTTGGAAAGTGGGAAGAAACCACAGCACCTGGAGGAAACCCAGAAGGAACCTTCTTGACCCCATAATAATAATCATTGTTTGTATCACCCCCTCCACAACTAGCTGGTTCCAAACACTATTGACTCCAGTGGAATGGTGGAAGTGGTTCCAGTGATTCCAGTGCTACTTTGAGGGAAATTCAACTCCTTCCCCACCACCACACCAACAATTCCTTGACAGCTTTGACATCTGGCAAAGACTCACTCTGGCTCTCAAACTGATTTCATTTTAAAAAAAAAATCAAAAACACATAAATAATTAAAACATTAAGTTGAGCAGAAACTTACTTTTGCTTTTTATCTCAGTTGCTCATGTTTTAAAACCTATTGTATATTGGTGTTAAAATTCAAGCCAGAAATTAAGCTTGTAACTCCCAGAATCCCACCAAAGTGGTGGGATTACAAATCCTGAGCTGGTTGGAACTTGGCACAAAGTCACACTTGGAATTCTGTGTTCAGTTCTGGTCACCTCATTATAGGAAGGATGTGGAAGCTTTAGAGAGGGCACAGAGGAGATTTACCAGGATTCTGTCTGGATTAGAGAGCTGGTCTTATTGGGTTGAGCAAGCTAGGGCTTTTCTAGAGCAAAGAGAAGACGAGAGATGACTTGATTGATGTGTACATGATGATAAGAGGCATAGATCGAGCGGACAGCCAGAGACTTTTTCCCGGGAAGAAATGGCTAACACCAGGGTCATAATTTTAAGGCGATTGGAGAAAAGTGTAGGGAGAGGGGACGTCAGAGGTAAGTCCTTTACACAACGAGAAATGGACATCCTGCCAGAGGTGGTGGTAGAGGTAGATACGTTAAAGAAACTTTTAGATAGGCACAAGGATGATAGGAAAATGGAGGGCTATGCAGGGAGAAAGGATTAGACTGATGTTGGAGTAGGTTAAAAGGTTGCCACAATGTCATGGAACATTGTGTGAAGCCTGTGTGAAGCTGCATGTACTATGCTCTATGTTCGATTGCCTGGTGTAAATGCAGGGAACCTCAGGAAGAGGGAGCCTGTTGGTGGGACTCCTTGTCAGACTGAGGACTGGCAGCAGTGTACTGATATCCTAAGGTACTGCAGAGACCCACCGGGCAGGATGTACAGAAGCCTAAAGCCCCACACCACCAAGTTCAAGAACAGCTAATTCCCTTCATCTTCAACTAGCCTGCAAAACCCTAAGAGCTACCATGGTATAACAATACTATGACCACTTATCACTACAATGGACTTACCTTTTGTTCTAATTGTGTTCCTTCTGTTTCACATTGTGCACAATTTATGTTTTCCTTGTGAATGTTATCCATCCTGTGCAATGTGCCCGGGATGCTGCGGCAGGTAAGTTTTTTAATGCACCCGTGCAGACGTGCAGTTGTGCCAGTGACAATGAACTTGTCTGTAACTTTGAGCTTTCTCTCCTTATAGCTGCTGTATACCAACAGTTCTAGTTGAAATGATATTAGCACTCGTCAGTCACAACTGTTCCAGTGGTTCAGTGCTTTTGTTGTGCAGTAGAACAAAATACAGACATTTTTCACCCACACAGTGTCAATTAAGATGATAAGACCATAAGACATAGGAGCAGAATTAGGCCATTTGGCCCATTGAGTCTGTTCTGTCAGTCCGTCACGGGACGGCATGGCAGCAGAGTGGTTAGTGTAATGCTTTATGGAACCAGCGATCCAGGTTCAATTCCCGGCCTGACTGTAAGGAGCTTGTATGTTCTCCTTGTGACCGTGTGAGTTTCCTCCAGGAGCTCCAGTTTTCTCCCACAGTCCAAAGATGTATTGATTAGTAGGTTAATTGTCCATTGTAAATTGTCCCATGATTAGGCTAGGGTTCAATCGGGGATAGCTGGATGGCGTGGTTCAATCTTAATAAAATAAGAAAGTAAATTTATTATACCTCTCAACCCCATTCTCCTGCCTATAGAGTACTCCATAACTTTTGAAGCTCTAACTAATCAAGAACCTTTCAACTTCTGCTTTAAATATACTCAATGACTTGGCTTCCACAGCCATCTGTGACAATGAATTCCACAGATTCACCACCCTCTGGCTGGAGAAATTCCTCTTCACCTCGGTTCTAAAGGGACATCCTTCTATTCTAAGGCTGTTCCCTCTGGACCTAGACTTCTGCAGTATTGTAAATATCTTCTCCACATCTACTCCCCCCAAGCCTTTCAATATTCGATAGGTTTCAATGTGATTCCCCCCCCCCCTTACATTTATTCTCAATAAAGACAAACTTGGCATTTCCCCTACCCTGGGAAAAAGGCTGTGTCTATCCAGCCTATCTGTGCCCTTCGTGATTTCTTAAATCTCCGTCCTCAGCCTGTTACAGACCAGGGGTGAAAACATCCCAGCCTATCCAGTCTCTTCGTATAACTCAAGCCTTCCAGTTCCGGACACATCCTTTTTATGCAACTTCTCCAGCTTAACAACAACCTCCTTTAACTTATTCGCTCTGATCATCCATTGGCCTGTTGTTCAGTGGCCAACACTGGCTCCCAATCTACCAATGCTGGTCTCTTGTAGAATTGTAGAATAATATTCAGAAGGTGACCATTTGGTCTTTCATTGTGTGTGTCTCTTTCAAAGACAATTCTAATTAATCCCACTTCTCTGCTCTTCTTCCCCCTTGTTCTTATCCAGTTCCTGGCCGGATGTTACACTTTAGACTACTTCCATCCTCCCACTGCATGTCACAAGCTGATGTGTTCAAACATAATTCAAAGATATGCAAAGTACATTTATATCTAAGTATGCAAACAAAGATCTGAGATTTGTCCCCCCGCAGGGAACTACGACACAAAGAAACACCGTGGAACCCGTTCAAAAAACATCAGACACCCAACATGAGAAAACAAGGACACATTGCGCAAACGGCAAAACGCGAGCGAACGACACATAGAATATCAAACATCAAACCAGGAGTCCAGCAGTATTCAGTTCAGTTCAGGGCCACACCACTAGCCAACGCAGACCACGGGGTCATTCTTCACCAAAGCACCCCAGTTCACCCCAATCAAACTGCTCAGAAACAGATAAAAAAGAACAACCAGAATCCAGGAACACATGCACTTGAAACGCAAATCCCCCCAAAACGAGTCCACAGCCTCGCTGGCCAATCCTTGCAATGTCCATCCCAAGACTCCTGAACTTTCTCCGACAGCAACTAGCAAGAGCAAGAGGAACGTGATTCGTCAGCATGTCACAACGTCTTCACTGGCCCCCTCGTTCAGCCTCTGTTTGTCAACACACCGCTGGCAGCCGTTCCTTTAAGTGTCAAGCTCCTGAGCTCTAAACTTGCTTTTATAAATTTCATCACCTCTCTTTCCTCCAAGGCTCTTCTTAAAACCTACCTCTCTGACCATTTTAATCTGTCCCATGATTCTCCTCGTTGGCTTAATGTTAATGGGCCGCATGGAAGTGTAGCAGTTAGCACAACGCTTTACAGTACAGGTGACCTGGGTTCAATTCCGGCCGCTGCCTGTAAGGAGTTTGTACGATCTCCTCATGACCGTGTGGTTTTCCTCTGGGTGATCTGGTTTCCTCCCACATTCCAAAGACATACCGGTTTGTAGGTTTACTGGTCATTGTAGGTTGTCCCATGATTTGCCTAGGGTTAAATCGGGGATAACACATCCCCTTCCCCCATCTTTCTAACACCCAGCAAGTACAGGCCCAGAGCCATCCAGTGCTCCTCATATGTTAACACTTTCCCTCCTGGAATCATTCTCTGGACCCTCTCTAATGCCAGCACTTCCTTCCTTAGATAAGAGTTAGACAATTGCACCTATATGACCAATGAACCTTAATTGGGAATAATTATTTTTGGCAGCAACAGATGATGAAGTCATGGATTGGTAGAATAAAGTTTGTGTAGCTTTAAAACATTGTATGAGCCTCATCCTCGCCAACACGAGAGAACCTGCAGATGCTGGACATCCAAAAGCAACACGCACAAAATGCTGGAAGGACTCATCAGGCGAGGCAGCATCTATGGAAAGCAGTGAACAGTTGATGGAGATTGGGAGACCACTTTGTCGCACATCTTTGCTCAATCTCTCACAAAGAGCAGGATTTCCTGGTGGCTGCCCATTTTCAATTCTACTTCCTATTTCCATTCCAACATGTCAATCCATGGCCTCCTCTACAGCCACGATGAGGCCACACTCAGGGTGAAGGAGCATTGCTGTATAGATCAGACTAGATTAGATTCAACTTTATTGTCATTGTGCCGACTACAGATACAAAGCCAATGAAATGCGATTAGCATCTGACCTGAAGTGCAAAAGTATAGTATTATTTACAAAATAACTGTGAATAAAAAGTAAGTGCTACAGCACACAAATATAAAAGTACTGAGACAGTACAATACGGGTGCAATACTGTTTAGCGCTGTGATGTGAGGTACAGCAGAGTCACAGCCTCAGGGAAGAAATTCTTCCTGAGCTTGCTGGTGTGGGAGTGGAGGCTCCTGTAGCACCTACCGGATAGGAGGAGAGTAAAAAGTCCATGGTTAGGGTGAGATGCACCCTTGGTAATGCTTTTCGCCCTGCCCAGGCAGCATTTATGGTAGATGTTCTCAATGGTGGGTAATTGGGTGCCGATAATCCGCTGGGCAGTTTCCACCACACGCTGGAGTGCTTTGTGGTCCGATACGGGACAATTGCCATACCACACTGAGATGCAGTTGGTGAGTATGCTCTCAATGGCACAGCGGTAAAAGTCCGTCAGTATCCTGGGATTGAGGTGAGCTTTCTTGATGCTCGGCAGGAAATAAAGGCACTGTTGCACCTTTTTGATCAGGATGGAGGAGTTCAGGGACCAGGGGAGATCATTGGAAATATGGACACCATCTGTTTGGGTAGCCTTCAACCTGGTGGTATGAACATCGATTTCTTGAACTTCTGGTAATTGCCCCACCCCCACTTCCTTCACCATTCCCCATTCCTGTTTCCCTCTCTCGCCTTATCTCCCTACCTGTCTATTACCTCCCTCTGGAGTTCTTCCTCCCCTTTCTTCTGTGGCCTTCTGACCTCTCCTATCAGATTCCACTTTCTACAATCCGTCATCTCTTTCACCAATCAATTTCCTACCTCCTTCCTTCAGCCCTCCCCCTCTCCCGGTTTCACCTATCACCTGCCACCTTGGACTTCTTCCTCCCCTCCCTCCACCTTCTTACCCTGACTCCTTCCCTCTTCCCTCTTCCATTCCAGTTCTGATGAAGATTCTCAGCCTGAAAGATTGACTGTTCACTTCTTTCCATACCTGCTGAGTTCCTCCAGCATTTTGTAAGAATCAAAGCCTACCTAACACGCTTTAAAATAACAATTTGTTCTGTAACGTCTTTGGCACAGATATGGCAAATCAGTTTCTGTTCCACCTAAATCACACGGTTACTGAAATTATGCTTATTTTTTTTCATTTTATTGTGGTCACTGGTGTTTAGGAAGCTGATCTGACTGAAGAACTGATTGTACTCTGAAGTTTGTGTTTTGGCAACTAATGTACTGCCACACCAGGAGACTCATAGGAGAGAACAGCCTTTGACCAGGTCACTTATGGAGGATTTTTATAAAGGACTTCACACATAATCCTTACTTTTCTACTGACTGCCTGGCATTTAGGACAGCAATGAAGGTCCTCCATCTCTGATGGCTTCCTTCATCATGTCAGTAGCTTCCTCTTGGTTTTCACTACTGTCAGTTATGCAAGTCCCGGGTGGAGACTCAGGAATACCGTCGCATTCAGATGTAGAAGGATTCTTCATTGCTGTTTCTGTAACAATTTTGCTTTAACAATTTAGTCAGGGTTGTTAGTCCTGAGCTGAACCCCCGAACCTGGAGGACCGGTGGACCACTCTTAGTCTGGCCTCTCCCCTTTGACCTGTTTGGCAAGGGTGACCCTACCAAGAGCCAAAGCATGAAGCCCTGACTCCAGCCAACATAGCTCTCCGGGTCATTGAGGCACGCAAGCCTCCAAACCCAGTGACAAAGTTGTGGTCCACTTGGAGGTCATGCATAAAAAATATTGAGAAAAGATACAGGTTAAGTCAAATAAAGGAACTTTAGTGGCCACTTTATTAGGTACACCTGTAAATATCCAATCAGCCAATCATGCGGCAGCAACTCAATGCATAAAAGCATGTGGACATGGTCAAGAGGTTCAGTTGTTGCTCAGACCAAACATCGGAGTGGGGAAGAAATGTGATCTAAGTGACTTTGACTGTGGAATGATTGTTGTTGCCAGACGGGGCGGTGGGAGTATCTTAGAAACCAACCTTTTTTTATGCCATAGACCCCTACTGTGAACCCCAGGTTGGGAACTCCAGCTCTAGAGTTTATAAAGAATGGCGTGAAAAACATACAGTGGGCAGGCAAAATCTCTTGTTAACGAGACAAGTCAGAGGGGAACGGCCAGACTGGTTCAAGCTGACGGGAAGGTGACAGTAACTCAAATAACCACACGTTACAACAGTGGTGTGCAGAAGAGTGTCTCTGAATGCACAACACATCGAACCTCGAAGTGGACGGGCTACAGCACGAACCTACAGAAATATGCTAAGTGGCCGTTTTGTAAGATATAGGACACACCTAGCCAAGTGGCCACTAAGTGTGCAGTTTGTGAAATGGTTGTCATATTTCCTACGTTAGATCAGTAACAACACTTAAAAAGTAATTTATTGGCTGTAAAGAGCTCAATGATGCTCTGAAATGATAAATGAGTCAAGCCTTTCTTTTTAATGTTGAACTCTTGCGTTGCTTCCTTGCTGCTTTTAACAAACATCTGCTACAGGGGGACTGAAAACAGTAATTGATGTTGGAAATGCATGTAGTTTGTGAAACTTAATCCACTTAATGGAATTAATAATCATATACACACCTATAGGGACATGCCATACGTGGAAAAATACAGACCTTGGCCCATTAAAGAAAGCATTTCTATTGATTACAATAAGAATTGCTGATTTTTAATGCAACTGTAGACGACACTAAAGCTATATGCATATCTTGTGGCAACAATTTTATTGTTCTCACAGGTTATGTAGGAAGGAATCATATTAAAAGGTAGGCAAAATCTTTTACTTTAAGTGTTTTGTTTTAGATCATATTTACTGTGTTGGAGTTCACTGAACTGCTCTTTTCCTTGCTTAGATAAAAAGAGCTGTGAGTTCTCTGTGCAGAAAGGAACATGCCCGTGGGAGGTTGCAACCCCTGTTTGAGTATCTGAAGGGGCCAGCTCCTCAGGGTTTGCTTGTACTTCATCTCCTGACCTAAGGACATGAAGTACGGACGGGGGGGTGGGGGTGGGGGTGGGGTGGTTTGCTTGGGGATCGGTCCTGGGCCTGACCAGGATAACCACTCACCAGTCTAGCCAAAGGCACTGCCTGAGCCAACTGTCTGCCCCTCTTCCAGGGTTACCCATTGATGCACCATCAATAACTCACTCTGAGACGTAAGAAGTGAGATATCGGCTTTTATTGACTGGAAGAATGAACAACACAACATCCTGGAGAATGAGGGCCGGCCTCAGGCCTCATTCGCCTTTATACAGGGGATTGTGGGAAGAGCCACAGGAGCAGTCAGCAGGGGTCTGTTGGGTGCAAACCACTCTGGTATTTGTAGTTCACCACACCCACGTACATGGGTGTCCTTGTAAAGGGGGAGCATGCGGTCACTATGGGTACAGTGAAGGATTTACCTCCAGTTGAACTCTGTCTTTTTTGTGTGTTTCTCCCTAGCTGTCAGTCTGTGGTGTTGTATTGCCCCCGCTCCGGCTCTACTCCGGCCCCTGTATCACTGAGTACCCCGTCTCTCACCTGTTTCTCATTATTACCTGTATTGCTGTTCCTGTGTCTCATTGTGCTCCACCTATCATCTGCCTCCCTGTTTATTGCTCAGTGTATTTCAGTCCCGTGTTTCCACCGGTTTGTTGCCAGAAAGTTTTCCCAGCTTTTGTGTCTGTCTGAATATGAACTCTGCCTGTTTTTGGATTTCTCTGTATGTTTTGATCTCTGCCTGAACTTTGACGCTGACTTTGTTTGCACCTTGGGATTTGTTACTCAATTAATATCACTGTGTGCACAGCACTGGGTCTGCAATTGGATCCCTGCTCCAGTGCCCTGACAATGTTATACAGATAGTAGTAACAATATTCTAATTTGAAATTAACAATCTTGTAAATGTCTGATGTTTGTATTTTGTGTGTGAACAAACTTTTGTAGTTTGAAAAAAAAACAAACAGCCTGTTAAATTAGAGACCCTTTTGTCTCCCGGCGCACAGACAAACTGTTCACTTTTTTCCCCCCCAAAGGATGTTGGGATACTTAGTGCCTGTCTAGATGAGTGAGATTTGAGATAGAAGGCAGTGGAAAGCAGCTTATTCAACCTGAGTGTTCATAGAACATCTGTTAGTGCAGCACAGTACAGGCCATTTGGCCCATCATGCTCTACTGACCCATTGACCTACTCCAAGATCAATCTAACCCCTCCATCTCACAAACCCCTCCAGTTTTCTTTGATCCATTTGCCTATCCAAGAGTCTCTTAAATACCCCTAAAGTATCTGTCTCTACCACTGCCCCGGCACCAGGTCGCACTCACCCACCACTCTCCGTGTAAAAAGCCTACCTCTGATATCTCCCCCCCCCCCCCCCCCCCCCCGATACTTATTTCAAAAATATGCCTTATAAAAAAATACAGTACAGGTAATACGTGTACAAGATGATAAGAGGCATAGGTCGAGTGGACAGCCAGAGATTTTTTCACTTGACAGAAATGCTTAATACAAGAGAGCATAATTTTAAGGTGATTGGAGGGATGTCAGAGATGTGTTCTTTACACAGAGAGTGATGGGTGCATGGAATACCCTGCCAGGGGTGGTGGTGAGGCAGATACACTGGAAATTCTTAGATAGGCACATGGATGATAGGAAAATGGAGGGGCAATGTAGGTAGGTTGAATTGATCTCAAAGTAGGTTGGAAGGTCAGTACAACATTGTGGGCCGAAGGGCCTGTTCTGTTCTATGTTCATATCCACGGTGTAATCAAACCAATAAATACTCGTCGCAACACGCACAAAATACTGGAGGATCTCAGCAGGTCAGGCAGCATCTATGGAAAAGAGTACAGTCAATGTTTAGGGCTGATATCCTTCATCAGGACTGGAAAGGAAGGGGGGAGATGCCTGAATTAAAAGGTGGGGAAGGGGAAGGAGGCGAGCTGGAAGGTGATGGGTGAAGCCAGGTGGGTGGGAAAGGTCAAGGGCTGGGGAAGAAAGAATCTGACAGGAGAGGAGAGTGGACAATGGGAGAAAGGGAAGGAGGAGGGGACCCAGGGGTAAGTAATAGGCAGGTGAGAAGAAGTAAAAGGACAGCGTGGGGAATAAAGGAAGTGGGGGGGAGCAGATTTTGTTTACTGGAAGGAGAAATCCATATTTATACCAGCAGGTTGGAGCGTACTCTTTCAGATTATAAATATCACTTATGGTTCCTGTTTAAGCAACGCACCTATGAAATGTGCGAGAGACACTATTATACAGGATCTTACACTGTGGTCCTATGCGATCTGAAGAATCTGTCGCTCTGTCACCAGCACATGGTGGCTATATGGTGCCTATGAATGAGATGCACTGTATCTCATGTGTTGTTCTCACTGTCACCTTACTGGGGAAATGTGAAAGGACCGGACTGGAGACTCACAAAGACTTGGAAACTTGTAGCATCTAATCTCAAAGTTCAAATTCAGAGTATATACAACCCCAAGGTTATTTTCCTGCGGGCGTACTCAGCAAATCTCAAGAATAATAACTAAACAGGATCAATGGACAACAAGCTGTGCAAATGCAAATATAAATAAATAGTGAGAGCTTGAAATAACAAGATAGAGTCCTTAAGGTGAGATCATTGGTTGTGGGAACATCTCAATAGATGAGTGTAGTTTTCCTTTTTGTTCAAGAGCCTGATGGTTGCGGGGTAGTAACTGTTCTTGAACCTGGTGGTGAGAGTCCTGAGGCACCTGTGCCTTCTACCTGATGGCAGCAGTGAGAAAAGAGCATGGCCTGGGGGGGGTGAGGATCTTTGATAATGGATGCTGATTTCCTACAACATCATTTCATGTAGATGCCTTCAATGGTTGGGAGGACTTTATCCATGATGTGCTGGGTCAAATCCACTACCTTTTGTAAGATTTTCTGTTCAAAGGCATTGGTGTTTCCATACCAGGCTGTAATGCAGCCAGTCATTTCACTTTCCCCTATATATCTACAGAAGTATGTCAAGGTTTTTGACGTCACGTCAACTCTCGGCAGACTCCTAAGAAGTAGAGGAGCTGTTGTGCTGTCTTTGCAATTATATTTATAAGATAGGTCTAGACAGGACCTCTGAGAAAGTGACACAGGAATTTAAAATCACTGACCCTCTACACCTCTGATCCTCCAATGAGGACTGACTTATGGACCTCTGGTTTTGTCTCCTGAAGTCTACAATCATTTCCTTGGTCATGCTGACAATGAGTGAGAGGTTGTTGATATGGCACCACTCAGCCAGATTTTCAATCTCCCTCCTATATGTCGCCACCTTTGATCCGGCCCACAACAATGGTGTCATCAGCAAACTTGTATATGGAATTGGAGCTGTGCTTGGCCACACAGTCATGGGTGTAAAATGAGTAGAGCAGGGGGCTAAGCACACATCCCTGCGGTGCTCCTGTGCTGATGGAGATTGTGGAGGAGATGTGTTTGCCAAATCAAACTGAGTGAGAAAATCCAGGATCCAATTTCATACGGGGGGTGTTGAGTCCCAGATCTTGGAGTTTACTGATTGGTTTTGAGGGGTTGATGCTGTTAAGTGCTGAGCTGTAATCAATAAAGAGCATCCTGATATATGCACCTTTGCTGACCAGATGTTCCAGGGTTGCGTGAAGAGCCAATGAGACAGCATCTGCTGTGGGTGTGTTGCTCTGTAGGCGAATTGGAGCGAATCCAAGTTGCCACTCAGACAGGAGCTGAGATCCTTCAGCACCAGCTTCTCAAAACACTTCATCACTGTGGATGTAAGTGCCACTGGGTGACAGTCATTGAGGCAGGCTACCACGCCCTTCTTGGGCACTGGTACGATTGAAGCAGGTGGGTACCACACTGCCAGAGCGAGAGGTTGAAGATATCCGTGAACACACCAGCCAGTTGGTCAACACAGGTCTTCAGTATTCGGCCAGGTACTCCATCCGGACCGGATTCTTTCCTTGGATTCACACTCTTGAAGGCCATCTTCAGATGCTGAGACCAAGCATCATCGGGAGATGTGGGGGTGCGCGATGGTTCCTCCATGTTCAGGTGGTTAAAGCAAGCATAGAAGGTACAGTATTGAGCTCAGTTCATTTGGCTTTATAGGAAGTTATGGCATTCAAACCTTGCCACAGCTGTCGAGCATCCCTCGTTGATTCCAGTCTAGTTCAGACTAATCTAATATCAGAATTGGGATGTTTTTCCCCCTACAACTGTTTCACAAAGCAAGAAACAGGATTAAGCAATAATTTATTATTAGAAAAAGAAAAACAGCAACGGTATGTTGGTTATTAAAAACAACAGTGTGTTGATGCAATACGGGAATGGAATCGCAACCCACATAAACCACCGTGAGTTATTCGCAACCCAGCAATGGTGGGAACTTTCTTGTGATTCATCTGTTATTGGTAGTACAATTTTAGTTCACCTCGATAAACAGTTAACAACCAGTGCATCTTTTGTCATGACCAATACTAACCAAAATTTCATTTCTAGTTGGTTTAATCTCAACAAATCACTTTCAAAGTGAGGTGAGAAGAGGTTAGAGATCTATTTTATCCAAAAATGGCTTGGAGATAATCTCCCACTTAAAGCATCTTATAACTTAATGTCCCAGTCAGTGAAGAAATCTGCTCACAATGATCAGGTGATCCCTGTGATACAGGTACTCTCTAGTCTGCCTTCGGTTGATAGGGATGTCAATTGGATGTGGTTTCAAGAGCTCTGATGTCATCGGTTGATAGGGATGTCAATTGGATGTGGTTCCAGGAGCCGTGATGTCATCGGTTGATAGGGATGTCAATTGGACATGGTTCCAGGAGCTGTGATGTCATCGGTTGATAGGAATGTCAATTGGACGTGGTTTCAGGAGCCGTGATGTCATCGGTTGATAGGGATGTCAATTGGACGTGGTTTCAAGAGCTCTGATGTCATCGGTTGATAGGGATGTCAATTGGACGTGGTTCCAGGAGCTGTGATGTCATCGGTTGATAGGGATGTCAATTGGACGTGGTTTCAAGAGCTCTGATGTCATCGGTTGATAGGGATGTCAGTTGGACGTGGTTCCAGGAGCTGTGATGTCATCGGTTGATAGGGATGTCAGTTGGACATGGTTCCAGGAGCCGTGATGTCATCAGATTGCCTGAGCATCCAATTATGCAGAAAAATTTCCACAAACTGTAAACTAGAAAGTAAAAACCATTTTTAAGCTTATCTTTTAAACATTTTACAGAGGCATACTGTATGATTATAGTAAGAGGTAAATTTTCACAAATAAATCTAAAAAGGAATAAAAATCCATTATGTTTTGAAATATTGGAGGAAATTACAATCCATAGACATAGATTAGAGTTTTGGGCTAGATGGTTTGCTGAGCTGTAATTAAGGCAGAGTACACAGCAAAGCATTGGATCTTCAGGGTAGTTTGTAAATGGTGGTAATTTTTATCAAATCATTGATTTATCTTGATTGTGATTAGGGAAGTTTACAAAAATTTACCGACTGTGGGTAAATCCAGAGGTTGCTATTGGTTACAAGATCTGGGTCATGGTAAAGAAAAAAATTCTGTAGCTCTGATTCCAGGCATTCCTTCCCTGGCAATCTGGATTTTGTCTGCACTGCCTGGAAGATAAGGAGGGAATATCTGCCGTGTTACGAATGGAAGATGCAGTGGACGAGACGCAATCTGTATCCAAGCTCGGAAAATACTGGTGAGTGTTCACACATTTTGCAAGGCTTTCAGAGCAATGACCTTTTGTCGGAACTGAAAAAATTAGGTATGTAACGGCAAAAATTTCTCAAATGTTCTCTCAGGAATACTCATCCATCAACGACACACAGCGTCCTTTCAAATAGTAATATATTAGAAGCTGCCATCCTGTTGCCCTGCATTGAATCATACTGAAGATATTGCACGTCTTAACGTGGCAGTCTCCTCTCTCTCTCTCTCTCTCTCTCTCTGGCAAATTGGTCTGCTCACTGCGAATGTGATAATACTATTTATGTCCTGACATAATTGAGTTCATAAGTCAGGAAGTTATGTAGCAGCTTTACAAAACTGTAGTTAGGCTGCATCTATAGTACCACATACAGTTCCGGTCACCTCATTTTAAGAAGGATATCGAGGCTTCGGAGGGGGTGCAGAAGAGGCTTACCTGGATATTGCCCGGTTTAGAGGGCATGTGCTACTAGGAGAGGTTAGATAAACGTGGGTTGTTTTCTCAGGAGTGGCTGAGAGGAGATCTGATGGAAGTTTATAAGATTATGAGAGACATAGATAGAGTAGCCAGAGAGTCTCTTTTTCCAAGAGTTGAACAGTCTTATACTAGAAGGCACACATTTCACGTGGGAGGGGGTAATTTCAATGGAGATGTGAGGGGCAACAGAGACTGGTGGGTGTCTGGAATGTGCTGCCTGGGGTGGTGGTGGAGGCAAATACGATAGAGATTTTTAAGAGATAATTGAATAGGCACATGAGCATGAGGAAAATGGAAGGAAATGGACATTATGCAGGCAGAAGAGATTAGTTTAGTTGGCCATTTGATTACTAATTTAATTGGTCTGGCACAATATTGTGGGCCAAAGGGCCTGCTCCTGGGCTGTATACAGTAGTTCTATGTTCTGTAAGTATAGAAGCACTGAATTTCTTACATATGACATCATCTCATGAATGTATTACTTGATGGCAATTGGTAACTGGTTTATTCATCTCACAAGCACTGGGGTACAGTGAGAAACTTTATGTTACACAACCGCCATACATATCAGTACATTGAGGTGGTGTAAGGGAAAAGCACTGGCAGAATGCAGAGCAAAGTATTACAGATACAGCGAAAGTGCAGTGCAGGCAGACAATACGGTGAAAGGCCACGATGAGACAGAGTGCGAGGTCAAGAGTCCATGTTATCATACAAGAGGTCAGAGAAAACTTATAGATTTTCTAAGGATGTTGCTGGGACTTGAGGCCCTGAGTTATCAGGAAAGGTTGAATAGGTTAGGACCTTATTCCCTGGAGAGCAGAAGAATGAGGGGAGATTTGATAGAGGTATACAAAATGATGAGGGGAAAAGATAGGGTTAATGCAAGCAAGCTTTTTTCCACTGAGGTTGGGTTAGACTAGAATTAGAAGTCATGGATTAAGGGTGAAAGGTGAAATATTGAAGGGGAACCTGAGGGGGAGGTTCTTCACTTTGAGGTCTTTACCCCACTAAGTCTGTAGAAACATCCGCCGCAATTGCCCTCTCTTTCTACAGCCCCGCAACGACCTTCTATCCGGCGCTCCCAGGTAGGCCTCCTTTACATCGGTGAGACCTGACATAGATTGGGCAACTACTTGGTCGAGCACCTTCACTCTGTCTGCCCGAGGGATTTCCCGTGGCCACACATTAACTATGCCTCCCATTCCCAGATTTTTTTTCTGTGCCCCCCCGCTTCCTGCCACAATGAGGCCACTCTCAGGTTGGAGGAGCAATACCTCATATTCCCTCTGGGTAGATTCCAACCTGATGGCATGAAAATTGATTTCTCTAACTTCCAGTAATTTCTCACCCCCCTTCTCTCTTTTCCATTCTCCATACTGGCTACCCTCTTACTCCCCCTTCTGCTCACCTGCCCAGCTCCAACCACTTGTGTCCCTCTTCCTTCCCCTTCTCCCATGGCCCACACTCCTCTCCTCCTCCTTCAGGCCTTTACCTTTCCCACCTATTACCTATCACTTCACCCACCACCTTCCCCTTCACCTGGCTTCATTACCTGTCAGCTGGTGCTCCTGCCCCTCCCCCTTCTTATTCTGGCTTCCATCTGCTTCCTTTCTGGTCCTGGTGAAGGGCCTTGACCCAAACATTGACTGTCTATCCCCCTCCATAAATGCAGTCTCACCTGCTGAGTTCCTCAACGTTTTGTGTGTTACTCTGGATTTCCAGTGTCTGCAGAACCTTTTGTGTTAAGCCTGTCCTCCTTTCCTGTTTTTTGGCCCAAAGCCCTCTAAACCTTTCCTTTCCGCGTGGCTGTCCAAAAGCCTTTTAAAGTTGCTGATGTACCTGCCTCAATCTTTTCCTCTGGCAGATAATTCCACATACACACCACCCTCTGTGTGAAAAAGTTGCCCCTCAGCTTCCTATTAAATCTCTCCCCACTTACCTTAAACCTATGCCCTCGTTCTTGATTCCCCAACCCAGGGAAAATGACCCTGCACATTAAACCTATCTATTCCACTCATGATTTTATTTACTATAAGATATAGGAGGATACTTAGGCCATTCGGCCCATTGAGTCTGCTCTGCCATTCCATCATGGCTGATTTACTATCTCTCTCAACCCCATTCTCCTGGCTTCTCTCCATAATATTTGACAACCTAACTGACCAAGAGCCTATCAACTTCTGCTTTAAATATGCCTAATCACTTGGCCTTCACAGCTGTCTGTGGCAATGACTTCCACAGATTCACCACCTTCTGGCTAAAGAAATTCCTCCTTATCTCCGTTCTAAATGGGTGTCCCTCTATTCTGAGGCAGGTCCTAAACGCCCCACTCTTGGAAATATCCTCTCCCGATTCACTATACCTCACCTTTTATACACATCCAACCTCAGTATTGTCATGGATTCACAGGAACTGGCAACACCATTGCAGGCCATTGTGTCTATCCTATCCATCCTATCTGGAAAGATTTTCCAGTCTAATCTCTCTGCCCAGCTCTCACTTTGAGCCCCACACGTCATCCAAGTAAATATTAACTGTGATGTATTTACAGGCCATGAGTTCCACCAGGCCTATCGTATTTTATTTTATTTTTTTTTATTAGTTTTTTAATACATTTTCTACATAGCTACAGATAAAAAAAGCCCCAGATCAAAATGAAGAACATTGATCCAGTGCAAAAATAAACATACAATAATAATATGATACAAAGAGAGATAATTGAGAAAGCACCCAAATTGAAGACATGTAAAATTAGTATCCTCCCCAAGCCCCGCAACAAAAGAAAAAACTCCAGACCAACCACAACACAATATAGAGAATATAAATCAGGACAATCAAACCCCCAAAACTGTAAATACACTTAGCAACAGAAGATATTAATGCCTACTACAAAAAAAAAGGAGCTGAAAGCAAGGGACCGAAAAAAAACCTTAGTTAAGAGGAAGGTTATGAAAGTACTCAATAAAAGGTCCCCAGACCTTAAGGAACTTTAAATCCGAATTAAGGACTGAATAATGAATTTTTTCAAGGTCTAAGCAGGCCATAATATCGTTAAGCCATTGAGCATGTGTGGGCTGGGCAACATCTCTCCATCTAAGGAGGATTAAACGTCTAGCCAGGAGAGAGGCAAAAGATAATATTCGACACTTAGTCGAATTCAGATGTAAATCTGTCTCACCCCAGAAACCGAACAAAGCAATTAAAGGGTTAGGTTCTAGGTGGTGATTCAGAATATACGATAATGTTATGAAGACATCTTTCCAAAATTTCTCCAAGCTAGGACAAAACCAGTACATATGAATGAGAGAGGCCTCGCCCCTTTTGCATTTATCACAAAGTGGACTGATGTTAGGGTAAAATCGAGATAATTTAGATTTAGACATATGTGCTCTATGAACAATCTTAAATTGTAAAAGGCAATGGCGAGCACAAAGAGAGGTTGAATTAACCGATTTGAGGATCGAGTCCCAAGTCTCATCGGATAAGGAGGTACTTAAATCATGCTCCCATGCCATTTTAATTTTATCCACAGGGGCACGTCGTAAGGCTGCTAATTTATCACGAATAAATGATATTAAACCTTTACCTAGTGGATTAATAGAAAAAAATAAGTCCATAACATTATTCTCAGGCATTTCAGGGAAGTTAGGGATTAAAGGAGTAATAAAGTGTCTAATTTGGAGATATCTAAAAAAATGGGCATTAGGCAGATTGAATTTAGCAGAGAGCTGTTGAAAAGAGGCGAAGCGATTATCAATAAAAAGATCTTCAAAATGTCTAATGCCCTTCCTATACCAAACATGGAAGGCTGAGTCATACGTAGTAGGTAAAAAAAGGTGATTATGTAAGATAGGGCTAGAAAAGGAAAAACCATGGAAACCATAAAATTTCCTAAACTGAGCCCATATATGCAAAGTGTGTCTAACAAGAGGATTAACTACTAATCTGGACAAACTACTAGGGAGTACAGAGCCAAGAAGTGCAGAGATAGATAATTCTTTAGTGGAGCTCAACTCCATTGCCACCCAATTAGGGCACTCGGGTTGGCCATGGAAAAAAGACCAAAAGGTAGCACAACGTATATTGGCTGCCCAATAATATAAGCGAAAGTTAGGTAAAGCCATGCTACCCTCTTTTTTAGATTTTTGGAGATAAACTTTGTTAATTCTAGAGCACTTATTCTTCCACAGATATAACAAAATAATAGAGTCTAAGGAATCAAAAAAAGATTTAGGAATAAAAATTGGGATTGATTGAAATAAATATAAAAGTTTAGGGAGAACATACATTTTAACAACATTAATACGACCTACCAAAGACATAGATAGAGGTGACCATTGTAACAGACTCTGTTTAATAGTATATGAAAGATTGGCAAAATTTTCACGAAAGAGATCTTTAAACTTCCTTGTGACTATAATCCCAAGATAAGTAAATTGATTGTGGACTACTTTAAAAGGGAGATCACGAAATGTTAATTCTTGTGCTTCTTTATTAATTGGGAAAAGTTCACTCTTATGTAAATTAAGTTTATATCCAGAGAACTGGCTAAACTGGTCAAGAAGTGAAAACATTGGAGGTAAGGATGTAGACGGATTTGAAAGAAAAAGTAATAAGTCATCAGCATAAAGAGAAACTTTATGCTCAACACCCCCTCTCCAAATCCCGGTCAGTTCAGGACAATTTCGAAAAGCTATCGCCAAAGGTTCTATAGCCAAATCAAAGAGAAAGGGACTTAAAGGGCATCCCTGATGGGTGCCACGTTTGAGGTTAAATAACTGGGATTTCTGAGAATTAGTTAAAACAGAGGCAGGAGGACACAAATACAGCAATTTGATCCAAGAGATAAAACTTTGACCGAAGTCAAATTTTTCTAAAACTGCAAAAAGGTAGTTCCACTCTATATGAACAAATGCTTTCTCTGCATCGAGGGAAATAACACATTCAGGAATCCCAGTTGGAGGTGAATATAAAATGTTAAATAAATGCCGAATGTTAAAAAAAGGAAGACGGTTTTTAATAAAACCAGTTTGATCATCAGAAATAATAGAGGGAGTAACAGTTTCTAATCTATAAGCCAAAACTTTGGCCAAGATTTTAACATCAACATTAAGCAATGAAATCGGCCTATACGAGGAACACTCTGTTGGGTCTTTACCCTTTTTTAATAAAAGAATAATAGAAGCCTCATTAAAAGTGGGTGGCAATTTGCCGTAGTTAAATGAGTCAGATAATACTGAGGGTAACTGAGGAGAGAGAAGTGAAGAGAATGATTTATAAAATTCTATAGGGAACCCATCAGGTCCAGGAGATTTCCCTGAGGACAATGCAGAAATTGCAGAAGATATTTCTTCTGATGATATAGGTGCATTAAGTTTGGCTTTAAAATCAGATGAAAGCGAAGGAATATTCAGATTATTTAAAAAATGATCAATAGAGATATTGTCATTCAAAGATTCAGAGGAATAAAGTCGAGAATATAAATTTTTAAATGCGTCATTGATTTCTAAGTGATCCGATGTAAGGTCTCCATTCTCTTTCCGGATCTTTGTAATATGTTGTTTGGCTTTGGAACGTCTCAGCTGATTGGCTAGAAATTTACCAGATTTGTCACCATGAATATAGAAGCGACTCTTACTTTCAAGAAGTTGGAGTTCGACAGGTTGAGTAGACAGAAGATTAAATTTAGTTTGAAGTTCTACACGCTTCTTGTATAATTCAGGATTCTTAGTTTGAGCATACAGTTGATCCAATTCTTTAATCTGATTAATGAGGTCTAATCGATCTGCACAGGACTTTCTATTAAGATTTGCTGTATAGGAGATTATTTGACCCCTCAGATATGCTTTCATGGCATCCCAGACAATCTGGGATGACACTTCAGGTGATGTATTGGTGTTAAAATAAAAGGTTATCTGATCCTTGATAAATTTTAGAAAATCATCATCCGATAGTAAAGTCGAATCAAACCGCCAGTGTTTATTCATCTGAGGAAGGCCAGGAAAATTTAAAGACAGAGTAATTGGTGCATGGTCAGAAATCAGTATACTCTGATAATCACAAGAATAGACAAATGGAATGAGTTGGCTGTCGAGTAAGAAGTAGTCAATTCTAGTAAAGGTATGGTGAACATGTGAAAAAAAAGAATAATCTCTCTCAGTAGGATGAAGGAAACGTCATATATCAGAGATACCATAATTAGAGAGAAATGATTGAATAGCTGAGGCAGATTTAGTAGGTGGTCTAGTAACAGAGGACGATCGATCCAAACTAGGATCTAACCAACAATTGAAATCACCACCCAGTATAAGAGAGTATGAGTTTAAGTCTGGTAGTGATGAGAAAAAATGTTCAAAAAATTAACATCATCAAAATTGGGGGCGTACAGGTTTGCTAGTACAACTTTAGTATTATATAGTTTACCAGAAACAATAATAAAATGGCCATTTGTATCAGATATCTTATTATGGAGTTCAAAAGGAATATTTGAGTTAATAAGGATGGAGACCCCCCTAGCTTTGGCAGCAAAGGATGAATGAAAATGCTGACCCGCCCACTTTGACAAAAGCCGGGAGTTATCAGAACAACGGATATGAGTTTCTTGAAGGAAAGCAATGTCCGCTTTGAGTTGTTTAATATGTGAGAAGACCTTCCTTCTTTTAACAGGGTGATTCAATCCCTTTACATTCCAGCTCACAAATTTAAGTGTATTAACCATTATCAATTGTTAGTGCGTAGAAGGCAGCAGGCATATAAAAAGTCAAGCAGTACAATAACAGTCTGGGAGCAAAAATGTAAACATAGATTCGTAGAATCAAAACAGAAACATGTCCTGAGTAACAAAGGAAAGCAAAGGAAACAGTGAGTGGTGTTGGAACTGGAAAATCCACCCCATCCTCGCAACCCAAAACTAGACGGCTACCAAAAAAAGCAGCTAGCTCTACCAAAAAAATTAACCCAAGTATGACTTCCAGTTCTGTGTCATTAACAACAGTTCTGTATAAATACTATAGCAAATGGTAACTAGTTTATGCACTAGAAAACATAATAGGAACAACTTCAGCAGAAGTGTGAGACTTAATACAAAGTAAATAAAAAAAAACCTAAACTAACTTACCCGCGAAAAATTATAGAAGATTAAAAAAAAGGGGAGGGAGAAAAGAGGGAAATTATAGATTCGAAGAGAGTACTTATCAACCATTTACAGAAAAAAAAGCAAAACTTAAACTATGAATCAACCAACAGGGAGGCCTTCAATAAAAACTCCCAACCTCCAAAACAAGTTAAAGTCAATTGTAGATCTCTATAGATAAAGTTATACAAGAATACAATAGATTGCACAAGTACAATCTAAACGTCCGCAGGGAAACATTAAACTCGGATTATCTATTTAGAAAAAACGCACCAAGTCCAGGGAGAGATTGTCTACAGCCCTTAGAGTTTCAATAGATAATGTCTGAATTATTCAAGTACAGTCTGAGTCAGGAAAAAAAATAGCTTTACTATGAGAGGTACTTCTCCACCATTTTAGAAGGTCAGACCGGGTTCCTGAGGAGACGGGATAGCCGGAAGACTTCCAACAAATGCCTCAGCATCCTTCACTGATTTAAACCACTTATATTCTCCAGTAGTAAGCGTAATTCGCAGGTCGGCTGGATTTCAAAGGGAGGGTCTAAAACCACGATCAAAAAGCACTTTCATTACACCTTTAAACTCAGCACGCATCTTCAGAACCTGGGGGGCAAAATCCTCCACGAAATGAATGACTGTATTTTGAAAAGCAAAAGTACCTCTGCGGCGTGCCTCCATCATCAAACGGTTTTTCACCTGGTATTGATGAAAGCACAAAATTACCGGCCGTGGGCGGGAACCCAGAGTTGCATGGGGAACGTAGATCCTGTGTGCCCTTTCAAGCTCAGGTGGAGTCGGAAGAAATTCTTTCCCAAAAATCTCACAGAGAAAATCGGAAAAAAACTTCACAGGAGAGCCCTGTTCGGTGGCATCTGGCAAACCAAGAATTCGTAGATTACAACGTCTGCTACGGTTTTCAAGATCCACCATTTTGGAAAAAAGTTTAGAATTCTGCTGCTCCAGGCTGGAGCATAGAGTCTCGAGATAAAGAACATGGCGTTTTAAATCTTCAGAAGTTGAGTCGATGCGAGATAAATGTTCAGCATGTTCGTCCACTCTAGCGTTGATCCGATCCAATTTGACATCCAGCTGGTTGAAAGAAGTTCTGAATTCCTTTAAAATATCTTGTCAATGCTGTTCCAAAGCATCGAGAATGTCAACCGGCAAAGACGTAGAAATTTCTTTTTTCCCGGTTTTAGTACTTTTGTTAGACATTATAAGATAGATGTGTTCGCAGGCAAGTAAGAGAAACCTAATAAAATACCTAACTAAGGTTTAAGAATGGAGACATATAGTGCAAAGGTAGGGAAAATTACGGAGCAAAAGTTCGGAAACAGTCGCCATCTTACCGGAAGTCCAGGCCTATCGTATTTTAGATGAGAAACTTTCCCCTCCAGACTCCTCTAATCTTCACGAAGGAGTCAATGCCCCCAGACCTCCAGCTATTGATCACTTTACGTAGGGAAATTACATCTTTCCTATTCACTCACTCGAGGCCACCCTTTAGTTTGGACCCTTAGACTAAACTCCTCCTCTTCAATGAAAAGAACTTGAACAATCTCGGTCGTGCCGCACGTGTCAGCTGTTGCAAAATGTTATGTAACAACACACAACATAATCACCCCCCTGATTGTTTGCCTTCCTTGAAACCTATCTAATTACAGGTTACATAACTGATCCGAGCAGATTTGTTTGGCAGTGTTAACTAGAGTACGAGGAATGTATCTGCCTGTAAAATTAATTAACAACCTTCTAGAGGTTATGTAATTTAAGAAAACAGAATGACACAAAGTGACTCTCTCTTTCCCCTCTCTTAAAGGCAGACAGTTCAAAGTACATTTTTGTCACCATATACAACCTGAAGATTCATTTCCTTGCAGGCATATTCAGTAAATCCAAAGAGACCGTAATAGAATCAATGAAAGACGGTACCTAACGGGACGGACAGACAACAAACTGTGCAAATACAGAAGAGAAAAAATTGAAAAAATATTTTTATCCCAAAAACTGCAGAGTTACGTGAGACTGTGTAATCCCTGAAGTTTAGTTGAAAGACATTTCTCCTTCTCTTGCTAAGGGCTTTCTCACAAGGTGTCAGGTCCTTAAGCCAGTATACTAATGAGCTAAGGGTCCCCATTGAATCCGAGGAAGTCTTTAATCAAATCCCACTGGAATGGCTTCATTACCTTTAGGAGTTGCATATCCCTTTCCTGAGGCGACGACCCGTTTCCACCCTCAGTGAGGGAATTTCAGAAAGTGTACATCAAGGGAATTTAAAGCTAAATCACATCTATTTTAATGCAACGTACATAACTTGTAAAGCCGATGATTCCGAAACTTTAATTAACACATGGGAGGCGGGTGGAGTGTATACAGTACAGTCACCATCACTGAGATTTGGTCGAAGGACAGACAGAACTGTTAACTCAGTATCCCATGGCATTCCATTGCGTCATGGGGTAGTATTGTGATAGGAGGTATTGCACTGTTAGTCAAAGGTTGGAATACTTAATATTGAGGAACAATGTCTGAGAAAACAATTTCCTGATGAAGGGTCTTGGCCCAAAACGTTGACTCTCTATTCCTTTCCATAAATGATGCCCGACTCGCCAAGTTCCTCCAGCATTTTGTGCGTGTATGTTACGATATTTTAGAAGACTCTTCACATGGGTAGAGCTTAGAAACGAAAAGGTGGCACAGTTTCGTAAGGGTTAGCGTTTCGCTTTACAGCGCCCATGTTTGGGGTTCGGTGCCCTTCACTGCCCGTAAGGAGGTTGTACGTTCTCCAAATAGCTGCTTCAGTTTGCTCTGGCGCTCTGGTTTCCTTCTACATTCCAAAGACACACAGGTTAGTAAGTTGTGGGCGTGCTACGTGGCCGCCGGAAGCATGGCGATATTTGTGGGCTGTCCCCAGCACACTCCTCCAGCTGCGTTCGTCACTGACGCAAACAATGCACTTCACCGTACGTTTCGATGTCTTGTGGTACATGTGACAAATAAAGCTAATCTTTAGAAAAAAAACGGTCTTTAAAATATCTTTATCTTTCAAAAAGGGTGTGGTCACTTCGTTGAAGACATGGAGTTCATCAGTCAGGAGGACTCAGAAGAGCGGCATTGATAATATCAAGCTAACCCCCCTTTCCCACCCAGCCAACTCTCCAAGCATCTCTTGCCCTACCCAGGGGTGAACTTCCGGTCCCCATCTTGGCCATATCGGATGTCGACCCCACAGAAACGGTCAAAGCTGAAGAAGATCAAAGTAAAATTGGATAGGTATGTGGACAGGAAAGGAATGGAGGGTTATGGGCTGAGTGCGGGTCAGTGGGACTAGGCGTTCAGCACGGACTAGAAGGGCTGAGATGGCCTGTTCTGAGCTGTAATTGTTATATGGTTATATCAGCGTCAGCGGAATGAGTTATTGTGTGAGGCAGATGCACGCACATCAGCAAGGCCCAGAGTTCAGTCGCTGAACTTTGCTTGTTATCTCCCTTCTGCCTGGTCCGTGAGTGAGGCTGACTGCCATGGAGCTGCATAGCCATGGGTTATTGTATGGACCAGGCTCTTCGGGTCCTCATTCCCTGTTATAACCTCCTCGGAGAAGTGGCGCTGGAAGCGGTGTGAGAGAGCACTCTGGAATCCATGCTCGGTTAACCTCTGCTGGCCAGCTCTCCTGTCAATACTGCTTTCCAGTGTTCACTCCCTGGAAAACAAACCGGATTGCCTTCGTCTGCAACTGATCAGAGAGAGATGAGGAACTGCCGTGTGCTTGTTCTTATGGAAACACGGCTCCGGGACAACCTCCCGTGCAACCATCAATCTTCAGACCACAGCACTCAGGGTCTTGTGCTAATATAATTTTTTGACTGCATAGTGCTTTAGGGGTGGCGATGTGGAGAGACGTCTCTCCCAAAGGAGGTGTAAGGTGCTCCCTCCTTCTGCTAGCCTGCTGGTCAGCCTTGTGCCAGGTGTAGCATCTGCTTAGCAACCCCCCCCCCCCCCCCCCCCCGATTGGGTCAAATGAAGCCAGGGGAGCAGGCGGTGGATGGTCATATGAGCAGCCGGTACATAGCGCAAGTCCTGGTTATGCGATCACTGATGCCAGGTAGACAATCTCCGAAGAGTATTGATAACGGCTGAGGCCACCCGTCTTGTAAAGGCACTGCCCAGAACAAGGCAATGGCAAAGAACTTTTTGTAGAAAAATTTGCCCAGTAGATTCATGGTCATAGAAAGCCCATGATCGCCCACGTCATACGACATGGCATATACTGATGAAGAGTATATTTCATGTATTACATTGTACTGCTGCCACAAAAGAACAAATTTCATGACATATGTCAGTGATATTAAATCTGATTCTGATTCAACAGTAAGGCTGCTTTTGAACTTCAAAAGAAAATAGCTGTATGCTTTTTATGGCATGGAGGCTGATCTTCATTTTAGATGCAGTTTTAAACATGGCCAGATGTGTCGCTATCGAGCATGGCTTTGGCAACTATGGAAGGCAAGAACGTTTCAAAGGGGAAGGAAAGTTCTATAAAGAAAAATAACCGGTCCATTTCTGACACTTCCTCCCCTTTGTTGATCTCTCTGTCTTCATCTCAGGACATGGATTAGCAACTAACATCTTTTATAAGTCCCACTTTGTATCCTATCACACAGCCTCCTGTAAGTGTGTCTTCCCTCTTTGCAGTTTCCTCATCTCTGTCAGATTTGTTTCAGTGATATATCATAGAATTCAAAGTGTCATACAGCATGGAAAAAGGCCCTTCGACCTAACTGGTCTATGCTAACCCAGATGTTCCATCCAGCGCTTGACCCTTAACCTTCTAAACCTGGTCCTGATGAGGGGTCTCAGCTCGAAACGTCAACTGTATTCCCCTCCATGGATGCTGCCTGACCTGCTGAGTTCCTGCAGAATTTTGTTGCTCTGGATTTCCAGTACCTGCAAAATCAATTGTGCTTATGGCCTTCTAAAGCTTTCTAATCCTTGTACCTGCCCAACGAACATTTAGAAGTTGCTTTTGTACCTACCGTAACCTCTTCCTCTGGTAGGTCCACCCCGCTCCTCTGAAGTGTTCTTTCTGGAACGTGGAGCACCCTCTGCCACAATGGATGGAAGTGTGTCCCACTCACCATGCTTGGCAGAACAACACAAAACACGACAGAACAGAATCCCTGTTTCACCCACCCGCATGCATACACGGTCCTCTAACCCCCGGTCAGGTCACCTTCTTTGGCCTCCCGCCTCCAGTGGATTTGTAAACATTGCAACTTTGTCCTCCTGAATGGACTCCCAGAAATTTGCAGACTTTAGGATGTCTCATTGATCTTTGTGCTTTGATGTGGAATTTCAGTTGAACTTTGGGCTTCAATCTGGACTCCCGCTCACTTTGCTACCACAGATGTGGCCTGACCTGCTGAGTTTCTCCAGGCACTCGTTCTATGCTCAACATGCGAAGTCTCTTGTATCCCTGTTTTGTAACGGAGGATGAAGGAATTCTGGGCCCGCTGTGCAGCCCATTGTTCGGAGGTCCAGAGATAAAGACAACAGAGAGGTAGAGCAGTGGCTTTGAGTTGGTAGTTTGGGCTGGGTTCAAGGCTCCTTCAGAGGACCTGAACATATACACCATGGTTGTCACGGTCCTTATAAGAACAGTCGCAGATGATTGTGTCCCCCACAAAGTCATCCAGAGTCTTCCCTAAAAGCCCTGGATGAACCATGAGATCTACAATCTGTTGAGGGTCAGATCAGGGGCATTCAGGTCTGGCAACCAAGTTAAATGCAAGAGGTCCAGGTGTGACCTACGGAAAG
The DNA here is from genome assembly GCF_048418815.1 of Hemitrygon akajei. Taxonomy (NCBI): domain Eukaryota; kingdom Metazoa; phylum Chordata; class Chondrichthyes; order Myliobatiformes; family Dasyatidae; genus Hemitrygon; species Hemitrygon akajei. The sequence goes on along the minus strand of NC_133152.1, from coordinate 40,049,283 downwards.
TCATCTTTCTTGCCAAGTGGCAACTCTGGACCAAACGTGAATCCCTGAAGGATGCTCGACCGCTGAGGCAGGGTTCGAGTCCAATCACCTCCCGCCAAATGAAACTATGCAACAAAGGTGACAACAAAGCTTTGCTCTCAGTGAGCCCAATGCCTTTGATAATCAGTTTGACCATCAAAACATCTCCTAGTGGTTAACTGGACACTGTTACAGCTCGGGGTGTTGCGGAGTTCCGAGTTCAATCCCCGTTCCATTCTGTAAGGAGTTTGTGTGTCCTCTCCATGGAATGTATGTTGAATGTAAATTTAAAATAAATATTAAATAATAATTTAAAATTGTACATGTAATTTTTTAAAAAAAACATGGCGGCTCCTTCATGAACTCCCACAACCCCCGATAACCTTGGGATTTCAGTCTCTGAGGCTGATGTGAGAGCATCCTTCCTTCAGAAGGTTGAACCCACGGAAAGCATCCAGACCATCAAGGGATACCCGGCCGCGTACTAAAGATCGGTGCTGATTAACTGGCTGGAGTGTTCAACGATATCTTTAACCTCTCAAGTCAGCTGTCTGAAGTACGCACTTGCTTCAAGCAGGCTTCAATTATACCGGTGCCTAAGAAGAATTTGGTAACCTGCCTCAATGATTATCATCCAGTAGCACTTACATCCACTGTGATGAAGTGTTTTGAGAGGTTGGTGATGAAACATATCAACTTCTGCCTGAGAGGTGACTTGAATCCACTCCAGTTTACCTTCCATCACAGTAGGCCAACAACAGATACCATTTCTTTGGCTCTTCATTCAATCCTGGGACATCTGGACGACAAAGATGCATACTGTACATCAGGATGCTCTTTATCGACTACAGCTCGGCATTTAATACCATCATCTTCTCAAAACTAATCAATAAGCTTCAAGACCTCAGCCTCAATACCTTCTTGTGCAACTAGATCTTTGATTTCCTCACTTGCAGACCCCAGTGAGTTTGGATTGGCAACACCATCTCCTCCACAATCTCCACCAGCTCAGGTGCACCACAAGGCTGTGTGCTTAGCCCCCGCTCTACCCGCTTTAAATCAATGGCTGTTAGGCCAAGCACAGCTCCAATGTCATATTTTATGTTAGCCGATGACACTTCTGTCATGGGCCAAATCAAAGGTGGTGGCAAACCAACATATAGGTGGGAGAGTGAAACTGACTGCTGACTGAGTAGTGCCACAGCAACAAATTCGCATTCAATGTCAGCAAGACCAAGGAGCTGATTATTGACTTCAGGAGCAGGAAACCAGAGGTCCACGAGCCTGATTTCATCGGGGAATCAGAGGAGAAGAGGGTCAGCAATTTCACATTCCTCAGTGTTAACATTTCAGAGTCTGTCCTGGGTCCAGCACGTAAGGGCAATTATGAAGAAAGCACAGCAGCATCTCTATTTCCTTCAGAGTTTGCGAAGATTCGGTACATGATCTATAACTTTGACAAACTTCTATAGATGTGAGGTGGAGAGTGTATTGACTGGCTGTGTTGCAGCCTGGTATAGAAACACTAATGCCTTTGAATGGAAAATCCTGCTTAAAGTAGTGGATACGGCCCAGTCTATCATGGGCAAAGACCTCCACACCATTGAGCACGTCTACATCTGCTTTTGTCAGAAAACAGCACCATCATCAGGGACCCCCACCACCAGGTCAGGCTCTCTTCTTACGGCTGCCGTCAGGAAGGAGCCTCAGGACCCAGACAACCAGGTTCAGGAACAGTTACTACCCTTAACCATCAGGCCTTTGAATCAGAGGGGATAACTTCACTCACTCCATCGCAGAACTGTTCCCACAATCTATGGTCTCACCTTCAAGGACTCTTCATCTCATAGATAGATAGATAGATAGATAGATAGATACTTTATTCATCCCCAAGGGGAATTTCAACTTTTTTTCCAATGTCCCATACACTTGTTGTAGCAAAACTAATTACATACAATACTTAACTCAGTAAAAAAAATATGATATGCATCTAAATCACCGTCTCAAAAAGCATTAATAATAGCTTTTAAAAAGTTCTTAAGTCCTGGCGGTAGAATTGTAAAGCCTAATGGCATTTGGGAGTATTGACCTCTTCATCCTGTCTGAGGAACATTGCATCGATAGTAACCTGTCACTGAAACTGCTTCTCTGTCTCTGGATGGTGCTATGTAGAGGATGTTCAGAGTTATCCATAATTGACCGTAGCCTACTCAGCGCCCTTCGCTCAGCTACCGATGTTAAACTCTCTAGTACTTTGCCCACGACAGAGCCCGCCTTCCTTACCAGCTTATTAAGACGTGAGGCGTCCCTCTTCTTAATGTTTCCTCCCCAACACGCCACCACAAAGAAGAGGGCGCTCTCCACAACTGACCTATAGAACATCTTCAGCGATATTGATTTCGTTTCCTCTTTCTTTTTGTATTTGCACTGTTTGGTGGGTTTGATTTGCACATTGGTTGTTATCAGCTCTGTTGGGTGTGGTCTTTTATTGATTCAGAATCTGAATCCGGTTTATTATCACCGGCAGGTGACGTGAAATTTGTTAACTTAGCAGCAGCAGTTCAATGCAATACATAATCTAGCAGAGAGAGAGAAAAAATAATAATAAATAAAATAAAACAGAATAATAAATAAACAAGTAAATCAATTACATATATTAAATAGATTTTTTTTTAAATGTGCAAAAACAGAAATACTGTACAGTATATTAAAAAAGTGAGGTAGTGTCCAAAGCTCCAATGTCCATTTAGGAATCTGATGGCAGAGGGGAAGAAGCTGTTCCTGAATCACTGAGTGTGTGCCTTCAGGCTTCTGTATCTCCTACCTGATGGTAACAGTGAGAAAAGGGCATGCCCTGGGTGCTGGAGGTCCTTAATAATGAACGCTGCCTTTCTGAGACACTGCTCCCTAAAGACGTCCTGGGTACTTTGTAGGCTAGTACCCAAGATGGAGCTGACTAGATTTACGACCCTCTGCAGCTTCTTTCAGTCCTGTGCAGTAGCCCCCCCACCCCCATACCAGACAGTGAGGCAGCCTGTCAGAATGCTCTCCATGGTACAGCTATAGAAGTTTTTGAGTGCATTTGTTGACATGCCAAATCTCTTCAAGCTCCTAATAAAGTATAGCTGCTGTTTTGCCTTCTTTATGACTACATCAATATGTTGGGACCAGGTTAGATCCTCAGAGATCTTGACACCCAGGAATCAAGATCTATTCTATTGTGGTTCTTGTATTTACTGTGAATGCCTGCAAGAAAATGAATCAAATCTGCTCTGAATTTTGAACTTTGCTTGCAATAATGCTGATATCGGCCTTCTCCGGGGTACCCGGCCACTGTCGTTAATTTACTGTGTTAATTTTCAGAGGCTAGAGCTACGGATCCTGAATGTGAATTTGAATTCCTTCGTGGTAACGAACAAATTTAAACTAAGGCATCGCATCTGGCCACCATAAATTTTATTGGACTATTGTAAAAAGCCTAATTCACTAATTTCCTTCAGGGAAGGTAATCTGCTGACCTTGTACTTGGTGCTTCCAATGTGGTTTCCTTTACATTCAGCAGACTTGTCTTCAATTTAGGGACCCCTCAGTCAAGCACCTTCCCCCATCCACAGCAAGCAGGATTACCTGGTGGCCAACCATTTTAATTCTATATCTCCATTCCATTCCGTCATGTCAGTCTAAGGCCTCCTCTACCACCACTCTGAGGATGGAGGAGCTTCAACTCACACTCCAACCCAATGGCAAGAACATTGATTTCTCTAACTTCTTGTAATTTCTCTTCCTCCTTTTTTCTTCCATTTCCCACTCTGGCTTCCCTCTTACCCCTTCTCTTCTCCTCACCTCCTATCAGCTCCCTCTGGTGCCCCTCCTCCTTCCCTTTCACCCATGGTCCACTGGCCTCTCCTATCAGATTCCTTCTTCTTCAGGCATTTACCCTTTCCACCCCTCACCTCCAAGTTTCTCACTTCATCCAACCAGTTTCTCCTCCGCCAACCCCCTGGCTGTGCCTTTCACCTTTTAGCTTGTCGTTCTTCCCCTACTTCAGCTTCTTAAAATGGCTTCTTCCCCCTTCCTTTCCAATCCTGGTGAAGCTTCCCGGCCCGAAACATCGACTGTTTATTCCTTTCCATTGACGCTGCCCGGCCTGCTGAGTTCCTCCAGCATCTTGTGTGTTATGCAAAATAGTCAGGGAGTGTTCATCAGTTCATGAATCTGATGGCGGAGGGGACGAAGCTGTTCCTAAAACATTGAGCTCCTAAAACAAGCTCTGGTACTGATGGTAGCAATGAGAAGAAGGCTTGACCTGGATGGAGAGAATTCTTAATGGTGGATGCTTCCTTCTTGAGGCATCGCCTTTTGAACATGTCCTCGATGCTGGGGAGGCTGGTGCCCACAATGGAGCTGCTGGACTTTACAACCCTCTGAAGCTTTTTCCAGTCTGGCGCGTTGATCCCTCCACACCAGATGATCGTTCGTTCTCCCTGTGATCGCATGGGTGTCATCCAGGTGCTCTGGTTTCCTCCCACCGTCCAAAGATGTACCTGTTGGCAGGCTAATTGGTCATTGTAAATTGTCCTGTGATTAATCTAGGCTTAAACTAGGAGATTGCTGGGCTGCATGGCTCGAAGAGCCGGCAGGGCTATTTCTGCGCTGTATCTCAATCAATCAATAAATAGATAGATTAATAAATGAATGAATGAATAAACAAACCAGGCTTCCCTGTAAGAAGCAATATACTTCCGTTAAATCCACTATGTTATTCAAATCGGAATCAGGTTTAGTATCACCAGCATATGTCGTGAAATCTGTTCACTTCGCGGCAGCAGTTCAATGCAATACATAATAAAATAGGGAAAAAACTGTGAATTACAGTAAGTATATGTACATATATCAAATAGGTAAATTAAATAATTAGTGTAAAAACAGAAAAAAAGGTGATGAGGTAGTATTCACGGTTTCAATGTCTATTTAGAAATTGGATAGCAGAGGGGAAGAAGCTGCTCCTGAATTGCTGAGTGTGTGCCTTCCGGCTCCTGTACCTCCTTCCCAACAGTAACAATGAGGTAGGGCCTGTCCTGGGTGGCGGGGGTCCTTAATGATGGACAGTCCCTTTTCAGTCTCTTCCTTCAACATGACTTGGATACTACATCCCCTAGATATATAATTTTGCTTCACTGCCTGCTTTATCTACTTGGAAAGCTACAGAGAAACTTAATATTTTTATTATGCAACTTTCAAATTGTGAGTGTTGAATATGATAATCTTGTTTATTGTTTGTTTTGCGACAGCTGTCACTCAAAGCTTGTCCTCTTAGTGCATTTTAAGTCATTTCATTGCTGTTGGTAATATGAATTCAAATCCATTTATCTTCCATTTAAACCTAATGCTTTAAGTGACATCAGTAAATTAAGATGGGCTCTGCAAATGTGGAGAAGATTCTCAATGAAGGCTTCACCTCCTGAGAACCCAAGGTCATCAGTGAGGAATTGTATTTGGTCCTAAGTGTTCAGCGATATATTTTGTTTAAAAATTAATGTTGGATGCATTTGGAGTATTTCCTGACCTACTTAGGCTTTGATATCAAAATGATTTACTTAACTTAATGCAATTTCCTTCAAAAGTTGAAGACCTCATAAATACAGCAATAAAACATAGGCAAAGCAAATATGAGTTATTCCAACTCTCTGGTTCCTACGACTGTGTAGAGGTGCTCAGGAGCCCCCGTAGTTTTACAGTCTCATGGTAGTGCAACTTTTTTCTTCTGTTGCATACTTTATCCAAGATGGGTGGATGTCCACTCCAGCTCAGTGTCAATGTCGTACACTTCATTTTCCATTGAGGTAACAATTGGATGTACAGTAGAGTGGCACATACAAAGTGCTGGAGGAGCTCAGCAGGCCAGGCAGCATCTATGGAGCAGAGTAAATAGGTGAGGTTTCGGGCGAAGACCCTTCTTCATCAGGGCTGGAAAGGGAGGGAGGAGAAACATGGATATGTAGGCAGGGGAGATAGGGAAGGAGTACAAGCTAAAAGGTGACAGGTGAAGCCAGGTGAGGGTGGTGGGTGGCTGAGGGGGATGAAGTAAGAAGCTGGGAGGTGATAGGATGAAGAGGTAAAGGACAGAAGAAGATGAGATCAGTAGGAGAGGAGAGTGGACCATGGGAGAAGGTGAAGGAGGGGCACCAGAGGGAGGTGAATGGTAGTTGAAGAGAAGGGGTGCGAGGGGAACCAGAATGAGGAATAGAAAAAGAGAGAAGGGGCGAAATTACTGTAAGTTAGAGAAATCGGTATTCATGCCATCAATACCCAGATGGAATCCTCCAAGAGGACCATAACCTTGTCATAGGGTTTGGAGGCTTGCGTGCTTCAATGACCCAGAGAACTATGTTGGTTGGAGTCAGGGTCTTGTGCTATATCTCTTGATAAGGTCACACATGTCAAACAGGTCAAAGGGTAGAGGCCAGACTAAGAATGGTCCACTGATCAGGGGTTCAGTTGAGGGTTGACAACCCTGACTGGTCAAAAAAAATTGCTAGGGAAACAGCAGTGAAGAATCCTATAAATGTGTGTGATGTATTCTTGAGTCTACACTTGGGATTTCCATGACTGACAGTAATGAAAACCTATAGCAAGTTATTTGAATGATGAAGGAAGCCCTGAGCGCCGCCAAGATCAAGAAGCGAGGACCCTGAACCACACTCGGCCAAGGACAGACAGAGATGGAGGACCTTCATTGAGGCCCTAAGCACCAATGGCGTAACAGGCAGGCGGAATATGATGTGCTGCTCCTCTAAACTGAAAGTAGCCTCATTGTGGCAGTAGGGGAGGAAGTGGACCAACATGTTGGAATGGGAATGGAAATGGGAATTTCCATCGACGCAGCTGGACTTGCAGAGGTCCTCCAGCATTTTGTGTGTTTTGCTCAGGATTTCCAGCACCTGCGGAATCTCCTGTGCTTTGGATATGGAGTCATGCTTCCTCTGTTTTACTGAGTGCCTTAATTCATAAGTAAAACATCTCTGAAACCAGAACCAGGAGAGTGTTGGGGCAAAATGCTGCAGATGCTGAAAATCTGTAAGAGAAAGCGAAATGCTGTGCAAAAGTCTTAGGCACATATATATAGCTAGGGTACCTAAGTCTTTTGCACTGTACTGTGTTTGTCAATGTAGAGCGGAGAGCAAGAATGTAAATCTGGTGGGAGCAAAGTATTTTGGGAATGATGATGGTGGAGTGCCAAGGGAGGGGTGTGGGATGGGTGGCAGTGGAGGAGTGGCCGGGGAGGGGGGTGGCGCAGGTTCAGACACCCCCCAAACCCTGAGATACCAGGTAAGGCCATTTGATTCCAAACAACTGGTTTATTGATCATTGCAGAATGCCTCTCTGGTATTCCCACTCCCTCTCCTCTCCCTTCTCCTTTTCCCAACCGTGATTCCCCTCTCCCTGCCCCCTTCCCATTCCCAGTCCACAATGAAGACCCATATCAGAATCGGGTTTATAATCACTCACATATGTCAAGAAATTTTGGGGTTTTTTTGCAGCAGTACTGTGCAATACATAAAGTTACTACAGTACTGAGCAAAGGTCTCAGGTACACTTGCTCTTTCTCTCTCTCTCTCTCTCTCTCTCTCTCTCTATATATATATATATATATATATATATATATATATATATATATACACACATATACTCTATATATAGAGTATATACATATACTGAGTGCACATACTCAGGTACACTTGCTCTCTCTCTCTCTCTCTCTCTCTCTCTCTATATATATATATATATATATATATACACACACACACACACACACACACACACACACACACACACACGTATATATAAAAAAAGACTTTTGCACATTTCTGTAGGTTTCTCTGATCTGTGCATTTCTTTTACCAAAGTGGTTGATCTCATTTTTCCACATTACATTCCATTTGCAATGTCCTTGCACGTTCGCCTAACTGCTTGTATCTTCAGAAGGTTTAATGTATCTTCCTCTCCGCCCACATCGGCTTGCACCTTTGTGTAAATTAGCCAGCCCCAATACTTTACACTTGATTTTCACATCCAAGTCATTGAAGCTGACGATGAACAGCTGGAGCCACAGCATTACTCATAAAACCATGAGACGTTGGAGCTGAATGAGCGTTTGGCCCATCATGGCTGACCTGCAAACAATGGGAGTCGTTGCAGCGCTGGTGGAATCTTGGAAGATACATTCAACGTCTCCACCACTCCTTATTTATACCTAGTGATGCAGGTTATTGGAATCACTTTCAAAGACTATACAACTCACGTTCTCAGAATTATCTACTTGTTTTTTGTTGTGTTTTCACAGTTTGTCTTTTGCACATTGGTTGTTTGTCAGCCTTGGAGTGTAACTTTTCATTGAATCTATTGTACTACTTTGTTCTACTGTGGATACCTGCAAGAAAATGAACCACAGGGTTGTACATGGTGACATATGCATGCTTGAACTTTGAATTCAGGAAGTCTGGGAATTTTTGACTCTCATGCTCATTAATTCCTCCTGTACTTTATTTTTAAACTAATGTTCCATTTCTTCACCTCATTTGCTCTAGAGCTGCAGCCCTCCACTATTCATTGGAGGTTCTCCACGACTTTTCCTGTGATTATAGACACAAAATACTTGTCCGCTTAATTTCCTTGCCACTTCCCGATTCTCCAGCATAATTTCTCCTGCTTCAGTCTGTAAGGGACCTAGATAATTTTTGTTAATATATTGCTTCCTGCATTCCTTGTAAAATATTTTACCGTCTGCTTTCTGTTTCTCAATAGGTTACTATTGCATTCATCTTTCCTTTTCTTTTACAATCTCTTACTATTCCTTTAATGAATTCTGATATTTTCCAAATTGTCAGACTCTCCACATTTTTTGACAACATTAAAAAGCTCTTCATTTGATACTTTGCTCCCTTTAAGTTGCCTAGTTAGCCACATCTGGACCACACTTCCTGCTGGATTTCTGGATAGATTACTTTTAAATTATGTATTAATTCTTCAAATGTTAGCTATTACCTGCTTACTTATATCACATAAGGTCATTTTCCCGTCTACAGAGCTAGTTTACGCCTCATACTTTTATAATTTGTGTTGTTTAGATTTAAGACCCTGGTTTTAGAATGAACTAAATCACTTTCGATCTATGTTAGAATTCTATCATGTAATGATCATCTTCCCCTACAGGCTCCTTAGCTGCCAGGTTATTAATAAGTTCTTTTCATTGCATATTGCTAGATTTAAAATACCTGTTCTCTCATTGGTTCCACAACTTAGGAAACCACCACCCATATACCTGGCAACACACACAAAATGCTGGAGGAATTCAGACAGCATCCGTGGAAATGAATAATCAGTCAACACTTCGGGCCGAGGCCCTTCTTCAGGGTTGGAAAGGAAGGGGGGAAGATTCCAGAATGAAAAGGAGGGGCAGGAGAAGGAGGCTAGCTAGAAGATGATGGGTGAAGCAAGGTGGGTGGGAAAGGTAAAGGGCTGGTGAGGAAGGAATCTGATACAAAAGGAGAGTGGATCATAGGAGAAAGGGAAGGAAGAGGGACACCAGTGGGAGGTTATAGACAGGTGAGAAGAGGTAAAAGGCCAGAGTGGGGAATAGAAGAGGGAAAGGGGAGAGGGATTTTTTTATATATCAGAAGGAGAAATCAATATTCATGCCATCAGGTTGTCAGTAACCTACCCAGGGAGTTTATTCTCCAACACTTAATGCTGATTTGTTTAACCCTGGCTATGTTGAATATTGTATTAGCTCTTATTCCCCAGTTTATTCTATGAGCTGTTTATAGTCTTGTAAGTATCTCCTAACAGTGCGATAATCCCCTTATTGCTTCTCAGCTCCACCCACACTCATTCAAGAGGAAGTTTCTGAGCTAATTTTCTTCCTTTTCCTGCCTTTACCCCATTTTTGTTGTCAGGGATATTGTCCTCATAGAATTTAGGTATGGGCCCCCAAATTCAAAGAACTTTCTACAGGGGCACAATTGAGAGCATCCTGACTGGCTGCATCATTGCCTGGTATGGGAACTGTACCCCACTTAATCGCAGGACTCTGCAGAGAGTGGTGCGTTCAGCCCCGCACATCTGTAGTTGCAAACTTCCCATGATTCAGGATATTTACAAAGACAGGTGCGATAAAAGGGCCTGTAGGATCATCAAGGACCAAAGTCACCCCAACCACAATCTATTCTTGATGCTACCGTCCAGGAAATGGTACTACAACATAAAAGCCAGGACCAACAGGCCCCAGGACAGCTTCTCCCACCAGGCCATCAGACTGATTAACTCACGCTGATCTGAGTGTATTTCTATGCTACATTGCCTGTTCTATTTATTATAAATTACTACGATTGCACATTGAGACAGAGACGTAACGTAAAGATATTTACTCACATGTATGTGAAGGATGTAAGAAATAAAGTCAATTTAATTCAATCATAGAGTTAGGGTAAATTGCATTATATTTGATAGAAGTATACAAAATTATGAGGGGTAAATTATAACCCTCATGATTTTGTATCATCATCAACATTGTTCCATCATGGCTGATTTATTATCCCTCTCAGCCCCATTCTCCTGCCTTTTCCCCACAACCTTTGATGCCCTGACTAATCAAGAACCTGTCAGCCCCTGCTTTAAATACACCCAGTGTCAGTGGCAATGAATTCCACAGATTCACCAGCCTCTGGCTAAAGAAATTCCACCTCATCTCTGTTTCAAAGGAATGTCCATGTATTCTGATCTTAGATTTCCCCCACTGTAAGAAACATCCTTTCCATTTTCACTCTATCTAGGCCTTTCCCTGTTTTCCTTTCCATAGAACCATAGAACATTACAGCACAGAAACAGGCCTTTTGGCCCTTCTTGGCTGTGCCAAACCGTTTTTCTGCCTAGTTCCACTGACCCGCACCTGGCCCATATCCCTCCACATACCTCTCATCCATGTACCTGTCCAAATTTTTCTTAAATGTTAAGAGTGAGCCTGCATTTACCGCTTCATCTGACAGCTCATTCCACACTCCCACCACTCTCTGTGTGAAGAAGCCCCCCCAATATTCCCTTTAAACTTTTTCCCCTTCACCATTAACCCATGTCCTCTGTTTTTTTCTCTCCCCTAGCCTCAGTGGAAAAAGCCTGCTTGCATTCACTCTATCTATACCCATCATAATTTTATACACTTCTTTCAAGTCTCCCCTCATTCTTCTACGCTCCAGGGAATAAAGTCCTAACTTATTCAACCTTTCTCTGTAACTCAGTTTCTCAAGTCCCAGCAACATCCTTGTAAACCTTCTCTGCACTCTCAACCTTATTAATATGCTTCCTGTAATTCGGTGACCAAAACTGCACACAATTCATTCATTATGTGTCATGTCATATGAATGATCATAGCTTTTCCATGACCATGATTGTTCTTGGAAAATTTTTCTACAGAAATGGCTTGCCATTGCCTTCTTCTGGGCAGTGTCTTTACAAGACGGGTGACCCCAGCCATTATCAGTACTCTTCAGAGATCATCTGCCTGGTGTCAGTGGTCGCACAACCAGGACTTGTGATATGCACCGGCTGGTCATACGACCACCCACCGCCTGCTCCCATGGCTTCACATGACCCTGATCAGGGGGCTAATCTTGTCCAAGGGTGACCTGCAGGCTAGTGGAGGGAAGGAGCACCTTACACCTCCTTTGGTAGAGATGTATCTTCATCCCACCACCCCAATTTTGTGTACCTCTATCAGCTTCCCCCTCATTCTCCGATATTCTAGGGAAATAAGTCTTCACCTGTTCAAGCTTTTCCTAGAACTCAGGACCTCGTCCTTGCAAACTTCTCTGTACTCTTTCAATCTTATTGATATCTTCCCTTGGGTAGGTGACCAGGACAGCAGACAGGGCTCCAAGTCTGCCCTTATGCAACATCAACGTGACATCCCAACTCCTATACTCAATCGCTAACACGAGAAAGCCTGCAGATACTGGAAATCCAGAGCAACACACACTGAACACTGGAGGAACTCAGCAGGTCAAGCAGTGTCTATGGGGGGGGGGGGGTGGAATTCGTTCCCTGGAAGGAGAAATCGATAATCATGCCATCAGGTTGGAGGTTGGGTGGTGGAGCGGAAGTGCTCGATGAAGCATTCCCCCTATTTACGACAGGTCTCACCAATGATCGAGCACCTCTCACCATCAGCCACAAGCGGGACTTCCCGGAGGCCAAACGTTTTAATTCCCATTCCCATTCCTGTTCCGACATTGATTCATGGCCTCCTGTTTTGCCAAGATGAGGCCACCCTCAGGGTGGAGAAGCAACACCTTATATTTCATCTGAGTACCCTCCGATCTGGCATTTGTATTGATCTCTCCTTCTGGTGAACAAATTCCACCCCCCTCATCCTCTATTCCCCACTCTGACCTTTCACTTCTTCTCACCTGCCTATCACTTCCCCCAGCGTCCCCTCCTCCTTCCCTTTCTCCTCTGGTCCACTCTCCTGTCAGATTTCTTCTTCTCCAGCCCTCGACCTTTCCCACTGTGGTGAACTACATATACCTATCTGGACACGCTCCCTGATGACTGCTCCTGTGGCTCCTCCCACAGACCCCTGTATAAAGGTGATGGAGGTCTGAGCCCAGCCTCTCAGTCTCCAGGATGTAGTACGGTGGTCACTCACTGCTCGTTTCTTCTTCCAGTCAATAAAAGCCGATACCTCGCTTTTACGTCTCAGAGTGAGTTATTGATGGTGCATCACCCACCTGCCTGGTTTCACCTATCACCTTCCAGCTAGCCTCTTTCCCCTCCCCCAAACTATTTATTCTGGCATCTTCCCCCCTCCCTTCTCAGTCTTGAAGAAGAGTCTCGGCCTGAAATGTCGACTGTTTACTCTTCTCCACAGCTGCTGTCCGACCTGCTGAGTTCCTCCAGGGTTTTGTGAGTGCTCCACCGAGATTCAATGGTCTAATTTTCCATTTTGTCTCTCTTAGTCAAAAATTAAGTACCCTGTCATGTTCTAAAGATTGGTGCTCCACGAAGTTGTATCCTCAGCTCCTGCTCTGTTCCCTGTGTGCTCAGGGAGTCCATGATTACGTGCCCAGGTACTAACTTCCTCTACAAGTTCTCCATCCATGGGGAGGCCACACCTCAAATAACAATGAGCTGGAGTACAGGAGGGAGACAGAGAGATTAGTGACATGACATCATAACAACAACCTTTTCCTAAATGTCAACTGGACAAAAGAGCTGGTCACTGACTTCAGGAAAGGGGGGCGGTATACACGCTCCTGCCTTCATCAATAGCATTGAGAGGGCCGAGAGGTTCAGGTTATGGGAGTGAACATCACCAACAGCTTGTCCTGGCCCAAGAGAGCTCCCCAACACCGCACCAGGCGGCTAAAGAAATTCAGCATCCCTGATTGACTCTTACCAGTTTTTATTGAAAGCATTCGGTCTGGATGCTTAACAGCTTGGTACAGCAACTGCTCTGTACGTGACCACAAGAAACTGAGGGAAGTGTGGACACAGCTCATCACATCACAGGAACCAGCCTCCCCTCCACGGACTCTGTCTGTACTTCTTGCTGCCTCAGTAAAGCAGCCAACATAATCGAAGACAGCAGCTGCCTAGGACAGTCTCTCTTTCACCCCTCTCCCATCGGGCAGAAGATACAAAAGCCTGAAAGCACGTCCCACCAGGCTGAAGGACAGCTTCTCTCCCACTGTAATCAGACTCTTGATCACACCTCCTGTGCACAAGACAGACTTTGGCCTCACAATCTACCTCGTTATTACCTTGCACTTTATCATTTTCCTGTATGGCATTGTTTCAGTAGCTGTTACACATAGGTTCTGAATTGTTATTGTATATGTTCTACAAAATATATAAAACATATTGTTTTATATGCTGCCAGCTCAAGGCACTGTGTGATGATGCAATCTATATGAACAAGCTCTTCACTGTGTCTTGGTACAGTGACAACAGTACAGCAATAGCAGTACCAGGGAGGGCAGCAGGAGCAAAGGCTGATGGGATGCAGGAGGTTCACCAGTCGCACCCCTACTCCCTCTAGTTAGATGTGGTGAATGTCGGTGGACACGTGGGGTTCTGTCTGAAAGGTAAAGGAGGAGATCCCATCACATTTAAACACTGCAGGTCCTCCCTGGGTTACGAGCACCCGGCTTACAGTATGAACACCCTGTTCACAGGAGCGAAAATCTGTGATGGATGGGGAGTTTTTGTTGGCTGCTGTGGGTTTGCAGGTATCTTCTGCCGAGTGGGAATGGGGTCGTTTCTGTGTGCCTTCCCCCTTGCCACGACGATCGGGGGCTGAGCAGAGCCACAAGTGCCAGGCAGACCCACATCTCACGCACTGTACGAGTGAGGCCGACTGATGTCCTTTCTTCCCACGCCTGCTCTCACTGTTCCAGTTCATTTCCGACTCACAAACAGCGCAGGCTTTGAACAGCGCTCACAACATGCCGGAGGAGCTCAGCAGGTCAGGGAATTAGACCGACTGTTCAGTTCACTCCATCAATGCTACCTGACTTGCTCAGTTCCTCTAGCACTTTGTGTGTATTGCTCAAGATTTCCGGCACCTGCTGAATCTATTCTTTCTCAGGTTACAGACAATTCTCAAGGACAGAAACCTGTTGTGATCTGGAGATATGCTGCACTTGGGGATGCTCTTTGGAGAACCTTTCGGATCTGAGGCCTACTCTGGAAGCTGAGAGTAGGCTGGGCAACCTTTTGTAATCACCATGGACACCGTGGATCAGGCCCGTGTGTTGTAAATGTTCTCTGACTGAATCAGGGTGAAGAAGATTTCTGCAATCAGGGGATGACTGTCCCCTCAAGTAAGATGGAGCCGGGTGAGAAGGACAGAAAAGGGAATGTTTTGCGGAGAGTATCAGTGGAGGGAAGCAGGTCAAACGTGAGTGACAGGTAAAGAGTGAGCAAGGAAGAGAAATCTGAACAAAAGTACAGATATGTTCCTTTGTGTTTCCCAGTCTGTCATCTGACTCATTCCCTTTAAATCTAAAGAATTAATAATTATAATTGGAATCCAAAGATGAATTCAGTTTCCACCACTATTATTTTCTAGGGCACTAATTTAAAGTTTTCAGGTTGACTCAGGATTATGACAGTTGCTATAAAGGTCTGGTAGACAACATGCCCAAAGCACCAAAATAATCGAAGTTGTGAAACATTTAAAATAAATTCTCCAACATGCTTCAGCTCCTGTGTGGAAGGTTGGAACTTCGACGTTTACATCTTCTTTGCTTTAGCTCCTGCGCTTTTTTGCCCCACATTCACCCTCATCCATTCGAAAGAAGCGGGTTAAAATTCAGCACAAGGTCGTGGGCCAGCTGTGTTGTGATGTTCCATGCTCTACGCTCCGCAACGTTTACTTGGCTCTGCACTGAACTGAGGGCTGAGGCTGTGGTCTGCTCCGAGCTTCGTATCTCTGCACTCACTTTTCTTCTGAATGCTCTTTGCTTACTTTTATTGTTTTCATTTTTTTTTCCACTCTGCACATCAGGTGCTTCTCGGTCATTTTTTGGGGGGGGGGGGTTGTTTTCTTTGTTTTGCATCTGCCTGTAAAAAGGCGAATCTCAAGTTTGTATAATGTGTAATACCCTGATAATAAATGTACTTTGAACTTTGAACATTGAAGTTTAAGCATTGACCCCATTTCCTTAAGTGACCTAAACTGGGCGAGTTTAGAGGTCTTGTTATAATTATCTTGGATAATTGTACATTGTGTTTTATTGGATTTCTTTTATATTTATTGCTGTTTTGCTTTTTGTGTTTTTTTATGCTGCATCAGTAGCTTTATTTCCTTACATCACCAAACACACTCGCAAGTTTCTACAGATGTACTGTGGAGAGCATTCTATCTGGATGTATCACCGTCTGGTATGGGGGGTGGGAAGGCGGTAGAGGAGGGACTGCTGTGTAGGATCGAAAGTTGTAAACTCAGTCAGTTCCATCAAGGGCACTAGCATCCAGGACATCTTCAAGGAGTGATGCCTCAAAAAGGCGGCATCCATCATCAAGGACCCCCATCACCCAGGACATGCCCTCTTCTCATTGCTACCATCAGGAGGTTCAGGAGCCTGAAGGCACACACTCAACAGTTAATAAACAGCTTCTTCCCCTCTGCCATCTGATTTCTGAATGGACACTGAACCCATGAACACTACCTCATTATTTTTTTCTCTTTTTGCACTATTTATTTGATATTACTTTTTCATTACATATATACTTACTGTAATTTACATTTTTTATTATTATGTATTGCCATGTACTGCTGCCGCAAAACAACAAATTTTATGAAATATGCCAGTGATATTGAACCTGATTCTAATTCTGACCTGGAGTAACAGTCATCTTGTTCTCTTTTACACGCATGTTCCGAAGAATGGCAATAAGCAATCTTGAATCTTGAATCTCGTTGACTTGGCTACACTCTGAGCCAGCATAATCCTGTTTTACGTTTTTGGTTCGTTTTGGCAGAATTCAGCAGTCAGTGGTTTGGCTTATGGCCGTCATTTTACAACTTGCGTGTGTGTGTGTGTGTGTGTGTGTGTGTGTGTTGTCTATGACAAGCACTGTGTGTTCTACGAAGAATTAACTGATAAAGTATCATTGTTTTCTACGCTACAGCCACAGAGCCATCAATAATGGGAACAAAGAGGCTCGTAAAGTACCAGGATGGCTTTTCACAGCTCTCAATTCACCCTGGGCCACACACTGAGGTCTGGTTAAAGGAGCTCATAATCTGCTCTCAACTTGCGCCTACAAATAATGTGGGCAGCGACACAAGGCTCCAACTGTCGCTCTAATTTTATCTTTCTTTCTCTCTAGATCCACCCATCTCCACATCCTTCTAACCATGTCCTTTGCTTTCTGCCCCTCTATCTCACTAATCCCATCTAGCTCCCTGTGTCTGGTGCCATTTCCCCTGTCCCACTATGTCTGCCCACGTCTCTCTGCCCCTCCACACCTGGTACAATGTTCCCTTGTTCCCCTGTCCCACTATGTCTGCCCACATCTCTCTGCTTCTCCACCCTTGCCCCCTGTCTCCCTCTCTTTCTTGCTGCGCTTACAATTCTGTCCCTCTATGTCTTCCTCTCTCTGTCTGTCCCTGCCCTTTCTCTCTCACTGGCTCTTTCTCCTGTTCTGTCTGTCTAACCATCTCTCAGTTTGTTTTTTGACAGACAGACATACTTTATTGATCCCGAGGGAAATTAGGTTTCGTTACAGCCGCACCAACCAAGAATAGTGTAGAAATATAGCAATATAAAACCATAAATAATTAAATAATAATAAGTTAATCATGCCAAGTGGAAACAAGTCCAGGACCAGCCTATTGGCTCAGGGTGTCTGACACTCCGAGGGAGGAGTTGTAAAGTTTGATGGCCACAGGCAGGAACGACTTCCTATGACGCTCAGTGTTACATCTCAGTGGAATGAGTCTCTGGCTGAATGTACTCCTGTGCCTAACCAGTACATTACGGAGTGGATGGGAAGCATTGTCCAAGATGGCATGCAACTTGGACAGCATCCTCTTTTCAGACACCACCATCAGAGAGACCAGTTCAACCCCTACAACATCACTGGCCTCACAAATGAGTTTGTTGATTCTGTTTGAGTTTGTTGGTGTCTGCTACCCTCAGCCTCAGCCTCTGTCTCCCTTCATTTTTCTCTCTCTCTCTATCTCTCTCCATCTCTATCTCTTATTAAAAAATCCCTCCCTCCCCTCTTCTTCAATTCCTCACTCTGGCCTCTTTCTTACTTTTTCTCTCCTGCCTATCACATCCCCCAGGTCCGCTCCTCTTCCCCCTTTTCCTGTGGTGCACTCTCCTCCTCTCCCATCAGAGTCCTTCCTCTCCAGCCCTCTACCTTTCCCACCCGCCCGACTTCACCGATCACCTTCTAGCTAGACTCCTACCCCCTTCCCTCACCTTTTCATTCTGGCATCTTCATTCTTCCTTTCCAATCCTGAAGGAGGGTCTCAGCCTGAAACGTTGACTGTTTATTCATTTCCATGGATGCTGTCTGACCTGCTGAGTTCCTCCAGCATTTTGTGTGTGTTTGCTCTCTGTCTCTCTAGTTTCCCTTTGTTGTTCTTTCTCTCCGCCTCTTACTCACTCTAGCTCTCTGTCTGAGGGAAGTTACAAAAGGAACTAATAGTTGAGCGACCATCTAACCATCCCTCTGCTGCCACTCCAGGACCCTAGCAGGTTGCCTGACCAGGCCCATGCGGCAATGTGCCAAGAGAGGTCCCTCTGATGTTGCAGGGAGATCCGCCATCGGCTGCCAAATCCAGTGGTGGAACTGATCCACCCAGCTGCAGAACATCCAGTACCCCGAACTTGCCAACATCTGGCAGCCGCTGTCAAATGACTAAAAAAAAAATTGAGATTGTTTAAAAGTTCAAAGTAAATTTATTATCACAGTACATATGTGTCACTATATACCACCCTGAGATTCATTTTCTCGCAGGTGTACTCAATAATATATAGAATAAAACCCATGACAGAATCAATGAAAGACCGCTCAACTTGGGTGTCCAACCAGCGTGCAAAAGACAACAAACTGTGCAAATACAAAAGGAAAGAAATAATAATAAATAAATAAATATCAAGAACATGAGATGAGGATTCCTTGAAAGTGAAGCAATTGGTTGTGGGTGCATTTCAGTGATGGGGCAAGTGAAGATGAGTGAAGTTATCCCCTTTGGTTGAAGAGCCAGATGGCTGAGGGGTGATAACTGTTCCTGAACCTGGTGGTGTGAGTCCTGAGGCTCCTGTACCTTCTTCCTGATGGCAGCAGTGAGAAGAGAGCATGGCCTGGATGATGGGATCCCTGATGATGGATACTGCGTTCCAGTGACAGCATTTCAGGTAGATCACGCAATGGTGGGGAGGCTTTACCCGTAATGCCGCGTTGACGGGTTCGTGGGCCGTTCAGAAACTGGGTGGCAGAGGGGGAGATGCTGTCTCAGAAATGTTGAATGTCGAAAGGGAAAGGGGCTAAGAGAGAGGAGGTGACTGAGAGGGGTGGAGGGGGCTCTAGCAAGGGGCACAGATCAGGGGGAGGAAGGAAGTGGGGAGGGGATTGGGGTGAGAGGGCAAGATTTTATGTATCTGCATATGTGTGTGAGTGCAAATGTGTGCATTTGTTGCTGTATATGTCTTTATACATCTGCCTAACGGTAGCGCTGTGGTTAGCACAATGCTTTGCAGTACAGGCGACAGGGGTTCAGTTCCCTACGCTGCCTGTAAGGAGTCTGCACGTTCTCCCTGTGACCTCCGGGCGCTCCGGTTTCCTCCTACTGTCTAAAGATGTACCAGTTGGTCATTGTAAGTTGTCCTGGGATTAGGCTAGGGTTAAATCGGGGGATTGCTGTGCTGTATGGCTCGAAAGGCTGGAATGACCTACTTCACATTGGAACTCAATAAATAAAAACAAAATAAATCAATAGAATTTAGCATGTGTACAAACATACCACATGTTTGTAGCATGTGTACAAACATACCACACTTCTGTAGCATGTGTACAAACATACCACACGTTTGTAGCATGTGTACAAACATACCACACTTCTGTAGCATGTGTACAAACATACCATACATGTTTGTAGCATGTGTAACTACAAACCTGATCTTCACTGGTTTGAATCTCAGATCTCCTTGGTGCTGGGACCAGACCTCCCAATATCTAGGCCATGTGGTGTCCATTGTACGACCCCACCAGACATTCCCCTTCCCCACATTAAAAGCATTTACGAGCAGACGGCTTCCACTCCTCCAACCAGACACACACGCACACACAAGGAGATAAAGAAGAAGAGAAAAAGAAGAGACAGAAATTGGAAGAGGAACTGCCCCTGGCGACTGTAACGCCACCGAGCTGCTGCTGGGGCGGATGGAGGTGATTGGAAGTTACAAAACTGAGGCGAGGTAGAGTTAAGGCGGCAGGCTGTGGGCTCAAGGCCGAGGAACAAGCTGAGGTTTGACTGATTTAAGTGCCGTGGCTGAACTGAGGCGGTGGGTGCCAGGCCTGAGAGCATATCAAAGTGGCAGGGCCCAGTCGGAGAGCAGGGATCGACTCGCTGTCTGGCCAATTTAAGCGCTGGCTCAGATTGGAAAGGTCAGGGTGTTAGGGCCGGAGATGAGGTTGTTCAGCTCACTGCTTCACGAGGTTTACCTCTCGCTGAACTGAGGCTGGGCTGTTAACTAATGGGCTCCTGGACTGGCTGTGACTTCATAGCTGTGGACTCACCTCTGTGAACTTCAGTTCGAATGTTACTTTTATTGTTGGCATGAGTTTTTAATCTGCATATTGGTTGTTTGGCAGTCTTTTTTTTAATGGGTTCAGTTAGGTTTCTTTGTTTTGTGTCTGCCTGTAAGGAGACGAATCCCAAGGTTGTATATGGTATACATACTTTGATAATAAATGTACTTTCAACTCTGAACTTTAAACATTGGACACACACTGGTCAACAGATTGATCTCTTTCATCAGGAAGGTTCTAAAGTCTTCGAAAATAAAGATGTGCATTTCTATTGTGGCTCCCTCATCCATTTCAGGACACGTGAAAAGGCTTCACCACCAGGGAGGAGTCTTTTTGAAGGGTCTTAGTATGAAATGTCAACTGTTTATTCCTCTCCATAGATGCTGCCTGACCTGCTGTGTTCCTCCACTACTCTGTGTGTTGCTCTGGGTTTCCAGTATCTGAAAGATCTCTCGTGTTCACAGCCCAGTTGAAGTGACTGGCCCTACTGGAATAAAGGCACAACAAAGAAGCTCTTACAAACCACAAGACAACAAAGACCAGATTATCAGATATTCACTTATATTGGCCAGTGATAGACATAGGCCAGGGCACCGGTCTTTTTTGAAATAGAGCAGAAGGGTATTTTTACACTCGCCAGAGAGAAAGAAGAGGCAACCTCTGTTTAACTGCTCATTCAGAAGGCAGCAACCTTAGCTGCTCATTTTGCATTTCTCCGCACAAGTGTTCTCAACATTCAAAAGTTCAAAGTCAGTTTATTACTGGAGTACGCGTGTGTCACCATGTACTACCCTGAGATTCATTTTCTCGTGGACATTCACAGTAAATACAAAGAAACACAATAGAATCAATGGAAAACCAGACATGACAAACAACCAGTGTGCAAAAGGCAAGCAATTGTGCAAATACAGAAAGGAAGAGATATATTAATAATAAATGAGCAATAATCATCGAGAACATGGGTTGTAGAGTAGATAGGAATTTGAGGGAAATGTTTTTTTTTATCATATTCAGATTCAGATTTATTTATCACACGTACGTCGATACATACATTTTTTTTTAGCGTGTCACACCAGACAGTCAGCCATTCTTGTCTGGTGCGTGGTGTCAGGATTGGTCTCCTTTCGGATTAAGCGGGTCACGATATGAACGTTCCTGACTTGACCCTTGTTTTTTTTTTATGAGGCCGAGTGGCTGGCTCGACGCTCTACCCGGCACGGATGGAGAGCGTGCTCGGGGGTGGCCTGACTTGGATTCGAACTCGGGAGCCTTCGCTTCGGAGTCGGGCGCTGATGCCACTGCGCCACCAGCCGGCCAGAAACATACAGTGAAATGCGTTGTTTGTATTAACAACCGACTCAACATCGGGACGTGCTGGGGGCAGCCCACAAGTGTCGCCACACATGACAGCATCAGCGTATTATGCCTACAGTTCTCGGGAGAACAGCGCAGAACACAACAAGCAACAAAACAAGCCCTGCCCCTCCCTCCCACACACAGCAGTCCTCCAGCTCCAGGACAGGTCTCCAGCCTCCAATCGCCAGGCTTTGGCCATCGGGCCTTGACTGCTGGACTCCCAATGGACCCTCGGATTCTGATCTTTGGTGTTGACCCTCCGATCAGCTGATGATGGGATGCTCGAACCCCGGGCAACTGACCAGCCCTCTTGCCTTCTGCGTGGATGGCCTTCGAGCGCGGAGCAGAGGTGGACTGAGGTCCACGTGCTGAGGAGGCCTGGACTTGAAATAGTGCGGAGAGGAGGGTGCAGGATTTCCCAGGAGACTCTACCCTCTTAGAAGGTGAAGACTGTTTGTGGATCCTCTGACTTTGCTGGAAGAGTCAGTAAACGACACAACCGCTCCTTGCACAGGACTCCTGTGGATCCTCCTTCAGAGCTGATTGATTAGAGAGGCAGTGTTCATCCAGACCCGGCCCTGCACAATCATCTGAGAAGGGGCCGGGTCTGTCCGGTTCATGTTGATATGCCCAGCCGCTGAGCTCAGAGTGCATCAATGCATATTGTGGCAATGGAATTTTCTAGATGGTTGTTGTCCATGCGCATTAGGGAAGTGGGGGATGTATGAAGACTAGTCTTCAACTTAAAGTTTGAAACTGAATCAGATTCGGGTTTAATATCAGTGGCATATGTCATTAAGTTTGTTGTTTTGTGGAAGTAGAAAGGTGCAATGTATTAAAAAAAACTATAAAATACAGTAGGAGCTATATGTATATATAAAATATTAAATTAACAATGCATAAAGAGATCATAAATGTAGCAAGGAAGTGCTCTTGGGTTGGTTCACTGTCCAATCAGAAATCAGATGGCGGAGGGGAAGAAGCTGTTCCTAAAACATTGAGTGTGTGTCATCAGGTTCCTGTACCTCCTCCCTGATGGTAGCAGTGAGAAGAGGGCATGTTCTGGGAGGTGCGGGTCCTCAATGACGGATGCCACCTTCTTGAGGCATCGACTTTTGAAGGTGTTTGCCATGGTGGGGCAGGCGGGTGCTCACGATGGAGCTGGTTGAGTTTACAACCCTCTGCAGCTTTTTCCACTCCTGTGCCGTGGCCCCTCCGTTGCAGGTGGTGACACAGCCGGTGAGTTTGCTCTACAAACTGGGGTCATGGTTAATAATCACAGCCCTGCCGAGCAGGTGAGTTTGCCTTTAAATCCACCTCGCTCGTTGAACTAAACGAAAAGTGCAACTCGGGCAAAGGCTGTTTGGTCAGTCCAGTCTAGAGGAGGACATCTAATTAATCCTACACCCCTATGCACTTTCCACATCATTGCAATGATTATCAGTTCCCGTTTGGAGATCTACTTCTCTATTCAGAAATGAAATAGAATGAGACCACGTCAGGGTTAAGTAACGTTTAAAATCAAATGTTGATGCCCGGTCTTCACTCCTGTCGTGTTTTACCTCTGCGCACACCCCACCACAGGGTCAGGTTATCTTTCAAGTTCCAGTTCTGAAAGGTATCATTTTAAACAGTCCGTAGCCTTTTACCAAAAGCACAGCTCTTTAGGGAGGGGCTAACCTTGTGATTCTTTTAATCAGTAGTACGGGAGAGTGTTTGATGAATGCATTGACTTCCTTCACCATGGCTGAATGGGCAGTTTTTGTCGATCTACCCTAACTTCACGTTGTCTGGAAGAAGCAGTCCATCTAATCTTTCGGGGCTGTGAACGAACATAATGGATTAACATAACATAGGAATTACAGCATTGTAGCCTAATCAATACAGTGCATCAATGCCAATATTATCCCTTCAAAGGGAGTCATCTCCTCTAATCCCTTTTGGTGCCTCTATCTTTTATATTTGTCCTTTTCAAATATTTATCCAGTTTCCTTTCAACAAGGTTATTGCCTTTACCTAAGTAACCACTTGAAATAAAGCTGTGCATGTACAATAAGCTCTGTGTGAAGAAAATTCATCGTGAATTTCTCTCTTCTTTCCATTGGTGAAAGAAGTTTGCTGGAGTTCTAATGTTTGCTCCCTAGAACACCTGTCAACGCCTGTTGACTGCTTTGTCTCCTGGTCAAGACAATCACTGCTCAAAATCCATCACAACTTTGAGAACTTTTTGTCTAGGAATTTAGTTAAAAAATAGAACATTGCAGCACAGAATAGGCCCCTTGGCTCACGAGGTTATGCCCTCCAGGCCCCCGTACTGTGGTGTTGCCTGTTACAGACACTCGGGGAAGATGCGCTGGAAGTGGTGTGAAAGGACGTGCTGGAATCCATGCTAGTTTCAAAGACAAATCCCTGCAGGCTGGCTCTCCCATCAATGCTGCTCTCCAGTCATCGCTCCCTAGAAAACAAACTGGATGACCTTCATCTGCAACTGACCCAGAGCAAGATGAGGAACTGCTGTGTGCTTGTTCTTACGGAAACATGGCTCTGGGTCAACATCCCATGCTCCATCAATCTTCAGGCCATGTCACTCAGTGACTTGTGCTAAGATTATTTTGTGACTGTATTGTGCTGGATCGTAACCACAAATACTATATCCTCTGTGTTCTGGACCTTGACCCCAGAGGAATGGCATTTTGTTTAGCTCTATACACGTGTATGGTTAAATGACAATAAACCTTGAACTTCTAACTTACTCCAAGATCAATCTAACTCTTCCCTCACACATAGTCCTCAATTTTTCTATCATCCATGTACCTAAGAGTTTTTTAAACAGTCCCTAATGTATCTACCTCTACCACCATCAATCTTTCTGTAAAAACTTAACTCTGACATAACTCCATGTTCTTCACTTGAATCATTTTGAAATTACACTCTCTCATATTAGCCATTTCTGCCTTGAATTATGTTTTTAAAATTTATAGTTATTCAATCCAGAACCTAATTATCTTGGAGTAAATTGCGATAGGCAGTACTTTCGGATTGAAATTTGCTCCAATCAAGAAATAATAAACCAATAATAAACAAATTTAGTATTTACTAACAATTTGGCACAGTTTACCACCATTCCCTGAGGGTTTCCCATGCATCCAATGAATAAATGATCTACCTCAAGGTCAGTGAAGACCAGAGGGCCAAGTCAAGGGTCAAAGTTCAGAGTTCAGTGACTGCAGCACTAGAAAGCCTGAAAAGTCGAAGACCGATGTTGGTGAATCCTGACGTAGAGGCCCGAAGGTCAAGTTTGCGAGCCCAGGCCAGGGACTGGAGACTGATTTCCCGATGTCTGCGAGTCTTGTTTTGCTGTTGATATCTTGTTATGTTGTTGTTGTTGTTGTTGCTGCTTGTGTTGGCCTGTGAACACGTTGGGCACATTATGTTGGTGCCAGAATGTGTGGCAACACGTGGGCTGCCCCCAGCACATCCTTGTTGGTTGTGTTGTGTTAGTTGTTAACGCAATGGACATATTTCATAAACACAAGAGATTCTGCAGATGCTGGAAATCCAGAGAAATTCAAGCAAAGCGCTGGGGGAACTCAGCGGGTCAGGCAGCATCCATGGATGTGAATAAACAGTTGACACATTTCTTGGATGTTTGATGTACATATGATCAATAATTCTAGCTCTGAATCTTCATTGCTCATCCGAGCCTTGGTCCCACACCACCAGGTTCAGGGACGGTTATTACCATCAGGCTCCTGAATCAAGGTGGATAACTACACTTACCTCAACTGAACTGATTCCGCAACCAATGGACTCAATTTAACTCCACCATGGACAGTCCGTAGCTTGGCTGTGAAAAGAGGAGGGCTGGGCACAGGGCATCCCGTAAAAACCCAGTGCTACGGAAATGCCAATAGAAGCTCCAAAGACCTCATTCCTGGGAGAGGAGCGATCTTAATATGGACAATTTGAAAGAGTGGTCCAGAACAATCTGGCTGGTGACCAATGCCCTAATAGGGGTGTTTGGGCTCAGTAATGGACTCACTTTCAAGGACTCTACAACTCATGTCCTCAGTATTATTCATTTACATTTTAACTTACTATTATTATTATTAATTTTATTGCATTTTCACAGATTGTCTTTTTTTGCTCATTGGTGGTCTGCCACTCCGTGTAGGTTTTCATTGATTCTATTGTATTCTACTGCGAATGCCCGCAAGAGTCTGAGGATACACACTCATTGCTTCAGAGAACAGCATCTCCTCCTCCATCATCAGATTTCTGAATGGTCCATGAACCCATGAACAGTACTTTATAACACACACAAAATGCCGGAGGAACTCACCAGGCCAGGCAGCATCTATGGAAAAGAGCACCATCAATGTTTCGGGCTGAAACCCTCCCCCATCGCTCCCCCGCCCCCGTGATCCCTGTTGCTCGCCAACTGTTCGACCACGTGCTTACCCAAAACTGCTACTACAGCCATATTATTTTGGGAACATGTCTTTGCCACCAGCTTGTACCACACGGTTTCCAGATTTGTTTTCAAGCTTCTCGATTTGGACCCTCTGAGGACCCCAGGTTCTCACATCCAATTGACTGTTGCCTCTCCCACTGCGTTCTATGCGCCACACTTCCCGTCATGTCCCTATCCCAGTCACTTCCACAACTCCGGGATTCTCACTCCGCCACCTGTAACGGACCTGTACGCTACTCTGTGCAGCACCGGTTCCGCGCTTTCAGTTGCTTTTAATTTTCAGTCCTGCCAAAGGGTTTCAGCCCGAAACGTTGACTGTACTCTTAAGAAGCTGCCTGGCCTGCTGAGTTCCTCCAGCATTTTGTGTGTGTTGCTTGGATTTTCAGCATCTGCAGATCTTCTCTTGTTTGTGAACAGTACCTTACTATTTTTTGCCTCTCTTTTTGCAATACTTATTTAATTTTCTTATCATCTTCATTATGTGCCGTGTCATATGACATGGGAGATCATGGTCTTTCCATGATCACGATTGTCCTTGGCAAATTTTTCTGCAGAAGTGGTTTAGTGTTGGCTTCTTCGGGGCGGTGTCTTTACAGGACGGGTGACCCCAGCCATTATCAATACCCTTCAGAGATTGTCTGCCTGATGTCAGTGGTCACATAACCAGGACTTGTGATATGCACCAGCTGCTCATACGACCATCCACCACCTGCTCCCATGGCTTCATGTGACCCTGATCGGGGGGCTAAGCAGGTGCTACACCTTGCCCAAGTGTGACTCGGGGGTTTGTGGAGAGAAGGAGCACTTTACATCCCCTTTAGTAGAGACGTATCTCCACCCTGCCAACCAAAAGTTTACCAATTTACTTTTTAAAATTAATCTGTACATTTTAAATGAATATGTATATGTACGTGTGTGTGTGTGTGTGAGAGTGTGTGTGTGTGAGAGAGTGTGTATGTGTGTGTGAGTATGTGTGTGTGTGTGTGTGAGAGTGTGTGTGTGTGTGAGTGTGTGTATATATAGTGCATATGAAAAGTATTCACCCCCTTGGATGTTTTCATGTTTTATTGTTTTTCAACATTGAATCACAAGGGATTTAATCTGGATTTTTGACACTGATCAACAGACAAGACTCTTCTGTGTAAAGTGAAAATAAATCTCTACAAATTGGTCTAAATTTATTACAATTATTAAACACAAGAAAATTGATTGCATAATTATTTACCCCATTCAAGTCAGTATTTAGTAGATGTAACTCTGGCAGCAATTACAGCTTGGAGTCTGTGTGGATATTCCTCTATCAGCTTTGCACATCTGGACACTGCAATTTTTCCCCATTCTTCTTCACAAAACTGCTCAAGCTCTGTCAGGTTGCATGGGGATTGTGAGTGAACAGCCCTTTTCTAGCTCAGCTACAAATTCTCAATTGGATCGAGGTCTGGACTCTGACTTGACCACTCCTGGACATTAACTTAGTTGTTTTTAAGCCATTCCTGTGTAGCTTTGGCTTTATGCTCAGGGTCATTGTCTTGCTGGAAAACAGATCTTCTCCCAAGTCACAGTTTTCTTGCAGACTGCATCAGGTTTTCCTCCAGGATTTCCCTGTATTTTGCTGCATTCATTTTACACCCTACCTTCACAAGCCTTCCAGGGCCTGCTGCAGTGAAATATCCCCACAGCATGATGCAACCACCACCAGGCTTCACGGTAGGGACGGTGTGTTTTTGATTATGTGCGGTGTTTAGCTTTCACCAAGCATAATGTTTACTCTGATAACAGGGACAAGTGTGTGTTCGGAACCACCCGACTCGCTATCCTTGGGTATGTCGTGGAGAACGGGGTCATTGGCCCTGATCCCGACCGTATGCGCCCCCTGTTAGAACTCCCTCTTCCCACCACCCTCAGAGCCCTCAGACGGTGCCTGGGCTTCTTTTCCTATTACACCCAATGGGTCCCCCATTACGCAGACAAGGCCCGCCCCCTGGTCAAGTCTACCACTTTTCCCCTCTCTGCCGAGGCCCGCGCGGCCTTCAGCCGCATTAAAGGGGGCATTGCCAAAGCAATGATGCATGCGGTGGACGAGACCATTCCCTTCCAAGTAGAGAGTGACACCTCCGATTTTGCGCTGGCTGCTACCCTCAATCAGGCAGGCAGGCCAGTAGCATTCTTTTCTCGTACCCTTCAAGGCCCTGAAATTTGGCACTCCGCGGTGGAGAAAGAAGCCCAGGCCATAGTGGAAGCTATTAGGCAGTGGAGGCACTATCTCACCGGCAAAAGGTTCACCTTGCTGACTGACCAGCGCTCAGTTGCGTTCATGTTCAGCAACCAACAGCGGGGCAAAATCAAAAATGACAAAATTTTGCGGTGGAGAATAGAACTCTCCACCTACAACTATGATATCCTGTACCGGCCTGGAAGGCTCAATGAGCCCCCTGATGCCCTATCCCGGGGAGCGTGTGCCAGCGCGCAGCTCGACCAGCTATACGCCCTCCATGCAGATCTTTGCCACCCAGGGGCCACCCGATTTTATCATTTCGTGAAAGCCCGGAACCTGCCTTACTCCCTTGAGAACATCAGGATGATGACCAGGGACTGCCAAGTCTGCGCTGAGTGCAAACCGCACTTCTACCGTCCTGAAAAGGCACAACTTATCAAGGCCACCCGCCCCTTTGAGCGACTGAGTGTTGACTTTAAGGGCCCCCTTCCCTCCACCAACCGCAATGTCTACTTTCTCAACATTATCGACGAGTACTCACGGTTCCCCTTTGCAATCCCCTGCCCCGACACCACTGCCACGTCTGTCATAAAAGCCCTGCGCCAGCTCTTCACACTGTTCGGATATCCCTGCTATATCCACAGTGATAGAGGGTCCTCCTTTATGAGTGATGAGCTGCGCCAGTACCTGCTGGCTAGGGGTATTGTTACTAGTAGGACCACGAGCTATAATCCCTGGGGAAATGGACAGGTGGAGAGGGAGAATGCCACAGTGTGGAAGGTCACACTTTCAGCCCTTAAATCAAAAGGGTTGCTGGTCTCCCGATGGCAGGAGGTCCTCCCCGAGGCACTCCATTCTATTCGCTCCCTGTTATGTGCGTCCACCAATGCCACCCCTCATGAGCACCTATTTTCTTTTCCCAGGAAGTCTGCCACTGGGACCACCCTACCGGCTTGGCTGACGTCCCCAGGGCCAGTGCTGCTCTGGAAACATGTGAGGAGCAATAAATACTCCCTGCTGGTCGAGAGGGTTCACTTTTTGCATGCTAACCCCCAGTATGCCTACGTGGTCTTGCCTGATGGGCGGGAGGACACGGTCTCTGTCCGCGACCTGGCGCCTGCAGGAGCAGCAGACCACTACCCCGAACACTCCACAGTAACTATGAACCCTGTACCCGAGGTGACACCGCGCACACCGAGCCCTACACAGACTCCTCACGACACTCCTATACCGGGTGTCTCGCACGCATATATACCAGGCCCCTCGCACACGCGTGAGGGATCACTGACGCCTAGTGGGCTGACACCTTCAGTTAGGCCGGAACCAGCACAACCACCGTCTCCGGTGCAATCACAGCCGGAGCTACGTAGATCGCAGCGACAGATTCGACCACCTGATAGACTTAACCTGTAAATATACTTGTAAGAAACTTCGCCCCATGGGGACTCTCTTTTAAAACAAAGGGGGGGGGGTGAATGTGGTGAACTACATATACCTGTCTGGACACCCCCCCCCCCCGCTGACTGTTCCTGTGGCTCCTCCCACAGACCCCGATATAAAGGCGATTGGAGCCTGAGCCCTGCCCTCAGTCTCCAGGATGTAGTATAGTGGTCAATTGCTGCTTGTTCTTTCTTCCAGCCAATAAAAGCCAATATCTCGCCTCACGTCTCCGAGAGTTATTGATGGTGCATCAACTTTAGAGTCTCCCGTATGCCTTCTGGCAAACTCTAGCCGAGATTTCATGTCAGGTTTTTTCAACAGTGGCTTTCTCTTTGCCACTCTCCCATAAAGCTGCGATTGGTGAAGCACCCGGGCAACAGTTGTTGTACGCACAGTCTCTCCCATCTCAGCCACTGAAGCTTGTAACTCCTCCAGAATTGTCAAAGGTCTCTTGGTAGCCTCCCTCGCTAGTTCCCTCCTTGCACGGTCACTAAGTTTTTGAGGACAGCCTGCTCTAGGCAGACTTACAGCTGTGCCATATTCTTTCCATTCCATAGATTGTCTTAACTGTACTCTAAGGAATATTCGGTGACTTGGAAATTTTCTTGTATCCGTCTCTTGACTTGTGCTTTGCAATAATCTTTTCGCAGAGTTGCTTGGAGTGTTCTTTTGTCTACATGGTGTAGTTTTTGACTCACTAGCAGTCAGACCTTCCAGATACAGGTGTAATTTTACTACAATCAATTGAAACACCTTGACTGTGCAAGGGTCTCCCAAAGCAGATCTCCATTTAAGTAATTATCTGACTTCTAAAACAAATTGAATGCACCAGAGATGATTTGGCATGTCATATTAAAGGGGGTGAATACTTATGCAATCAATTACTTTGTGTTTTATATTTGTAATATATTTAGATCACTTTGTAGAGATCTGTTTTCACTTTGACCCGAAAGAGTTGTTTTCTGTTGATCAGCTGATATGCCAGTGATATTAAACCTGATTCTAATTCTGATTCTGATTCTAATTAGTAAATAACTAATACCAAGAGCACGAGTTGTGGAGTTTCTGAAAGTGGGTCCATAGCACGTGAGGTCAAAGTTCAAAGTAAAATTTGTTATCAGAGTGCATACACGTCACCACATACAACCCTGAGATACTTTTTCCTGTGAGCGTACTTAGGAAATCTATTGAACAGTAACTGGAAACAGGATCAATGGACAATAAACTGCGCAAATGAAAATATAAATAAATAACAATAAATAACGAGAACATGAAATAACGGGGTGAAGGATTCTTAAAGTGAGACCATCGGTTGTGGGAACACCAGAAGTAGAATGAGTGTAGTTATGATGATTGAAGGGTAGTAGCTGTTCTTGAACCTGGTGGTGTGAGTCCTGAGGCTCTTGTACCTTCTGATGGCAGCTGTGAGAAATGAGCCTGGCCTGGATGGTGTGGTGAACTACATATACCTGTCTGGATATGCCTCCCCCCGCTGACTGCTCCTGTGGCTCCTCCCACTGACCCCGGTATAAAGGCGATTGGGGCCTGAGCCCTGCCCTCAGTCTCCAGGATGTAGTATGGTGGTCAATTGCTGCTTGTTCTTTCTTCCAGCCAATAAAAGCCTATATCTCGCCTCACGTCTCTGAGAGCTATTGATGGTGCATCAGATAGTGAGGATCTTTGTTTGGGAGTGTTCTACCTGTGATCTACTGGGCTGAATGCACTACCTTTTGTAGGATTTTCCACTCAAAGGCATTGGTGTTCCCATCTCGGCCCTCAGCGCATTTCCCACCACACAGCTATAGAACTGTGCCAAGGTTTCTGATTGACATGCCGAATCTTCTCAGACTGCTGAGGAAGTAGAGATGCTGAAATCAGTTCAGTGGTGAAGGAAGTTATCCACAAATGACTCAAGTGTTCTGGGCTGAGAGCACTTCATTAGGATTTAAAAAATAAAGAGATAATTACACGCATCTTCTTACTTCTCCAAATCTGTTGGCAGCTCTAGGACCAAAGTATGGACTGCTTGTGTCTCCGCTGTCGCTGCCTGACATGCTGTGCACTTACCACCTAAGTGTGGTGAACTACATATACCTGTCTGGACACGCCCCCCTCCTCCCACAGACCCCTGTATAAAGGCAATTGGAGGCACTGCTCCCCCCCCAGTCTCCAGGATGTTGTGTGATGGTCTCTTGCTGCTGACAGTGCTTTCTTCCAGCTAATAAAAGCCTGTCTCGCCTCACGTCTCCGAGAGTTACTGATGCTGCATCAATACGGTATCTAGTTCAGATGAATGCTGGTCTCTTGGTGGATGGTGGGTTTGCGAAAGGGGTGCGGAGAAAGATGCACGAGCCTGTGTCACGGTTCATCCTGAGCAGCGGTGTGCCGGAGGACTCTCCGAGCTACGGGACGCACACGGCGACGGACTTCCAGCGCCGCTGGCAGATTATCAGCTCGGGGAAAGATGACCTTCGACCTGCCCGAAGCTCGTAGGTCTGCCAGCGCATCGAGAGGTCTGCGGAGGAATGCTGGCGACTGGCACGCTCCGGGCTGCAGGAGCGTGGGCTGAGGGATGAACTGACCCGGGTGCAGCCACCGCAAGGACGCTGTGGAGAAGAACCACGGTAAAGGCTTCTTCCGCTACCGGGCAGGGAGGGGCTGGATTGGTGAGGAAGCTCCTCAATTATCGTTGTAGTGTGCCTTCCCAGGGGGGTCAGGCTGATCAGTTTTAAGAGCACCACTTAATACATCGCCAATAAAAGTAAGAGCAAAAATGCATTGCGTGATTTATTCTTGTGAATAATACTTTATTATAAACAAAGTATATTTTGGTTAAGAATGTTTTTAAGTGGGGAAGAAGGGTTCCCAGAGACAGATAAAATAAATTAGGGTGCCACGGTAGCGTAGCAGTCAGCATGACACAAGTGCAACTTGGGGCATCAGAGTTCAGAGTTCAATACCGGCATCCTCTGTAAGAAAGTTTCTACATACTTCCCGTATCCTCCAGGTGCTCTGGATTCCTCCCGCGGTCCAAAGGCGCACTGGTTAGCGGGTTAATTGGTCATTGTAAATTGTCCTGTGATTAGGCGAGTGTTAAATAGGTGGGCTGCAGGGCGCTGTGCCTCGCTGGGCCTTTCTCTGCACTGTATCGCTAAATAAAATAAATAGAATAAAAAGCAGCATGTGCAGATCGGAAGAACTGGACGGTTAGTGGGCTCTTGGTGTGTTGAAGCTCTCCTTTCCGCCGGCTGTTGCCTGTTCCCTGATTAATTCTCGTTTCTCCACAGCCTTTGCCTCCCCCACAGTAACCCTTGGTATAAGATGGGTGGCCATGTGGTACTGAACAGAGGCAATGGGTTAGAGGGCAGGACATGTGGGCCATCAGAGCCTGATCTCTGTACAAAGCTGTAGTTTACGAAATGAACCAAAATCACTGCTTTACACGTGAAAATCCACTTCCATTCACTACAGACTCCTCCCCCCACAACCCTGTGGGTCTACAGCTGCAGTCCTGTCTGAAATCAAAAATTCATGATTAAAGTGTTCTGGTATCCTTAAATAATGCACCAAATTAAAGCCAGATCTGACCATTTATTCCATTCAACATTCACAGAACACTGCTTCCTCTGTGTCGGTGAGGTAATTCCCAAACTAATGGTGCTGTGGACGCAAGCCTAGCCGATACTGGAGAAATTTTGCACCAAATGCCCAGCGGCCATTGGGAAACCTCTCTCCAGGCTTCTCGTCTGGGGTTTCCCTCTGCCCCAGCACCAGAGTGAAACCTCCTGTTAACAACACCAGTGGAACACGAGCATGCAATGTCCATCTAGAGAAAGATCTTAAAGCACACTGTTCTACTGTATCATGCCATGGTGGCCTAGCAGTTAGCTCATTGGTTTACAGTGTCAGGGATCACCAATCAGAATCGACTCCCACAAGGAGATTGTACGTTCTCCTTGTGACTGCGTGGATTTCCTCCGGGTGCTCCAGTTTCCTCCCACAGTCCAAAGACGTAACGGTTAGCGTTACTAAGTTGTGGGCATGCTCTGTTGATGCTGGAAGTGTGGTGACACTTGTGGGCTGCCCCAGCACAATTCTCACTGATTTGATTTGATGCAAATGATCAGTTCCCTGTAGGTTTCAATGTAGATGTTCAAAATTTGAAGTAAATTTTACTACCAAAGTAAATATATGTCACCATATACAACCCTGAGATTCACTTACTTGAGGGCTTACCAGCATGCAACAAATGAAGCTAATCTAATCTTAATAAAAGAAACAACAATCCTTATTCACTTCTGGAAAAAGTTTTACTAATTCTAAACACAAGAAATTCTTTTTTTTGTAATTTATTTTTTATTGAAGTTCATCATCAAACATTTCCATTAGATGTATTTCAGATACATACTATACATATATATCATATAGTCATATTTGCCACAAATCTCCACTTAATATTTATCTGAGGTATACTCTTATAGAAAAGAGAGGATAAGTAAGAACAAGCAAAAGGAGAAAACTATGTACAAGTAGGGAGTGATCTTTTATTTTAACAACATATTCATTGATTTGTGAGAATAAAATCAGGCCTATGAGGTATTATGTAATTAAACCATTTTCCCCAGTATGCATCAAATTGTTCCAACTTATGATTAACAAATGCTGTTATCTTCTCCATTTTGTAAAAGTCCATTGTAATTTCCATCCATGCGTTTAAAGTTGGGCTCTCCTGTGATAGCCATTTCCTGGTCACAAGAGATTCTGCAGATGCTGGAAATCCAGAGCAACATACACACAAAATGCTGGGGGAACTCAGCAGGTCAGGCAGCATCTATGGAGAGGAATAAGCAGTCAACGTTTCGGGTCAAGGTCTTATTTCTGTTGAAACGGCTGTTTAAAGAGCCAGCAATCATAGATTTTTTAGATTAGCTTTATTTGTCACATGTACTTCAAAACATCGAAGCATTAGGTGAAATGTCAACGACCAACACAGACCAAGGGTGTACTGGGGGAATCGCACAAGTGTCGTCATGTCTCCGTAGCATGCCTACCCTAACTTATAGATCTTTGGAAGAAACTGGAGCACCCGGAGGAAACCCAATGTGGTGAACTACATATACCTGTCTGGACACGCCCCCCTGCTGACTGCTCCTGTGGCTCCTCCCACAGACCCCTGTATAAAGGCGATTGAGGCCTGAGCCCTGCCCTCAGTCTCCAGGATGTAGCATGGTGGTCAATTACTGCTTGTTCTTTCTTCCAGTCAATAAAAGCCGATATCTCGCCTCAGGTCTCGGAGAGTTATTGATGGTGCATCACCCGCACGGTCACGGGGAGAACATACAAGCTCTTCACAGACAGCAGCAGGGATTGAACCGTGATCAATGATTGGTGGTGCTGGAATGCTATCATGCCATCCCACAGAGACCTGTGATGCCCTGCAGTGCCTGGGTTGCCCTGCTCATTGAGGGCAAAGTCAAGTCTGCTCTCAGCTTCCCTGCATCAGGCCCATTCCAGGCAGCCGTCATTCTGCTGATTGCCCCCACATTTGCAACGCATCCTTCAAACCCAAAACATATTGGATGCTGGAAGTCCAGGTCAGAGTCAGAGTAACTTTATTACCGCACTCAGAGGCCACTTTATTATGTGTCTGCTGCACCTGGTAAAGTGGCGACTGAGTGAACGTTTGTGATCTTCTGCTTCTGTAGCCCGTCCTCTTCAAGGTTCGGCACGTTGTGTGTTCAGAGATGCTCTTCTGCACACCACTGACGCAATGCATGGTTATTTGAGTTACTGTCACCTTCCCGTCAGCTTGATCCAGTCCGGCCATTCTCCTCTGAACTCTCTCACTAACAAAGTGTTTTCACCCACAGAGCTGTCACTTATTGGAATTTTTTTTTTTGTTTTTCACACCATTCTCTGTAAACTCGTTCCACGATGAAAGTCATATGAATGACATGTCTTCCCCATTTTGGTCTGAACAACAGCTGAACCTCTTGACCATGTCGGCATGCTCTTATGCACTGAGTTTCTGCCACACGATTGGCTGATTAGATATTTGCATTAACGAGCAGCTGTACAGGCATACCTAATAAAGTGGCCACTGAGGGTACAGTATGTCACCATATGCTACCTTGAGTTTTATTTTCTTGCAGGCATATACAGGGAAATAAAGAAATACAATAGAATTTATGAAAAAATATACATGACAAAGACTGACAAATAAATCTAGAGTACAGTGGATTCTGGTTAATTGGGACACATCAGGACCGGTACATTTTGGCTCAATTAAGTGGCTGCCCCAAATAGCCAAAGTTTTGTAGAAATAGTTTTAAAAACTCTAACTGAGTGATGAATTATGTACTTACATGAAAAACAGAACAAATTAGAACTCTATCAATATCAAGACAATACTGTAAAACTGTGTATTAGCTCCTAATAGTTATCAACAGAGGAATTCATCCAGTGTGTGCGGTCGTGTTCTTTTGCTTGACTACACATGAATAAGATCAGTGAAGACACCAAATGGACTGCCGCCATTGCCTTCCTGCATGAAGCAGTGTCAAAAATCACTGAGTTTTAATTCGGCGTCGGTCGGCCCCAATGAATAACATAACACAGATACATGCAAGTGATGATATTTAAAAACTGTTTGCTCTAAGCACGGTGTAGAGCAGGCATGGCCAACCTACGGCGCATTCGCCAAAAGTGACGCATTGGATGATTAGAAGCGGCGCGTTGCACCCCAGTGATAATAATAAAAAGTAAGCCTACTCGTGCAAAAAGCATTAACCAAAAACCGATCTGTAGAAAGAAAAGTCTGTAACCGGAATTCAAGTAGCTTAGAGCTAGAAATGGGTTTTACCAAGAAGAAATCTAAACCTTAGCAATTATTTTTAGCGATTTTATTATTTCGTGCACATCTTTTGGTGAATGTTATCTTCTTTCACATTAATCTGTTTTCAATTTTTAAAAAAATGTTCAATGAGTCAGACTAGGAAAGGAGGACTTTTGTTCTGCAGTCTTTCCAAAACTGTTCAAAACACGTTTGATACTTGTTTGATCCTGAGGCGCCAGGCGTCTGCACCAGCGGTGCGTCGCAGGATTTTGCCAGTCAGTTTACAATTGACACTCGTGCGCTATGGAGTTGTGCTTTGTTCGTCCTTTGCGAAAATTTACAGTTTTGTACTTTTTTGAAAATAAAGCCTTGTTTTTACGTTCAGTTACCCATCACAGTGCAAAAGAAAAGCAGAAAGTGATAGTAAGCGTGAATTCCATGAACAGTGGGAAAATTAGTTCTTATTTATAGCGGGTCCATCAGGAAAACAGTTGTGCATTGTCTGTGAAAACACTTTCTCACTTAATAGAAGACATGATCTTAATAGACACTATAAAACACAACATCAGACTGAAATAGAAGGAAAACTGAAGCTAGTGCGTGGGCCTGAGTTACGGAAAGAATATGTGATTAAGAAAAAGGAAGAAATCAAAAACAGACAAAATATATTTGTTAATCGAAGTTGGGAAAGTTTGGCCATGACAGAAGAGTCCGACGAAATTGCTTTAGCGTTGGCCAAAAAACGAAAGTCTTTCTCTGATTGAGAAGAAATTGTTAAGCCTTGTCTCCAAATATTTGCAAGATGTCTAGGTGATAAAAATATCGAAAGGAAAGTAGATGAAGTTGCTCTGTCAAAGCAAACAGTTATGAGATGCAGCGAAGAACTCTGTCGTGATGTATCTGAGCAACTGAAAGACCTTGTTCATGCTTGTACTTTCTTTTCTTCAGCTCTGGACGAATCTGCTGACATATGTGAGGTAGCCCAGTTAAGCATTTTTATAAGAGGAATTGATAATTTTAGCGTTTTTGAAGAAATTGTCGGTCTTGAGTCGCTTCATGGAAAAACAGGAGGATCAGACATATTTGACGAAGTAAAATCATGCCTAGAAAGTCTACAACTAGATTCTAGTAAGCTCATCGGCTGTCCTTTACTAAAATATCACTGCATTATACACCAAGAGTCACTTTGTGGGAAAACTTTAAATTTGCAACATGTTATGTTACTGGTTGCGAAATGCGTGAATAAAATTAGAGCAAGAGGATTAAACAGACGAGAAGTCAGAGAATATTATGAAATGTTAGATTTGGAATATGACGATCTGGTCCTTCATTGTGAGGTGTGCTGGCTTTCTAGACGACAGGTTCTGAATAGACTCTGGAAACTGAAAAATACTGTTCATAATTTTCTAGAAGAGAAAAATGAGCTGCTAGAGGAAAGAGCCCTTTTATGTGATAATTATTGGCTATTTGATCTAGCATTTTTGGGTGATGTTACCAGCCATCTCAGTGATCTAAATCTGAAACTCCAGGACAAGAACAGATTGCTTCCTAGCTTAGTAAATGACATCAATGCATTCAAGAGGAAGTTAAGACTGTTCACCTCTTAGCTAGAAAATGAGGATTTGAGCCAGTTTCCGCACTTAAAAGAGCAGAGTGAATGTAATGAAGATAATGGCAATTTTACAAAATATATTGAAAAAATCAGGTTATTGTAAGAGTCCTTTGAAAGTCTTTTTTGTGATTTTGCTTAAAGAAGAAGACTGCGTACTTGCATTTATAAACCCATTTTCACTTAGTGAACAAAAGATCATGAAGATGCCTAGTAACATCCAAATGGAATTTACTGACTTGAGAACAGATTCATTATTGAACATGAAATTTGATGAGCTTCCCTCAGTTCCAAATGCTTCTGACATGATTAATTTCTGGCGATCATTACCCTGTGAACACTTTCCAGAACTAAGAAAATTTGCCCAGAGTTATATCTGTCGTTTCGGAACGACGTACAGATGTGAACAAGCATTGTCAGCCATGAAATTGATTAAAAACAAAATGAGGTCGCGATTGACTGATTCAAA
The DNA here is from genome assembly GCF_048418815.1 of Hemitrygon akajei. Lineage (NCBI taxonomy): Eukaryota > Metazoa > Chordata > Chondrichthyes > Myliobatiformes > Dasyatidae > Hemitrygon > Hemitrygon akajei. Next base: position 40,010,542 of record NC_133152.1, on the reverse strand, counting down.
TTTGGAGAATTTAACTCCAAACATTAAAAGCTTGGCAAAATCAAAACAGACTCTAAAGTCTCATTAAGGTAAGTAATGTTTATCTTGTTTTTATATTTAATCAATATATCATGTAAAAGTGCTAAATATATCTATATTAACATATTTTTACAAGAATTGAATGGGGGTACAAGAGTTATACGGCGCATCTGAACTCGTGCGTGAAAAAATTGACGCATGGAACGTAACAGGTTGGCCACCCCTGGTGCAGAGTCTAACAGTTACATAATTGCACTTAACTAATGCTAGTTAGAAACTGATGCATCCTCCAAATCCTCATTTTCATTGTAACATTCAAGATGCTCGTCCGATACCTTCAAATTCTTTGTGGTTCCTAACTTGCTGAAGTAGTGAAATCATTTCATTTTCACTCCTGACTGTTCCTTGCAGCTCCAAGCTTGAATACTTGAAACCACAGTGAGCAAAAAAGTTCTGCATCGTCTTATTGCTTATTTCTCACCCAATATCAGTGACAAAAAATCACAGCTTTTTGAACACAGACACACGTAACTGACGGTATTTGAAAACTGATTGCTCTAATCACGGTGTAGTGTCTAACGGCCAAATAAGTACATCTGACGGATACTGGTTAGAAACCGTTCAGCAGCAGTCTCCTGTCCCAATTAAGTGGCATAGTATTCCAAATAAACAAAAGGTATCCTGACTATTTTCTCTATTAGTTTTTGTTCTTTAAGAGTCTTCCCAAAAAAGTTGCTTCCCTGATTAACTGATAGCCCAATTAACCGGAATCCTCTGTATAAGCAGAAATTGCTGTCAGTCCTCAGCAGGTCAGGCAGCATCCGTGGAAACGAACAATCAATGTTTCAGGCCGAGACCTTCGTCAGGACTGGCGAAGAATCTCGGCCCGAGACGTTGACTGCCGACCTGCTGAGTTCCTCCAGCGTGTCGTACGTGTTGCTTTGACCCCAGCATCTGCAGAGTACTTTGTGTTTACTGACGTTGGTCCTGTTGTGCCACCGAAACGGTCTTGATTCCCCCCTCTCCCTAATCCCTCCACCCAACCCACTCGCTACAACTTAAACCATGCCCAGTTTTCCAAAACTGATAACCACAAGCGATTCTGTATAATGCTGGAAACCCACAGCAACACACACAAAATTCTGGAGGAACTCAGCAGGTCAGGCAGCATCTGTGGAGAGGATTAGGCAAAGGACCATTGGGGTGAGACCCTTCATCGGGACTAGAAAGGAAGTGGGGGGGGGGGAAGAAGCCAAAATAGGAAGGTGGGTGGAGGGGAAGGTGACAAATGCTAAGTGAAACCAAGTGAAAGGGAATTTGGGGGCTGGGGGAGGGGTATCACTGTCCTAAGCATGAATTCTGTTTTCCCCTTCAGAGACGTTGTCTGAATTGTTCCATGCTTTCAATGCTCCGCAATCTCAGATCTCAGCCTACAGCAGTTTCCCCCTCAAAGTCGACAATTTTCTCCTTGCGCCGAAGGATCGGACTAGAGCTGAGCACTGATGTCGCAAGCTCCCCACTGACAACCCTACAGATGCCTCATCGCCTAGTTTGATTGAAACCAGCAGAAGTGTCATCATCTCATAAATTTTAGGATCTACAGATGAGAGCAAAGTGAACTTCTGTTTCCCTTCTGTGACGCCTTAGATGTGAGAAAATGTTCCACTTTTGCTACGCGTTCAAAGATTTAAATATTTAAATGTCGAAACATACAGTGACATTCATCGATGGCGTCTAACACCATCACAGTCCGGGGATGCGCTAGGGACAAGTGTTTCCAGTGCCACCGACTTAATAACTCTAACCCGTACATTTTTGGTATGTGGTAGGAAACCAGAGCACCTGGAGGAAACTCGCGTGGTCATGGGGGAAGTTGCACAGATTTCTTATAGACAGTGGCGGGACTGAACCCTGGTTGCTGGTGCTGTGATAGCGTTACGTCACCAAGCGGGGCAACTTTTTTCACGCTGAGAATGGTGAACATAAGGAAGAAGTTGCTGGAGGAAACTGCAGAGGTGAGTACAAGTGAGGTGGGAGACCCATGGCGAGAAGGTGGAAACTCTTCATAGCCAGAGGCAGAACTGAACGCCGCTTGCTGATCGCTGGCACTGTAAGGCGTTACACTAACCGCTGTGATACCATGCAGCCCCCAGTTCATGACTTAATTGCACTATTAAAGGGACCCAAAGTAAAAACTGAACAACAACACACACAAAATGCCGGTGGAACACAGCAGGCCAGGCAGCATCTATAGGGAGAAGCGCTGTCGACGTTTCGGGCCGAGACCCTTCATCAGGGCACTTTCGAAAAGTTGGAGGGCCGAAGGAATTATAGAGGGGGAGCAGCGAGAGAGGGTTTCACTGAACTCCCGTCGAAGAGAAGATTTAAACTTCTTCAGTGTAGGCATCACTGGCAGAGGCTTCGCAGTAGTGAATTTAAAGAGCAAACACGAGGAAATCTGCAGATGCTGGAAATTCAAACAACAACACGCACAAAATGCTGGTAGAACACAGCAGGCCAGGCAGCATCGATAGGGAGAAGCGCTGTCGACGTTTCGGGCCGAGACCCTTCGTCAGGACTGACGTAAAAACTGAAGACTTGTACTGCGAAGGATACCAGTGCTCAGCGTTGTTGTTGGCCACTTTTTTCAGGCTGAAAGATTCAACATTGACTCATCGCCCGCTCAACAGGTTCATCTTGACTGGCAACCATTGGCTCCAGAATATAATACAAAGAAGGGAAGCATAATCCTGAAGGTATTGGCTTATTAATGTTACACGTACCAAGATACAGTGAAAAGTTTGTCTAGCAAATCAACACATTGTACAGAATCATGTTGTAAATTTTGTTGTTATTGCAGCAACAGTACGTTGTAATACATCACAATAAAAACTGTAACTTTAATTAAATAAGTACATTTTGCTTCTGGTGAGATGGTGCTGTGTTCAGATACAGCCGCTTCTTGGGAGCGAACCAAAAGAGCTTTTTTCTTTGTTAAATGTGTTTTTTATGATCTCAAGATGGTGCTGGGCTCCAAGACCTTCGGGTGCTGCGGATCTACCCCATCAGTGAGCCGCTGGTTGATTGGAGGAGCCGGCCGGCGTGCCGGAACCGGAGCCACCCGGCGTGTCGAAGGAGCTGGCCGTGTTGCTGCCCGCTGCTCGAAGACATCGGAGTTGGTGCGCGAAGATGGAGTGCTGTGTAACTCTACACGATTGCCTTGCTCGTTTCTCCTGTGACTGCAAGACCCTGTTGGACGTTGATAATATAACGTGCCGCAGGATTGTTTCCGTTGTTTGGTGGTGTGACAGGTGGTGTAGCGAGGACTAGGCCCCAAGCTGTGGGCTTGCCTGCTGCTGTAGTGCAGGAGAGAGACGCCGGAGGCGGTGTAGCGTGGCATCTATGCTCAGTTGGGTCTGGCCTCCCTCAACAGTGCTGCCCTCCAGTGTTTGATCAGTAGAATAACAGGCTGGATTGCAGTGGCTGTGTACCGCCGGTAGATAGATAGATAGATACTTTATTCATCCCCATGGGGAAATTCAACATTTTTTCCAATGTCCCATACACTTATTGTAGCAAAACTAATTACATACAATACTTAACTCAGTAAAAATATGATATGCATCTAAAATCACTCTCTCAAAAAGCATCACTTTGCGAAACATGCTGAACAGAGTCTTAGACTATATATGCGTTTCTTTTTGCAAGACGATGTTTTTCTTTGTTCACTATTTTAAATATGCTGTGTATGTTTTGCATCTTGGCCCCAAAAGAACGTTGTTTTGTTCGGCTGCACCCAGGCCCCGGTGTTGACTTTTGCCGATCCCCAGAAGACATATGTGCTGCACACGGATGCCAGCCGAGAGGCTTCTAGGGGCTGTTCTGTACCAGGAGCATGGCAAAGCATTGAGACCGGTAGCCTTTGTCAGCTGAAGCTTGTCGCCCTCTGAGAGAAACTATCCCACTCACAAGTTGGAGTTCCTGGCGCTGAAGTGGGCGGTGGTGGACAAGCTGGGCGATTACCTGTACGGAGCCAAGTTTGAGGTGAGAACGGATAACAATCCGCTCACTTATATTCTGACCGGCTAAGCTGGATGCCACAGGACATCGGTGGCTGGCGGCCTTGTTGGTATATGAGTTCAGCCTGAAGTACCGCCCAGGAAGCAAGAATGTCGATGCGGATGCTTTGTCTCGTCGGGAGCCGGGGGAACAGGAGAGGGATGAGGAGTGGGAGAGTGTCCCTGCCCCGGAGTGAAGGCGATGTGTCAGTTTGCTATCCCCGTGAAGACCGAGGGAAGAGGGAGGCTGGAACGAGCCGTGGACCATTTGGGGGCTTTTGACGACGCCATACCCCTAGCTTACTGTGGCCTGACCGCACTGCGGACTAAACAGTTGCCGGAACTGAGTCCGGGGGAAGTGGCAGCTGCTCAGCAAAATGACCCGGGCATTGGCACTGTGTGGAGAGCGGTAGAGAAAGGGGATGGGGCGTTGGCTGAGAAGGCGAAACACCCGTCCGTGCCTCTGTTATTGAAGGAGTGGTCTCGGTTAAAGTTAAAGAACCAAGTCTTGTACCGGGTCACGGCACCTCTGCACCAACCCCGGCGTTGGCAACTGGTCCTGCCGGAGAAGTATCGGCAGACTGTACTCTAGGCCTTGCATGATGATTCCGGACACTTGGGGGTGGAAAAGACCTATGGATTACTCAAAGACCAGCTCTACTGGCCCCGGATGAGGGGGGAAGTCGAAGAATACTGTAGGGGATGCAGTCGTTGCATCTGGAGGAAGACCCTGCTCGCGTTGGCGGCTCCACTGTCACACTTGCAGAGTGCGGGACCTCTGGACCTGGTATGTATGGATTTTCTGTCGATTGAGGCTGACACCAGCAACACCGCGAATGTCTTAGTCATCACCGATCATTACACTCGCTATGCTCAGGCATTTCCCACTAAGGATCAGAAGGCGACGACAGTGGCGAAGGTGTTATGGGAGAAGTATTTTGTTCATTACGGCCTTCCCAGGCGAATCCATAGTGATCAGGGCGGGACTTTGAGAGCCGCCTTATCCATGAATTACTGACTATGCTTGGGGTTGAGAAATCCAGGACTACCCCTTATCACCCACAGGGAGATCCTCAGCCAGAGAGGTTCAACAGGACCCTGTTGGACATGCTCGGGACGCTGGAGATTGGGCAGAAAAATAAGTGGAGTCGTCATATTGGACAATTGGTTCACTGTTACAATTGTACTCGCAATGATGCTACAGGGTACTCGCCCTATTATCTGATGTTCGGGCGGGAAGCGATGTTGCCCATTGACTTGTGTTTTGGGGCTGAGGTGGGTGAATTACCCGGGAAGCCCTATCTAAAGTATGTGTCCGATATGAAGAGGGAGTTACAGAAGGCGTACGAGTTGGCCGAGGCGGCGGCTACCAAACAAAATCAGAGGAATAAGATGCGGCATGATCGAAAGGTGAAGTTTGCCCAATTATTGCTGGGCGACCGGGTCCTTTTACGGAATTTGGGACTCCCTGGTAAGCACGAGTTGGCAGATCGATGGGCGGCCACCCCCTATGTAATAGAGAGCCAGATGCCGAATCTACCAGTTTACCGGTGAAACCTGAGGATGGGAAAGGGCCTATCAAGGTACTCCATCGGAATCACCTGCTGCCCCTGGGTCAAGCGGTGTGGGTGGACAAGGAGCCAGAGTGGGAGGTTGTGCCTAGTACAAGGACTCTGTGAGGGTGCGGAGCGAGGGAAGAGGCTGCTGCTGAAGAGTGGGGACGGGTCCCTAACCCGGGAATGGATACTGATTCGGAAGATGACGACTCAGATGAGTGGCCCCTGCTCCCATTCGCTGGCGCTCCAGTACCAGAAGAGGAGGCTCCTGGCCCTTCCCATACTGAGTTGGGCGAGAGGAGGGAAGGTGTTGAGGGTCAGATGGAGAGGCAGCCAGCGTTGGGGGGAGAGAGGGTGGAACCCGAGCGTGAGCCGGAGAGATCTCAGGTGAGGGAGGACCCCCGTGAGGGAGGGAGTGAGGATCTGACAGGTAGACCTGGGGTGTCCGAGGCAGAGGGTTCGCAGGTGAAGAGGGAGCCCAGTGAGGCGGAAGGGTTGGCAGAAGGGGTACGGAGATCTCAGAGGAGTAGGCGCCCCCCCGGAGCGGTTGACATATGTGGTGCCAGGAGAACCGAGTGTGATTTCTACTGCTCTGGGTAGTTATGTCGCTGCTTTCTGCACCTGGGTTGGGTTTTGTGTGTTGCAAGAAGCCTTGGGGAACTCTGGTAATGCCATGAGGGCATGACATTTGCTGGTGGGGGGAGAATGTACATTGTATTGTGTATGTTACTCAAAATGGCTTCTTTGGTTTGCTAGAGTAGGAATGCTTTTATGTTTGATAAGTGTTTTCTCTCGCAGTTGTTTAGCTTTGGACTTGCTGATATGGGGATTGTATTCATTTTTTAACCAATGGGGAATGTTATTTTGTCTTGTGAGGCTGGGAGCTTGGGGGATTCGCGGTCTTTTCAGGGGAGGCGGGAAGGAGATGCTGAGGAAGGTGGACGTGCGCTGCACTGCTCGGAAGACCACCGGGGGGTCCCAGGTGCGAGGACGTGGAGGTTGGAGGCAAGCGACGAGGGGTCGAATGGTTCGATGGTTGAGCTCCAACGATGTGCACTAAACTGACTGAACTTTGATAAGTTGGCACCTTTTACTTTATTTTCTTTTCCTTCATATATACTGTACTGCATAGTACTCTTCTAGTTTTAGTAAAATCTTTAAAGTGTATTCCATAACGGTATCTGGTGTGAGTTTGATATTGTGTGTGTACGTGCGGCATAAACTTGATTCTCACAGCACCTGCGTGTATGGGAGGTGGGGGTGGTGTGTGGCTGGATCTCCTTTTCCCCTAGACATATACCAGCCTGTTGGGTGAGTGTTACACATGTGGTTGAATAATAACTAAACTTGAATTTGCCTTGATTTGAAGTAGAAAAGAATAGTGAGGTAGTGTTCATGGGTTCAATGTCCATTCAGAAATCAGATGGCAGAGGGGAAGAAGCTGTTCCTGAATCGCTGAGTGTGTGCCTTCAGGCTCCTGTACCTCCTTCCTGATGGTAACAATGAGAAGAGGGCATGTCTCAGATGATGGGGACCCTTAGTGATGGATGTTGCCTTTTTGAGGCATTTCTCCTTGAAGATGTCCTGGATTCTATGGAAGCTAGTGCCCAAGATGGAGCTGACTGAGTTTACAACGCTCTGCAGCTAATTTCAATCCTGTGCAGTTCATATCCCCCACCCCTACCAGACGATGATGCAGCCAGTCAGAATGCTCTCCACAGTACAGCTGTAGAAATTTGTGAGTGCCTTTGGTGACATACCAAATCTCCTCATTCTTCTAATGGTTTATAGACACTACCATGCCATTTTCGTAACTGCATGGCTATGTTAGGCCGAGTATAGATCCTCAGAGACATTGACACCCAGTGCGTCAAAGTAGAGCAAGGAAGCACAATTGCAACACGGAATGAAGTGTAAAAGGTACAGAGAGCGTGCAGTGCTGGTAAACAGTAAGCAGTAGTACAAGGCTGCCTAATTTTAAAGTGACAGGAGCAAAGTATGGGGGGGGGGGGGGGGAAAGTCAAAAAATTAAAGTTTTTACACAGAGTGATCAGTGTGTGCAAAGCTCTGCCAAAGTTGGTGGCAGAAGCGGATACGTTAGGGGCATTAGAAACCCTGATAGGCATATGAACAATAGGAAAATGGAGAGTTATAGGAGGGAGGTGTTAGATTGATCTTGGAGCAGGTTAAAGGACCTGCACACCATCAAAGTGCAAAGTAAATTTATTATATGTCACCATATACGACCCTGAGACTCATTTTCTCGCAGGGAACCTCAATAAATACAAAGAAACACAATAGAATCAGTGAAAATCCACATACAAAGATGTACAAATAATCAATGTGCAAATGACAAGTTGTGCAAATAGAGAAAAATAAGTAACAGGTATTGAGAACATGACTTACAGAGTCCTTGAAAGTGAGTCCATGGAGTGCGGAATCAGTTCGGTGTTGCATTGAACCGAGTTATCTACTCTGAATCAGGAGCCCGAAGGCTGAGCCGTAATACTTGTTCCTAAACTTGTGGGGTGGGACCTGAAGTTCCTGTGCCTCCTTCCTAATGGCAGCAGTGAGAAGAGAGCATGGCCTGGATGGTGGATGCTGCTTTCCTGCTACAGTGCTCCTTGTAGATGTGCTCAATAGTGGGGAGGGCTTTGCCTGAGATGTCAACACCATGGGTTAATCGGCCTGTACTGTGCTGTAACGTTCTACGTGCTATGCTCGAATAACGTGCAAGATCATAACGAGATAGGTTGAGTGAGGCTCCACTCAATTCGCTGTCAGTTATTCGAAACTGTGCAAGCTGTGAGCTTTAACTGAGTGGATGTCCACACACACTGGGTGTTGCTGCTCCCAGTGCAATAACATTTTTGCTGCCAGTAAAACAGCAGACCCAGGATGCCATAGAAACTGAGCAGTTTGGTTCATGATTCTGGTTGAGAATTAAACACAAGGAAAACGTTTTTACGTTCTCCCCATGACCGTGTGGGTTCCCTCTGGGTTCTCCAGTTTTTTCCCGCATTCCAAAGACGGGTTACTAAGTTGAAAGTGTGCTATGTTGGTGTCAGAAACACGGCGACAACTGCGGGCTGGCCCAGCTCATCTTCGGATTGCGTTGGTCGTTGAAATAAACACCACATTTCCCTGTATGTTTCAAAATTTCGAAGTACATGTGACAAATAAAGCTAATCTTTACCTCTGCAACTCCTTGACTGTTATACGAATGTATGGTATCTTACTATTACAACCAACCAGTGAACCGTAAACAGTGCATTTCCAGCAGTTATCTTGATGACCGCCTAACCGAGTCATGGTAGTGGTTCAATATAATGACTGGAACGACACACAAAGGAACTGGAGAAACTCAGTAGGGGTCAGGCAGCTTCAGTGGTAGGAAATGGACTTGACATTTTGGGTCGTGACCCTTCACCTGGAATGGAAAGAAAAATTCAGACTCAAAATTAGGTTTATTATCACTGATGTATATTCTGAAATCCGTTGCTTTGCAGGAGCAGAACCACACATTTTATTGAATAGGTCACTTTTTTCATTTTTATATATTTACATTGTAACTTAAAGTTTTTTTTAATGTCGTGCATGTTAGCAAAAAGAGAGCTAGATAGAAAGCTAGTGTTTTAGGGTTCTTGGACCATTCGGAAACCCGCTGGAGGAGGGGAAGAAGCTGTTCATGAAACATTGAGTGTGGGTCTTCAGGCTCCTGTATCTCCTCCTCGATGGCAGCAATGAGAAGAGGGCGTGTCCGGGGAGAATCTAAATGTCACTTTTTGCTCTCAAGGAATTTTCCACTGCATGCAGATCCCTTTGTTTCTGTACACCCACTGGAATTGTGCCACGTTAATAGATTGTCTCTCGTATTTCTCCTGCCAAGGTGTACCACTTCATATATCTCTGCATTACATTTCATCGGCCACTTGGTGAGTAGCCGTTTGAAAGTTCAGTGAATACCGGCCCACTCAGAGGAGAGCCAGAGTCAAACACAGTAAATGAAATATCGTGTACTGCCCGTATCCTCTACGTTGAACGGGTCTGTTTAATAACGAGGCAGAATCCACAGTGAGATAGGGTGGTGAAGAAAGCTTTTGGTATGCTGGCCTTTATAAATCAGAGCATTGAGTATAGGGGCTGCGATGGAATGTTAAAATTGTACAAGGCATTGGTGAGGCAAAATTTGGAGTGTTGTGTACAGTTCTGGTCACTGAATTATAGGAAAGATATCAACAAAATAGAGAGAGTACAGAGAAGATTTACTAGAATGTTACCTGGGTTTCAGCACCTAAGTTACAGAGAAAGGTTGAACAAGTTAGGTTTTTATTCTTTGGAGTGTAGAAGGTTGAGGGGGGACGATAGAGGTATTTAAAATTATGAGGGGGATAGATAGGCTTTTTCTATTGAGAGTAGGGGAGATTCAAACAAGAGGACATGAGTTGAGAGTTAGGGGGCAAAAGTTTAGGGGTGACACGAGGGGAAACTTTACTCAGAGAGTGGTAGCTGTGTGGAACGAGCTTCCAGTAGAAGTAGTAGAGGCAGGTTCGATATTGTCATTAAAAAAGAAAATTGGATAGGTATATGGACAGGAAAGGAATGGAGGGTTGTGGGCTGAGTGCGGGTCGGTGGGACTAGGTGAGAGTAAACGTTCGGTACGGACTAGAAGGGCCGAGATGGCCTGTTTCCATGCTGTAATTGCTATATGGTTATATGGAGCCACCATGTGACTGTCACTTTTACTATAAGAGGTAGGGGGATAATTAGGCCATTTGGCCCATCGAGTCTGCTCCATTTTCCCTCCTAGCCCCAATCTCCTGGCTTCTCCTCGTATCCCTTCATGCCCTGACAAATCAAAAACCTATCAACCTCTACCTTAAATATACCCATTGACTTGGTCTCCACAGCCACCGGTGGCAGCAAATTCCACAGATTGATTGCTCTTGAGGATAGTAAATACAGATGACTGGACGGAACCCAGTAAACCTCAGAGCTTCAGTGGGGTTGGGTGACCCTTCTCTCTCTCCCCGCTTATCATTATAAAACCCAGTGAGGTGTGTAGAATTTATATTTATTCATTTCAGGATTGTAAAGCTGCTCGAAACGGCACTCGCACCATCTGACAAAATAAAAGGCAGGGTCTGTTTAAACGGGATTAAAGTAGGGAGGGGACACACATGAGCAGGCGCAGCTGGGCACAGCTGTAAGCACCTGCCCATGAGACAAAACAGAAAGGTGTTCAACAAAGGCAGAGCCACGATCCATTGTCTGAGGCACCATCTGCGTGTCTCCAACATCAAAGATCAAATGAAGCAACATTCCTGCTTTTTCTATTCAAAGGCGGTTAATGGAGCTTTTGGGCTGGAATCACAATTAACCACGCGTGCTCTGGCAGAGAACTAAATCAGAGAAATTTAAAACATGGAAAATCAGAGAAATATTAAAAAAAAATTAAACCGTGCTGGTTGGGGAGTCACGGTAGTGTAGTGGTTAGCACAACGCTTTACAGTACAGGCTAACCAGGTTCAATTCCTGCCGCTGTCTGTAAGGAGTTTGTGTGTTCTCCCCGTGACCGTGTGGGTTTCCTCCGGGTGCTCCGGTTTCCTCCCACAGTCCAAGGATGTACCAGTTGGCCTTTGTAAATTGTCCCGTGATTAGGATTAAATCAGGGGATTGCTGGATGGTGTGGCTTGGAGGGCCAGGAGGGCCTACTCTGCACGGGACCCCAATAAATGAACGAATGAATAAATGAATGGATAGCTAGTTAGTTACTGCTTGTTGTGCTGCTGGCCTTTAGAGCCACAATGAAGGTCCTCCATCTCTGTCTGTCCTTGGCCATCTTCTCTATTGTGTCCCAGGTGTGGTTCACGGTCTTCATTTCTGACTCTACGGTACGGCGCCAAGTCGTCTTTGGTCTCCCGCGTTTCCTCCGCCCTTCAGCGGTCCTGTGAAGTGCTGCCTTGACGAAGGAGGCAGCTCGAATTCTTTCGATGCAAAGTAAGACAGCATTTTTGACGTACTTATTCCCTCGTGGGACACAGGTGCGGCTGGTGGGTCTGGCGGTTGCCTCTTGCCCGGAGTTAAGTCAAGGTTTCGCTGGGTTAAGTCAAGGGGCAGTGAAAAGCCACCCACACAGGTGGGTCCACATCACAGTTATATTTCCTTCCCTGAAGTATGTTTGTGATCAAGATGGTTTTGTATTGATATTGGTATCGGTTTATTATTGTCACATGTACCAGGGTATAGTGAACATCCTCCCTTGCATACAGTCCACACAGATCAGTGTGTTGAGCTGGAATAAGGTAAAGCAATAACAGTGGAGTACAAAATGCAGAGTTGCAAATAAATCTACAATGCAGAGCTGTAAACTCATTCAGCTCCATCCTGAGCACTAGCCTTCCCAGCGTCCAGGATACCTTCAAAAGGCGATGCCTCAAAAAGGCGGCATCCATCACTAAGGACCTCCTTCACCCAGGATGTGCCCTCTTCCCATTGCTACCATCAAGGAGCGGGTACAGGAGCCTGAAGAGACACACTCAGTGTTTCAGGACCTGCTTCTTCTCCTCCGCTGTCAGATTTATGAATGGACAATGAACTTGTGAACACCACCTCAATACTTTATGCCCTCTCTTTTGCACTATTTATTTAATTTAATCTCATTTTTCCATATCTACTTCTTATTATAACCATGAGAAGATTTGCAGATGCTGGAAATCCAAAGCAACACACACAAAATGCTGGAGGAACTCAGCAGATCAGGCAGCATCCATGGAAATTAATAAACCAGTCGACATTTTGGGCCGAGACCCTTCTTCAGGACTGGAAAGGAAGGGGGAAGATGCCAGAATAAAAAGGCGAGGGGGGGGGAAAGGAGGACAACTAGAAGATGATAGGTGAAACCAGGTGGGCTGGAGAAAAAGGAATCTGATAGGAGAGGAGCGTGGACAATAGGAGAAAGGGAAGGAGGAAGGGACCCAGGCGAAGTGATAGGCAGGTGAGAATCGGTAAAAACTCAGAGTGGGAATCAAGGAAGGGAGGGGATTTTTTTTATCAGAAAGAGAAATCGATATTCATGCCAGACTGGATATAAAGTGTTGTTCTACTATCCTGAGGGTGGCCTCATCTTGGCACAAGAGGAGGCCATGAATCAACATGTCGCAACAGGAATGGGAACTGGAATTAAAATGTTTGGCCACCAGGAACTTCACTTTATTATTCTTGTTGTAATTTATAGTTTTTATAATTATGTATCCCAATGTACTGTTGTCGCAAAACAGCAAATTTCATGACATTTCCAGTGATACTAAACCTGATTCTGATGTTGAAAAATGTGTAAAAAGAGTACGGTTCAGATAAACAATGAAGAGCAAGATCATAATGAGGTAGATTGTGAGGTTAGAAGTCCGTTGTGTCATTACAAGAGGTCCATTCAAGAGTCTGATAACAGTGGGGTAGAAGCTGTCCTCGAGCCTGGTGGGACGTGCTTTCAGGCTTTTATATCTTCTGCCCGATGGGAGAGGGGTGAAGAGAGCGTCTGGGGTGGGTGAGGTCGTTGAGTATGCTGGCAGTTTACTACAGCAGAGAGAAGTGTAGACAGAGCCCGTGGAGCGGAGGCTGGTTTTCATACCGTGTCGAGCTGTGTCCACAACTCCCTGCAGTTTCTCGCAGCCTCAAGCGGGGCAGTTGCCGCTCCAAGTGGTCATGCATCCAGTCGGAATGCTTTCTATGGTGCATCGATAAAACTGATGAGCGAGAGAAGTCATCTTTAAGGTTTGACTGCTCTGGATTTCCAGCATCTGCAGAATCCCTTGTGTTGACGATTTGTTGCCCCACCTCGAAGTCTCTTTGAGGGACGCCTACCCTGACAAAGTTAATTCTTCTCTTCAGTGGAAGTCTCTCACTGCTCCCTCTCTGTGATCTCTGCTGCCCCCTGACTCTTCGACCATGTACTCTTCTTCCAGCTTGTCCTCCTTTCCCTCCCCATCTGTCCCTGGCCTTTCCAGTCCTGATGAAGGGTCTCAGCCTGAAACGTTGCTATTCATTTCCATAGATGCCCCCTGACCTGCTGAGCTCCTCCAGTATTTTGTGTGCGTTAACCTGGATTTCCAGCGTCTGCAGAGTCTCTTGTGTGGATAGATAAGCAATCTGTTCTACCAACCCCCAGTATTTTCACCATTTTCTCCCAGTACACTGTAAATTATCCCTTGTAATTATTTGTCCTATTTTTTAACGCTGCTGTGGAACCTGCTTCAGATCACAATGAGAGCAATTTTGTTTTAAGGTTAAATCTGACACTCCATTTAAATATAAGAATGCAAATACCTTCTGTTCTGTTCCATTGTTTTCCGCAAGAATGTTTGCAAATAGAACAGAATTGAAAAATTGCCTTAAAGAATAAAATAACTTTTAAATGGGTGTGTTGTGTATCTTGGTTTGTTTTGCAAAGTAAACTTGGAAACTCTGAATATATTTCTTCCAGAGTTCAATGACTCACCCATAAGTACGCACAATTGTGATCTGAGTGATTAAGCGCCCTATGTCTGAAATTTATTAGCAGTGAAGGTTAATACGTAGACCTGGGTAGGAATTTAATTTGACACAAAGATCATCCCCCAATGTTGCCTGTGGATCACAACCAACCTAGGTAATATTGCAGCTCTGTAAAACGCTAGTTGGACCACACTTGGAGTTCTGCTTGCCTCATTGTAGGAAGGACGTAGAAGCTTTAGAGAGGAGATCTACCAGGATGTTGCCTGGGCCAGAGTTCACAGTTCAAAGTAAACGTACTATCAAATGACATGTATGCCACCGTATACTATCCTGAGATTCATTTTTTGTGGGCATTCACAGTAGCAGAGTTACGTAGAGAGAGCACGTCTTATGAGGATAGGTTGAGCGATTTGGGATCTCTTTGGGGCAAAGAAGGATGAAGGTGTACAGTTCGATAAGAGGTATGGATAATGTGGACAGCCAGAGGCTTTTTCTCCATCTTGGAAATGGCTAATACGAGGGGGTATAATTTTAAGCAGTTGGGAGGAAAGTGAGGAGAGATGCCAGTGGTAGGATTGATGAGTGCGTGGAACACACTGCCAGGGATGCTGGAGGAGACAGTTACATCAAGGGCATTTAGGAGACTCTTAGATAGTCACATGGATGAAAGAAATTTGACGGGCCTTGTTGGTGGGAAGGGTTGGGTTAAAGCAGGTGTTCCTAACCTTCTGTATGCCATAGACCCCTACCATTAACTGAACCCCAGGATTAAAAGGTTGGCACAACATCATGGGCCTGTACTCTACTGTACTCTTCTATGGTCTAGAGTCAAGGGACATGGAAAGAAGACCTTCAGCCAACTGAGACCGTTCTGAGCATCAGCCCTCTACTCTTATCCAACACTAACTATTTCATGCTCTTCACATTCCCGTGAGACCCTACCAGCTTCCAACACTCATGTTAAAGGTAGAGACAATTAACAAAGGCCCATTATCCTATCTACCGCCACATCTCTGGGATGTGGGAGGACACCCTGCAGCTCCTGGAGGGAGCCCACACGGTCAAAGAGAGAATGGGCACACTCACACACTTGATTCAAATTGAGCCTGGGTCAAAGGTGCCATGGGGTTGCAACATGACTGGCCCTGTGTGCTGACTGTTTGTTGTCATGGTGTGCGTTGACAGATGGCTAAACCCAGGAGTGGGGGAACAACAGACTCCCATGTAGAGACAAGAAACAAGTTTCTTCCAACAGAACATTGCTGGCTTGACTGAGCGACACCGCAAGATGAATCCTTCTCAAAAAACAAAGATCCCACGATAAGCGCTAAATGGGAGTTCGCTTTAAATCATTACAGTACCCAAAAAACCCACGCCAGTCAAAATAAGCTTGACAAGATTAAACAAAGCATAAGGGTTTAACAACTCAAGATAAGACAATAGTTAACAAATATGGATCCACAGGCCTACAGGGCTCATGACAATTTGTGATACTTCTGAATAAGAAAATATGAGTTTTAGAATACTGAAGTACCTTTTGACAAAAATATCTCTTTGTACCATAATCAATCTGATGGGTGTGCATCATATCATGAGAATTAAGCTTTCTGATGTTAATACTTTGCAAAGTATACATCCGGTAACTCTGAGAAACTCTGGATATCTTGACGATAACTGTATTTGTGGGTGGATTCCAAAAGCGAAGGTGGACTTTTCATCCGATTCCTCATGGAGGAAGCCAAGACCGGAGATGCGTTGCTGTGGAACCGAGTTTTGGTAAAAGCCTCTTCGAAAACAAGAAGGGGAGCAGAATTTTTCCAGAAAAGGGCATCGGGACTGGTGAAGGGTCTTGGCCCAAAGTGCTAACTGTTTATTCCTCTCCATAGATGCTGCCTCGTCTGCTGAGCACTTCATGTGTGTCGCTCTGGATTTCCGGCTGCTGTAGTGTTGCTTGCACTTATGCTTTCTATGAACTGTTTCAGCAGCTGTACAACTGTGCAGGATGTATCTATACCCTCAGGTTACCCTTAAATATTTCACCTTTCACCTTTAACCTATGACCTCCAGATCTAGTCTTGCCCAATCTCAGTGGAAAATGCCTGCTTGCTTTACCCTGTCTATACCCCTCACGAATTTGTTAAATCTCCCCTCATTCTCCTATACTCCAGGGAAAAGAAAGATCCTGTCCAACCTTTTTGTACATCTCAGGTCCTCAAGTCCTGGTAGGTCCTTGTATCTTTTCTCTGTACTCCTTCAATCTCATTGATATCTCTCCTGTAGGCAGTTGACCATTGCACACAACACTCCAACTGTGGCCTCACAAATGTCTACACGATTTCAAAAGAACACCCCGTCTCCAGTACTCAGTGGTGGTGGCATCCGTCGGTCTCGAGAGACCATGGATCTGCGCCTGGAGTTTCCAGGGTGCAGGCCTGGGCAGGGTTGTATGGGAGACCGGCAGTTGCCCAAGCTACAGGCCTTCCCCTCTCCATGCCACCGATGTTGTCCAAGGGAAGGGCACTAGGACCCATGCAGCTTGGCACCGGTGATGTCGCAGAGCAATGTGCTGTTAAGTGCCTTGCTCAAGGACACAAACACGCTGCCTCAGCTGAGGCTCGAACCAGTGACCTTCAGGTTACTAGTCTGATGCCTTGCCCACTAGGCCACGCGCCAACACTAGTACTCAGTACTATGAGGGAAATAGATCAGCCATGATGAAATGGTAGAGCAGACTCGATGGGCCAGATGGCCTAATTCTGCTCCTATATCTTATGGTCTTATGGTTTTATTTATGCAAGTCAACATGCCAGAAGCTCTCTTTACATCCTATCTACCTGTGACACCACTTACAATGAATTATGGATCTGTATTCCCACATCCCTCTGTTCTACCACAGTCCTCAGGGCTCCACTGTTCCCTGTGTATGTCCTACCCTGGCTTGTCCTCTCAAAGTAAAACCTCTCATAGTTGTCTGCATTAAACTATTAAATTCCACCTGCCATTTTTCAGCCCTTTTTTTCCCATCTAGTCCAGATCCCGCTGTAAACTTTGCTGGCCTACCTCGCTGTCCACTATGCCCCCAGTCGTGACGTCATCCACAAATTTGCTCATCCAATTTGTCACATTAACATCTAATTCATTAGCAAGAGACCCAGCTCTCTTCCCTGCGGCACACCACTAGTCATAGGCCCTCCGGTCGGAGAGGCAACTTTCTACTAACACAATTCAGCTTCTTCCGCAAAGCCAATGTCTAACCCAGTTTGCTACCTCATCTTGAATACTGAGTGACTGAAGCTTTTTGACCAGCATCCCAAGCTTTGCTAAAGTCCATGAAGGCAACATCCACTACCTTCCCTTCGTCAATGGAGTGTACTCATAAAAGATCACCCGATTGTCAGAGGGAACATCTGAAAATCTGTGAATTAGATATGTAGCTGGAATACTGAAAGGGTGCTATGGTGGTATAGCGGTTAGCACAATGCTCTACAGTACCAGCAACCCGGGTTCAATTCCCTCCGCAGTCTGTAAGGAGTTCGTAGGTTCTCCCCCCGGGACTGCATGGGCTTTCTCTGGGTGCTCCGCTTTCCTCCCACAGTCCAAAGATGTATGGGTTAGTAGGTTAATTGGTCAGTGTAAATTGTCCTGTGGTTAGGCTAGGGTTAAATCGGGGCTGGAAGGGACAGTTCTGCACTGTATCTCAATAAATAAAAGTAATTCACCTCAACGCACACAAAATACTGGTGGAATGCAGCAGGCCAGGCAACATCTAAAGGGAGAAGTACCGTCAACGTTTCAGGCCGAGACCCTTCATCAGGACAGTCGGCCGGAAACGTCGACAGTGCTTCTCCCTATAGATGCTGCCTGGCCTGCTGCGTTCCACCGGCATTTTGTGTGTGTTGCTTGAATTTCCAGCATCTGCAGATTTCCTCGTGTTTGTAATTCACCTCAGTCAATTTAGTGTTAATTTGGAGATACAGGGTGGATTTTCAAGGAGTAATTAACTCTGAACAGCACACAGAAAGTGAGACACGGCTGTGTTTTGAGGAAGTTTCACATTCTCTTTTATCCTGAATACAGGGTGTGATTTTTGCAAAAACTTGTATAACTTCTCTGTCCCTTCCCTTCCCCCAATAGATACCTCTCTCAGCCCAGAACAATAGATATGCCACTCCCTGTACACTCTAAACATATGTAGATAGATGACACTGGTGCCAATTGTGTTGGCTGCCTTTAAACCTATCTTAAACTGACCCCTACAAATTAACATCGAGTTGACATGCGGCACGAAAACAACAGGAAGACCTTTGCAGCTGAATAGGATTTGGTTAAAATGGGCTTGGCACACGAGAATTACAGAACATGTCCTGCCACCTGATCTAAGTGACAATCTGAGAGTAGAGGGCATGTCGTCAGAAAAGTTTTTTTTAGTATTTACAGTACTGTGCAAAAGTCCTGGTTTTGGTGTGTGTGTGTGTGTGTGTGTGTGTGTGTGTGTGTGTGTGTGTGTGTGTGTGTGTGTGTGTGTGTGTGTGTGTGTGTGTGTGTGTGTGTGTGTG
Source organism: Hemitrygon akajei (assembly GCF_048418815.1). NCBI lineage: Eukaryota > Metazoa > Chordata > Chondrichthyes > Myliobatiformes > Dasyatidae > Hemitrygon > Hemitrygon akajei. The sequence goes on along the minus strand of NC_133152.1, from coordinate 39,991,861 downwards.
TGTGTGTGTGTGTGTGTGTGTGTGTGTGTGTGTGTCCCCCTAAGACTTTTGCGCAGTACTGCAGTAATTTTATGTATTGCACTGTACTGCTGCCACAAAAAGAAGCAAATTTCATGACATATGTGATTGACGATAAACCTGGTTCTGATTTGGGTCTCCATTGTGGACTGAGAGTGGGAATGGGTCAGGGAGAAGGGAATCACGGTTGGGAAAGGGGGAAGGGAGAGGGGGAGCGGGAAGCACCAGAGAGACATTCTGTAAAGATCAGTAAACCAATTGATAGGAATCAAATGATTCCTTGCCTGGTGTCTCAGGGCTGGGTAGGTCTGCACCTGCGTCACCCCCCACTCCTGGAACTCCTTCCCACACCTGTCCCACATTCCTCCTGTGGTGCTCCACTCTCACCAATCCCAGAACTCTTTGCTCCCACCAGGGTTACAAGCTCGCTCTCCGCTCCATGTTGACTAATACAGAAATGAGCAAAAGTCTTAGGCACCCGAGATATATAGAAATGTGCCTAAGAGTTTTGCACAGTACTGTATTAGCTGTCAATATTAACTGAACTAGAAAACAGAAGATTAAATACAATTGTTCAGTCAACATTCATGCAATGAAAAGCAGAGTTAGTGCTTCAGGTCAATAATCACAATCAGGTTTAGTATCTCTGGCATATGTCGTGAAATTTGTTGTCTTGTGGCAGCAGTACATAATAATAAAAATACTATAAATTACAATAAATAATATATTTTAAAAATTAAGTAATGCAAAAAGAGAGAAAAATATTGAGGTAGTGTTCATGGATTCACTGTCCTTTCAGAAATCGGATGGCAGAGGGGAAGAAGCTGTTCCTGAATCATTGTGTGTGTATTTTCAGGCTCCTGTATCTTCTCCTTGATGGTGGCAATGAGATGAGAGCATGTCCTTCATGACGGGGGTCCTTAATGATAATGATAAGGCCTTTTTGAGACATCACCATCTGAAGACGTCCTCGGTGCTGGGGAGGCTAGGGCCCATGATGGAGCTGGCTGAGTTTGCGAAATTCTGCAGCTTTTCCCGATCCTGGGCAGCGGCCCCTCCACACCGGATGGTGATGCATCCAGTTTGAATGCTGACCACGGTGCCGCTATAGAAATTTGTGAAGGTCTTTGAGGTGATCCTCACATCAGCCACTACTGTCTGATTTGGTGCAGCATCCCCTCGGTGAGTTGTCAGGTCAGCAGATTTTTCACTGCCTCTGACTGTCCTGTACACCTCTGTCAAGTTACCTCTCATCCTCTTTTGTTCCAAAGAAAAGAGCCCTAGCTTCCCTCAAGCCGTCAGGCTAATCAACACCTCGACTCACATTCCCCACCATCACTACTTTATCATTTCCTGTCAGTATCACCTTACGTACAGATGCACATGCCATCAGTCTATCTACGGATTCAAACTAATCTTATGCATTTATATTTACAACCCGAGAGATTCTGCAGATGCTGGAAATCCAGAGCAACACACACACACACGCACACACACACACTGTGGTGAACTACATATACCTGTCTGGACTGCTCCTGTGGCTCCTCCCACAGACCCCCTGCTGACTGCTCCTGTGACTCCTCCCACAGACCCCTGTATAAAGGCGATTGAGGCCTGTGCCCGGCCTCATTCTCCAGGATGTAGTGTTGTTCATTCTTCCAGTCAATAAAAGTCGATATCTTGCTTCTTACATCTCAGAGTGAGTTATTGATGGTGCATCACACACACACACACGCACACACACACACACACACACACACACACACACACACACACACACACACACACACACACACACACACACACACACACACGGAACTCAGCAGGTTGAGCTGCATCTGTGGAAATGAATAAACAGTCAACATTTTGAACCTTACTTCAGGACATTTATATTTATTGTTTTTCATTGTGTTCTTTGTGTTTTTTTAATGCTGCATCAGATCTGGAGTGACAATTGTTTTGTTGTCCTGTACACTCATTTACTGATAGACAATAAACAATTGTGAATTTTGAATCTTGACTATTGGCCAACAGCACTCCCCAACAGCTCCAATATCCATCACTCATTTAGGTCTGGTTACAGTACCACTTTAATAAAGGAAGTAGGAAGGAATCATTGCAAAGTATCAAAGATTACAGAGTTCAGACAGAAGCCTGCAAAGTCTAAATTACTTGTTATCTGATGGCACCATGTATTCATTTCATATAGACCTCAGCTTTTTTGTAAACACAGGAGATTCTGCAGATGCTGGAAATCCATATACACACACACACACAATGCTGGACGAACTCAGCAGGTCAGGCAGCACCTATATAGAAGAATAAAGAGTCAACGTTTCATCAGGACGAGAAAGTAAGCAGGAAAAAGCCAGAATAAGACATGGGGAGGGGAAGGAGTACAAGCTGGCAGGTGACAGGTGAGACCAGATGAGAGGGAAAGTGGATGGTTGGGTGAGGGGGTATAAAGTAAGAAGCTGGGAGGTGATAGGTGGAAGAGGTAAAGGGCTAAAGAAGGAGGAGTCTGATAGGAGAAGACAGTGGACAATGGGAGAAAGGGAAGGGGCAAGAGCATCAGAGAGAGATGATGGCAGGTGAGGAGAAGAGAAGGGATAAGAGGGAGCCTGAATGGGGAAAGGAAAAGGAGAAAAGGGGGAAGGGAGAGAAATTACTGGAAGGTGGAGAGATTGATGTCATGCCTTCAGGTTGGAGGCTACCACGAGATAACAATATATGTGGTGTTGCTCCTCCAATTTGAGAGTTGCTTCATCATGGCAGTGGAGAAACTACCTCACACTGAGATACCGGTCTACACTTTGTTCAGGAATTAAAACCCTAAATCCCCAAAGGAATGAAAAGTAACCATTGTTTGTGATGCTCGCATCTGGAGAACCAAGTCAAAAATACATCACTTTATATTAGTTCCAGGACTCTCATATCCGATCGTGGACTGTAACTTCTTATATGCATTATAGTGTTGTAAGATAATAATAACCATGTAATCAGAATTAGGTTCTTTATCACTGACTTACACTCAGTGGCCACTATATTAGGCACTGGAGCCCGTCTACTTCAAGGTTTGACGTGTTGTGCATTCAGAGATGCTCTTCTGCACACCACTGTTCTAATGCATGGTTATTTGAGTTACAGTTGTCTTCCTGTCAGCTTCATCCAGTCTGGTTGTTCTCTTCTGACCGCTCTCATTAACAAAGTGTTTTCGCCCACAGAACTACTGCTCACTGGATGCTTCTTGTTTGGTGTTATTTTGCTCCATTCTCTGTAAACTCTAGAGACTGTTGTGTGTGAAAATCCCAGGAGATCAGCAGTTTCTGAGATACTCAAACCACCCCGTCTGGCACCAACAATTATTCCACAGTCAAAGTCACTTTGATCACATTTCTTCCCCATTCTGATGTTTGGTCAGAGCAACAACAGAACCTCTTGACCATGTCCGTATGCTTTTATGCACTGAGTTGCTGCCGCATGATTGGCTGATTAGAGATTTGCTATAATGAGCAGGCATCCAGGCGTATCTGATAAAGTTGCCATTGGGTATAGAATTGTGCCACTACGTTCTGAGCGAGATGGAATTTTACCAACTCCCGCAAGAAGTTCATCATCAGGGAAACAAGTATTGGGGTCTTCAGCTTGCAAGCTGAGCAGAGGCAGCAACTTAGCTGATGATTCAGAAAGCTGTGAGTTCGAGTCTCTCTCCAGTGTGAATGCTTTGAACTCACATTTCACAGCAGTGCTGGGAGATCATCGCCTCTTCTTGTAGGCGAAATGTCAATGGTCGCTCAGGTAGCAATTCACAATTTCGAAGAAGAGTGGGAGAGTTATCGTGAGGGCCGACGGTTAGCACAACTCCTTTACAGCGTGAGCATCAGCGATCACCGTCACTCTCTGTGAGGAGTTTGTACGTTCTCCCCATGACCGCATAGGTTTCCTTCGGATGCTCCAGTTTCCTCCCACAGTCCAAAGACGTATGAATTTGGGTTAGTAAGTTGTGGACGTGTTGTGTTGGTGCCCGAGGTGCGGCAACACTTGCAGTCTGCCCCCAGCCCCTCCTCGAACTGTGTTGGCTGTCGATACAGACAACACATTTCACCGTATGTTTTGAAGTACCTGTGACATACATGAGGGGTGATTGATAAGTTCGTGGCCTAAGGTAGAAGGAGTCAATTTTAGAAAACCTAGCACATTTATTTTTCAACATAGTCCCCTCCTACATTTACACACTTAGTCCAGCGGTCGTGGAGCATACGGACCTCCAGAAAGTGTCCACAGATGGATGATTGATAGGTTCATGGCCTAAGGCAGAAGGAGATGAGTTATACAGTTCTCATTACATGCACATGCAGGTCAAGTCTTTGAGTGATTATGCAGAAAGTTTGAAGTTAATAACTCATCACCTTCTACCTTAGGCCACAAACTTATCAATCACCCCTGTTGAGTTACTAACTTAAAACTTTCTGCATAATCACTCAAAGAGTTGAACTGCATATATATGTAACGAGAGCTGTATAACTCATCTCCTTCTACCTTAGACCACAAACATATCGATCACCCCTCGTATGTATATCTCACTATATACTACCCTGAGATTAATTTTCTTGCAGGCATTCATAGTAGAACACGACAGAATCAAAGAAAAACCACACACAAAGAAGGACTGACAAACAGCCATTGTGCAAAAGAAGGCAAACTTTCCAAATGCAAAAAGAAGCAATTAATAATAACAAGAAAAATAAATAACACTGAGAACATGAGTTGTAGAGTCTGTGAAATTGAGTCCAGAGGTTGTGAAATCAGTTCATTGTTGAGGTGAGTGAAGTTATCCACGCTGGTTCATCGGTCTGATGGTTGGAGGGTAACAACTGTTTCTGAACCTAGTGTTGTGGGACCTAAGGCTCCTCCACCTCCTTTCCGATGGCTGCTGTGAGAAGAGAGCTCGGCCTGGACGGTCTGGACTATTTGTGGACCTTGTCATTCATGAGCTGGCTGCCATGCTCCCTACTTTACAGTGGTGAGTTCGCTTTAGAAATGTTTCCCAGTTAAGTGCTTCAGGGCTGTTCACCAACACTTTAGAATAAAATCTCCACTTCCTCACATTCCCTCATAAATGCTTGGTTACATCATGGACCACAGAAGGGATTGGAGAATTCCTACTGTCTGCTAGTCTATTTTATTTATTCTAACACTCTTTGTGAAATCAGTCACTCAATTATCTCAATGCCATTAAAGGTTCACCTACACCCCTCCCTTTCCCCCAGACACCACCCCACCAAACCACAATCTTCTCCAGACTAGAGGAAGACAGCCTTCCTATGTTGGGAGCCACTGCTTTGGGTATTGTGGAATGTACTGGTGAAATCTGACCCTTAGAAAATGGGATGGGACGGTTTTACCTCATCTTTCAATAATTGCAATCAAAGAATATTATCACTACTCACTTTAATGGAAATGAATTAGTATTTCGCCCAGTCACAGTCTAGGCAAGTGTTTCATCATTAATGGAGAATGTCCTGAGTGGTTTTGTCACCACCTGGTACGGAGAGTGTCATTGCCCAGGATCAGAAAAATCTGCAGAGACTTGTAAACTCCAGCCGGCTCCATCATGGACACTAGGCCCCCCACCATCATCGAGGACATTTTCAAAAGGAGATGCCTCAGAAAGGTGGCATCGATCATTAAAGAGGGAAGGAGTCGAAGTGCTGGGTTATGGATGGGTCCAGATCGTGGTCTCTTCGGGGGCTTTGCTTTTGCTCGCATGGTGGGTGGAGGGGGAGCTGATGTTTCTTGTGGGAACGAGTCGGGGGAGGAGGAGGGGGGGAGGGTTGATGCTTTTGCTGCTGCTTGTGTGTGGGAGGGAGGAGGGGGCTTTGAGGTTCTAACGTTTTTTGTCATTCATTCCTTGGGGTTTTCTTCTGTTTTGTGGATGTCAGTGATGAGTAAGAATTTCAGGTCGTATACTGTATACATTCTCCGAAAGTAAATGGAACCATTAAGGACCCCCACCCACCTAGAACATGCCCTCTTCTGATTACAACCATCAGAGAGCAAATACAAGAGCTTGAAGACACATACTCAATAAATTAGGAACAACTTCTTCCCCTCCACAATCTGATCCATGATCACTACCTCGCGATTTTTTTCTGCTCTCTCTTTTTGAACTACTTATTCAATTTTTTAAAGATATTTTGTATTACATGTTATGCAGTGCTCTGCACTGCTTCTGCAAAATAGCAAACTTCGTGACAAACGTCAGTGATAATAAACCTAATTCTGATTCTGAGAAACAAAGATGTCCAGTGAATGAGGGGTGGGGTGCTTCTAAGCAACGAAGTGCATGCTTTCTTTCATATGACAATTTTGAGCCACACAAATGCTCTAAAATTCTGTTTAATTAGCAGCAAGAGTGCTGCCATATAATAAAATTCAAGGCCATTAAGCTTTCATATATTGCTATTAATATTTAATATGGTTTTATTAGATGTAATGCAACACACATGGTGGTATTGCCTGAGGCAATCACTGAGTGTTCCACTCAAGGTCCTCTCCCAATGTGTCAGCTGTAATTCGGATCAAAATCAAGAACTATGAATATTGCATGCAGGTCAGTAAGGTTTTACAGACTTTGATTTGTTGTGGTTTAACCTCTTAAGTGCTACGGGGCAGCTCTAAAGCGAAGTGTCAGGCAGCAGTGCCCACAGGGAGATGTTCCTTCCGCATTGTCAGTGCCCATGCCAGCTTCGCTCGGAACTCTGCCCGCTTGCACCTCCGGGGCGATCGAACTGCTTTGGCGCGTGCCAGGCACTGGAGGTCTCGTCGCTGATTTTTCTCTTCCGTTCCATCGTGCCAACACACCGCGGCACGTTCCCCGTACGTGTAATACTGTATTTGGCGAATAAGATTGACCCTTGATTGATCTCGGTCTGAAACGTTGGGAGATGGAGAAACATCGAGACGGCGGTGCAGATTGTAACATCGGAACTCCGAGCTGTTGGTCTCCTGGCTCACTGCGGCAGGAGTGACATCTCTCCAGTGAGAGAGGGGGCCTGTTTTAGATGTCAAAGTGTTGGGATGGACAGTAGTTTTTTTTTGATGGACTTTAGATCTTGGTCTCTGGGGGCTTTGCTATTGCTTGCATGGCGGGTGGGTGAGGGTTGATGTTTTTCCAGAAGTGAGTCGGTGGGGGGGGGGGGGGTCAAGGATTGATGCTCTTGCTGATGGTTGTGTGTGGGTGGGGGAGAAGGGCCTTTGGGGCCCTAATGTTTCTCTGCCACTCATCCGTAAGGTTTTTTCCCCATCTGTTTTGTGGATGTCTGCAAGGAGTAAGAATTTCAGGTTGTATACTGTATACACTCTCTGATATTAAATTGAACAATTGAACCAGTTTATTTCCTCTCCATAGACGCTGCCTGACCCGCTGAGTTCCTCCAGCGTTTTGTGTGCGTTGCTCTGGATTTCCAGTATCTGCAGAATCTCCTGTGTTTATGCTTGTCCGCCTCAGGTCACTGAAGACCAAGAGCTAGATGGAGACTTATCAGAATTTTTTTTTCCCTACTTTGAACTTTTGTATTTTCTTCTAAATCTGTGCCTGCAGAATGTGGTTAGCTTTGTGACGGCTCCATTGTTTAATGGAATGGATGCAATGCCGTTTGTACTTCATGTATATTTATTATTGTTCCCATGCAAACAATGTGACCATTGACTTGAGAACTAAGAGGCTGTTCCAAAATGTTAAAATATCTATTAGGCTGCATCCTGTACAAGGATAATGTATCCTAGTCGGTGCATACACTACGCACAGTTCAACTGAACCATCAGAGGTTCAAAGTTCAACATAAAAATATTATCAAAGTGCATATATGTCACCATATATTACCCTGAGATTTATTTTCTTGCAAGCATTTACAGGAAAATAAAGAAATACAATGGAATTCATGAGAACGATACATAACAAGGACTGGCAAACATCCAAAGTACTTACTGTCTATTACGCCGCGGGCAGCAATGAAGGTCCTCTGTCTCTGGCAGTGTTCAGCGTTTCCTTCATCGTGTCAGTAGCTTCCTCTTGGTTTTCACTACTGCCAGTCACGCAAGTCCTGGGTGGGGACTCAGGAATACCGTCGCACTCAGATGCAGAAGGATTCTTTGTGGCTGTTTCCGTATCAATCTTGTTTCACCAGTCAGGGTCGTTGGCCCCGAGTTGAACCCCTGAACCTGGAGGTCCGGTGGGCCCCTCTTAGTCTGGCCTCTCCCCTTTGACCTGTTTGACATTGGTGGCCCTACCAAGAGCCAAAGCATAAAGTCCTGACCCCAGGCAACAGAGCTCTCTGGGCCATTGAGGCACGCAAGCCTCCAAACTATGACAAGCTTGTGGTCCTCATCGAGCAATCATCCAAAGTGCAAGAGGACAGATCATGCAAACAATAAACAAAATAATATTAAACAAATTATACTGAGAAAATGAGTTGTCGAGTCCTTGAAAGTGAGTGTGTAGGTTGTGGAGTCAGCTCAGAGTTGAGGTGAGTGATGTCATACAAACCGGTTCAGAAGCCTGATGGGTTTAGGTAATAACTGTTTCTGAACCGAGTGGTGTGAAACCCAAGGTCTCTGTATCTCCTGCCAGTGGTAGTAGTGAGAAGAGAGCTTGGTTTGCATGGTGGGATGCCTTGATGATGAACATTGCTTTCTTGTGGCAGTGTTGCTTGTAAATGTGGTCAGCGTTGGGGGCGGCTTTGCCCATGATGGACTGGGCTGAATCTATCACTGTCTATTAGAAAGAAAGTTCCCAAATTGAAGATAAAAAGGGGAATATTCCTGGACTTGAGAGACAGAAATCATTCCTGAACATGAGACGGGAACAAAGATATTCTTGATATAATGAACTTAGAAGAGAAGGACTGATGGAATTTGTAAGATATGAAAGCCCTCATGTTATGTGAATAAACACAAGAGATTCAGCAGATGCTGGAAATCTTGAGGAAAACACCCAGAGCACATTTATGGAGGGAATAAACTGTTGACAACTTGGGTTGAGCTCCTTCATCGGGACTGGAGAGGAATGGGGAGGGAAGAATAAGGAGGTGGGGGAGGGGAAGGAGTACAAGCTAGCAGGTGATAGGTGGGACCAGATGAGGGGGAAGTCAATAGGTGGGAGAGGGGAGTTGAAGTAAGAAGCTGGGAGGTAATAGGTGAAAGAGGCAGAAGAATGGGGAATGGAAAAAGAGAGAAGGGTGGGATAAGGTTTTACCTGAATGTCGTCCTCACCTGCCCATCACCTCCCTCTGGTGCCCCTCCTCCTCCCTTTCTCCCATGGTCCACTCTCCTCTCCTATCAGATTCCTTCTTCTTCAGCCACCTGTTCCACCTCTTCCACCTATCACCTCCCAGCTTCTTACTGCCTCACAGCTCCAGCAGCCCAGGTTCAAAACTTGACTTCGGGTGTGTGGTGAACTACATATACCTGTCTGGACTGCTCCTGTGGCTCCTTCCACAGACCCCTGTATAAAGGTGATGGAGGTCTGAGCCCGGCCTCATTCTCCAGGATGTAGTATAGTAGTCACTCACTGCTTGTTCCTTCTTCCAGTCAATAAAAGCCGATATCTAGCCTTTACGTCTCAGAGTGAGTTAATGATGGTGCATCAGGGTGCTGTCTTAGCGGAGTGTGGTGAACTAGATATACCTGTCTGACTGCTCCTGTGGCTCCTCCCACAGACCCTGCTGACTGCTCCTGTGGCTCCTTCCACAGACCCCTGTATAAAGGCGACTGTGGGCTGCTGCTCTCCCTCATTTTCCCCAGGATGTAGTGCTGTTTATTCTTCCAGTCAATAAAAGCCGATATCTCACTTCCTAAGTCTCAGCGTGAGTTATTGATGGTGCATCACGGAGTTTGCACATTCTCCCCATGACCACGTCCATCGCCCCGGGTGTTCCAGATTCCTTCCACGACTCAAAGGCATGTGAATTGGCAGCTGGGATTTGCTCCCAGTCTGTAGGCAAGTGCTAGAATCTGTGTGGGGAGTTCAAAGGAAAAGTATTATCAAACTAGTATATATTACAATATTCTAACTTGAGAATAATTTTCCTCTAGGCATTTGCAGGAAAAATTAAAAAACTATAGAATTTTACAAAAATATCAATAAATAAATACTGACAGGAACTAATATGCAAAAAGAAAACAAACTACAAATTAAATATAATACTGGGAGCATGAATTGTAAAGAGGGTTACACTCCTTGAAGTGAGGCTATCAGTTCAGAGATGAGGTTAGTGAAGTTATCCATGCTGGTTCAAGATCCTGATGGTTATAGGGGATTAACTGTTCCTGGATCAGGTAGTGTTGGACCTAAGGCTCCTGTCCCTTCAGTCCAACAATAGCAGCTAAAAGAGGGCACGGCCTGGATGGTGGGGAGTCTTTGACGATGGATGCTGGTTTCTTGCATCACTGCTCCATGTAAATGTGTTCAATGGTGGGGAGGGCTTTGCCTGTGATGGACAGGTTTGTATTCACCACGTTCTGGCCATTGGAGTCTCCACGATGCCACCAGTCAGGAAACTCTCCACTGTGCATCTAACAGAAGTTGGTCAAAGTTTTTGGTGGCATGACGAATCTATGCCAGCTTCTGAGAAAGTAGAGGTGGCGTTGTGCCTTCCTATGTGCTGATCCCTCGACAGATCCTCTGACGTGTTAATAATGAATCTGAAACTACTGACCCTCTCCATCTCTATTCCCCTAATAAGGACTGGCCCTTGGCCCTCCGCCTTCCTCCTCCTGTAGCCAATAATCAGCTTTTTGATTTTGCTGACGTTGAGTGAGAGGTCATTGTGAAACCGCTCAACCAGATTTTCACTCTTCCTCCTCTATGCCCTGACTGACTATTTATCAGCACTGCTCTCCTCTCATTCCTCTGAGACGCAGAGCCAGACACCCTGTCAGAGGCCTGGTCACTGCAGTCTTTGCATGGTACACTGTTAGGCCCGACAGTATCCAAAGCAGACTGCCTACAGAAGAACTCTGCACTATCTAGAGAGTGCACGACTGCGACTCTACAAATCTCTGGTGAGTATTGGTTCAATTCTCATTATAGGAAGGATGTGGAAGCTATGGAGAGGGTGCCGAGGAGATTTACCAGGATGTTGCCTGGTTTGGAGAACAAGTCATATGAAGCAAGGTTAGCAGAGCTAGGACTTTTCTCTTTGGAGCGTAGAAGAATGAGAGGGGACTTGATAGAGGTCTACAAGATTATGAGAGACATAGATAGGGTGGATAGTCAGTACCTGTTTCCCAGGGCACCAATGGCAAACACCAGAGGGCATATGTAAAAAATTAAGGGAGGGAAGTTTAGGGGAGACATCAGGGGTAAGTTTCTTTACACAGAGGGTTGTGAGTGCCTGGAATGACTTGCCAGGGATGGTGGTGGAGGCTAAAACATTAGGGGTATTTAAGAGCCTCTTGGACAGGCACATGGATGAAAGGAAAATAGAGGGTTATGGGGTAGTGTGGGTTTAGTACTTTTTTTTAAGGATTATAGGGGTTGGCACAACATGGAGGGCTGAAGAGCCTGTACTGTGCTGTAGTGTTCTATGGTTCTATCTACCTATTCCCCTTTTCCCTCTCCTGACAGCCCACCAGCAACCTGCCTCTGACAACTTAAGGGTGACTGCTGTCCCATAGCTCCTCATCCTCCTGAATGATGTGCGGGTCTTCCAGCTCCAGTTCCCCAACACAGTCTGAAAGAGAAAAGCACAGTCCGTAAGGAGCTGCAGCCAGATGCACTTCTGAACTTGAGGACTGTCAGAATGCCTACCGACGGAGCAGGTTTGAGGAGCTGGAATATCTACTTCTCTTCCCTTATGGTAGGCTCCTGACGCACACAGCCAACGTTCTCTCTGAATGGGCGCCATCTGTGGTTCAGTGGGACTCTGATGACTGAGGGTTCAAGCCCCAAATTAATGGTCTGAGCACCTGCACCGAGGTAGACTCCTCTGAATGGAACTGTGGGAGCACTGCCCCATGTGAGGCCTTGTCATTTACATGGCAGATTCAAATGCCCTGGCAAATCTCTGGAGATGATCCAATGGTTCCAATTGGATGAAAAACAGGGGAGTTATCTCCAGCGGTGAGAGGAGTGAATGAGTTGAATCGATTTTGGAAATAGTTCTGCAACCTGAAGCAAAGAGCTCTACACATATTATTACCACACTCAGAACAGCTTCTTCCCCTTCCCTTCTGCCATCAGGTTCCTCAATGGTCCATAAAACCCATAAACACTGCCTTGTAATTTGGATTTTGTACTATTTATTTATTTTTTAATTGAAACTTTTATTAGTTTTTTTAAAAAATGTAAATAATACTGCTGACACAAAACAACAAATTTCACAACATATGTCAGTGATAAGAAATCTGATTCTGATTAGGCTTCTGACCCAATTAACGTCGTTAAAGCAGATTATGCACCTTATAATGAGAGATTGCCACATTCAGCATTTGTGTACGTCGAAGCCTGCAGTGAAATGCATCGAGGGGCAGCGTGGCAGTGTAGTGGTGCACGCCACGCTTTACAATCCAGCTGACCCGGATTCAATTCCTGCCACTGTTCGTAAGGAGCGTGCTCGAGCTTCCCGCGACCTCGTGGGTTTCCTACGGGTGCTCCGTTTTCCTCCCACAGTACGAAGATGTACAGTTTGGTAGGTTAATTGGTCATTGTAGATTGTCTCATGATTAGGCCAGGATTAAATTGGGGGTTGCTGGGTGGCGTGGCTCAAAAGGCCTATTCCGTGCTGTATCTCAAAAAAATTAAAACCATACAGTGAAAAAATATACACGTTGACTAGTGCATTTCCCACATCATAAGATCAATGGTTGCAAGGTGGTTTGAGTGTCCTATAGACTGTAAATTGGTGCCACAGTAGTGTGGTGGTTGGTGTGAAACTATCAGAGCTTGGGGTGTTCAGGAGTTTGGAGTTCACTTCTGCTGCCATTTTGTAAGGCACCTCAGTCAGTGGATGCGTGGGTTTTCTCTCAGCCAAAAGAGCTACCAGCCGGGTTAAGCTTTCCCGTGATCAGGTTAGGGTTCATTGGTGCTGTTTGGTTGCCGGGGCAGAGTGGCTGGAAGGGCCAGGAGGGCCTACTCTGCACTGTGTTGCTAAGTAAAGTAAACTGCATTTCAGTTTATTTATTTATTGATTGATTGACATGCAGCGTCGAACAGGCCTTTCTGGCTCTTTGAGCTGCACCATCATAACAACTCCTGATTTAACCCTAGCCTAATCACAGGACAATTTACGATGACCCATTAACCTACCAACCAGTATGTCTTTGGACTGTGGGAGGAAACCCGGGTGCTCACGCGGAGAAAGTACAAACACCTTACAGGCCGCGGCGGGAACTGAACCTGCATTATCACATAGTACCACAGATTGACTTTTAAAACTCCATGCATAAAAATAAGCGAAACCACGGTGAGCTGATCGCATTACATGAGAATGCCCGCACAGTAGTGTGGCAGTTAGTACAATGCCTCTGAGCTGGGGAGGTCGGAGTTCAGAGTTCAATTCTGGTGCCGTCTGTAAGGAGTTCATACATTTTCCCTGTCACCTTGTGGGTTTCCTCCAAGAACTCCAGTTTCCTGCCACAGCCCAAAGGCGTACCGCTTAGTAGGTTAATTGGTCATTGTTAATTGTCCTGTGATTAGGCGGGGGTTAAATCGGTGGGTTGCTGGATGGCGAAGCTTGTGGGCTGGAAAGACCTGTTCCTCACTTTATCTCCAAATAAACTAATTAATTAATACCTAAAAACTGCAGTTTCCATTAGCAAAGCTATTTTGATTGGAAGAAAAAGTTAATTTATTGTGAAAGTACATATCTGTCACCAGATTGAACATTCTGTCCCATCTCTGCAGCCTGCACCAGACTTAGGATGATGTTTTGCCTTTCCTTCGAAGTTCTGCATTTAATGACCTGCTGGGTAACTTCTGTTCAGCCTATTTATAGTAAAATGACAAACATATTCACTATGCACATGTTACAAATAAGAGGCAGTGTAAATCATCCAAGTTATCAAAAGCAGTATGTCTGGTTGTGCTTTGATCGGCTGTTCGCATGCAAAGTGTACAATATGCAGCAATTTACATTAATATAGCCAAATGTTCAGAATCAGAATCGAGTTTAATATCACAGGCATGCGCTGTGCAATTTGTTGTTTTGCAGCGGCAATACAGTGCAAACCATTTTTAAAAAAACTATGAATTACAATTGGAAATATAAACTCAGTGGTCACTTTATCAAGTTCCTCCTGGACCTAATGAAGGGGCCACTGAGTGTATGTTCATGGTCTTCTGCTCCTGCAGCCCATTGACTTCAAGGTTCGACGTGTTGTGCGTTCAGAGGTGCTCTTCTGCACATCACTGTTGTGACGTGTGGTTATTTGAGTTACTGTCACCTCCTGTCAGCTTGAGCTAGTCTGGCCATTCTCCTCTGACCTCTCTCATTAACAAGGCATTTTGCTCACAGAATTGCTGCTTGCTGGATGTTTCATGTTCTTCACACCATTACCTGTAAACTTTTTAGACTGCATATATATATTAAATTAATTACTATTGCAATTAGATAGCAAAAATATGTTCAAGGGTTGGTTCATCATTGTCCGTTCTGAAATCTGATGGCAGAGGGGAAGAAGCTGTTCCTGAATCATTAAGTGTGTGTCTTCAGGCTCCTGTTCCTCCTCCCTGATGGTAGCGATGAGAAGAGAGCATGATGACTTTGACACTGGCCATGATGGAGCTGGCTGAGTTTACAATCCTCTGCAGCTTTTCCTGATCCGGTCAGCAGCCCTTTCACACCAAATGGTGATACAACCCACATTGACAGCAGCGTTACGGAATAATTTTTATTTTATTTTATTGAGATACAGCATGGAATAGGCCCTGAGCTTCACTGCCCAGCAATCCCCTGATTTAATAAACACAAAGTACACCGCAGATGCTGTGGTCAAATCAACACGTACAAACAAACTGGATGAACTCAGCAGGTCGGGCAGCAGCCATTGAAAGAAGCAGTCAACGTTTCGGGTCCTGACGAAGGGTCTCGACCCGAAACGTTGACTGCTTCTTTCAACGGATGCTGCCCGACCTGCTGAGTTCATCCAGCTTGTTTGTATCCCGTGATTTAACCCTGGCCTAATCATGGGACAATTTACAATGACCAATTAACCTACCAACCGGTATGTCTTTGGAATGTGGGAGGAAACCAGATCACCCAGAGGAAAACCACACGGTCATGAGGAGATCGTACAAACTCCTTACAGGCAGCGGCGGGAATTGAACCCAGGTCACCTGTACTGTAAAGCGTTGTGCTAACTGCTACACTTCCATGCGGCCTATTAACATTAAGCCAACGAGGAGAATCATGGGACAGATTAAAATGGTCAGAGAGGTAGGTTTTAAGAAGAGCCTTGGAGGAAAGAGAGGTGATAAAATTTATAAAAGCAAGTTTAGAGCTCAGGAGCTTGACACTTAAAGGAACGGCTGCCAACGGTGTGTTGACAAACAGAGGCTGAAGGAGGGGGCCAGTGAAGACGTTGTGACATGCTGACGAATCACATTCCTCTTGCTCTTGCTAGCTGCTGTCGGAGGAAGTTCAGGAGTCTTGGGATGGACATTGCAAGGATTGGCCAGCAAGGCTGTGGACTCGTTTTGGGGGGATTTGCGTTTCAAGTGCATGTGTTCCTGGATTCTGGTCATTCTTTTTTATCTGTTTCTGAGCAGTTTGATTGGGGTGAACTGGGGCGCTTTGGTGAAGAATGGCCCCGTGGTCTGCGTTAGCTAGTGGTGTGGCCCTGAACTGAACTGAATACTGCTGGACTCCTGGTTTGACGTTTGATATTCTATGTGTCGTTCGCTCGCGTTTTGCCGTTTGCGCAATGTGTCCTTGTTTTCTCGTGTTAGGTGTCTGATGTTTTTTGAACGGGTTCCACGGTGTTTCTTTGTGTCGTGGTTCCCTGCAGGGGGACAAATCTCAGATCTTTGTTTGCATACTTAGATATAAATGTACTTTGCATATCTTTGAATTATGTTTGAACACATCAGCTTGTGACATGCAGTGGGAGGATGGAAGTAGTCTAAAGTGTAACATCCGGCCAGGAACTGGATAAGAACAAGGGGGAAGAAGAGCAGAGAAGTGGGATTAATTAGAATTGTCTTTGAAAGAGACACACACAATGAAAGACCAAATGGTCACCTTCTGAATATCATTCTACAATTCTACAAGAGACCAGCATTGGTAGATTGGGAGCCAGTGTTGGCTACTGAACAACAGGCCAATGGATGATCAGAGCGAATAAGTTAAAGGAGGTTGTTGTTAAGCTGGAGAAGTTGCATAAAAAGGATGTGTCCGGAACTGGAAGGCTTGAGTTATACGAAGAGACTGGATAGGCTGGGATGTTTTCACCCCTGGTCTGTAACAGGCTGAGGACGGAGATTTAAGAAATCACGAAGGGCACAGATAGGCTGGATAGACACAGCCTTTTTCCCAGGGTAGGGGAAACGCCAAGTTCAAAGTTCAAAGTAAATTGACATAAAATTCCATATGTGTCACCATATACAAGCCTGAGATTAATTTTCTTGTGGGCATTCACAGTGAATGCAAGAAGCACAATGGAATCAATGAAAGACCACCCCAACAGGAAGGACAAGCAATCAATGTGTAAAAGACAACAAAATGTGCAAATATAAAAAAACAACAATAATAATAATAATAATAAAAATTGAGCAATAAATATTGAGAGCGTGAGACGTCAAGTCCTTGAATTGAGGCAATTGGTTGTGGGAATATTTAAAGGATGGAGCAAGTGAAGTTGACTTAGGTTATCCCCTCTGGTTCAAAAGTATGATGGTTGAGGGATAGTAACTATTCTTGAACCTGAGGCTCCTGTACCTTCTTTCTGATGGTAGAGATCATGGGCTGAGTGGTGGGGGCCCCTGATGATAGACACTGCTGTCCTGAAACACTGCTCTGTGTGGGTGTGCTGAAAGGTGGGGAGGGTGGACTGGGCCGTATCCTTTTGGTAGGCTCTTCTGTTCAACAAGAAGACATAGATTAAAGGTGAGAGGGGAAAGATTTAAAGAGGACTTACTCCTAGTCAGTATATGGAAGGCAGTACCAGATGAAAAGCTTAAAAATACTTAGACGGACACATGGATAGGAAAGATATTACGGGGTATGATACCATTGCAGGCAAATGGGGTTATCTTGAATACCATTAGGGAGGAGGTACAGGAGCCTGAAGACAAACACTCAGTGTTTTAAGAACAGCTTCTTTCCCATACCATCAGATTTCTCAATGGATAATGAAGAAATCGCAAACATTATATCACTATTTTTTGCTCTCAGTTTCCAAAACTTAGTTAATTTTAAACATATACAGTCTCGAGAGCGGGTGCTTCCAACCTTTTGTTGTGCCGTGGACCAATACTGTTAAACAAGGGGGTCTATGGACCCCAGGTTGGGAACCCCTGCTCTAGTGTTTATAGAGAATGGTGCAAGAAACAGGAAATATCCACTGAGCGTGGATGGATATCTTGGTCCGCTTCAGTCAGAGGGGAGAAATGGCCTGTTTCCATGCCGTATAAATCTACGGTTATCAGCTGAGTCTGTTGGATCCTTCACTAGTTAGCAATAAGGAAAAAATCCTGTTGCTTATGATAGTTTTATTAAGTGTTACAAGATCAAAGAAGGCAAGAGGAGAAGACAGAGAGAGAGAGAGAGCAGACAAAGGGAACAGCGTGAGATTCATTTCCTTGCAAGCATTTACAGGAAAATAAACAAATAAAATAGAACTTATGAAAAACTATGCATAAACAAAGACTGGCAAGAATACAATATGGAAAATACAAAAAATGAGCAAATGCAAATAAATAAATAACACTGAGAACATAGTGAATCTGTGGGTTGTGGAACATGTTCGCAGTTCAGGTGAGTGAAGTTCATCGCACTGGTTCAAAAGCCTGATGATTGGCAAGTGTCAGGCTGGTTCTGTACACTGCTCTGCGATGTTTACTCCGCTCTTCTCTGAACCAAGCCTGCTCCGGCTGCTCTGGGCTTTGTGTCCGCGGGCTCTGCGACGTTTACTCCGCTGTGTGCTGACCCGAGGCCGAGGCTGTGGGCCTGCTCCAGGCCTCATGTCTTTGGTCTCACCTTCATTCTAAACGCTATTTGCTCACAATTCATGTTTGCACAATTTGTTTTTTTCTCTCTCTCTCTCTCTCTCTCTGCACATTGTCGGTCATTTTTTATGGGTTCTTTTGTGCTGCTTGTGTTGTGGCTGCCTGTAAGGAGACGAATCTCAAAGTTGTATAATGTTTTATACAACTTTGTAATGTTGTACAAAGCTGTATAATCAGGAAATTATAAACCAGTGAGTCTTACTTCAGTGGTTGGTAAGTTGATGGAAAATATCCTGAGAGGCAGGATTTATGAACATTTAGAGAGGCATAATACGATTAGGAGTAGTCAGCATGGGTTTGTCAAAGGCAGGTCATGCCTTATGAGCCTGATTGAATTTTTTGAGGATGTGACTGAACACATTGATGAAGGTAGAGTAGTAGATGTAGTGTATATGGATTTCAGCAAGGCATTTGATAAGGTACCCCATGCAAGGCTTATTGAGAAAGTAAGGAGGCATGAGATCCAAGGGGACCTTGCCTTGTGGATCCAGAATTGGCTTGCCCACAGAAGACAAAGAGTGGTTGTAGGCAGGTCATATTCTGCATGGAGGTCAGTGAGCAGTGGTGTGCCTCAGGGATCTGTTCTGGGACCCCTTCGTGATTTTTATAAATGACCTGGATGAGGAAGTGGAGGGATGGGTTAGTAAATTTGCTGATGACACAAAGGTTGGGGGTGTTGTGGATAGTGTAGAGGACTGTCAGAGGTGACCTGATAGAGGTGTATAAGATGACGAGAGGCATTGATCGTGTGGATAGTCAGAGGCTTTTTCCCAGGGCTGGAATGGCTAACACGAGAGGGCACAGTTTTAAGGTGCTGGGGAGTAGGTACAGAGGAGATGTCAGGGTTAAGTTTTTAACTCAGAGAATGGTGAGTGCATGGCGGCGATGGTGATGGAGGCGGATACGATAGGGTCTTTTAAGGGACTGCTGGATAGATACTTGGAGCTTTGAAAAATAGAGGGCTATGGGTAACCCTCGGTAATTTCTAATGTAAGTACATATTTGGCACAACACTGTGGTCCGAAGGACCTGTATTGTGCTGTAGTTGTTCTATGTTTCTATAATGTACTCCATACTTTGATAATAAATGTACTTTGAACTTTATAGGGTGGTGTGGGACCTAAGGCTCCTGTACCTTCTGTACAATGTCAGTTGCGAGCCTGGCCTGGATTGCAAGGGTCCTTGATCGTGGAACAGTTCCAACTGTTCATATAACCGAGGCAAGATGAAAGTCGTCTACAGATAGCCTAGTGGTGGAAAGGATAACTCTGATAAGACGTGTTGGTCACGAAGAGTCCATTGAGGCCTCAAACAATATTTGGGGAAGGAATGGTAGAAATAGCCAGCTTCTCATGAGCATATTGGTCTCATAAAAAATGTAATGGAATAAACCACAGTTTCACATCAAAGAATGCACAGATGCTAATTAAATGAAGGAAATGAGTCACTTTCATCTTCCAAGTACATACAATGAGCAATTCATAGTTTGGAACATCTATCCTCTAATAAAGAGTTTTATTTCCCTGAAACAAGGGTGAATCAGGCTCTGGTGACCATGTGTGGCAATGTTAGTGACAGGCTCCTTCTGAGTGCGTTCTGAATGCCACTGCACAGTAACCTGAGTTGTTCACACTGGTGGATTTAAAGAAACCGCAAAAGACGGGGCCTGGAACTTCCTCAAAGTGAGTTCTGCTGCTCTGATTTTCTGATTAAGATCGTTAACCGTATGGCTGGTCTACAGATGAGCATGCGTGATTGAGGGGCAGCAACAAGGAACATTTTCTGTTACTTTAAAAGCCACTTCTCTTCAGCATTAGCGGGTAACGTTAGCCGCACAGCCCGCTCTTTGGTAACACACTGCTGGACTATCACCATTGTCGTTATGTGCTTTGTTGTGTGACATGGGCGATCGTGGACTTTCCACGACTATCATTGTTCTTGGCAGATTTTTCAACAGAAGTGGTTTGCCTTCTTCTGGACAGTGTCTTTACAAGACGGGTGACCCCAGCCATTATCAATACTCTTCAGAGATTGTCTGCCTGGCGTCAGTGGTCGCATAACCACACTTGTGATATGCACCAGCTGCTTATAAAATCATCCTCTATGGCTTCACGTGACCCTGACTGGGGGCTAAGCAGGTGCTACACCTTGCCCAAGGGTGACCTGCAGGCTAGCAGAGGGAAGGAGCACCTTACGCCTCCTTTGGTAGAGATGTATCTCCACTCCAACACCCAGTGCTGGGTTAAAACTGGTAGATTAGTTTATTATGGTCACATGTACAGAAGCAGAGGGAAAGACTTTGTTTTGTATGCCCTGTGTACAGATCATTTCATCACACCAGTACGCTGAGGCTGTATATCATTGTTGTCAACGACCACCACAGTGTAGTGACGTGCTGGGGGCAGCCCACAAGTGCTGCCTTGCTTCCGGTCTTTGGACTGTGGGAGGCAACCGGAGCACCCGGAGGAAACCCAGACAGTCACGGGGAGAACGTTCGAACTCCTTACCGACTGAGACGGGCAATGCTGACTCTGTAAAGCATTATTCCTACCACTACACTACTGTGCTGCCCTCTCACTCTTGAACATACTCAATGACTGAGTTTCCACACCTCTTTTGGGCAAAGAATTCCAAAGGTTCATGGCCCTCTGGGTGAAGAAATTTCTTCTAAAAATCAGTCCCAAAAAGGGGACCCTTTATTTTGAGAATGACCTTTGATCATTGGCAATGGGAGACATTGTCCCACATTCACCCTGTCAAGCCCCCATCATGATTTTATTCATTTTAATGAGTTTACCTTCTATCCTTCTAAACTGAGGGGAGTATAGGCCCAGTCTATTTAATCTCATTCACTCCCCCCTATCCCAGAAATTAAACAAGCGAATTTTTGATGGCATCTTTTTATTGTAAGTATGCTCTTGTTTAAGTAAGACCATAAGACCATAGACACAGGAGCAGGATTAGGCTTTTCGGCCCATCACATTTGCTCCAGCATTCGATTATGCCTGATTTATTTTCTTTCTCAACTGCATTCTCCTGCCTTTCCTCTATAATCTTTGATGCCCTTACTAAGAACGTATCAACCTCTGCTTGAAATATACCCAATGGCTTGGCATTCACGGCCCTCTGTGGCAATGAATTCTACAGATTGGCCACACACTGGCTAAAGAAAATCCTCCTCTTCTCTGTTCTAAAGAGATGTCCTTCTGTCTTGAGGTTGTGATCTCTGGTCAGAGATACTTCCACTACTGGAAACAACCTCTCCATATGCGCTTTATCTAAGCCTTTATATATTTGATGGGTTCAGTGAGATCCCCCCTCCTCTTTGAAACTCAGAAAGTACAGACCCAGAGCCATCAAATTTTCATCATATATTAACCATTTCATTCCTGGGTTGTTTATTGTGAACTTCCCCTGGACTTTCTCCAATGCCGTCATATTCTTTATTTGATTACTTCTTAGACGGGGTAAAGGGCCTGGTCCTGTACATAATATTCTAAGCGTGGTCTTATGAAGGTTCTGTATAACTGGAGCAAAACATTTCAGAATCGGAATCAGGTTTATTATCACCGGCATGTGCCGTGAAATTTGTATCTTAGTAGCAGCAGTTCAATGCAAGACCTGATAATATAGAAAGAGAAAAAAAAAGTAAATCAGTTATAGTGAATATATATATATACGTATGTACATTAATGTAATTACATATGTATATTAAATAGATTAAAAATTGTGCAAAAAGAAATAAGTTCTTTTAAAAAAAGTGAGATAGTGTTCATGGGTTCAATGTCCATTCAGAAGTCAGATGGCAGAGGGGAAGAAGCTGTTCCTGAATCGCTGAGGGTGTGCCTTGAGGCTTCTGTACCTCCTTCCTGATGGGAACAATGAGAAGTGGGCATGTCCTGGGTGGTGAGGGCCTTAATAATGGACGTTGTCTTTCTGAGACACCACTCCTTGAAGATGTCCTGAGTACTTTGTAGGCTAGTACCCAAGATGAAGCTGATTAGATTTACAACCTTCTGCAGCTTCTTTCGGTCCTGTGGCCCCTCAATACCAGACATTGATGCAGCCTGTCAGAATGCTCTGCACGGTAAAGTTTCCTAGTGTTTTAGTTGACAAACCGAAACTCTTCAAAGACTTAATGAAGTATAGCGACTATCTTGCCTTCTTTATAGCTGTATTGATATGTTGAGACCAGGTTAGATCCTCAGAGATCTTGACACCCAGGAACTTGAAATTGCTCACTCTCTCCACCTCTGATCCCTCTGTGAGGATTGGTTCATATTCCCTCGTCTTACCCATCCTGAAGTCCACAATCAGCTCTTTCGTCTTACTGACATGGAGTGCAAGGTTGTTGCTGTGATGCCACTCGACTAGCTGGTATATCTCACTCTTATACCCCAAACGACTTACCTTAGTCTTCCTCATAGGTCATTCCAGCTGCAAGTTAATCTGTGGTAAAATGAAATCAATTTGAAAAAGCTTGCAGTGATTTCTGTATAAAGACATTTGGGGTCTTTCTGCTGATCAATCTGTTACTATTTTAAAAAATAATTCTACCTTCTATATCACTGTCCATTCAGTATGGTGACCATTCAATTAACCTGTCCATATCTCCCTGAATTCTGCTTGTACACACCACACTGCTTACAATACCCTAGTGTTTTGTATTGACATCAAACCTGGTCTCAGTCAAAGGTTATGGGAAGAAGGCAGGAGAATGGGGTTGAGAGGGAAAATAAATCAGGCATGATCGAATGGCAGAGGAGACTCTATGAGCCAAGTAGCCTAAATCTGCTCCCATATCTTATGGTCTTCTGGAAGTCTAAATACATCTACTGGTTCCTTGCTTTCTACACTGGTCAAGTCTTCCTCAAAAAGTCCTAATAAAATTGTCAGATGCATTTCACCCTTCATAAACCCAAGCTGAGTTTGATTGTTTGATTTCAAATGTGCTATTATTAGAATGTTTATTCCTCTATTTTCCAACATTAGACATTAAGCTAATCTCCTTACAGCTACTTGCTGTAGGCACACTCTCCTAGGGCTTCAAAGGGCCTGGATGCTTCCTCAATGAACCAAAGTAAGGTTCTGGATCAAAGTAATCTAGAATACCCAGAAGAACTTGTACATATTTCCCTTGATCCTTCATCCAGATTGAAGCTACAGAGTTCAAAGTTCAAAGTAATTTTATAGTAAAGTACATATAGGTCACTATTCATTTTCTTGTGGGCATTCACAGTAAATACAAAGAAACACAATAGAATCAATGGAAAAGCTCACAGAAGATAGACCATCAACCCACGTGCAAAAGACAACAAACTGGTCAAATACAAAAAGAAAAACAGACCAATAAATATCAAAAGCATGAGATGATGAGCCCTTAAAAGTGAGTCCATAGGCTGTGGGAACAGTTCAGTGTTGGGTTGAGTGAAGTTGGGTTAAGTTATCCCCTCTAGTTCAAGATCCTGGTGGTTGAGGGTAATAACTGTTCCTGAACCTAGTGGTGTGGAACCTGAGACCTCTGTACCTCCTTCTTGAAGACAGAAGTGAGAAGAGAGCATAGCCTGGATGGTGAATAGATGGGACTGCAGCCCACAGTATGGTGTGCAAATACCCGTAATAACTTACAATAAACTGGAGCCTGCTCCATTGGGACAAGATTCTATTACCCTTACGCTGCTAAGGAACACAAGCAGAGTGATAACATATTTAGGTACGTATAAGCTACATGTCAGTTTTTACTCTGGATAGGCTTTCATTATAGCGCATCTGACCTTTGCCAACAGGCATTGCTAGGGAAAGAAGCAATTAAGTTCTTCCAATTGTTTGTGTCTGGGGAAGAAATGTCCCTTTAAACCTGCTGTGCTGGCAAGTGGTACATTTATTTGCATGCTAAGGGTTGGCTGGAAATGCATCTGTTTGAATGTAAATATGATTTTGGTTTTTTTTTTTAACTGCTGCTCTTTGGAAGTGGGCCATTCCGACAAGCCTGGGACTTACTGTCTGTGCTGGTGACCCAACCTTTCAGTAAAATATCACGGGCGTTCTGGTGACAGTGCCTCTCGTGTCATACAGCGACACTCACCACCTGCCTGGCCTTGTGCTCTACCTCATAACTACGAACAAAACCGATCCACGGAACGCGGTTGCCATTTCAGAGATTCGGTGAGTACAGGATTCGGAGAGCAAGTCCACAGGAAGAACTTGGAGAAGGCAAAAAGGCAGATTTCAACGATATCTTAAGACAATAAGGCATAGGGGCAGAATTGGGTCCTTCAGCCCAACGAGTCTGCTGCATCATTCTCATCAATGATTTATTATCCCTCTCAACCCCATTCTCCACTCTTCACCCCGTAACCTTTGATGCCCTGACTAATCAAGAACCTGTCAACCTCCCCTTCAAATATACCCAATTGCCTGGCCTCCACAGCCGTCTCTGGCAATGATTTGCCACCGTCTGGCTAAAGGAATTCCTCCTCATCTCTGTTCTAAAGGGATGTCCTTCGATTGTAGGCTTTTCAATAAATGATAGGTTTCAATTAAAGCCCAAGCCCATTCTTCTAAACTCCAGTGAGTACAGGCCCAGAACCATCAAATGCTCCTCATACATTAACTCTTTCATCCACGGAATTATTCTCGTGCACCTCCTCCAACGTCAGCGCATCTGTTCTTAGATGAGGGTCCCATAACTGCTCACAGTACTCCGAGTGTGTTCTGAACAATGTCTAATAAAGTCTCAGCATCACATCCTCGCTTTTATTTCTATCATGCAAGGAGGATTTGGAACAGTTTGTTCAGTGATTGGTGCACCAGTGCTTGGTCATTGAGGAGATGTAGCCTACATTCCAACAAGGTCAGTTTCTTTCCGGTTTTGGTGCTTTGCTCACTATTCTCCAGCATTTGTAGAATCCCTTGAGTATTCAGTGTACTACTCAGAGTGGCAACGAACCAAGCAAACAACCTACACTCAGTGGCCACTTTATTAGGTACACCGGTACACCTGCTCATTAATGCAAATAACCAATCAGCCAATCATGTGGCAGTGATTCAAAGTATAAAGGCATGCAGACATGGTCAAGAGGTTCAGTTGTTGTTCAGAATAAACATTAGAATGGGGGAGAAACGTGATCTAAGTGACTTTGACAGTGGAATAATGTTTGGTGCCAGATGGGGTGGTTTGAGTATTTCAGAAACTGCTGATCTCCTGGGATTTTCACACACAACAGTGTTTAGAGTTTATCAGAGAATGGTAAAAAAAAACCATCCAGTGAGCAGCAGTTCTGTGGGTGAAGATGGCTTGTTAACGAGAGAGGTCAGAGGAGAATGGCCAGACTGGTTCAAGCTGACAGGAGGTGACAGTAACTCAAATAACCACACGTTACAACAGTGGTGTGCAGAAGAGCATCTCTGAATGCACAATGCAATGAACCCAGAAGTGGATGGGCTACAACAGCAGAAGACCACAAATATACACTCTGTGGCAGCTTTGCTGCACCTCACATTTGGTAATTTTGTCCCATAGCGTAGTGGTTAGGACAATGCTTTACAATGGCAGCAATCACCCATCAGAGTTGAATTCCCACTCCCCTCGCTGTCTGTAAGGAGTTTGTACGTTCTCCCCGCGGCCACCAGATGCTCCGGTTTCCTCCCACATCCTAAAGGTGTACAAGTTAGAGTTAGCAAGTTTCCTACGTTGGCACTGGAAATCTGGCAACACCTGCTGGCTGCCCCCGGCACATCCTTGGACTGTGTTGGTCATTGATGCAAGCAATGCATTTCACTGTATGTTTCGATATACATGTCACAAATAAGGCGAAGATTTTAATCTTCGTCCTCAATCCTGGTCTTGCGTCTGCTCTGTGTCAGAGGTATGCTCTACTCTCTTTCAGCGGAGCCATTTCGTTCAGTTAGTTTCCAGGCCACATTTGTGGCAAGTGATAAATTCACTCGGGTAAATTCCTTAAGAAAAAGCAATCGCAAAGTGATAATAAACTGCTAGAAAGCATTTCTCGATGACATGAAGCTTCCAAAGTGAATCGTCTGCCAGTGGAGAAAAGAACATTACGAGAAGAATACAGTAACTTCTGATGTGTGTTGATTAAATCCCCAGGCAAGGAGTTAATGTACAGATTTCAATAATGATTTACGGTGCCTGTCACAAATATTTTGCATTTACCATCAAAACAGTGACAGCAGCGGGACCTCCTTGAACCATTCCTATAATATTTTCATACAAGTACGGTACGGCATTTCATTATAAACCTCTCGATTCCAGTGGCTGAACTTTGGAGGAAGTTCCCCTATATGTTACTTAGACTTGTTAACCTGACTGCAAATTTCCACAGGCAAGTGAATCTAAACAAAAGCAGTAAAGAAATTTGTTTCCCTGTTGTCAAAGATATTGTACGATTAAGAGGCACGGTTTTATCTCTGTGTTAGCAATTTGAATGAAGGATAAGGGTAAATTGGTGAAGGAAAATAGGGTTAGTATGAATTATAGTCTGGATAGTCTGGTATGTGTTGTGTATTTAATATTTAAGTAGTGTTTGAGTAATCTTGTATATCTATATCTAAATCTATAGGTTGATCATTCTTGTTCGTTTGAATATTTCACTGCAGGTTATATGCACAAGTACATGAATTGCATGTGACATCACACTAAAACGTGATACATGTACGCCTCCCTTAAACCTGCATCTTGGACTTCTGTGTCTTCCTTTGAATTGGCTTAATACCTTGAAGTTACAAAGCTTAACAGTATGGAAGCACCAACGCCTGTGAATGAGAAAGCCTACAAAAAATAGTGCATTCAGCCTAGTTCATCACAGCAAAAGCCCTCCCCACTTTTGAGGAAATCTACAAGGAGCTCTATCACAGGAAAGCAGCATCCATCATCGAGGACCCCTGTCATCCAGGTCATGCTCTCTTCTCATCAATGCAATTGGGAAGGAGGTACAGGAATAGAAAATGAATGTGCTCCTGCCTTTGACTGCCCCCCCCCTTTGTTTTCACTCTCCATGCTTCTTCTCCCTTTGCCTTCTTTACTCTTGTAACATTTAATAAAACTATCATAAGCAACAATAATTTCCCCCCCCATTCTTGATTTCTGAAGAAACTTTGGATCCCAAAAGCATCAGGATCCAACAGTCCCAGCTTAGAGTCAAAGATTTATACAGCATGGAAACAGGCCGTTTGGCCCAACTGACCAATGTTGACCAAGATGTCCACCCAAGATAGCCCCATCTGCCTGCAATTGGCTCATATCCCTTTAAATCTTTCCTATCCATGTACCCGTCTAAGTATTTTAAGCTTTTTAATTCTACCTGCCTCTACAATTCTTCCCTCCTTCCATATACCGACTAGGATTTCCCTCTTGTGGTGAACTACATATACCTGTCTGGACACGCCCCCCCCCCCCCCCCGCTGACTCCTCCTGTGGCTCCTCCCACTGACCCCTGTATAAAGGCGACTGGGGGCACTGTTCCTCTCAGTCTCCAGGATGTTGTGTGATGGTCTCTTGCTGCTGACAGTGCTTTTCTTCCAGATAATAAAAGCCTATCTCGCCTCACTTCTCCGAGAGTTATTGATGGTGCATCACCTCTCAGTCCTTTTTAAACCTTTCTCCTCTCACCTTTAACCTATGGTTTCTTGTTGAACAGAAAAGCCTACAAAAAGTTGTAGATATGGCCCAGTCCATGACGGGCAACACCCTCCCCACCATCGGCAGCATCTAAACGGATTGCAGGAAAGCAGCATCTGTCATCAAGATCCTCCGTTACCCAGGTCATGCTCTCTTCTCGCTGCTGCTAACAGGAAGAAGGTACAGGAGCCTCGGGATCCACACCACCAAGTTCAGGCCCAGTTATTACCCTTCAACCATCAAGCTTGAACCAGCATAGTTAACTTCACTCTGCTGAACACTGACTCCACAACCTATGTACACACTTTCAAAAACTCTATAATTCATGTTCTCAATATTACTTCTTTATTTATTGTTTTTCTTTTTGTATTTGCACAGTTTGTTGTCTTTTGAACATTAGTTGCTTGTCAATCTCTGCGTGGAATTTTTCGATGATTCTATTGTATTTCTTTGTACTACTGTGAATGCCCACAAGTAAATGAACCTTGGGATTGTACACGGTAACATGAATGTACTTTGATAATAAATTTACTTCAAAATTTTGAACTTTGAGTTGTTCTTTCATCAGAAGACAAATCTATCAATCTTTAACCAGTGGTTGCCATCTTTCAGTGGAAAGATTTGAAACAAAGAACTGAAGATATTGTAAATCTGAGATAAAAACAGAACATGCTGGAAACAGTCAGAGGGTCAGGCAGCATTTGTGGAAAAAGAAGTAGGATTAATGTTCTAGATCCATAGAGTCTGCTTTGCCATTCCATCATGGCTGATTTATTATCCTTTTCATTTTCCTGCCTTTTCCCCGTAACCTTTGACACACTGACTAACTTCTTCTACACCTCTTCCACCCTGTCACTTGTAAAAATGCCATCCCCTTCTCTCAGTTCCTCCATGTCCGCCGCATCTGCCCTCAGGATGAGGCTTTTCATTCCAGAACTAATGAGATGTCCTCCTTCTTCAAAGAAAGGGGCTTTCCTTCCTTAACCATCAAAGCTGCCCTCACCCGCATCTCTTCCATTTCATACATGTCTGCCCTCACCCCACCTGCTCCACCCTACTAGGGATAGGGTTCCCCTTGTCCACACCTACTACCCCAGTAGCCTCCACGTCCAGCACATAATTCTCAGTAATTTCCGCCATCTCCAATGGGATCTCACCACCAAGCACATCTTTCCCTTAACCTCCCACTTTCTGCTTTCCTCGGGGATCACTCCCTTGTCCATCCATCCTCTCCCACTGATCTCCCTCCTGGTACTTACCCTTGCAAACAGAACAAATGCCATAGCTGCCCCTGCACCTCCTCCCTCCCCTCCATTCAGGGCCCCAAACAGTCCTTCCAGGTGATGTGACACTTCACCTGTGTCTGTGGGGGTCATCTACTGTGTCTGGTGCTCCTGGTGTGGCCTCCTGTGTGTCAGTAAGACCAGACATAGACTGCAAGACCACTTCGCCAAATACCTATGTGCCGTCTGCCAGAAAAAGCTGGATCTCCCAAAAAATTGGGCCGCCCAAAATCATTACACATTGGTAAGTTATTATTGTGTACATTTTTATTCTGTACTTTATTAATAGTTAAGTCTGCATGCTGCTAAGTGCGTTTTTAAATGTTGTTGCTGTAACAAAAGTATTTCCCACTCCGGATCAATAAAGTGTTTATTATTATTATTTCAATTCTACTTCCCATTCCCATTCCAACATTCTTTACCGCTGTGACGACAGCACACCCACGTTGGAGGAGCAACACCTTATATTCCCTCTGGGTAGTCTCCAACTCCATGGCATGAACGTTAATTTCTCAGACCCCTTCACCATTCCCTGTTCCTGTTTCCCTCTCTCACCTTATCTCCTTGCCTGACCATCACCTCCCACTGGTGCTCCTCCCTGTTAGTACGCAGAACCTCAGCAATGTGGGCGTAGAATGGATTCATTGACTGGTCCACAGCTGTGCATGATGAACAAACATTAACATATTTACCAAATAGCTAGCTGGGCTCAATTTGATTTCTTTTTACATGAAAGGAGTTTCCTTCACATGGCAACAATTGATACAAGGTACATAGGATATGGGCCAGTACAGCACAGAAACAGGCCCTTTGGGCCACAAAATCCGTACCGACGGTGATCCTAATTAAGCCAGTTCTATCTGCCCACATATGTCCCATATCCCTCCAATTCTCTTCACGTTCATGTGTCCGTCTAAATGCCTCTTCATTTCCACTATCACATCAGCTTCCATCACCATCCATGGCTACTCGTTCAAGGCATCCGATTCTGTCACTGTCCCAAGTACCTACCACCATTCTGTGTAAAAATCATCTGAGCTTTCGCCCTCTCACCTCAAAGCTCTGCCCTCTCGTAGGTGACATTTTTTAAAATTAACTTCTGTTTGGTTTCCCCTTGGCCTCCTCTGCTCCCAAAAGGACAATCTAAGTCAAAATACAGAACATAGAACACTACAGAACAGTACTGGCCCTCGGCCTGCGATGCTACGCCACCCTTTTAACCGACTCTAAGATCAATCTAACCCTTCCATTTCTCTATCATCCATGTGCCTATCATCATCATTTTGTGCCATGTCATATGACATCATCATTTTGTGCTGTGTCATATGACATCATCATTATGTGCAATGTCATATGACCTGGGCAATCATGGTCTCCATGACCACGATAGTTCTTGGTAAACTTTTCTATAGAAGTGGTTTAACGTTGTCTTCTTCTGGGCTGTGTCTTTACAAGATGGGTGACCCCCAGCCAATATCAATTCTCCTCAGAGATTGTCTGCCTGGTGTCAGTTGTCGCATAAGCAGGACTTGTGATATGCACCAGCTGCTCATA
The DNA here is from genome assembly GCF_048418815.1 of Hemitrygon akajei. Lineage (NCBI taxonomy): Eukaryota > Metazoa > Chordata > Chondrichthyes > Myliobatiformes > Dasyatidae > Hemitrygon > Hemitrygon akajei. The sequence goes on along the minus strand of NC_133152.1, from coordinate 39,961,140 downwards.
CGACCACCCACCATCTGCTCCCACGGTTTCACGTCCCTCACTGAGGGGCTAAGCTGGTGATACACCTTGCCCAAGGGTGACCTGCAGGCTGGTAGAGGAAAAGAGCACCTTACACCTCATTGGATAGAGAAATATCTCCATCCGGCCACCTGCCTAACTAAGAGTCTCTTAAATGCCCCTAATTTGTCTGCCTCTATCACCACCTCTGGCAAGGTGTTCCATGCACCCACCACTCTCTTTGTAAAAAAAACTTCCCTCTGACATCTCCTCAATACTCCTTTCAAATTTATTTAAAATTATGCCATTTTGTAGTTGCCATTTCTATCCAGGGAAAAAGTCTCTGGCTATCCACTTGATCTATGCTTCTTACCATCTTGTACACCTCTATCAAGTCACACCTCATTCTCTTTCTCTCCAAAGAGAAAAGCCCTAGCTCGCTCAACCTTTCCTCATAAGACATGCTCTCTAATACAGGCAACATCCCAATCAGTCTCCTCAGCACTCTCTCTAAAGCTCGCACATCCTTCCTATAATGAGGTGACCAGAACTGAACACAATATTCTCAAGTGTGGTCTAACCAGAGTTTTATTGAGCTGCAATATTACCTCGGTTCTTGAACTAAATCCCCTGATAATGAAGACCAACACACTATACACCTTCTGAATAACCCTATCAACATTGAGGGATCTACGGATGTGGACTCCAAAGCCCTCTGTTCCTCCACACTGCTAAGAATCTTGCATTAACTCCGTGTTCTGCCTTCAATTTTGACCTTCCAAAGTGAATCACTTCGCACTTCTCTGGGTTGAACTCCATCTTTAACCACCCTCTTCCTTCTATGGGTAAGCCCATTCTGAATCCACACAGCCAAGACCCTAGGATCCATCGCCTCTTGACTTTCTGAATGAGCCTAGCATGAGGAACCTTATCAAACGGAATTACTAAAGTCCACATGCACCGCATCTGCTGCTCTACCTTCACCGACGTGCTTTGCCACATACCTGAAGAATTCAATCAGGCTCGTGAGGCATGACCTGCCCCTCACAAAGCCACGCTGACTATTGCTAATCAGACTATGCTTCTCAGAATGCTCTTCAAACCTGTCTCTAAGAATCCTCTTCAACAATTTTCCCCCTCCCCTCCTCACTGAAGTAAGACTCAGGGGTCTGTAATGTCCAGGGTTATCTCTATCTCCTTTCTTAAACAAAGGAATAACATTTGCCACCCTCCTATCATCTGGAACTACTTCTAGGGCTGTTGATGCAAAGATCATCAAGTTCAAGACTAAGTCAAGTTTGAGGTTAATTGTCATTCAACCATACACATGTGTACAGTCAAATGAAAGTAAAGCATTCCTTTGAGGCTAAGATACAAAACACAGCACCAACAGCTACACACAGTACATAGCACATATACTTGAGATAGCAGAAAAACTTAGTCACAAGAAAAATATATATAGCCCAAGTCCATGACTGACATGTTCTGTAGATTGATGGTGCATGGGATGTTATCCTGGAGCCATGTTTCTACAAGAACAAGTAGGCAGCAGTTCCTCATCACACGCTAGTGCAATCCACCGAGCAAAGACCGGAGAGCAGTACCGCGGGAGGGGCCAGCGCCCAACCCAGCACCGACTCCAGCTCTCTCCCACATTGCCTCCGGCATCTCCCTCCCTGGGCAGCTGCAGCAGGCAGTGCCACGGCGCGAGGCCGTGCAGCTGCCCCGCCATCGGTCTTGCCAATGAATCAGTGAACCGGACCCGCGGTGTTCTACATTGCCAGTGCCCAGCAGGGTCTTGCGATAACAACAGTCAGTTGGATTGTCCCACCCCATCCTCACTGGGACCCTCCTGGACCTACCCCCCCCCCCCCCAGCAGTTTGCTGGGGAAGCAGGGCAACAGATAATCTGCTGGAGGAACTCAGAAGGTCAGCCAGCATCTGTGGGAGGAAAGGGACTCCCAATGTTCCCAGTGTGGTGGGAAACTGTTCACCAGAAGGCCTGTGCTGGTTCAGAAATTGGTGTTTGTCCAGTCATGGTGCCTAGCATAGATTCTGCTGCCAAGCCAAATCTTTGTCCCTTTAAAAACATTATTTAAAAAGCGCACAGAAAATAGGTTTAAAATCTTTTAACTGACCACATAACGAGAGCCAGCCTTGTTTTTCATCCTCTTTCTTCATTCTTGGCATTCTGTCATTGTTACTTCGATTGGTAGCTGACAAGGAGGTAAACGTCATAAAAAGAAACGTTATAAAGCAGAGAGCCAACACCCTCCAGGATGAGTGAAACATGCCGTGATTAAGGGAGTTGGACAAATTCCTGAAACAAAAACACATTTTCAATTACAATGGGTATGATGCAAGTTGGCTGGGGTAAGGATTTATAGCCTACTGCGGTGTTGTGGAGTTTTATCTGATTGCCTCTGGAATTTTCCAGACCTTTTACTAAATTGGATATTGAACTCGGCTTATTTTCCGAGGTTCATCTGCAAAGAGATTTCTTGATTGGAAGACTCAGTGAATCATACCCATCCAATCTGGGTGAGCTTGATGGATGCTCTACCTGACCACGTCTTGGCTGTTCTGCTGCCTATCTGTCTCTGAGGCTCAGATTAGCCAATATGTTCACCCGACCGATGTAAATTATCCCTTTTTCAGTTCTCGTCTGCATCTGTGTAGCCCGAAACCCATAGAGTAAATGAAGGTACCCAGAGTACCACGTACAAAATGCTGGAGGAACTCAGCAGGTCAGGCAGCCTCTGTAGAAAGGAACAAACATCACTGATGAAGAATCTCAGCCTGAAAAGTCATCTGTTTATTCCTTTCCGAAGATGTTACCTGACACTCACCGATCCTCTAACACCCTTGAGAGAACTGCTTTCTCCCCTGGCAGTAACACAGTTCACTGTATCGCTTCGTCAGAATCAGAGTTCCTCCAGCATTTTGTCTGTGTTACTCCGGACTTCCAGCATCTGCAGAATCTCTTGTGTTTATGCTCTGAAGATATCCAGCTTCCTGATTTCTTGAGACTAAATTCGGAGCTTTAGAGTCATAGAAAAGTACAGCACAGAAACAGGCCCTTCAGCCCATCTAGTCCATGCTGAACTATTTAACCTGCTTACTCCCATCCACCTGCACTGGGACCACAGCCCTCCATACCCCTACCATCCATGTGCCTATCCACTTATTTTAAACGTTGAAATCGAGCTTGCATGCACCACTTGTGCTGGCAGCTCATTCCACACTCTCACACCCTTTGAGTGAAGTAGTTTCCCCTCATGTTCCCCTTAAACTTTTCACCTTTCACCCTTAACCCATGACCTCTGGCCATAGTCCCACCCTAGCTCAACGGAAAAAGCCTGCTTGCATTTACCCTATCTGTACCCTTCATGATTTTGTATACCTCTATCAAATGTCCTCTCAATCTTCCGCGTTGCAAGGAATTAAGTCCTAACCTATTCAATCTTTCTTTATAACTCAGATCCTCCAGACCCAGCAATATCCTTGTAGATTTTCTTTCAACCTTTCCTTTCAATCTTTCCTGTAGGTGGGTGAACAAACCTGCGCACAATACCCCAAATTAGGCCTCAGCATATCTTTCACAACTTCAACATGACATCTCATCTCCTGTATTCAATACTCTGAGTTATGAAGGCCAGTGCACCAAACACTGAGCTCCTCATTTGCGTTTCTATTCTAGATATTGCAGTTTCCTTTCAGAGCACAATTCTTCTGTCCTTGGGCTCACCTACGGCTCACAAATCCTTTACTTCCCCAAGACTCGATTTCCTCATTATTTCCTTGCCAGAGTTTCTAGCGTCAGAACATTGTTTGTCTTTACATCATATGGTGGAAACCATCTCCAGCCATTTGTTCTCAAGCACAGTCACCGTTCCTCCTGCTTCTTGATAGACCTTCTTCCTTTCCTGACATTAACACTGCTCACCGAGTCATTATGTCCCAGTCCTTCAGAACTGCCTTTCTAATCTCCTTGCTTCACTCGATTCGCAGCGCATTTCTATTACATCTCTGGGTGTTGGAGTTCGGACTACATTTCCGGCATCCTATGTAAGCAGGTTTCTACATTCTTTCTATTCGGACATTTTTTTGGGGGGGTTTAGGACATACCGCAAATATTAACTTTAGCAACTAACTTCAGCCCATCGATCTTCAGACTTGAACATGGACTGTAGATTAAATTTAAAATGCCACTCTGGACAATAGCTTCCTAAAGCTGTTAACTGAAAAGGCAGACAATGCAGATTAAAATTCATTTTTGGTTGTCTGGAGTGTGGGTGCGAAGAAGGTGTGGAAGTTCTATGTAATTCAGAGGAAGCATAGGAAGCATAGGAGATGCATAGGAGATGCTTCCATTGATCTTTATCATATAAAATGTCATGTAGTGTTGGGCTGGAAGTTATATGTAATTCGAAGGAAGCATTGCAGATACACTGTTCCTCCGAAAGGGCCTCAATATGATGCCAGCTGTGTCTCATTTTGTCGAATAATAGACAGCTTCATGCTTACCAGCTTACGTCTCTCCAGTGACTTTGTCCACATTACAACACCCTCCTGTGCGTGCATGGGTTTTCTCCGAGTTCTCCGGTTTCCTCCCACAGTCCAAAGACACACCAGTTAGTTGGCTAATTGGTCATTGTAAATTCCGTGATGAGGCTAGGGTTAAGTCGGCAGGTTGCTGGGTGGTGTGGCTCATTGGGCTGGAAGGGTCTGTCCCATGCTGTATCTCTACATAATTTAATAAATAGCTGCTTTAATACTCTGACTGTACTCACCCAATCTCACCATTTCACTCTATCGCCATCCTCTTTTTCCCTCTAGTCCTGTTGATTGTTATCTGAGCTTTGACCAAGAGCCATGGAACTCCACTGGTTATCAATAGACAATAGAGTGATCCACCAAATTATATTTATCAAGCTGGCTGGCAGTGAACTGATTTCTAGACTTTCCGGGTCTTGAGTCTGCATAGAATTACAGGCCTGAAGTCACGAATGGTTAGAATAACTTCACTCACCTCAACACTGATCTGAACTGAATCCATAACTTACAGACTCACTTCCAAAGGCTCTGTAACTCACATTCTCAGTATTATTTATTTGTTTATATTTTTGTATTTGCTGTCTCCCAGGACTCCCCACCACCACTGCACTTCCTGTTAGAATCACCTTATGTACCCCTGAAACTAGCATCACTTTATGTACGTGTAGACGCACACAATCTATGTTATGTATTTATATTTATTGTGTTTTATATGCTCCACTGAATACAGAGTAACAATTATTTTGTTCTTTACACTTCTATATTGGAAATGACATTTAAAAAGTCTTGTTCGTCTTCTTTAGCACACAGGTTGTTTGTCTCTTAGTTTGTGTGTAGTTTTTCACTGATTCTATTGTATTTCAAAGTTTCAAAGTACATATATGTCACCATATACAAACCTGAGATTCATTTTCATGTGGGCATACTCAATAAACCCATAATAGAAAAATTGAATAGGCATCCGTCGGTCTCGAGAGACCATGGATTTGCACCTTGGAAAGTTTCCAGGGCGCAGGCCTGGGGAGGGTTGTATGGGAGACCGGCTGTTGCCCAAGCTGCAAGTCTCCCCTCTCCACGCCACCGATGTTGTCCAAGGGAAGGGCATTAGGACCCATACAGCTTGGCACTGGTGTGGTTAAGTGCCTTGCTCAAGAACACAACACACTGCCTTAGCTGAGGCTTGAACTAGCGACCTTCAGATCACTAGACCAACACCTTAACCACTTGGCCACGTGCCAACACAATTATATATATAAAATAATCATGATAGAATCAATTAAAGACCGCACCAACTTGGATGTTCAACCAGTGTGCAAAAGACAACAAACTGTGCAGGTACAAGAAAAAAAAGATAAAGAAATGAGCACTAAATATCGAGAACGTGAGATGAAGAGTCCCTGAAAGTGAGTTCATAGGTTGTGGGAACATTTCAAGTGAAGTTATCCCCTTTCCTGAGGCTCCTGTACCTTCTTCCTGATGGAGGCAGCAAGCTGAGACCATGTCCTGGCTGGTGGGATCCCTGACGCTGGATGCTGCTTTTCTGTGATAATGCTCTGTGTAAATGTGCACAATAGCGGGGAGGACTTTACTCACGATGGACTGGGCCGTATCCACTACTTTTTCCTTGTTCTACTGAGAATGCATCGCAGGGTAGTGTAGGGAGATATATACGTACATTCATAATAAATTTACTTTGGACTTTGAATGGGGAAGTGCTCAGTGAAACCAACACTACTTATAACAATTCAGCACTTCCACAGATTAAACAACAATGTTCAAGGCATAAGGGTAATTCTGAAGTCCCAGTCATTATTCACGCTAATTCAGTCCTACACTCATCTCTTGGAAAGCCCCAGCAAACCATGACACGAACTCAAATGACAGCACTCAATCCCCTGTCTATTGTAGACTCCTAGGCTCAACAATAACATTGCAGTTAGCACGATGCCATTGCAGATCCGGGCATCAGAGTTCAGATTGAATTCTGGCACTGTCTACGTTCTCCCCGTGACCACGTGGGTTTCCTCAGTGTGTTCCGGTTTCCTCCCACAGTCTAAAGACATACTGGTTAGTAGGTTAATGGGTCGTTGTCAATTGTCCTGTGATTAGGCTCGGGTTAAATAGATGGGTTGATGGGCGGTGCGGCTCATTGGGCCCAAAAGGTCTGTTCTGGACCACATCTCCTAATAAATAAATTCAAATGATGAGATTTTCCAGCCTTTCAGTCCAAATTTTTTGCATTTTCTGGGTGATTATTTAGAGATAGGACCCCTCTGCCTCAAGGAGCCTGCGCCATCCAATTACACCTTCATGATCAATTAAACCACTGGCCGATAAGTCTTTGGAATGTGGGAGGAAACGAGAGCACCCGGAGGAAACCCATGTAGTCATGGGGAGAACGTAGAAACTCCTTACAAAGAGAAGCAGGAATGAGCTGATGCTGGTATAGCACTGCACTAACTCCTACAATACCCTGTCGTTCCAATTCTTCTGTGCTTACAAATGCCACTAGTTTCTGTTATTCTGCACTCCAACCCTCCCCCCCTCAAATCTCTCATGACTTTCCAATGTGCCCCCTTGAATCTGAACCTGCATCAGAACTGGAAAATGAGGGAGTAAGGAGAGGAGGAGAGATTGTTCCTTCCACAGATGCTGCCTGACCTGCTGAGTATTTGAACCATTGTTTCTATTTCATAACATTATGGGTTTTGTTTGAACAAAGCCAAGTTTACACCCAGATCTTAAAAAAATACATTTTATTAAACATTTGACAAGACAGATCCAGTCAGATGTGTGCATCAGCAAGGAATGAGGATTTTCCAGTAATCTGCCACACTAATAATCAAATCTAATTACGCCTGGGTTGTTTGTCTGAATTATCAGTGATTAAGGCTATAATTAACCTGATTATCTCTGTAACTCAGAGACTTAGCAAAGTAGTTTTTGTTTAAAAAAAGAAAAAAAAATCAACAATCAAGATGTCCCAAACCAGAACATATTGCACCCATTATTTATATGTTCACTATTAAAAAACAGATGTTTTGAAGTGTGCGAAGAGTGGGAATTACTTTCTGCCTCAGCACACATCTGTAAAACATTCAAGGGTTACCCTAATGGTTTAGAACATTATCTAATCAGTTACATTCAGTTCTTCACCAACCATTCATAACTCCATAAAAAATATATGAGGTGTCTTCCATTTGCATTCGTTTCCTGTGTAATATTTCCTCCCTATTATATTTTATGTTCTTAATAATTTTACCACCACCTTATTTTCATGTTTTTTTAATGTGCTATGATTAAATTTAGCAATGTGTCGATGCTAAGCCTTCTGAACATGTCTGCCAAGGTAGGTGGCGCTACTTGCGCACTTTTGGCTCCATGACCCTCAGGCCTGCAGCATGGTTCACGGCTCAGCCCTCCTTCAGCCTCCCGCAGAGTCTTCTCCCCATCTCTGCTACCTCGTAAAAGCACATTTTAGAACCTGGTTCCCAACAACAACAGAACTCAGAGACACGCACACCATAATGGTTAGCACAATGCTTTACAATACAGGCGACCAAGCTGGCGCGTGGCCAAGTGGCTAAGGCGTTGGTCTAGTGATCTGAAGGTCGCTAGTTTGAGCCTCAGTTAAGGCAGCATGTTGTGTCCTTGAGCAAGGCACTTAACCACACATTGCTCTGCGATGACACCAGTGCCGTGGGTCCTAATGCCCTTCCCTTGGACAACATCGTGGTGAGGAGAGGGGAGACTTGCAGCATGGGCAACTGCCGGTCTCCCATACAACCCTGCCCAGGCCTGCGCCCTGGAAACTTTCCAAAGGTGCAAATCCATGGTCTATCGAGACTACCGGATGCCTATTACAGGCAACCCGGGTTCAATTCCTGCCACTGCCTGTAAGGAGTTTGCATGTTCTCCCCATGACTGTGTTGGTTTCCTCAGTCCAAAGATGTACTGGTCATTAGGCTAATTGGCCATTGTAAATTGTCCTGTGATAACGCCAGGGTTAAATTAGGGGATTGCTGGGCAGCACGGCTTGAAGAACTGGAAGATCCTGTACCACGATGTATCTCTGGAAATAAATGGAATTGCTGGAGAAACTCAGCAGGTCAGGCAGCCTCTGTGGAGGGGAATAAACAGACAGTGTTTTGGAAAGGAAGGCAGAATCCAGAATAGGAAGTAGGGAGATGGGAAGGCGTACAAAGTTGGCAGGTGACAGGTGAGACCAGGTAAGGTGGGTGATGAAGAAAGAAGCTGGGCAGTGATAGGTGGAAGATATTAAAGGCTGAAAGAGGAATCCTATTGGAGAGGATTGCTTCCTTAAGGTTGTTACAGCCGGCGGTGGAAATGCAGTCAAGTGCCCACTACCTATTAAATATTTCCAATGGGGTGAACTTCAAATAGACCCTGACAACTAAATCCAGCTCCTGGCCTTCACATGTGGCTTAGCTTCTAACCCTGGCAGAAACATTTCTACTGGTAAGAAAATGGGTAAAGGTCCAGGTGTTCCTGGGTTGTGCGCAGTGCCAATGAGATGGTACCTGCTGTGGACCTGTTGCTCCAGTGGCCAAATTGCAGTGGGGATCTGATTGAAACATATAAGATTATTAAGGGATTGGACACGCTAGAGGCAGGAACCATGTTCCTGATGTTGGGGAGTCCAGAACCAGAGGCCACAGTTTAAGAATAAGGGGTAGGCCATTTAGAACGGAGATGAGGAGAAACTTTTTCACCCAGAGAGTGGTGGATCTGTGGAATGCTCTGCCCCAGAAGGCAGTGGAGGCCAATTCTCTGGACGCTTTCAAGAGAGAGTTAGATAGAGCTCTTAAAGACAGTGGAGCCAAGGGATATGGGGAGAAGGCAGGAATGGGGTATTGATTGTGGATGATCAGCCATGATCACATTAATGGCGGTGCTGGCTCAAAGGGCCGAATGGCCTACTCCTGCACCTATTGTCTATTGTCCAAGTTGCCTCCCAGGCAGGAGCTGATATGTTTCACCACCAGGCTCCTAAAACACTTCATCACTGGAGGTAAGTGCAACCGAGTGATAGACATTGAGGCAGCCCACCATGCTTTTCTTGGGCTTGAAGAAGGTAGGTACCACTCACTGCTGAAGCGAGAGGTCAAAGATATCAGTGATTCTACGTCCTCTTTAAATAGTGCACTTTCCATCAATTATTGTTAGTCTAATGTATTATTGCATTTCTGAGGAGTATCGATGCCTCATTTATTCTCGCTCCCTTGTCCTACTTGTAACTTCCATTCACTCTTCTCTCTCTTCCCCTCCTTCCAACTCCTGTCATGTTTTTGCCCTTCACATCCCTCGGGCTGTGTCCCCGTACCTCACTCCACCTCTCTCAGTTGAAAGCCCAGTCCCCAGGGAATACTCAAGGCACGTTCCTAGGACGTAGCAGATTTTCAGCAATCACCGATCGGGGGGGTGGGGGGGGTTGATTCCCGCAGCCGTCTATAAGGAGTTTTACGTTCTCCCCGTGACTGTGTGTGTATTTCCTTGCACATTCCAAAAATGTACGGTTGGGGTTTTAGGTTGTGGGGACGCCATGTTGGAGCCGGAAGCATGGCCACACTTGTGGGCTGACCCCAGCACAATCCTCACTGATTTGAATTGACACAAATGACGCATTTCACCATATGCTTTCACGTTTCATTGTATATGTGATGAATAAAACTAATATTTAAATATTGTTTTCTTCCTATTGTGCCTCAGCCACCTCCGCACCAATGCGGATGCATTGGTAATCATTTTCCAATGTTCCTTAGATTCAGGATCAGTTCCTGAGGATTGGAGAATGGCTAATGTTATCCCACTTTTTAAGGAAGGAGGGAGGGAGAAAACAGAAAACTATTGACCTGTCAGCCTGACATCAGTAGTGGGGAAGATGCTAGAGTCCATTATTAAAGATGAAATAGTGGCATATCTAGATAGCAGTGATAGGATTGGGCCGAGCCAGCATGGATTTACCAAGGGCAAATCATGCTTGACTAATCTATTGGAGTTTTTCAAGGATGTAACCAGGAAGTTAGACAAGGGAGACAGTGGATGTAGTGTATCTCGATTTTCAGAAGGCATTTGATAAGGTCCCACATAGGAGATTGGTGGGTAAAATCAGAGCTCATGGCATTGGGGGGAAGATATTGACATGGATAGAAAACTGGTTGGCAGATAGAAAGCAAAGGGTAACGGTGAATGGGTGTTTCTCGGAATGGCAGGTGGTGACTAGTGGGGTGCCACAGGGCTCAGTATTGGGACCACAGCTGTTTACCATTTACATCAACAATTTAGATGAAGGCATTGAGAATAACATCAGCAAGTTTGCTGATGATACTAAGCTGGGTGGCAGTGTGACATGTGATGAGGATGTTAGGAGAATTCAGGGTGACTTGAATAGGCTGGGTGAGTGGGCAGATACTTGGCAGATGACGTTTAATGTGAATAAGTGTGAGGTTATCCACTTTGGGAGTAAGAACAGGAAGGCAGATTATTATCTGAACGGTGTAGAGTTAGGTAAGGGAGAAATACAAAGAGATCTAGGAGTCCTTGTTCATCAGTCACTGAAGGTGAATGAGCAAGTGCAGCAGGCAGTGAAGAAGGCTAATGGAATGTTGGCCTTTATTACAAAGGGAATTGAGTACAAGAGCAAGGAAATCCTTTTGCATTTGTACAGGGCCCTGGTGAGACCACACCTGGAGTATTGTGTACAGTTTTGGTCTCCAGGGTTAAGGAAGGACATCCTGGCTATAGAGGAAGTGCAGCGTAGATTCACAAGGTTAATTCCTGGGATGTCCGGACTGTCTTACGCAGAGAGGTTAGAGAGACTGGGCTTGTACACGCTGGAATTAAGGAGATTGAGAGGGGATCTGATTGCAACATATAGGATTATTAAGGGATTGGACAAGATAGAGGCAGGAAATATGTTCCAGATGCTGGGAGAGTCCAGTACCAGAGGGCATGGTTTGAGAATAACGGGTAGGTCATTTAGGACAGAGTTAAGGAAAAACTTCTTCTCCCAGAGAGTTGTGGGGGTCTGGAATGCACTGCCTCAGAAGGCAGTGGAGGCCAATTCTCTGGATGCTTTCAAGAAGGAGCTAGATAGGTATCTTATGGATAGGGGAATCAAGGGATATGGGGACAAGGCAGGAACCGGGTATTGATAGTAGATGATCAGCCATGATCTCAGAATGGTGGTGCAGGCTCGAAGGGCCGAATGGTCTACTTCTGCACCTATTGTCTATTGTCCTTACATTTGGATCTGGTAAACATTTCATAATTTACCATATTTATTAACCAGGAACTACAGAAACTCTATGTGACATAACTGGGTGTATATTTTAGGATTATTAAAATTTATTCCCTCAAGGAACAACACCTAATCAAAGTAACAAGCCATAAGACAATAAGGTACAGGATCCTCATTTTAGTGGTTGGTAAGACGTTGAGGTCCATTATTAAGGATGAGATTTCGGGGGAACTGGAGACACACGATAATAGATAAAATAACACTTATCATGTCTCTCTAAGTACTCCAAAACCTCATCTTAATAATAGACTCCATCAGCTTACCAACCACTGAAGTCAGGCTAACTGGTCTCTAATTTCCTATCTTTTGCCTCCCTCCATTCTTAAAGAGTGGAGTAACATTTGCAATTTTCCATTCGTGGAGAGCCACGGGAGGGGTGTGGGACAGGTGGCAGAGAAGGGGTGCTGGGGCAGAGGGTTGGTGCTGGTGCAGACACACCCAGCCCTGAAACACCAGGAAAGGCCGTTTGATTCCAAACAATTGGTCTATTGATCATTCCAGAATGACTCTCCAGGGCTTCCCGTTCCCTCCCCTCTCCCTTCCCCTTTTCCCAACCATGATTCCCCTCTCTCTGCCCCCTTCCCACTCTCAGTCCACAATAGAGACCCAGATCAGAATCAGGTTTATCATCACTCACGTGTCATGAAACTTGCTTTTTTTGTGGCAGCAGTACAGTGCAATACATAAAACTACTACAGTACTGTGCAGAACTCTTGGGCTCCCTAGCAATATATATTTGTGCCTAAGACTTTTGCACAACACTGTATTTTCCTTCAGACCTTTCAAGTTCCAAAACACAATATAAAACTCATCTCCTGTATGTTATCCTGCTCACCACAATGAAACTAGCAGAAATTTCCTTTCACATTATATACAAGTTATGTTGCTGCACATTATTGAAAAAGTCTAACTGCACCATTTTATAATTATTTTGCATTATATTCAATATATGTGTATACATGCTCTGCTACAGTATGCAATTGGGTGCTTTAAATGAACAACCAACGCCTCACCAAGTGCTTATTAATATTAATACTGAAGACATTTTTAATTATTAAGGATCGAGAGTTAAGGCTACAAATCTTTTGTTTAAATGTAAGGTATATGAGAGAGCTCACAAACAAGAGTTTAGTTAGAATACCTGTCTTCAATCCCACATTAATACAAAGGCAAGTTTCCAAGGTGAAGTTAAGAAAAAACTCCCAAAGTACGTGACAGTCAATAAAATACTTTTCGGAAGTGTAGACATCGATGTGATGCAAGGGAATTATCATCCATTTTGTGTCGATAAGGCTTCCTCAAACAGCAAAGAAATGGTAACCAGATAATCTGTTTTAGTGATTCTAAATTTGGAATATGTATCAGCTATGGGGTTAATACCTCACCTGCTCAGGAAAAGAGTGTTTGGGCATATCTCAATATGTCACAAAATTTGTTTTATTTTTGTGGCAGCAGTACAGCATAATACATAAAATTACTTCAGTACTGTGCAAAGATCTTAGGCACCCTGGCTATGTAGCTGTGCCTGAGACTTTTGCACAGTATTATCTATCAAACGTTCAGCACCCAATTTGCAGAATGTGATCTAATGGGCCATTAGAAAATTTTCAGAATCTGGTTAATTATCACTGACTAAAACTTGTTGTTTTGCAGCAGCAGTGCAGAGCAAAGGAATGAAATTACTTCTCATTGTTACCATCAGGAAGGAGGTACAGAAGCCTGAAGGCACAAACTCAGTGATTCAGGAACAGCTTCTTCCCCTCCGCCATCCGATTCCTAAATGGACGTTGAACCCGTGAACACTACATCACTACTTTTCTTATTATCTCTGTTTCTGCACTGTTTTTAATTTAATCATTTAATATACATATATATATATATTCTGTAATTGATTTATTTTGCTATATTATTATGTTTTGCATTGTACTACTGCTGCTAAGTTAACAAATTTCACGACATATGCCGGTGGTATTGAACTCAATGCTGCTTACAAATTACAAAGATAAGAAAATAGTGCAAGAAAAGGAACTATGAGGAGTGATTATGAGTTCACAGACCATTCAGAACTCTGATGGCAGAGGGGAGGAGGCCGTCCCTGAACCATGGAGTGTGGGTCTTGAGGCTCCTGTACCTCTTCCTCTGTGGTAGTAATAAGAAGAGGGCATACCCTGGATGATGAAGCTGCTTTTTGAGGTACCAATCTTTATATCCTTGATAGTGTGGATGGTTGTGCCCGTGATGGAGCTCGGTGAGTCTAGAACATTCTGCAGCCTCTTACGACACTGTGTGTTGGAGCCTCCATCCCAGTCTGGGTTGCAACCGGTCAAAATGCTGTCCGATGCACACCCATGAGTGCCATGAAATGCTTTGAACGGCTGGTAAACCGTCATACAAATCCCCACCTTCCAGCTGGCGTCGCAGGTAGCGCAGCATCGTCACAGTGTGGGGCGCTCCGGAGTACGGAGTCCAATTCCGGCACCCTTCTGTGAGGAGTCTCCGTGCGTCCTCCCCGTGACCGCGTGGGTTTCTCCTGCCGGTTTCCTCCCACCATCCAAAGGCGAACCACGTGGGTTCATTGGCCATTGGAAATTGTCCCGTGATTCGGTTAGGTTTCATTGGATTTGTAGAGTTTTGCTGGGGTGGCGCGACTCGAAGGGCCAAAAGGGCTGTATTGCTAAATAAATAACTAAATAAATACCAAAACTCCTGACAAAAGAGTCAGTGGTGTGCATTCTTTATGATTACATCAATGTATTGGACTAAGGGTAGCTAACTGGCCAAGGTCAATCTGTCCACATAGAGCCCTTACAATTGATAGGAAGTAGAACTTTCCCAAACAACCACGTGTCCACACAACTCTCGTGTTGGGCATTTCATTTCCTTGAATGCTTTGTACAGTTAAAAACATTTTCGCTGTTAAAATGCGCCTCCATGTAAGTTTGGAGCCATAATTAGTTTCTATTTTAATGCAGAAGAAAGCACATTGTCCCCTTGCTGAACTTTCTGTGATAATTTCATCTCAATCATCTTCCTGTTAACTTTTATTGCTGTAAATTATTTACTTGTGGTTTCTCTTCAAAATCAATTCCAACTCTCAGAGATCCCTGGTTGGTTAATGGTGAAAATATGAAATTGACCTGAAATGTACAAATAAATCAATGGCAGTTGAATGCTACATTTGAATCACAAGTACGTAGATTCTTTCAGTGTTGTCTTCTCCATAGCTCCTCGATACACCAAGGTTAAAGGCATATATAAATGTAAAGTTTGCGTGATATAATTGAAGCATAAAATTTCTTTTCATTCCTATTTAGGTATAAAACTCCTGAAGCATTTGTTGCTTAAACCATGATAGTTCAAATAATGCATAAGATTTTTTTATTGAACAATAGCAAATGCTCTTCAAAGAAATTCATTGTGTACAATACACTTGATTACTGATAAGTGTGATTTATAGTTGTAGTTTAGTCCTTTCTAATATTTACCCTGGTAAGGGGTCGGCTTGGTTACCAACTTTTTATGTTGACTTGCAAATGATTTCCTGATTTATTGGTTACCCATTTATAATAGAAGTGCTCAAACTTTTGGTTCATTTTCTGCTCAGGGACCATAACACCATAAGACACGGGAGCATAATTAAACCTTTCGACCCATCAAGGCTGCTGCGCCAAAGATTGGTTGGCCGGAGCCGCAGGCTATCGAGAAGGCAAACGGAATGTTGACCTTCATTGCTAGAGGGATTGAACTTAAGAGCAGGGAGGTTATGCTGCAACTGTACAGGGTTCTGGAGAGGCCACACCTGGAGTACTGTGTGCAGTTCTGGTCTCCTTGCTCGAGGAAGGATATACCAGCTTTGGAGGCAGAGCAAAGGAGGTTCACCAAGTTGATTTGAAAGATGAGGGGGTTAGACCATGAGGAGAGATTGAGTCACCTGGGACTGTACTCACTGGAATTCAGAGAATGAGATCTTATAGAAGCATATAACATTACGAAAGGGCAGATAAGATAGAGGCAGGAAAGTTGTTTCCACTGGTAGGTGAGACTAGAACTAGGGGACATAGACTCTGCGTTCAGGGGAGTGGATTTAGGACGGAGATGAGGAAGAACTGCTTTACCCAGAGAGTGGTGAATCTGTGGATTTCTCTGCTCAATGAAGCAGTGGAGGCTGCCTCAGTAAATATATTTAAGACAAGGTTGGATAGATTTTTGCATAGTAGGGGAATTAAGGGTTATGGGGAAAAGGCAGGTAGGTGGAGATGAGTCCATGGCCAGATCAGCCATGATCTTATTGAATGGTGGAGCAGGCTCGACAGGCCAGATGGTCTACTCCTGCTTGTATTTCTTATGTTCTTATGTTCTTCCAGGAGTTGGACTGGCCTCCATGTGTGGCATGGTTCGGATGCCCGGTGGAGCAGTTCTCACTGACAGGAGAAGGGGCAAATGCGGGCCACTGGCGCCTTAAAACCAGTTGCTCCGGGCAGATGGGGCTCGTTAACCACGGATGGTAGCTCATCTCGGAGAGGGAAAACTCCGATTTCAAACCTCCACTGCCTTGTGGCTATACCCTCTCACGGGAAAGGCTTTGGGAGTAAACCCCGAGGAAATATCCGGAGTTGGAGTCCCGAAGGCGGCTGACTGCTGTACCCAGCACCAGCACGGCAACTCCTGCGATGCTGCTGGCACCAAACTGTACCGACTTTCGTCGTTCCTTTGGACCTGTCATCAGCATGGAGAGGGGGTTCCCACTGCATGGGCAACAGACGGATCTCCACATCAACTCTGCCCTGGAGAGGCCACTCCCGGTGACTACCAGAGGCGCAGCACCCATGGTCGACCACGACCGATGGAGGCCACGTACATGTTCTTCCATCATGGCCAATGTATTTTCCCTCTCATTCAGACACTGGGTGAAAATAAAACGTTCAGTAGTTAAAGATGAGCAGGTGTTCAGCACTGTCAGCCTGCATTTGGCCGACCTCTCTCTCTCGTCCTCTTGCTTGCTGCTGCAGGACGAAGGTGCCGGCATTTGACCAGCCGCTCTCTCCTTCTCACTCGATGCTGGAGGAGGATGGTGCTGGCGTCTTGGGTCTTTGGCAAGGTTTAATTGATGCAGTTTGTGGATTAGACACAATGTTTTGATGTGTTTCTGGTTTCTGGTTCCTCTTTTCGTTGCTATTTTGTGCGATTTTGATCGGGAAGGACTGACTCTGCGGCCTGCAGTCAACAAACGACAGAGCTCTAAATTCAACTGAACTGATCTAAATTGAACACTCCTAGACTGTTTCAACAAGTCTGTGGTTTGATGTTTAATAGTTTGTGTTTTACGATCGTTTTTTTTGGCAATTTGCAAGATTTGTTCTTATTTTGCATGTTGGGTGTTTGATGCTTTTCTTTGAACGGGTTCCATCGTATTTCTTTGTTTCGTGGCTGTCTGTGGGAAGACAAATCTCAGGGTTGTATATTGCAGATGTACTTTGATAATAAATGTACTTTGAACTTAAAGATCTGAGAGAAGCCATTTGTCCTTGATATTTAAACAGCAGTAGACGTTGGAAATGATAGGACGGCGAGACAAGGTTCCTACATCAAGCTCTTACATTTTTTCAGCGGATTAAAGATGACAACCACCTGAAGGAAGATGGGCACTTCTGGACTCCCTGGTGGTAGTTCAGGTAGAGTCAAGTACCTCCATTCAAAGTAAATTTAAATCAAAGTAATAATTGAGATTAATTTTTGCAGGTATTTGAAGTAAAATAAAGAATGTAATAGCACTTATGAAATGCTAAACATAAACAAAAACTGACAAACAACCAATGTGCAAAAGAAGACAAATGGTGCAACTAAATAACAATAATGGTGAGAACGTGAGTTGTAGAGTCCTTAAAACTGAGTCCATAGGTTGTGGAATCAGTTCAGTGTTGAGGTGAGTGAAGTTATCCATGCCGGTTCAGGAGCCTGATGGTTGAAGGGTAATAACTGTTCCTGAACCTGGTGGTGTGGGGCCTGAGGCTCCTGTACCTCCTGCCCGATGGCAGCAGTGAGAAGAGAGCATGACCTGGAAGCTAGGAGCTCTTGATGATGATGCTACTTTCTTGTAGTAACACTCCTCGTAGATCTGCTCAACGTGGAGAGGACTTTTCCCGTGGTGGTCTGGGCTGTGCCGATCACTTTCTGTAGGCTTTTCCATTCGGACGTCAATGTTTTCATACCAGGCCGTGATAGCAACCAGTTAGGATAAGCTAAATGAACAACATGAAAGCCTCAGCCCTAATCCTATAGTTCAATAGTCATCATCCTCATTATGTGTCATGTTGTATGATACATCAGAAGTGGTTTGCCATTGCCTTCTTCTGGTTAGTGCCTTTACAAGATGGGTGACCCCAGCCATTATCAATACTCTCAGAGATTATCAATACTCTTCAGAGATTGTCTGCCTGGTGCCAGTGGTCACATAACCAGGACTTGTGAAATACAACCATCCATCACTTGCTCCCATGGTTTCATGTGACCCTGATCAGGGGAGCTAAACAGGTGCTACACCTTGCCCAAGGGTGACCTGCAGGCTAGCGGAGGGAAGGAGCACCTTACACCTCCTTCGGTAGAGATGTATCTCCTCCCTGGCACCCATAGTTAAATAGTAAACAGTTGGGAGAGCTGGCATTCAGGTGAGACCAAGCTGGACTTTGTAACTGGTCTGAGACAGGCTTTACTGAACGCTGGAAGTTTGGGAACGTGCCATGGGCTCGGCCAGTTGTGGAATCCAATGTGTATGTACTTGAAGGAGAGGGCTCAGTGAGAGCAAATTGAATTTGAAGAAGGCATCGGACTTGCAACACCATCCAGCAAAGGAACATTGAAACCTAGATCTACTGCATCTGCTGAAAGGAAAGAGAAGATTTGTTTTAATTTTAGAGAAATGATAACAAGCCCTTTGTTATAGGATCTACTGCACGATAGGGGCACATCCTTTTGGCTGGTCTCTTCCATTAACACAAATATAGGAAGGTATTCCTCCAAAGGGACTCCAACCTTGTCATGGTTTGGAGGCTTGCGTTCCTCAATGACCTGGAGAGCTCTGTTGGCTGGAGTCAGGACTTCATGCTTTGGCTCTTGGTAGGGTCATTCATGTCAAACAGATCAAATGGTAGAGGACAGACTAAGAGTGGTCCACCGGTCCCCCAGGTTCGGGGGTTCAGCTCAGGGCTAACAGCTCTGACTTGTCAAACAAAATTGTCACAGAAACAGCAGTGAAAAGCCCTTCTACATCTGAGTGTGACGGTATTCCAGAGTCTCCTCCCGGACGTGCATGACTGACAGAATGAAAACCGGGAGGAAGCTGCGGACCTGATGAACGCCGCGTGAGATGGAGGATCTTCATCGCTGCACTGAATGCAGAGGCGTATTGGGCAAAAGAAGAGAGGGACAATTAACCTACCAACCGGTCCATCTTTGGACCGTGGGAGGAAACTGGAGCACCCAGAGGAAACCCACAAGGCCATAGAAAGAACATATAAGCCCTTATCATCATGGCAGCCCCAACAGTGGGCTAATGAATGCCGGTAAGGAATCTATTTACCATAATTATGAGCCAGAATCTATTTTTATTTATTTATCTATTTATTCATTTGTTTGTTTGTTTATTGAAACACCACGGGGAATAAATCCTTCTGGCCCCTCAGGCTGCACCATCCAGCAACTCCCGACTTAACTTTAGCCGAATCACTGGACAATTTACAATGACGAATTAACCTACCAACTGATATGTCTTTGGACTGTGGGAGGAAACTGGAGCATCTGGAGGAAACCCACGCACTCACGGGGAGAACGTACAAATTCCTTGCAGGCAGAGGTGGGAAATGAACCGGGGTCGCTGGTACTATAAAACATTGTGCAAACCATTACACCAGCTAGGTTTACCACGGTAAACCTTAACAACCAGTGTGAAATCCTACTGAAAAGAATAGCAAAGACTCAACCTGGATGAAGAAAATAGTGATCTCGATGGATCATAAATATTGTTTGCAATAAAAACTCCCTTTGCATTAGTGGAATGTGACTAGGATGTGGCAGCATTGGTCAGGTTTTGCAAAGGTCAAGGAGTCACCGATCTTCCTTCAAACTTCCGTCGAGAAAGAGCTGGGGAAATGTGAGATTCAAGGATTCAAAGTGCATTTATTATCAAAGTGTTCAAACATTCACCTTCCCACAGACGGCCACGAAACAAAGAAACACTGTGGAACCCATTCAAGGAAAACATTCACCCCACCAACCTGCACACGTGAAAAAAAAAACAAATAGTGCAAAGAGCAGAAAAGAGCAAAAAACTCAGAATATAAAACACAAAATTAAAAGGGTCCGGGCATAGTCAGTTCAGCTCGCTTCTCGTTTAATCTAGCCTCGTCTCATTCGTTATCTGCAGGTCACCCCGATCAAAATCGCACAAAATAGCGGAAAAAAAAGGAGCGGCCAGAAACCAAAAACACATTATAACATGAACTCCAATCCACAAACCAAGTCGATTAAACCTTGCCCAAGGCCCAGATCTCTGGCACTTTTCTCTGACAGCGTTGAGGAAGAATTGGAACCAAGTTTAATATCATCGGCGTATGTCATGGAATTTGTTAACTTGGCGGCAGCAGTACAACGTAATACACAATAAAGGGAAAAAACTGTGAAATACAGTAGGTATCTATATGTAGTAAACAGTTAACTAAAACAAGTAGTGCAAAAATAGAAATTAAAAATGTAGTGAGGTAGTGTTCATGGGTTCAATGTCCATTTAGAAATCGGATGGCAGAGGGTAAGAAGCTGTTCCTGAATCCTTGAGTGTGTGCCTTCAGCATCTATACCTCCTTCCTGATGGCAATAATGAGAAGAGGGCATCTCTTGGGTAACTTTAACGATGGACGCCACCTTTTTGAGGCATTGCTCCTTCAAGGTGAGAGAGCGGCCATTCGAATGTAGAGACCTTCCTCTGGGAGCAGCGTACGGGTGGGGGAGAGAGAGACCATCACATGCAAACACCAAGTGTGAAACACCAAGACCCAATTATTCCAGGCAAAGGGTTCAACTCGATAGGCTGGTACTATCTATCAAAGGTGAAGGCAGAATGGGGAGAGATCAAGAGCATGAAGACGTTGTTCTGTATCAGGTATCCTGCCAAGAAGCCCAAGGTGTTTTGTGATCAGTTCATGCCATTCAGCTTATGAAGTCAAGATTTACCTGGAGAAGAAAGCTTTCCATGTGGCATGCACACCTTGAAATGAGACACTACCATCTACTGGTGGTGTTCCAGAGTAAACTAGCAATGGCTCTGAAAGTCACCGAACAGAAAGAAACTGCAGCCTTGGGAATGTGAGCTCTTCAGGTTTGCCAACACAAGTCTTCTTTGTTCCTGTTCATTATGTGTAATAATAACCTAAGGGAAAGATCTGGGAAATCTGTGTCACAATACTATTGTTACAGATGCTCTCGAAGTTCAAAGTTCAAAGAAAAATTTATTATCTAAGTTTGTCACCATGTTCCACCCTGAGATTCATTTTCTAGTTGGCAAACTCAGTAAATCCAAGAAAATCAACGAAAGCCCACGCCCAGCAGGGTCGACAAACGACCAATGTGCAAAAGACAACAAACTGTGAAAATACAAAAGAAAAAAAGAGAAATAATAGTAATAAATAAATAAGCAATAAATACCGAGAACATGAGATGGGGAGTTCTTGGAAGTGGGTCCGTAGATTGCGGGAACATTTCTGTGATGGGGCAAATGAAGTTGAGTGAAGTCATCCCTTTTGTTTCAAGAGCCTGACGGTTGAGGGGTAATAACTGTTCCTGGACATATTGGTGTGGATCCTAAGGCTCCTGTACCTTCTTCCTGATGGTAGCAGGGAGAAAAAAGTTAGGAGGCAAAATACTTCAGAATCAAATTTGTTGTCACTAACATACGTCAGGAAATTTGCAAACAATTGTTGGTTGACCGTAATAAGTTTATTTTCATACCGCTTTTTTTTCCATTAACTTAAAAGTTCAAAATTCAAAGTAAATTTATTATCAAAGTACATATACATCACTATATACAACTCTGAGATTCATTTTCTTGCAGCAATACTCAATAAATCCATAACAGAATGATAACATAATAGAATCAATGAAAGACTGCACCAGCTTGAGCTTTCAACTAGGTTGCAAAAGACAACAAACTGTGCAAATACAAAAAGAAAGAAATAATGATGATAAATCAATAAGCAATAAATATCAAGAACATGAGATAAAGAGTCCATGGATTGTGGGAATAGTTCAGTGATGGGGCAAGTGAAATTAGCTCCTCTGGTTCAAGAGCCTGATGGTTGAGGGGTGATAACTGTTCCTGAACCTGGTGGTTTGGGTCTTGAGGCTCCTGTACCTTCCTCCTGGTGGCAGCAGCAGGAAGCGAGCATAGCCTGGGTGGTGGGGGTCCTCGATGAGCAATGCCGTGACATTGCTCCCTGTAGATGTGCTCAATGGTGTGGAGGATTTAACCCATGATAGACTGTGGATAAACACTCAATCAGCAGTGGTTTCTTGCACAGAACTGCACAAAATTTTAAACTGCGGGATCTTTTTTTTAAATAATTTTTTTCCGTAGCTGGGCACCATTGGTAAAATAAGAATTTAGTGCCCATCCTAAATTACCCTTAAGTGTGCTCACCTCGGTCAAATAGCAGGTAACCTCCCTGTGGTGGAGGAGTAAATTGTCCCAGTAACCTTTAACACTTTATTAATCAAGAGTCTATCAACCTACACTTTAAATGTACTCAATTACTTGGCTTCCACAGCCGTCTGTGGCAATGAATTCCATAGACTCACCACCCTCTGGCCAGAGGGCTAGAGAAATTCCTCCTTATCTCTGTTCTAAAGGGATGTCTCTGTATTCTGAGGCTGTGCCCTCTGATCGTAGCCTCCTCTACCATAGGAAGCATCCTCTCCACATCCACTCTATCAAGGCCTTCCAATATTTGAGATGTTTCAATGATATTCCCCCTCCCACCCCCTCATACTAATAAACTCCATTGAGTACAGGCCCAGAACCATCTCCACATCCACTCTATCTAGGCTTTCCAATGTTCGATATGAGATTCCCCCTGCCCCCTCACCCTTCTAAACTCCAGGGAGTATGGGCTAAGAGCCATCAAGTGCTCCTCATATATTAATCCCCTCATACCCGGGACCATTCTAGTGAACCTCCTCTGGACACTTCCCATTGCCAGCACATCCTCTCTTAGATAATGGGCTCAAAACTGCTCACGATTTTCCAAGTATGATCTGTCCCCTGCTTTATGAACCCTCAGCATTACATCCTTACTTTTATTTTCAAGTCTTCACCACACAAATCAGTGACACATGGTGCATCATTAGTGGAGTCAGAAAGTATTTAGGGTCGTTGATAGAGTACACATCAAGAGGACTGCTTAGACCTGATCCATGTCAAGCTCCTTAAGGGTGCTTGGAGCTGTACTCATACCCCTTTACTCCAATAACTCATGCATTGCAGACGATAGGAAGTCCTTGGATTGCGTGACCATGTCCTATCATTGGCTCGATCCCTCACTCCAAAGTCCGAGCCCCTCTGTGGAATTCTCTGCTCCCTCCCCAAACAGCAGTCATTCGTTCTCACTGCAGCTGGATCTCCTTATACAATCCTCTCCCACAGTCACCTCATCCATTTTCTCATCCCTCCATCCCATGTATTCTCAAAGTATGTGGGTAGTATACAAACCTGAGGTTTGTCTTCTCCAGAGAGCCATGGAACAAGGAAAGCCATTCAAAGAAAAACATCAACCCCTGCCCTCCCCCACAAATCACGCCAATGGCAACAAGAATATCAACCCTCCCCACCATGCACAAAAAACAAATGGTGCAAATGGTGACAAGAAAGAACAGGTGAAAATGCAGAATATAAAAACTTAAAACTGAAAGAGTCCAAGTGAACTACAGTTGAATCGATAAATCGTAGTTCCAGAATTTCGGTAGAGTCCAGTGGTGGGAAATCACGAGACCCATGAACACTATCTCGTTATTACCCGTTAAGCTATAGAGTCATAGAACACTACAGCACAGAAACAGGCCCTTTGGCCCATCTAGACCATGACAACCTGGTCTTCTGCATAGTCCCGTATACCCTTTATTCCTTGGAGTGTAGGTGACCGTAGAGTGGCGTATAAAATCATGAGGGCCTTCAATAGGGTCAATGCGCACAGTTTTTTTCTCAGGGAAAGGGAACTGACAAAGAGAGGGGATAGCTCTAAGGTGAGAAGAGAATGATTCAAAAGTGGCCCTGAGAGGCAGCCTATTCATACAGGAGGTAGTGCGTATACGGAACGAGGTACAATAACAACATCTAAAAGGTAAGTTTATTGATAGGAGAGGTTTAGAAGGAAGTGGGCTAAATGCAGACACATGGGATTGAAGTATTAAATCAGTCTGGAATATAACTTAAAGTCTTGTTTCAGTAGTGGCAACCACAGAGCTTGCAAATTAGAACATAGAACACTACAGCATGGTACAGGCCCTTAAGCCCACAATGTTGTGCCGACCTTACAACCAACTCTAAGATCAATCTAACCCTTCCCTCCTACACAACACTATTTTTCTTACATCTATCTAAGAATGTCTTAAATGTTCCTAATGTATCTGCCTCTACCACCATCTCTGGCAGGGTGCTGAATGCACCCCTAACTCTGTGTAAAAGTCTTACCTCTGGCATTCCCCTAAACTTATCTTTAAATTTATGCTCCCTGTATTAGCCACAGTCATTGAAAGCAATGAGGCTCCAGGCTCACTGCTGTAGTTAATTGTCTCCTCAATCCATGGTGTATTAAAGTCTGGGAAATAAATTGCCAGCAGAGTCCATGCCTGGTGGAGGAATGCAGTTACGTTAGTGTGGGGAACTCCCAGCGATCTCTCCAGTTCACTCACTGACTGACCGCCGTCTGCTGCTTCTCAGAGATAGTTAAAGGGAGGCACTGTCTGTCCTCTCCGTCCAACTCCATCATTTCACAAAGCACAGGAACTGATCCTAGTTTCCTGATGGTATTTAAGCTTTGGACAACGACTAGACAGGATGGTCTGGTTATTATCACTGCTTTCATGTTGGATCCTGCGGCCTGCAAATTGGCTTCCACGTTTCCTATTTCGGAATAGCATATAGACTTCACAAGCATCTCATTGCCTGCATTGTTTTGAGATCATCCTGAAATTGTTGATAATGTCTTCCAACAAAAAGTTAAATTGAACAAATGTTCAGCTTTTATTCATGAACTCGGTATTTGTCTGAGTTCAGAAAATTCTCTGTCTCATGATGGGGCACATCCTTATCCAGCGACTGGAACAGAAATTGTTAAAAGATTACCCACCCCCCGCAGATTCAAAAGAGGGTCAGGTTTATTCTGACGTATCATTCAGGCCACCAAGTATCACAAACTGCCAATTCCATCTCACAGGAGGCCACAGGATTTCTTGAATAGCTAATTTTCCAGAAACTTGAATGTAATTTCTGCTGCCTCCACAAAATAGCCTACAAAATCAAACATCCGCTTGCTCCTCAGACAGTCTCTCTTCTCTCTCCTCTCATTGGCCAGGAGGCGCAAAGCATGCACCACCAAGCTCAAGGACAGCTTCTCTCCCATTGTCATGAGATTGTTGTCAGAGGGTCCAAAATTGATTTCTCTAACTTACAGTAATTTCTCCCCCTCCCCTATCTCATTTTTTCCACTCTCCATTCTGGCTCTCCTCTTACCCCTTCTCTTCTCCTCACCTGCACATTACCTCCCTCTGGTGCCCCTCACTGTCCTCTCCTGTTAGATTCCTTCTTCTTTAGCTACTCTCTGCGAAGGCTGAGGAAAGTCCATCTCCCACCCCCCATCCTCATCACATTCTACAGGGGTTGTATTGAGAGCATCCTGAGCAGCTGCATCACTGCCTGGTTCGGAAATTGCACCATCTCGGATCGCAAGACCCTGCAGCGGATAGTGAGGTCAGCTGAGAAGATCATCGGGTTCTGTCTTCCCACCATTACAGACATGTACACTACACGCTGCATCCGCAAAGCAAACAGCATTATGAAGGACCCCACGCACCCCTCATACAAACTCTTCTCCCTCCTGCCGTCTGGGAAAAGGCTCTGAAGCATTCGGGCTCTCACGACCAGACCATGTAACAGTTTCTTCCCCCAAGCTATCAGACTCCTCAATACCCAGAGTCTGGACTGACACCAACTTACTGCCCTATTGTCTTGTTTATTATTTATTGTACTGCCTGCACTGTTTTGTGCACTTTATGCAGTCCCGGGTAGGTCTGTAGTCTAGTGTAGTTTTTTTCTGTGTTGTTTTTTATGTAGTTCAGTCTAGTTTTTGTACTGTGTCGTGTAACACCATGGTCCTGAAAAAACGTTGTCTCATTTTTACCGTGTACTGTACCAGCAGTTATGGTCGAAATGACAATAAACGGTGACCTGACTTGACTTTTAACTCTTCCACCCATCACCTCACAGCTTCTCAGATCACCCACCTTCCCCTCCAGCTACCAATCACCTGCCAGCTCCTGCTCCTTCCCCTCCCCCTCCCCCTCCTCCTTATTCTGGCTTCCTCCCCCTTCCTTTCTGATGAAGGGTCTCGGCCTGAAATGTTGACTCTTTACTCCCCTCAACAAACGCTTGTCTGACCTCCTGAATCCCTTCAGCATTCTGCACGCGTTGCTCTGGATTTCCAGCGTCAGCAGAATCTTTTGTGTTTGGAGGGTCCACCTGTCCTGACTGATCAAAGTGTTTCTCAGGTAGTCTAAAGGTAATAGTGACTTCCAGTGTCAGACGGAGAGTGAGAGAACGAACGGAGAAGAGAGACTGGTAATGTGGACAAAAACATTCAGGCAGCTTTATAAGATGTTGGTGATGCCTAATCTAGAATATTGTGTGCAGTTTCGGTCAGCTACCTACAGGAAAGATATGCATAAGATTGAAAAAGTGCAGAGAAAATTAACAAGGATTTTGGTGGGTCTTGAACACCTGAGGTACAGGGAAAGGTTGGATAGGTTTGAACTTTACTCATTGGAGTGTAGGAGAATGAGGGGAGATTTGATAGAGGTGTACAAAATTTCGAGGGGTGTCGATAGGGTAAATGCAGCCAGACTTTTTCTGCTGAGGTTGGGTGAGACTAGAGCTAGAGGTGATCAGTTAAGGGTGAAAGGTGAAATGTTTAAGGGGGATATGACGGGGTACTTCTTCACTCAGAGGGTGGTGAGAGTGTGGAACGAGTGGCCAGCAGAAGTGGATTCACTTTCAACATTTAAGGGAAATTTGGATAGGTACACGGATGAGAGGATTATGGAGGGCAATAGTCTAGGTGCAGTTTGATGGCGCAAAGCAGATTAATAGTTTGGCACAGACTAGATGGGCCGAAATGCCTGTTTCTGTGCCAAAGTGTTGTGTGACTCTGAGCCACGTAGAGAGGTTAAAGCTGGCAAGGAGCAGCAGATGAGCTGTAAAACCTGAAATATGTAAAACAGGCAAGAATGTTGGTTTGACCAGGGTTGGGCCTGCCTTTGTTGAGAATTGTTAACAAAACAATCTCCAAGATATGCTGATTGTTCTGATTGTTTTAGTTTTTCAACATGTAAAAACTTGCTAAAGAAAACTGCTGATTCTCCCAATATATATACAAACATTTGTGTATATATAAAAATTATCTTAAAAATGCAAAACAGGGCATATTACCTCCATGCATCTGACACAAGATTCAAATCCATGGATTCACAGATTCTTGTTTGATGTACGGTACAGTGTAGGACTGAGGGGCAATCCCAGTACCAGCCTCAGAGGTCTATATTCCTAAAATATGAGCAAGATGCCTGATTGTAGTTGAAAGGAGCACTTCATGACTGAAATTGCAGGGAGCCCCAAATGAGTGGATTACTCCGCCTCTTCTTGCGGAGGAACAGCTTTGGTGAAACAGGAAGAGTGTTAGCATAATTGGTCCAGGGAACCCAGCCAAACGAAAGAACATTGTAAAGACACACATACCATCCCAGAATGGGTCATACCCAACTCGGCACTTAGAACTGAAGCAGCCTTTGCGAAGTGCTTTTCTCTTCATTCACGTGGGCATCGCTGGGCAGGTTGGCATTTAATACTCATCTTTGATTGCCCCTTCGGAAGGTGAGTAGCCTTCTGCATTTGCTGCAGTCTTACTAATGATGGAACTCCCCCCCCCCCCACCCAACCACGACCAATACCGTTGATTGGGAATTCCAAGATATGGGCCAGTTACACCCTCCAACCTGATGGCATGAATATTGATTTCTCCTTCCAGTGAACAAAAAGTCCCCCTCTCCTCCAGTCCCCGCTCTGACCTTTTTTCTTCTTTCCTGCCTATTCCTTCCCCCTGGGTCCCCTCCTCCTTCCCTTTCTCCTATTGTCCACTGTCCTCTCCCAACAGATTCCTTCTTCTCCAGCCCTTGACCTTTCCCACCCACCCGGCTTCACCGATCACCTCCCACCATCTTAGATTCAGGCATCTTGCCCCTTTCCTCTCAGTCCTGAAGAAGGGTCTCAGTGTGAAACGTCGACAGTTTACTCCTTTCCATAGATGTTGCTGAGTTCCTCCAGCAGCTTTGGATTTGGTTCTCTTGTATGTGCACCAGGTGTCCATTTGGGTGTAAGAAAACCCTGGCCAGATCCAGTCCAGAAGCAACCTTAGATTTTGATCCCAAGTCATGTAGTCGGACATGGTCAGTGTCTTGTTCTGGGGCTGTGTGTACTCACTGCTGATGTTTATTGAAACAAATCGAAAGCGTATCACCTTCCACGTGGTCAATCACTTGGCTTTTTTCACTTTTAGAGATACAGTGGTGACAGGCGATTCTAGTCCAATGAGACCACCCCACCCAATTACACTCATGGGTCCGAGAGCGAAGAACGGTCCGAGGTTTGGACGGTTTAAGCCGCTGGGCCAGATTGAAAAGGTTAGGGTGTCGGAGCCGGAGGCAAGGGACGGGTTAGTCTAGCTCGCTGCTCCGCGGGGTTTACTCGTCCCTGTGCTGAAGTAAGACCGCGGTGTTGACTGACTTCGTGGGCTATGGACTCGCTTCCGTTGACTTTGATTGTTTGCTTGCTTTTGCAGGATTTCTTTCTGCATGTTGTGTGTTTGTGAAGAGACAAATCTCAAGGCTGTATGTAGCACACATACTTCGATAATAAAAGTACTTTGACTCTAACCAACTAACTCCCACGTCTCTTGAAAGTAGAAATCCACGCAGGCACGGGAGAATGTACAAGCTCCTAACAGGGAGTGGTGGAAATGAACCCTGGTCACTGGTGCTGTAATATTGCTATGACAACCGCCATGCTAGCATGCCGCTCACCAAGGTCTGTAGGAAACTTTTACAGATGTACCGTGGAGAGCATTCTGACTTATACATCACCATCTGATATGGAGGGTCCAACGTGCAAGATGGTAAGAGGCGGCCGAGGGTTGTACTGTCAGTCAGTTCCATCATGGGCGTAAACCTCCTCTCCATCAAGGACCTTCTCAGAAGGTGGTGCCCAAAGAAGGGTGCATCTATCATTAAGGGCCCTCACCAGCCAGGACAAGCCATCTTCTCATTATTACCATCAGAGAGGAGGTGCAGGAGCCTGAAGACCCACAGTCAACATTGTGGGAACAGCTTCTTCCCCTCTATATTCGGATTTCTGAATGGTCTACGAACCCACAAGCACCGCCTTGCTATTCCTATTTTGCACAATCTATCTATAAAGTGTTTATTGTAGCGTAGTAATACTTTATGTCTTGCATTGTACTGCTGCCACCAAGCAACAAATTTTCTGACATATATCAATGATAATAAACCTGATTCAAAGATATAAATCACATTTATTATCAAAGAATGTATACGTTATACACCTTGACATTTGTCTGCTTATAGGTAGCCACAAAGCAAGAAACCGGAATAAGCCAATTAAAAAAAAGACAAATCGCAAACCACTGCGCAGAGAGAGAGAGAGAGAACAAACTCAACTCTGATCCCCATCCCAGGATATCACTCAAGGAGTTCTATTGGGTGGTGTCCAAAAACCAACCATCTGCAGCTTCTTCATCAATGACTGCTTTCCATCATAAGGCCAGACATGGTTTCTAAGGCAACACGCTCCATTCCATTTGTGACTTCCTGGCAAAGGTTCCGGTCTTTACCTGCCACCCGCCCCTCACCATTCCTTTGCTCACTCCAGGTGTACAAAATTGCTCTCTCCTCTGTGTTGACAAATACAAAAGTTTTAGGCACCCTGACTTTATGTATGTGCTTAAGACTTTTGCACAGTACTGTAAATTCATTGCTACTGTGGTAAACATAGATGAGTGATTAAAGGATGATTCAGAGAAGAAATTGAGGCCAACATATTTTTATTTGCCCTTGGGTGCTGAGCAGAAGTTTCAACACCTTGAATGAAGTGAATTAAGAAATCTCGAGGAGACAAACATGTAACTGTGAGTTTCAACGAGGTTTATACAGACAATGTATAAACGAGGACCCACAAAACAAGTGAGAACAGATACTTGACATGACAGGGCAATAAGGTAAATGAAGACTAGAAGCAACTGGTTGAGGCCGGCTGGGACAATGGGTAAACAAGGAGAGCCGGGTTTAAATAGGCTGCAGGTGATGTGTTGGAAATGAGTGGTAGGTGACTCCTGTTAGTTGGGTGGAGACTGGGAGATGCCTGCTCGGGAGAACAAAACATGGGAGACTAAAGGACTGAGAGGATTTTAATCAAAGATGCTTGAAACCAAACCCCTCATGAAATGGAAGTGATTCCACAGAAAGTAGAAATACTGGAATAAACAAAGAGTATGCAAATCCCTAAATTGTAGGACTTAATTGTAGGTATATCAGTAGTAGACAAATTAAGAGAGAGCTTTTCAGCTTTTTAGTGCTGGCCTTCATTATAATCGCCAGGACTAGCCCAGCTTTCCTGTCACTTCATTTGAGCCACATTGATATCAAAGCAGGATAAGGTCTCTCAGAAAGCGTGATGGATGACATTTTAAACACAGTACTGGAGCACTGGCGGGAGGTAAAACCCCCACCCCCACCTTCACTTGCTGTCAAAACCTGCCAGAGATGTTCGAGGGGCAGGGTTCCAGCACTGCCCCAGCTGAGTGGCTTTCTGTCCAGATCTTAGCCCCCGATTCAGATTCAGATTCAGTGTGCACTGATAGATACAATGAAATGCATTGTTTGTGTTAACAGAGTTCAAACTCAAAGTAAATTTATTATCAAAGTACATATATGTCACCATATACTAGCCCCAGATTCATTTTCTTGTGGGCATACTGAATGAAATATATGATTGAAACATATAAGATTATTAAGGGATTGATTGAAACATATAAGATTATTAAGATTATTAAGGGATTGGACACACTGGAGGCAGGAAGCATGTTTCCGCTAATGGGTGAGTCCAGAACTAGAGGCCACAGTTTAAGAATAAGGGGTAGGCCATTTAGAACAGAGATGTGGAAAAACCTTTTCACCCAGAGAGTGGTGGATATGTGGAATGCTCTGCCCCAGAAGGCAGTGGAGGCCAAGTCTCTGGATGCATTCAAGAGAGAGTTAGATAGAGCTCTTATAGATAGCAGGGTCAAGGGATATGGGGAGAGGGCAGGAACGGGGTACTGATTGTGCATGATCAGCCATGATCACAGTGAATGGCGGTGCTGGCTAGAAGGGCTGAATGGCCTACTCCTGCACCTACTGTCTATTGTCTATAATCCATACTAGAATAATAACAATAATGGAATCAATGAAAGACAGCACCAACTTGGGCTTTCAACCCGCTACGGTCAATTATGGAAAACTCTGAACATCCTCTACATAGCACCATCCAGAGACAGAGAAGCAGTTTCAGCGACAGGTTACTATCGATACAATGCTCCTCAGACAGGATGAAGAGGTCAATACTCCCCAATGCCATTAGGCTTTACAATTCTACCGCCAGGACTTAAGAACTTTTTAAAAGCTATTATTAATGCTTTTTGAGACGGTGATTTAGATGCATATCATATTTTTTTACTGAGTTAAGTATTGTATGTAATTAGTTTTGCTACAACAAGTGTATGGGACATTGGAAAAAAAGTTGAATTTCCCCATGGGGATGAATAAAGTATCTATCTATCTATCTATCTATCTATTTGGATGTACTGGGGCCAGCCCACAGGTGTCGCTGCACAATCCAGCACCTACTTAGTATGCCCATAATGCTCGGCAGGACAGCACAGAACACAATGAGCAACAAAGCAACCATGGGAAAACTTTCCTCCCTCCCTCCCTCTCCGTTCCCCCCCACACACACACTCATGGGCAGTCCTCCAACTCCAGGACAGCCTCCGGTCTCCAGGCTTCAGCAATCGGGCTCAGACTTTCACACTTCTGCTTGTCCTTTGGGCTCCGATCCTTGGTACTGATCCCCAGACTAGCCAGTGACAGGACCCAGACAGCTGCTGAAGGGTATGGAGGACCATGGAGATCGGTCTCCTCCCCCTGCGCAGACATTGTGAGGAGGGGTGTGAGCCGGTGGATCACGGGAGAGTGGCAGGCCGGGCCCAGCATGATCCTGCCCACTGAAAGCACACTATCATCCAACCTTTTTAATTTGTCTACAACTAATTTACAAGAATGTTGCCAGGACTTGAGGATTTAAGTTATAGGGAAAGGTTGATTTACCTCTCAGAGCATAGGAGACTGACAGAGGCTTGATAGTGTACACAAAATTATGAGGGGTATTGATAGGGTAAATGCAAGCAGACCTTTCAACTGAGGTTGGGTGAGACTAGAACTAGAGGTGATGGGTTAAGGGGGAAAGGTGAAATGTTTAAGGGGAACCTGAGGGGCAACTTCTTCACTCAGAGGGTGGTGAGAGTGTGGAGTGAGTGGCCAGCAGAAGTGGTAGATGTGGGTTCGATTTCAACATTTATGATAATTTTGGATAAGTACATGGATGGGAGGGGTAGGGAGGGCTATGGTCTGGGGGCTGGTCGATGAGACTAGGCAGATTAATAGTTTGGCACAGATAGATGGGCTGAAAAGCCTGTTCTGTGCTGTAAGACTCTATGATTCTATGACTCTCTGAAGTCTAACTGTGAAGCCTATAAGCAGTGGGCAGATAAGCAAGAGGTTACATAATTCATAATTAAATCAATTTCATTAATATTATTTGCAATTTTGTTTATTATTATTTCCTTATTCTCTTTAGGAGGTGTGGTGAACTACATATACCTGTCTGGACACGCCCCCTGCTGACTGCTCCTGTGACTCCTTCCACAGACCCCTGTATAAAGGTGATTGAGGTCTGAGCCCGGCCTCTCTGTCTCCAGGATGTAGTATGGTGGTCAACCACTGCTTGTTCTTTCTTCCAGTCAATAAAAGCCGATATCTCGACTTCACGTCTCAGAGAGAGTTATTGATGGTGCATCAGGAGGTGTGCCTGTGCTGGAGACACCTCTCTTGTATTTTTTAAATTAGTTATTTAGAATACAGTAATAAGCCCTTCCTGCCCAACGAGCCATGTGTCCAATTAACCTACGAACCTGTAGGTCTTTGGCTTTGAGAGGAAACCTGGACACCCGGAGGAATCCCAGGTTAGATATTCAAACCACCCCATCTGGTGGCAACAATCACGTCACAGTCAAAGTCACATTTCTTCCCCATTCTGATGTTTGCTCTAACAACAACTGAACCTCTTGACCATGTCTGCATGCTTTTATATGATAAGTTGCTGCCACATGATTGGCTGATTAGATATTTGCATTAACGAGCAGGTGTAGCTAATAAAGTGGACACTCTGTGTATATATAGGGGCTTTATTTCATGGATGGGCCTGGACAGTTTTCCAGGAGACTAAAATCTGCATAATTCAGGCCTCTAGACTGCCCAATACGTCACATGAAGTCAGTACCGAACTCTAAATCGTACCCTGCTACGAAGTTTCAGTCAATTTACAATTGCCCGTAAACATCTCCCCTTCCTTCCCTTGCACGTGCTGTTTGATGTGTAATACAATGTAACTGGCTGCCATCTCAGCTTTACTTGATGAGACCCTTCAGAAAGTGGGAGGAGCCGGAAGAGAAGTTGTCACCGGAGGAAAGGTTCTTGACCCTAAATGCTGACTGTCCATTTCCTTCCATAGATGCTGCCTGACCCATCATGCTCCCCCAACGTTTTCTGTGTGTTGCTCCAGATTTCCAGCATCTGCAGTCTCTCTTTTGTATTGGAGTCATAGAGGACTACAGCACAAAAACAGACCTCTCGACCAATCCAGGCCTTGCCGAATTATTAATCTCATTGACTGTACGTACCTGTACCATATCTCTCCATAACTTTTCCATCCATGTACTTATCCAGACTTCACTTAAATGTTGTAAGCGAACCTACATACACCACCTCCACTGGCAGCTCGTTCTTCATTCCCACCATCACCCTCTGAGTGAAGATGTTTCCCCTCGAGTTCCCCTTAAATATTTCACCATTCACTCTTACTTCCCAGCCTGAATGTCCTACCCCATTGCTTTTGGATTAACTTTACTCAGAGTGGTGATACGTATCCAAGTGCAAGTCTCCATGGTGATGGGCAGAAAACTTCCTTTCCATCATTGCTCTTGTTTCCCTGGGAGAGGTCATCCACTAAGCAATGAAGAGGACAACAGGGACTGCTTCAGGTGAGTCTTGTTGCCGGATGAAGCCGATACTTGGGTCTTTCCCACATCCTTCCAGTGCAAACCAAGCTAGGGAGTTAAAATGGCTGCACTTCTCCAGCACAGCACAGAGCCTACCAGGAAGCCACACGTCCAGGAGTCCAAAGGATTCAGAACATTTGCAAAAGCTCAAGTGTGAAAACTTGTACGAAGTTTCTCATAGTTTTAACCTGGATTTCAATCTGTTGACAGGCTGTCAAGCATCCAATCCCTTCTTTGCAATCCCCGGGTGTCAATTAAAGGGATGTCACATTATTCCATTGTTCTATTTCTGCAACTTGGCCTGATAAATCTTAAAATATGGAAATTTTTAATTCCTCTGATCCCTTTCTCTGATCACTCAAGTGCACATCTTAGCCTTGTGTTTAAAATAAGGTAACATGTGAATTCTTTGTAATTCACTGTCAGCAAGATAATTTTTCACAATCCCAACTTCTCTGTCACTTGGCTATTGTTTTACCATCTATGGTATCTTTCTAGCCTGCTTGCTAATATGGAATGACACAGTGAAACAGCATGGAAACTGGTCCTTCAGCCTAACTAATCCATGCTGTCCAAGGTTCAAAGTTTTTTAAAATCGAAGTATATATACCATAAACAGCCTCGAGATTCATACTTTTGCAGGGAGCCACAAATAGAATCCACCAAAAAAGCACACACAACAAAGACCATCAAACACCCTGTGTGTGAAAAAAAGCAATCGAACAAGCAATGCGTAGGTAAACAAGTCATGAACAGAACAGGAACCGCTAAGTCCTCTGAAAGTGAGTTCACAGCTAGGTGCCTACCAAACTAATTCCCTTTGTCCACGTTTGTCCAGTATCCCTCTAAACCATTCCTATCATATACTTATCCAAATGTCTTTTGGATATTTTTATTGTACCTCCCTCAACAATGACAAAGAAAGCATGGCAGCCCCTCAACTTCCTAAGGAGTTTGCAAAGATTCGGCATGACATCTAAAACTTCGACAAACTTCTGTAGACGTGTGGTGTCGTGTATTGACTGGCTGCGTCACAGGCTGGTATGGAAACACCAATGCCCTTGAACGGAAAATCCTACAAAATGTAGTGGACACAGTTCAGTCCATCAGCGGTAACGGCCTCTCCACTATTGAGCACATCTATATGGAGCTTTGCTGCAGGAAAGCAGCATCCATCATCAGGGACCCACACCACCCAGGTCATGCCCTCTTCTCAGGGCTATCATCAGGAAGAAGGTACAAGAGACTCAGGACTCGCACCGCCTGGTTCAGGAACAGATACTACCCCTCCACCATCAGGCTTTTGAAAGGGGATCACTTCACTCAACTTCATTTGCTCCATCCTGAACTATGGATTCACTTTCAAGGACTCTTCATCTCATGTTCTTGGTACTCATTGCTTAATAATAATAATATTATTATTATTTCTTTTTGTATTTGCACAGTTTGTGTTATCTTTTGCACGCTGGTTGAATGCCCAAGTTGGTGTCATCCTTCATTGATCTTGTTATGGATTTATTGAGTACGACTGCAGAAAATGAATCTCAGCGTTGTATATGGTGACATATATATGTACCTTGATAATAAATTTACTTTGAACTTTGAACTATATATTCTCTGGTAGCTCAGTCCATACGTGCACCAACCGCGGCATGTAGAATGTTTCCCACGATTCCCTTTTAAATCTTCCCCTTCTCACCTAACATAAGTTAAATTATACTCAGCATAAATTATTATAATTTGCATGACAAAGTAAACTAGTGCAAGTTGGTGCAAGTTGATAGAGAGAAAAAAGAAATATAAGTCTTGTTAGGAAAGAAATACATGTAAGTTTTATCATGCGATGTTCCCATGTAGAGGTTCTTTGTAACTGGCCTGTCCAGGATGGTCCATCTCATTGTCACATGACAATGTATAGGTCTCTTAAATGAGTTAGAGCTTTATATCAGCAGTGTCTGTTGGTCTCTCTTTCTCCCATCTTATGTTCTTCCGAAGAGCAAAAGCATGTGAAAATGCTGTTTATTCATTCAAATATCAGCACATCAACGTAAAGAAAAATAAAAGAAATATGATTAAAGTCTGGCTCTTTGTGAGGTTGGTTTCCTTGTCCAAATGAAGGAAGCCAGGTTAGGTGTACCCACCAAGACTGCTGTAGAGATGGATCAAAGACAGAGCACACCTAATACTTTCTCCCAATTTCGCCCTGATTTCCCACGGTTCAAAGGTGCGCTGCAAAAGAAAGCAGCATCTATCGTCAAGGACCTGCACCATCCAGGCCCAGCTCCCTTCTTGCTGCTGCCATCAGGAAAGAGGTACAGGTGCTTTAGGTTCCACACTACCATTTGCTCTTTCATCCTCAAATATTACCAAACTTGCAACGTCCTTATCAGTCCAACAGAAACAAATCCTCTTAAATTTTCACTCAATGGTCACTTCATTAGAGCCTCCTGTACATAATAAAGTGGCCACCGAGCATACGATTGTGGTCTTCTGCTGTTGTAGTCCATTCACTTCAAGGTTTGATGAGTTGCGCGTGTAAAGATGCTCTTCTGCACATCGCTATTGCAATGTGCTTCTTTGAGTTGCACATTACTTCCCCATTCTGACATTTGGTCTGAACAACTGAGCCTCTTGACCATGTCTGCATGCTTTTATGCTCTGAGTTGCTGTCACGTGATTGAGTGATTAGATATTTGCATTAATGAACAGGTGTACAGGTGTATCTGATGAAGTGGTTTCTCGGTATGTACAATGCTATTTTTTCCTACTGTTGTAGAAATGTCAACTCACTTTGCCAATGAAGCTGAACATGGGAGTGAGCCTCTGTGACATGATCTGATCTGTTGGAGTAAGTCCTACCAAGGAACGCCCTAAGGAGTTTACTGCATTGCTGCCCCATTCATTCTCAAACATTACAGACATCCTCATCAATCCAATCGAAACTAATCCTTTTAAATGAAGGGGCTGAATTTATACTCCCTGTTTTTGTCAAGGGATTTCCTGTGTTGGAGATCTGTTGCAGTCCTGTACGGTTGTTTCACGGACTTGCCAGATTACCATTGAAATAAAAGGATTGGAAACTGTTTCAACCACTTACATTCGAGGGTGGTCTTAAACCCCCAGTCCTCCGATATCTGCTCCACATCAGTATCACCCAGACTGTGGTTTTCAAAATTTAACATAGTACACCTCCTCCAAACACATCACTGAACACGGCAGTGGAACGCAAAAGCTTTGTGAAAGGGGTACAATTGTTTGTTTATACTTAACTAATATTCATTTCTGCAAACCATCAGTGTAGTTGACACTTAACTGCTTCCTGTGTTCAAAGGGCATTAGTTCAAAGTTCAAAGTATGTGTAATTTACACAACCTTGAGATTCATCTCATTAGGGTTCAAAGGAAGGAGTCACTTCCAAACATTTAAAAAGTGATGGTTTTCAATAAACACAAGTACACTGTAGATGTGGAGAGATTCTTCTTATGGGGGGGGGGGGGGGGGAGTCTAGGACCAGAGGGCACAGCCTCAGAATAGAAGAATGTCCCTTTAGAACAGAGATGAGGAGGAATTTCTTCAGCCAGAGTGTGGTGAATCTGTGGAATTCATTGCCACAGATGACTGCAGAGGCCTATTCACTGGGTATATTTAAAGTGGAGGTTGATAGGTTCTTGATTAGTCAGGGTGTTAAAGTTACTGGGAAAAGGCAGGAGAATGGGGCTGAGAGGCAAAATCAATCAGACATGATGGAGCAGGCTCAATAAACCGAATTGCTTAATTCTGCTCCAAGGTCTTGTGGTCTTGTGGTCTAATATTGAACTTAGGATAGCAGAACAGAGTACAGGCCCTTCGATGATGCTAAACTCAACCGACATGATCAATGTCACTCTGGTCCATGCATATTTGTGCCTGTTTAAATGCCTCTTAAATAGCACCATCGTCCCTGCTTCCTCACCACCCCCGATAACACGTTCAAGGCATCTACCATTCACTGTGTGAAAAAACACCCACAAATCTCCCTGAACCTTTCTCCCTCTCACCTCCAAGCTCTGTGAACTTGACATTTCCCCCATGGGGAAAAGACTCCAGCTATGGTGTTGCCTTTACTGTGTGAGGTAGGCAGTCTTGATTTTGCAGAGGTGTGGAGAAAGATGCCAGGGTCTGCGTCACGCTTCACCCAGTGTGACAGAGGACCCCCAATCTACGGGACTGTTCCCGGGCACACATGGAGACGGGCATCAAGAGAAATTTCACATCTATTCAGAGAAAGACACCTCTTGGTCTGCCCAAAACTGGCCTGTGCCTCGAGATGCCCATAGATCAGGGGCTCCCAACATTTTTTACACCATGGACCCCTACCATTAACCAAGGGGTCCAAGGACCCCAGGTTGGGAACCCTGGCCAGAGAGGAGTGCTGACTGGTACATTCCAGGCTGTGGGGGTATGTGCTGAGGGACACACTGATCTTGGTTGCACATACCTCAAGGATTCAGTGGGGGAAGACTCTAGTTATAGGGTTCTGTGACTACTAGGCAGGCAGGGGCCATGTTGGGTGAGGAAGCCCCTCAATTACTGGAGCAGCGTATCGACAAGTGGCGACAGACCTGTTGCTTTTGGTGAATGTCACGGAACAACATTGACTGAGTGTAAGAATGAAAGGAGGCACAGAAGCACAGTGGGTAGCACAGTGCTTCGCAGTACCAGCGAGCCCGGTTCAATTCCCCCCACTGCCTGTGAGGAGCTTGTACATTCTCCCCGTGACCGTGTGGGTTTCCTCCGGGTGCTCCAGGTTCCTCCCACACTCCAAAAACATACCAGTTGGCAGCTTAACTGGCCATTGTAAATTGTCTCATGATTAGGCTAGATTAAATCGGGGGTTTGCTGGGCAGCGTGGCTCGAAGGGCCAGAAGGACTTACTCCACATTATCTCAATAAATAAATTGAGAGACGGATAAATAAATGGGGATTGCGCATCTTATTTTTGCAATTTTAAAATTGTCATTAAGGTTTATTTTGCTATTTGAAGCATCCTGATTTTGCAGAGGTTTTAAGCACAGTATCCATTAGATTCTGTCCTACATGCACAGTGTAAAAAGGGGCTGGAAATACAGACCAGATCTTCCCAGACAGCAGAATGGAAATCCATTGCAAAGATTTGGAAGTTTAGAAAAGTACCAATAAAAAGTCAAGTGGAATTCATTAATGTCCCACATTTACAATAAAAATTATATTACAGCTCACTAACAAGGCAATTTTATGTCTCTCCAACTCTGTCAGAATTGTCGAGTTAGAAGAAATGGATGTCGTTTCCTTCCATCTGTCTGTTAACCAATGGTCGCATTAAACTAAATGGATTGAGGCATAATTTCTCATGTTGGACTGCCTGCAGGGAACATCAGCCGCTGGGAGGGATATTGGGAACGCCAGGCACTCGCTGGGCATCACAGAGGCAAAGTGCTAGAGACAGAGACAAACACAAGAGATTCTGCAGGGGCGGGAATCCAGGGCAGCACATAAAACGCTGGAGGAACTCAGCAGGTCAGGCAGCATCTATGGGGAGGAATAAACAGTCTACGTTTCCAGCAGAGACCCTTTAAGAGTCCTGATGAAGGGTCCTGGCCTGAAATTTCGAGATCCCTCAGCTGTGTGTGTGTGTGTGTGTGTGTGTGTGTGTGTGTGTGTGTGTGTGTGTGTGTGTGTGTGTGTGTGTGTGTGTGTGTGTGTGTGTGTGTGTGTGTGTGTGTGTGTGTGTGTGTGTGTGTGTGTGTGTGTGTGTGTGTTATGCTATAAGTAAAGATTTTTAAAGATAAAGATTGGCTTGATTTCTCACATGTATACAGTGAAATACGCTGTCTCCGTCAAATCAAATCAGTGAGGATTGTGCTGGGCATCCCGGAATTGTCACCAAGCCTCTGGCCAATACCAACATAATATACCCACAGCTTACTAACCCAACTATATGTCTTTGGGATGTGGGAGGAAGGCGGGCGCATGGGGTGCTACGAGGAAGCAGATTCACAGGTCCGGTAAATGAGACAGCAGACACATCACAAACGAGCATATGAGCAATTTATTTACAGTCAAAAGATAAAACATTCAATCAAACATCTAAGCTACCCTAAGCTACACAAACTATGACACTAAATATTCAGTAACACTTCAAGCTCAACAGGTGCCTCATTAAGTCTCCTCAAGTTACACAAATTACAAAGCTACACACTCAACAAGCAGATACTCAGCTAAGATTGCGTATAGACCCTCCCATGTCTGCAATGTACTTTCCCAATGGCTCTTCCTCACTGGGCACAACCTCATTGTGAAGATAAATGCCCCGAAGACAAAGCAAGGCGCCTGAATGCAAACACCAGTGGCATGACACACAACGGGAAAGAGTGCTACATCTTCCAAACGGGCCAATTGATGTAGAAGCGGCTTTGACCGACAAGTAAACTACACACTACACGCAGTCGCGGGGAGAACATACAAACTCCTTTCACAAGCAGCGGCAGGAATCGAACCCCAGTCGGTGAAAACTGGCAATGTACCGTAATGCGCTAACTGGTTTAGAGCAGCTCTTCAAAGCAGATCATAGCAAAACTCCCGAATGACTGGATTACAGGGAAAAAGCTATAAGGAGAGGTTGGGCAAACTTGGATCAGTTCCTCAGGAACTTTTTGTCCATTATTCCACTAGCATTTAGAGTAGCAATGAGGGCCCTCCATCCCTGGCGGTGTTCAGGGCTTCCTTCATGTAGGTAGCTTCTTCCCTGTCTTCACTACTGTCAGTCACTCAAGTCCCGGGAGGAGACTCAGCAAAACCATCGCACCCAGATGTTGAAGGATTCTTCATTGCTGTTTCTGCAACAATCTTGTTTTATCATTCAGAGTTGTTGGATCTGAGCCGAGCCCCCGAACCTGGAGGACTGCTGGACCACTCCTACTGTGACCTCTACTCTTTCAACTGTTCAGCATGGGCGACCCTACCAAGGGCCAAAGCATAAACCCCTGACTCCAGCCAACATAGTTCTCTGGGTCATTGAGGCACACAAGCCTCCAAACCCAATTATAAGGAAGTGTCCACTTGAAGGGAGAAAACATTCCGATCAAAGTTAATAACATTATGAAAGGCATGGATAGGGGTAAACACAGAATCTTTTTCCCAAGGCAGTTTTTGGTGCCATGTATGTATGTACTTTGGTAATAAATTTATTTTGATTTTGACTTTGACAAAGTTTGGGAAGCTGGTGAACATGGACAGAGGTCTTTTCATGAAGAAAGTGGAGTAGAAACAAAGAGGTTCCGCAGAGAACTGAATTAGAGACTGACGTTACTGAGGATACGAAGAGCACAAAAACGATAAGATTGGACGAGTACAAAAAAGGAGTTGAAGTGTTAGGTGGAGGAGGAGAGAGAAAAGTACCAGGTTCTGATTGACGATGAGGGCAGGTGCTGGGAAGTAGAGCCAGTTGGACTAAGGAACCAAGTTTAGAACGCAGAACACTACGGCACAGTATAGGTCCTTCAGCCTACAGTGTCGTGCCAAACTCTTAACCTACTCTAAGATCAATCTAACTCTTCCTCTCTACAAGGTCTTCTATTTCTCTGCCGTCAACGTGCCGGACGTCTTTACTTCTACCACCATCCCTGGCAGAGGTTCCACACATCAACCACTCCGTACAAAGAACTTACCTCTGACAGCACCCTTACACTTCCCTCCAATCACCTTAAAATTATGCCCGCTCATGTGAGTCACTTCCACCCCGGGAAAAAGTTTCTGGCTATCCATTCGATCTACGCTTCTTATCATTCTGTACACCTCTATCCAGTCACCTCTCATCTATGGACATGGGCCCAAGATCCCTCTGTTCCTAAGTGCTAAAAGCCAAGGTATGAACTAATTCTTGGAGTGACAAGGTCCTACATCCACAGGTAGGCTGAGAGGGAGAAGTAGAAAAGAGGAGCAAGCCTAGAAGACCCAAGGTCAGACCGATAAGGCTGGAGGAATAGGCAGAAGGGTTTTACAGGGGTCATTTGGAATCTGCAGCCCATAGTCAATGGATGAGTTGGCGAAGATGCCTGACAATGTGTAGAGATACAGAGCAGCTGCACCATTACTGAGAGGAGTCTGGAAAGACTAAGGAGGAAGGTGGGGAGGAGTGTTGCAGAGCAGTGCAAGGTGCCTGGAAGTGGAGAATGGGCCGTAGGAAAGCGGAGGCTAGGTAGAGCCTTTCAGTTAGTCCTGACGAAGGGTCTCGGCCCAAAACATCGACAGTGCTCCTTCCTATAGATGTTGCCTACTGCTGTGTTCCGGCAGCATTTTGTGTGTGTTGCTTGAATTTCCAGCATCTGCAGATTTCCTTGTGTTTGCCAATTTGCCTGTGTTTGATCTGCATCCTTCTAAAACGTTCTAAGCCATGCACCTGTCCAAGCACCTTTTAAACGTTGTTAATGTACCTGCCTCAAGCACTTCTTCTGGGACCTCATTCCATGCCAGTAACCTCCCACAAAGTACAAAAGTTGCCCCTCAGGCTCCAATTAAATCTCTCCCCCTCACCTTAGACCTATGCCCTCTACAACAGCACATTTCATATTCACAACATCTGCTTCAAAGTTTGAACATGCAAAAGCTCAAAAGTTCAAAGTAAATTTATTATCAAAGTATACATATCTCACCATATACATTGTCTTGTGGACATACTCAATAAATCCAAAAATAGAATCAATGGAGGACCATACCCAACAGGGAGGAAACCAGCGTGCAAAAGACAACTGTGCAGATACAAAAAGAAAGAAAGGAATTTGGTTGAGGGGTACTAACTGTTCCTGAACCTAGTTGTGTGAGCCCTGGGGCAGCAGCCAGAAGGGGGCATGACCTGGGTGGTGGGTGTCCCTCGATGATGGATGCTTCTTTCCTGCAACAATGCTTTGTGTAGATGTGCTCATTGGTGGAGAGGGCTTTACCTGTGATGGACTGGGCCATGTCCACTACTTTTTGTAGCATTTTCTGTTCAAGGGCATTGGTGTTTCCATACCAAGTTGTGATGCAGCCAGTCAATATTCTCTCAACCACACATCTATAGAAGTTATTCAAGGTTATAGAGGTCATGATGAATCTTTGCAAACTCCTAAGGAAGCAGAGACACCACTGTGCTTCCTTCATAATTGCACTTACGTGCTGGACCCAGGACAGGTCCTCAGATCTGCTAATGCCAGGGAGTTTAAAGTTATTGACCTTCTCCACCTCTGATCCCCCATTGAGGACTGGCTCATGGACCTCTGGTTTCCTCCTCCTGAAGTCAAGAGTCAGCTCCTTGGTCTTGGTGACATTGAGTGAGAGGTTGTTGTTGTGGTGCCACTCAGCCAGGTTTTCAATCTCCCTCCTATATGGTGGTTTGTCAACACCTTGGATTCAGTCTTCGACAGTGGCGTCACAGACAAACTTAAAATATGGCATTGAAACTGTGCTTAGCCTCACAGTCATAAGTGTAAAGAGGGTAATGCAGGGAGCTGAGCACCCGGCCTTGTGGTGCATCTGTGCTGATGGAGACTGTGGGGGAGATGTTGTTGCCAATCCAAACAGGCAGGGGCCCGCAGGTGAGGAACTTGAGGATCCAATTGCACAAGGAGGTATTGAGGCCAAGGTCTTGAAGCTTGTTGATTGAGGGGATGATAGTAGCGAATGCCAAGCTGTAGCAGATATT
Source organism: Hemitrygon akajei (assembly GCF_048418815.1). Lineage (NCBI taxonomy): Eukaryota > Metazoa > Chordata > Chondrichthyes > Myliobatiformes > Dasyatidae > Hemitrygon > Hemitrygon akajei. Next base: position 39,916,814 of record NC_133152.1, on the reverse strand, counting down.
CCAGGACTGAGTGCAGAGCCAACGGAATGGAAACCGTTGTGTTTTGCCGGTAGGCAAATTGGAGCAGATCCAAGTCGCTCCTCTGGCGGAAGTTCACCAACCTCTCAAAACACTTCATCACAGTGGATGTAAGTGCTACTGGACAATAGTCATTGAAGCTGGTATAATTCTCAGGCACTGGCATAATTGAAGTCTGCTTGAAGCAGAGCCGAAGCGAGAGGTCAAAGATATCAGCAAACTCTCCAGCCAGTTGATCAGCACAGGTCTTCAGTACTCAGCCAGGTATCCCATCCGGGCCGGATGCTTTCCATGGGTTCACCCTCCTGAAGGATGCTCACACGTCGGCCTCAGAGGCTGAACTTACAGGATCATCAGGGGGCTATGGGAGCTCTGAATGTTTTGACAGTGAAAGTGAGCATAGAAGGCACTGAGCTCATCTGGAAGCCAAGCCACGTTGTCGCCTGTGTCACTTGATTTCACTTTGTAAGAGCTGATATCATTCATGCCCTGCCACAGCTGTCGAGCATCCTTTGTTGATTCATACATGAGGGAATCTGCAGATGCTGGAAATTCAAACAACAACACACACAAAATGCCGGTGGAACACAGCAGGCCAGGCAGCATCTATAGGGAGAAGTGCTGTCGATGTTTTGGGCCGAGACCCTTCGTCAGGACTAACCGAAAGGAAAGATAGTAAGAGATTTGAAAGTAGTGGGGGGAGGGGGAAATGCAAAATAATTGGAGAAGACCAGAGGGGGTGGGATGAAACTAAGAGCTGGAAAGGTGATTGGCAAAAGGGATACGGAGCTGGAGAAGGGAAAGGATCATGGGACGGGAGGCCTCAGGAGAAAGAAATGGGGGGGGGAGCACCAGAGGGAGATGGAGAACAGGCAAACAACTAAGTATGTCAGGGATGGGGTAAGAAGGGTAGGAGGGGCATTAACAGAAGTTAGAGAAGTCAATGTTCATGCCATCAGGTTGGAGGCTACCCAGCCGGTATATAAGGTGTTGTTCCTCCAACCTGAGTTTGGATTCATTTTAACAGTACAGGAGGCCATGGATAGACATATCTGAATGGGAATGGGATGTGGAATTAAAATGTGTGGCCACTGGGAGATCCTGCTTTCTCTGGCGGACCGAGCGTAGGTGTTCAGCGAAACAGTTTCCCAGTCTGCGTCGGGTCTCACCAATATATAAAAGGCCACACCAGGAGCACCGGACGCAGTATACCACACCAGCCGACTCACAGGTGAAGTGTCACCTCACCTGGAAGGATTGTCTGGGGCCCTGAATGGTGGTGAGGAAGGAAGTGTAAGGGCAGGTGTAGCACTTGTTCCGCTTACAAGGATAAGTGCCAGGAGGGAGATCGGTGGGAAGGGATGGGGGGGACGAGTGGACAAGGGAGTCACGTAGGGAGCGATCCCTGCGAAAAGCAGAAAGAGTTTTCTCCAACGGGATCCCACTACCAAACACATTTTTCCCTCCCCCCCTCTTTCCGCTATGATATATTAGTTCAGATCCACAGACGAGTCCTTGAACATGGCTCCCTTGAAGCGATCCCGTAGCTTCTCCTCCACCTCCTGCGACCACCTCTTTGGTGTCCTAATCGGTGCAGCCTTGCTCCTGAGTCTCTGCCTGAGTGCAGGAAGGGGAAGGACAGTCAGGTGATCAGATTTCTCCAAGTGTGGTCTGGGCAAGGAATGGTAGGCATCCCTTACCTTAGTAAAGCAATCATCTAGCGTGTTGGGACCTCTGGTGCTACGGGTTATATACTGATGGTAACTGGGCAGGAAAACCTGAGGAGCAAATCATAGAGCCACACAACATGGAAATGGGCTGTATGGCCTAACTAGTCCATGCTGACCAAAACTCCCATCCAAGCTGGTTTAACTTGCCTACTACCTGTCTACATGCAACGATACTTTCAGGAGACCGTGCACTCGTGCTCTTAGATCCAACTGTTCTGCAACACTCTCCAAATTCAAGGATCTATTTATTTTTAATAGAGCCTGCAGGATCAGACAAGTACCGATGACAGGTTGAAGCAAGAGCCAGGATGTCATCATTGAAATGACACTGAAGGGTTTTCCAGTGTATAGGCCACTTGCATAAGCAGGAGCTGCAGACAATGGGGCACACTTTTTATGAATTACAACAGATCTCAGGGCTCTAACAAACTGTAATTAAACATTTCAACCAGTTGTTAATTTTCCTGACAAAAAAATGCACCTTCAGCATTTGCAAATACAATTTTTATGCAGGTCCCAAATAATACAGTAAGCTGATTGATGGTGACCTTGGTAATGCTGACAGCAGAGAAATCAGATCGATCGGGCAGGAGTGGAGAGAATTTGTGCGGCTGAAGGTTGAAAGTGTAGCAAATCTGATTAAATCCTGGATAAAATGAAGTTCCTGACGCAGGGGGAGGCTGGAAAGTGGGCGTGATCTGGAAGCTTCACAAGGTTTGGAGTGGGCAAAGAGACAATGAAAATGGCTACCACATGGACAACATAATCAAAATTAATTAGGAAAGCAATGGCCGGGCTATGCTGTTTTCCATTCATTGAGAGAGGAAGAAGGGATTCATTCCACTATGAGAGAATATTTCCCTCATGGGGAGTCTAGGACCAGAGAGCGCAGCCTCAGAATACAAGGTTAGAACGGAGATGAGGAGGAATTTCTTTAGTCAGAGGGTGGGGAATTCATTACCACAGAGGATCGAGGAGGCCAAGTCATTGGATGTTTAATGCGGAAGTTGGTAGGTTCTTGATTCGTCAGGTTGTCAAAGGTTACAGAGAGAAGGCAAGGGAATGGGATTGAGAGGGAAAACAATCAAAAGGCAAGCAGACTCGATGGGCTGAATAGGGTGCTACGTTGGCCCTGGAACATGTGGCGACACTTGTGAGCTCCCCCCAGTACATCCTTAGGTTGTGTTGGTTGTTAACGCAAATGAAGCATTTCACTGTAAGTTTCCATGTACATGTTAATCCGAATCTCCTTATGGATTGAGTTTGATATTCCGGAGCAGGGGTTCCCAATCTGGAGTCCACAGACCCCTCGGTTAATGGTAAGGGCCCATGGCATACAAAAGGTTGGGGACCCCTGTTCTAGAGGAAAAATGAGATGAGAATGTTTCACTTGTTAACGTTGATGCCAGGTAGGTGGGCATCTGGGTTAAGGGAGTACGTATGGGTCTTGGGCTCAGATTTGAAGGGAAAGGCTTTTGATTGCTTTCAAATGTACAACATCCATGTTTCTGGATGGATTTTCTTCAGGGAAATTCTGGGTGTGATGACTGAGAATTTATGGCACTGCTGAAATTATCCACTCCTGCTCAATTTGTGCTGCGGTTGGCATCCTTTCAAAATGCAAATGTTGAAATGGCTGGTAATAAAAGGTAATTGGACAGGTCGCCCCAGTTTTTCTGATTTGCTTTTTCAAGCATTTACATTTTGTGACATTAATTATTACCAACATGTCAACCTCTTTAACTCTGTCCTAGCAGAACTCAATGGAGAGCAAAAGGTGAAGACTGCAGATCTGTGTGTCTACAGTATGCAAGTGTTTGTACCTCTACCTGTATGTGTGTTAACTTATGTTTCTGTATGTATCTGTGTGTGTGCGTGCGTGCGTGCGTGCATGTGTGTGTGTGTGTGTGTGTGTGTGTGTGTGTGTGTGTGTGTGTGTGTGTGTGAGTGTGTGTGTGTGTGTGAGTGAGTGTGTGAATGTGTGTGTGTGTGAGTGTGTGTGTGTCTGCATGCACACCCATGTGTATGGTCCTAGTGTGCATTGGACTGTAGGTGTGAATACACTGGTGTATGAATGGTGTGTGTGCATTTGTGTGTTTGCACGTACGTGGATCAAAATTGAACTGATTATATTTCCTGTCCAAGTAAGCCTTGGTAACTAGGGGGTGCAACAACGTTACGTGCTGAGCCCCCAGTTCTTACAGTCTGTGTCAAAGACCTCACAAAGAGCTGAGCATACGTATCATAGCCAAATTTTCTGATGACAAGCTAGTATGCTGTCAGGTGGGCACAATGAACCTACAAAAAGACAAAGATAACCAGATGGAGCTTAACATTAAAAAAATACGAGGTTATTCACACCGGAGGAAAGAATGAAGATGCAAATATGTACTTAGTCATCATTTAATCATTGTTCTCGGGTGCCAGGGTGAAGACACGTCTCTACCAAAGGAGGTGTAAGGCGCTCTGCCAGCCTGCGGATCACCCTTGGGCAAGGTGTAGCACCTGCTTAGCCTTTTCCCGAATCAGGGTCACATGAAGCCATGGGAGCAGGCAGTGGATGGTCGTATGAGCAGCTGGTGCATATCACAAGTCCTGGTTATGTGACCACTGACACCAGGCAGACAATCTCTGAAGAGTATTGATAATGGCTGGGGTCACCCGTCTTGTAAAGACACTGCTCCGAAGAAGGCAAAGGCAAACCACTTCTGTAGAAAAATTTGCCAAGAACAATCTCGGTCATGGAAAGACCATAATTGCTCATGTCATATGACATGGCACATAATGATGATGTCATATGACACGGCACACAATGATGATGATGAATCACAGAATTCTGTGGTACACAATGATCTGGATAACCCAGCACACAAAACACAAAAAGTTAGTCGTAACTGCAAGCAATCCAGTAGGATGGCTAACGGCATCTTGACCTTTCTTGCAAGGGTGGGTGGAGAGCAAAAGCAGGGAGGTTTAGATGCAGCTTCACAGCGTGCAGGTGAGGTCGCACTGGAGTACTTCATACGCTTCTGAAAGGATACACCTACAGGGTTCCTTAGGTTAATTCCTGCGGTGAAGGTCGTGATGCATGAAAAGAGTTTACCAGGATGTACCTAAGCCTGTGTTATGGTGGAGAGAGGGGCAGGATAGTGCTCTCTGTGACAGTCTGGAGGTACACAGGTAGTCATGTTGAGTATATCTGAACCGGGAAGCTGGCTAGCTGGGGCATTCTCTTTCCTCCCCATCCCACCTATTGGACAGAAGCCTGAAAGCACGTCCCACCAGACTCAAGGACAGTTTCTAGCCCACTGTTACGAGTCTCTTGAATGGACCTCTTGTACGATAAGAATGTCTTATCATACAAATTCATCTTATCGTACAAGAGATGATGTGATAAGCATGTAAGTGCGATTATGAAAAAGCACGGCAGCGATTCTGCTTCCTTAGGAGTTTGCAGAGATTTGGCATGACATCTGAAACTTCGACAAACATCTATGGATGTGCGGTGGGGAGTATATTGACTGGCTGCGTCACAGCCTGGTACAGAAACACCAATGCCCTTGAATGGAAAATTCTACAAAAGGCAGTGGATTTGGCCCAGTCCATCACGAGTAAAGCCCTCCCCACCGTTGAGCGCATCTACACAGAGCGTTGTCACAGGAAAGCAGCGTCCATCAACAGGGACCTCCAACACCCAAGCCATGCTATTTTCTCGCTTTCTGCCATCAGGAAGAAGGTACAGGAGCCTCAGGATTCACACCACCAGGTTTAGGAGCAAAAATTATCCCTTCAACCATCAGGCTCTTGAACCAAAAGGGATAAATTCACACAACTTCACTTTCCCATCACTGAACTGCTCCCACACCAATAGACTCACTTTCAAGGACTCTTCATCTCATGTTCTCAATATGCATTGCTTATTTATTAATCATTATTATTATTTATTTATTTCTGTACTTGCACAGTTTGTTGTCTTTTGCACATTGGTTGAAAGCCCAGTTTGGTGCAGTCTTTCATTGATTCTATTATGATTATTGTTCTTTGGAGTTCTTGAGTATCCCCACAAGAAAATGAATTTCGGGGTGATATGTGGTGACATATGTACTTTGATAATAAATTTACTTTGAACTTTGGCCTTTAAACTTTGATCTTATGATACAATGCCATATATCATATCTATACACTGTTATGGTCTTGAACTTTATAGTTTGCCTTTCACGGCAGCAGTTTACACTTCATTCTGCAGTGTTATTGTTCTCCCTCAGCGCACTGTGTACAATCAGATCCATACGAACAGCGTGCAAGACAAGTTTTTCACTGAATCTTGGTACATGTGACAATAATAAATCAGTACCAAGCTCCCAGATGCTGAAGACTGTATCAGAGGAAAGACTGGGAGGAATAAGTGGTCCATTTAACTAAACTGAAGCAAAATCTGAGAAAATATCAGAGTTACCTAGCTGGAAACCTCACAATCCAAAGGTATAGAAAGACCACTCCATACAACAATGGTCCCTGACTACAAATAATAAAAGTTTCCGAAGTCTACAGTCAAGGTTGCAGCATCGTCAGATTGAGAGAGCCATTACAGGAACAATTTGCCAGGGAACGAAGTATCCATTTCACAATATATACTGTTTAGCCAGCAGCTGGGCTGTTAACACCACATTATTAATAATTTAAAGACTGGCAAAGGTTCCAGGGAGTCTTAATTCCCACAAGTAAAGAGCAACTCACCTGAGACCATGAGTTACTGATGTTCAGGAACCCTTTGAAGTGAACATTGTGGTTTGAAAATGTTTCAGAAATTCTACTTTTCATAAGATTGTGTTTGGTCTCTCCTTCGCTCTCAGTGATCTGCTCCAGATCATGATAACAATCATGATCATTGATTAATCATAATGATATTGCTGCATCAGGAAGGGTCCCACCCACCCTGCTCATGCACTGGTTGTCCCACTCCCATCGGAGAGAGGCTACACAGCATCCTCCGGGTACCCACCACTTCCTGTGTAAAAAAACTTGCCACTCACATCTCCTTTGAAATTATGTACTCTCACCTTAAATGCATGCCTCTAGTGTTAGACATCTCAACCTTTGGAAAAAGGCATGGTCTTTCTCCTCTGTTGATGCCTCATAATCTTATAAACCTCTATCGCAAGGGTTCCCAACCTTTTTTCTGCCATGGAGCAATGCCATTAAGCAAGGGGACCGTGGACTCCAGGTTGGGAACCTCTGCTGTATCAGATCTCCCCTCAGCCTCTGCCGTTCCAGAGAAAGCAACCAAAATTTGTCCAACTTTTCATTGTAACACATGCCTTCTAATCCAGACAACATCCTGGTAAACCTCTTCTGCAATCTCTCCAAAGTCTTGACATCCTTTTCTAAAACGGGTGACCAGAACTGTATGCAAGACTCCAAATGCAGCCTAGCTGGAGTTTATAAGGCTGCAACATAACTTCCTAGCCTTTGAAATCAATGACTCAACTAATAAAGGCAAGCATCCCATATGACCCCGTCCTTTGATGCTGCCTGACCTGCTGAGTCTCTCTTTCGTTACATATAATATGACCAAGATCCATACATATTGACCACGACCACGCCACAATACAATTACATAACCAGAATGGCGATTATACTATGGCATAAAGTATTCAAATTTTCCGTAACTTCTAGCAATATTTCTTCTCCCTTTAACTAACCAAAACTGAAAGATTACAAAAGATAGAAAAATTAAAAATGGAGGATCACCTTCAAGAGGCACTGCCTTAAAGAGGTGGCATCTATCATTAAGGACCCCCACCACCCAAGACATGCCCTCTTCTCATTACCACCATCATGGAGGAGGTACAGGAACCTGAAGGCACACACTCAATGTTGTAGGAACAGCTTGTCCCTTTCTGTCACCAAATTTCTGAATGGTCCATGAACCCATGAACACTACCTCAGCATTTCTGCCCTCCTTTTACACTACCTGTTTATTTTTAAATATACATTTATTATTGTAATTTATAGTATATTTTACGTATTTGCTGCCACAAAACAAATTTCATGACATATGCCAGTGATATTAAATCTGATTCTGATTCTGTGTAGACTGGTTGTGCAGTATTCTTAAATAGGTTGTCACTTGCCCCGTCATCGAAATGTTTCCACAACCTATCGAATCACTTTCAAGGACTCTTCATCTCATGTTTTCAATATTTATTGCTTGTTTATTTATTATTATTGTTTCCTTCTTTTTGTATTTGCAACATTTGTTGTCTTATGCATGCTGGTTGAAGACCCAAGTTGGTACAGCGTATCATTGATTCTATGATGGTTATTATTCTATTATGGATTTATAGAGTATCCCACAAGAAAATGAATCTCAGGGTTGTGTATGGTGACATATATGTACTTTGATGATAAATTCACTTTGATCTTTGAACAAGATCATGGGTCGAAGGATCCGTTCTGTGTTCAATGCTGTAACCCCATCCCCCTTCCTTATTCTAGGTTGGTGGGTTCGAGGAGCCACTGCAGTGTTGATCTCTGCCTCTTTCAGGAAAGGAGGAGCTCCTTCAAATGCTGTTCCACACACTGCACCTTTTCTCCTAAGGTCATTGGCTTGTGCTGAGCAAAGAGCTTCCCTCCAGAAAAGCCCAGGAGGCAAATTGGATACTGTGCCCAGGGTGGAGTCTGAGGGCTACTGTTGTGGTTATAAACTTGCCAGAACTTTAAACAAGCTGTTATGTTGAATCCCACAACTGATCAATTACACTAATACGATCTCACCGTACCTCACACTCAGCTTTAGCTGAAGTCTGATCATTGATCACTGAAAGCTTGGGATATGGATTGCTGTCTTAGTTATGGGTAACCGGACTCAAGCAGACTTCATCATGCAGTGAGCGGACTCTGTGACGCACCAACCCAGCACAACTTTAGCACCAATAATTCTATCCCTCCTGGTGTTTTGCAATCTTGAGTCTGCATATGTTTATTTGTGGTCACAGTGTGTCCTGACATCTGATTGCCTGCATATCCCTCTGTATGAGTGTGACTGTGTAGCCACATGTGTGTAAATTGTTAAAACTTGGTTAACTTGGTTCATTTTTATCACATTTACTGATGTACAGTGAAAACCTTTGCTTTGTAAAACAGTCATACAGAGCTTTTATTACCATTAGTTATAGGAGCAGAATTAGGCCATTTGGCCCAATGAGTCTGCTCCACCATTCAATCATGGCCGATCCTTTTTTCCCCTCCTCAGCCGCACTCCCTGGCCTTCTCCCCATAACCTTTGATGTCATGTCCAATCAAGAACCTATCAATCTCTGCCTTAAATACACCCAACAACCTGGCTTCCACAGCTGCACATGGTAACAAATTCACAAATTCACCACCCTCTGGTTAAACCAATTTCTCCGCATCTCTGTTTTAAATGGATGCCCCTCTATCCTAAGGCTGTGTCCTGTTGTCCTAGAGTCCCTCACCATGGGAAACATCCTTTCCACATCTACTCTTTCTGGGCCTTTCAATATTCAGCAGGTTTCAATGAGATCCCACCCTCAACCTTCTAAATTCCAGCAATAACAGACCCCAGAGCCATCAAACATTCCTCGTATGATAACCCTTTCATTCCCGGAATCATACTTGTGAGCTTCCTCTGAACCCTGTCCAATGCCCTCTTAAATGAGGAGCCCAAAACTGCTCACAATACTCAAGGTGAGGCTTCCTCAGCATCACATCCCTGCTCTTGTATTCTAGGCCTCTTGAAATGAATGCTAACATTGCATTTGCCTTCCTCACCACAGACTCCACCTGCAAGTTAAGTTTTTTTGCATTTCAGATTTTTGGATTTTCTCCCTGTTTAGAAAATAGTCTGCACATGAATTTTTACTACCAATGTGTATGATCATGTATTTTCCAACATTGTATTTCATTTGCCACTTTCTTCATTCTCCTAATCTGCCTAAGTCCTTCTGCATCCTACCTGTATCCTCAACACTACCTGTCCCTCCACCAATTTTTGAATCATCTGCAAAGCCATCTATTCCATCATCTAAATCTTTGAAATATTGCATAAAAAGAAGTGGTCCCAAACACCAAACCCTGCGCAACACCACTAGTAACTGGCAGCCAACTTTAAAAGGATACTTTTATTCCCACTCACTGCCTCCTACCAATCAGCCAATGCTCTAACCATATCAACAACTTTCCAGTAATACCATGGGCTCTTAACTTGGTAAGCAGCCTCGTGAGTGGCACCTTGTCAAAGGCCTTCTGAAAGTCCAAATATACATCATCCACTGCATCCCCTTTATCTATCCTACTTGTAATCTCCTCAATGAATTCCAACAGGTTTGTTAGGCAAGATTTTCCCTTAAGGAAACCATGGTGACTTTGTACTATCTTGTCCTGTGTTACCAAGTACTCCATAACCTCATCCTTAACAATTGACTCTAACACCTTCCCAATCACTGAGGTCAGTCTAACTGGTCTATAATTTCCTTTATGCTGCCTTCCTCCTTTCTTAAATAGTGGAGTGACAATTGCAATTTTCCAGTCCTCCAGCACCATGCCAGAGTCCAATGATTTTTGAAAGATCATTACTAATGTCTCCACAATCTCTAACGCTACCTCCTTCAGAACCCTAGGGTGCAGTTCATCTGGTTCTGATGACTTCTATACCTTTAGGTCTTTCAGCTTTTTGAGCACCTTCTCCCTTGTAACAGATACTGCACTCACTTCTCTTCCCTCACACCCTTCAGCACCTGTCACATTGCTGGTGTCTTCCACAGTGAAAACAGATGCAAAAATACTCATTTAGTTCATCTGCCATCTCCTTGTCCTCCGTTATTATTTCTTCAGCCTCATTTTCTAGCAATCCTATATCCGCTCTTGCGTCTCTTTTTATTTTTTACATACTTGAGAAGCTTTTACTATCCATTTCGATATTGTTTGCTAGCTTGCTTTCATATTTCATCTTTTCCTTCCTAATGATTCTTTTAGTTGCTCTCTGTAGGTTTTTAAAAGCTTCCCAATCCTCTATCTTCCCATTAAATTTTGCTTTGTTGTATGCTCTCTCTCTTTTGCTTTTACATTAGCTCTGACATCCCTTGTCAGCCACGGGTGTGCTATTTTGCCATTTGAGTATTTCTTCATTTGTGGAATACTATTCTTTCCCAGAAACTCACACCACTGCTGCTCTGCTGTCACCCTGCAAGCAGCTCCTTCCAATTTACTTTGCCCAACTCCTCTCTCATTGTCATGGTCCCTTCTGGCACCTGGCTATCTTCCTCAGGAACTGGGCCTTAACCACCTCATTTAGTTCCCAATCGTTCCCTGGTTCCAACAACTACAGACACCTGCATTCCATCAACCAAGGCAGTATAAGAATCCTGTGACCACAACTAGAAGGTGCCAGTTTGTTGGTCGGCTTGTGTATGGGTAACCTCATTCCATGGGACTTAGGACTATCAGTTCTAAGTCTAACCTCGTTCCTGAATTATCTACTAGAACCAAGACTCCGGGCAAAGACTCCCTTGGAACCCTTCCCACGCTCGCTACGACGGCAATGCCTCCCGACTCGGCCTCCACGCCCGTGTTCAGCACTTGGGCTCGTTCCACTGCCACGTCTGTGCAACACTCCTGCCACTGTAATTTCTTTTACTCCATTGAAATACTTCTCCCTATCAAATTTCAAGTTGAACTCAATCATATTATGATCATAGCCTCCTAAGGAGTCTTTTACCTTAAGCTCCCTAATCGCCCCCGGTTTGTTATGCAACACCCAATCCAGTATAGCTAGTAGGCTCAACGGCAAGCTGCTCTAAAAAGCCATCATGTAGAAATTCAACAAACTCCCTCTCTTGAGATCCAATACCAACCTGGTTTTCCCAATCGACCTGCAAGTTAAGATCTCCCATAACACTGTGGTTTGGTATGCTTTTTTCTATTACCACAATGTTTTGAGGGAGAAGAAGGGAAAGCAATAACAGAATGCGGACTAAGAGGCCTTTAACAACAGTAAGTACCTCCGTCAACCCAGAGAGCCCACAGCCTTTGTCCACACTGCAGACCAACCTCATCCTCAGCTCAGATCGCCAGTAGGTTTACTCACCACTGCATCTGACTGGCAACTGAAAGTCGATCTAGGAAAGCAATTGAAGTTCCCTGACTTCATCCCATCATCATTCCTGAGGCCCGACGTGGTCATTCTGTCCAAAACCTCAAAGCAGGTGGTCATAGTAGAACTGACGGTGCCTTGGGAAGACTGGATTGAGGAGGGATTTGAACGTAAGAGGAGCTGGTAGAGCAGTGCCACAGACAGGGGTGGAGGGCACGATGTGAGCCTATAGAACTGAGGTGCAGAGATTTTGCTGGCAGCTCACTGTGCAGAACCTACTCTCTCCTTGGCATTATGGGAGCTGCAAAGGAAAGAGCCACCAGGACTTCCACAGAGGCTGCTTCGCAAGACTCCAGATGGTTACTGATCAAGAGGTGTGACCCGTGGACCAACATTGCCGGGACACAAGCCAGGGCCTGGTCAACCCTGGGCGATGGTGTCTGATGTTGAAAGACCTGAAACACCCGGTGACCCCAGGTTACATCACTGATGATGTGTCCCAGCACGTTCTAGGATGCATTCCATTCCAACAGCATTACAGTTACAGAGAAAGTGCAGTGCGGGCAGACAAGAAGGTGCAGGTACATAAAGTAGGTTTGGGGTGGCACAGTAGTATAGCGGTTAGCGTAACATGTACACATTTATTAAGCATTCTTCTTCATTTGAATAATTAATTATATGTAAAACATGTCATGTGCAAATGTCATCATGCTACCACATTGCACGTGCACGCCTCGCTTAAAGTAAACTCGAACATACACCTGCATTTTGGACTCCAGTGCTTCCTTTAAATTAGTTCAATGTTTAGAAGTTTCAAGACATAACTGCTTCCTCCATATGCTCCAATTTCCTTGTGCGTTCCGAGGATGTATGAGTTGGTGTTAGTGATATGCGGGCACACTACGTTGGTGCCGGAAGTATGGGGCCACTTGCAGGCTGTCCAGCACAAGACTTATTGATCTGAATTGATTTGACGCAAGTGATGCATTTCTCTGCGCATGAGAATCAGAATCAGGTTTAATATCACCAGCAAATGTCGTGAAATTCGTTGCCCTTGTGGCAGCAGTACATTCCAATACATAATCTCCTCCTCTCCCTGTGTAGAGTGCCCCGCTGCTTCAAAACATCCACCATTGTCCCTGTACCTAAAACGACCAAGGTAACATGTCTGAACGACTGGCGTCCTGTCGCACTCACCTCAATAATAAGCAAATGCTCTGAGAGGCTGGTCAAGGATTACATCTGCAGCTTGCTACCACCCACACTGGACCCACTACAATTTGTCTACTGACACATCTCATTGACAGGTGACACAACTGATCAACAGGCGACGCAATAGCCACAGCTCTACACACCATCCTTACACATCTGGAGAAGAGGGATACTTATGTGAGAATGCTGTTCTTGGACTACAGTTTGGCATTCAACACGATAATTCCCTCCAGACTCGACAAGAAGCTCAGAGACCTCGGCATTCACCCTGCTTTGTGTAGCTGGATCCTGAACTTCCTGTCACATCGCTGCCAGGTGGTAAGAGTGGGCTCCCTCACCTCTGTCCCTCTGACCTTCAACACAGGTGCCCCTCAGGGCTGTGTCCTAAGCCCCCTCCTTTAATCCTGTATACCAATGACTATGTCACCACCCACAGCTCCAATCTGCTAATTAAATTTGCTGATGACACTATACAGATTGGGTTAATCTCAAATAAGAGTGAGGCAGCCTACAGAGAGGAAGTCATCACCCTGCCACGGTGGTGTCAAGAAAACAACCTCACCCTCAATGTTGCAAAAACAAAGGAGCTGGTTGTGGATTACAGGAGGAATGGAGACAGGCTAACCCTTATTGACATCAATGGATCTGGGGTTGAGAGGGTGAACAGCTTTAAGTTCCACAGCATACACATCAGACTGCTTAACTCATGCTGACACAACTGTATTTCTATGTTATATTGACTACACTGTTGTACATACTATTTATTATAAATTATATAAATTGCACATTGCACATTTAGATGGAGACGTAATGTAAAGATTTTTACTCCTTATGAAGGATGTAAGTAATGAAGTCAATTCAATACAATTCAAATAAAAATCACAAATTACAATAAGTATGTACATAGGTATTAAATAATGAAATTAAATAAGTAATGCAAAAATAGAAATAAAACAGTAATGAGGTAATCTTCATGGGTTCAATGTCCACTTAGAAAGGGGAAGAAGCTGTTCCTGAACCATAGAGTGTGTTTCGATGTACTTGTGACAAATAGATAGATAGATAGATACTTTATTCATCCCCATGGGGAAATTCAACATTTTTTCCAATGTCCCATACACTTGTTTTAGCAAAACTAATTACATAAAATTACTCAGTAAAAATATGATATGCATCTAAATCACTCTCTCAAAACGCATTAATAATAGCTTTTAAAAAGTTCTTAAGTAGTTTACTTAGATAAAGCTAATAATAAAGCTTATAAAGCTAATATTTCCTTATCTTTAAGAAGAATAAGAAAGCAGGAATGTCCTATGGTCTCCAGACATTTCCTCCACTTCCCACGTGTTTGGTTTTTGTGTGCAACATGTATAGGGCGCATGGCAGGGTGTCACCGTGGCCACTCTGACCGAACCTCCAAAACTCTGGACCTCTAGCACAAGGACAGCAGATATTCGCTTCCCCTCCAGATAAAACTTGAGGCTGAACACCATCACCATCACTTCTACCACTGCAGGAAGTAAAATTGGGAACGCCCTCCCCACAAAACTGTTGCTGTGTCATAACTGGAAGAACTGAAGTAGTTCAGCAAGGCAGGTCCTCACCACCTTCTGACTAGCCCTACGGAAAGGGCAGTAAGCACTGGCCTTCTCACTGAGGTACGTGTCCCAGGTACACTAGAGGCTTTTAAGAGGCTCCTGCATGGGCACATGGGGTCGTACAGTAGCATGGTGATTAATGTAGGACTAGCAGTGCCAGTGACCCAGGCTCTATTCCCTCAGTTGTCTGGAAGGAGTTTGCACATTCTCCCCGTGACTGCGTAGTTTTCCTCTGGGCGCCGCGGTTTCCTCCCACGTTCCAAAGATGTGCAGATTAGTAGGTTAATGGATCACATGGGTGTAATTGGCTAGCCGGAAGTGCCTGTAATGTTGGAGACTAAATGAATTAAAAATAAACAAAATGAAGAAGCAGAGAATGGAGGGAATTTGGCCATGTGCAAGCAGAAACAGTTAGTTTAATTAGGTGCCATTATTTTAATTAGTTCAGTGCATCCTTATCAGCTGAAGGGCCTGTTCCTGTGCTATACTGTTCTGTGTTCTGAGTAAATAAATAAATAATAACAAGTAGATGTTTTGGTCCATATATTAAATCAGATTTAATTACCACATCTACATCAAAGCATATTGTTGGCCATGGAGGAATTAAAAGAAAACATTGAACTGGGAAGGGTCAAGGACAGTGAAAGTAGACAAAACAATTGTCTTTGTTCTTACTATGTGCTTGAAGGAATGGAGGCTGGAATTTTGTGAAGCTGCTCTGTAAACTCCATCCTGTGAACCGTTGGAGAACTGATTCTTGCTCTTGGATAATCTAATCAGAGCAATTGAATGTGGACACGAGGAGTTTTTGCTATTAACCTGCTAAACCTGAGATCACTCTCTGATAAGCTGTGTATTGTGTACAATGGTAGGTTTGCAGAAGCAATCTCGTTATCTTGGGCCAGAGTCTGTGACCTGGTTTGAACCAGAATCAAGGAGAGCAAAGGAAGTCACTTTAGGCATGAAGTTGTGTAGCCCTTGGACTACATCCAATGGGAAGGTGTTATAATTCAGTCAGATGACCACAAACCAACAGGAATGAAGTGCATCATTTGAACTGATAAGAAGTGTTTAAAATAAGGCACTTCAAATGTATAGGGCACCAATCACAGAAATTAACCACTGCGAGTAAGAACCCCCATGCCAGGGGCTGGGAGAAGAAAAGATCGATCGTCTTGCCAACGGAGATCCCCATTTCGATGTTATAAATTGGAAAAGTGGCCTGAAAGCGAGGGAACACCCAAGGTTTGAACAATTTAAGCACTGGTCCAACTGGAAAGTTCAGTTATGGACCTAATCGAGGTGGGGGATTGCCTGGGCCCGAGAGCATATCAAGGCAGCAGGGCTCAGGTCTGAGAGCGAGGAATGACCCGAGGTTTGTAAGAGTTCAGCGCCGGACCAGATTGAAAAGATCGGTGCTTCGGAGCCGATTCAGCTGGCCACTCCGCAAGGTTTACTCGTCTCTCTGCTGAACTAAGGCTGGCAACTACGGGCTTCTGGATCGGCTGCAATGATGACTGGTCTCGTGGCTGTGGACTCACTTCCGTAAACTTCAGTACTGAATATTATGCGTTTACTTTTATTGTTCGCAGAGTTTTTTTTTCTGCATACTGGGTGTTTGCTGGTCTTTTTTTAATAGGTTTTATTGTGTTTCTTTGTTCTGTGGCTGCCTGTAATGAGATGAAACTCATGGTTGTACATACACTGATAATAAATGTACTTTGAACTTCAGAGAATTTCCTCAGAATAATCTGGAGCAGATGAAAATTTCACTGCATTCTCAGTATTGTGCTAAACATTATAATTGATAGGAGGTTTTAAGTGCAGTTCTCTGTTTTGAGCTGCAGTTATTAAATTTAGAATTTAATGAATACATTTGGTGAATTAGATACAATTTTCAATAAGATGGCCCACTAGGTATTCCTGTCATCTGCTCTTTGTGCCTTTCCTCAAGGGAATTTCATCAAAGATGTCTATTTTTAAAATGACATTTTATTTCTCATCTTCTCCTTTCCCGAGAGGTTTGGACCACGTTGGTGGACAGCTCCACCCACATAGGTAGCTCACTAGTCACATGTACTGAGTACGGCTGTGACGGTCCAGTAATCTTGAGGCTTGAAGAAATAACGGTGATTGGTAATTGCTTTATTGCTGTCTCCTGTGCTGAGATGCGGTGAAAAGCTTTTGCTTATGTGCCATCTATAGGTACCGTCGGATTCTGACGTTCTTGATCTGAGGTTCTTTGCAAGTCAAGAATGAAGTATAAAACTTGTTGCTTGTGACCGTTTGTTTAGCGTTACAGGAATGGAATGATGGAAAAGAAGCTTGGGGGGAGAAAGAGAGAGGGGGAAAGGGAGAGGCAAAGACAAAGAGACAAGAAGCTCGATCTAATGTGTCCTCTCTGAGCAGTTTGCTAATTCCATTGAATTTCCATCGATGAAAAATAAGCTATGCAATTGCCCCTGTTCAAGTAATGTGATACCCACAACTGCAACCACAAAAAAACACACCGAACTATTACAAGTATATAAGTGATTATATAAAAATAAAAACTTGCATAAAAAGATAAAGTACAATTATACATTCTAATCCAACAGTACTTTGAGACAGTATGAAATGGCATTGTCCACCGTGGCCATAGGAAAAGGGCACTGTCTGTCCACTATCTCTGCTGCTCATAATCTCATATGCCTCTATCAAGATGCCTTTCATCCTCCTTTGCTCCAAAGTTAAGTTTATTTTCATTATCTTCCGCTCCATGGAAGAGGGGAGAATAGAGAAATGTGACGGGGGCCAAGGTGAGGACGGTAAGGAGCCAGGTGCTGGCGTACCCGAGACATGATTTCGAGACTGAGACAAGAAGAGTGCTCTTGTCTAGACTCAAGTACTTCCATTATCAAAGAAAGTATAAATTATACAGCGTTGAGATTTGCTTGCTCACAGGTAGCCATGAAGCAAGAAACCAGTGTGGTGAACTACATTTACCTGTCTGGACACGCCCCCCCCTGCTGACTGCTCCTGTGGCTTCTCCCACAGACTCTGGTATAAAGGCGATTGGAGACACAGCCCCGGCCTCAGTCTCCAGGATGTAGTGTGGTGGTCATTTGCTGCTTGTTCTTTCTTCCAGCCAATAAAAGCCTATATCTCGCCTCACGTCTCCGAGAGTTATTGATGGTGCATCAACCAGAAAGAGCCCAAATAAAAGAGAAAATAAATTAACATAAAAGACCAACATTCATTGCGCAAGTGGAAGGAAAAGAAAATCATGGAAAAAATTGAAGCGATCCACAGTGTTCTGAACCAAAATGGAGTCCTCAGATCCGAACACAGCTGTCGGGGCAGTCTTTGTTGCCACGGAGAGGAACATCACAGAGAGTGAGCGAAGTTGGCTCTTGCCTCGGATCCCGTCACCCTGTCTTTTCAGTCTGTCTGGGCTGGCGTTTAAATTGATGCTAGACAAGAACCTGACGAGTCTAGATGAGAATCCAAAAGAGTCAGAAATCCTAAATGCAATCACAAACTGAACCGAACTTGAGTTCAGGGGGCTCAGGATGTGTTGGTCATGATCTTTCAAGAATCACATGATTCTGGCATGGTCCCGGGGGACTGGAAGATTGCAAACGTCACTCCACTCTTTAAGAAGGGAGGAAGGCAAAAGAAAGGAAATTATAGACCAGTTAGCCTAATCTCAGTGGTTGGGAAAATGTTGGAGTCCATTATTAAGGATGAGGTTTCAGGGTACTTGGAGACTCATGATAAAATAAGTCAAAGTCAGCATGGTTTCTCTAAAGAGAAATATTGCCTGATAAATCTGTTAGAGTGCTTTGAGGAATTAACAAGCAGGGTGGATAAAGGAGAGGCGGTGGATGTCATTTACTTGGATTTTCAGAAGGCGTTTGATAAGGTGCCACACATGAGGCAAAATAAAATCCTGTGGTGTTACAGGAAAGGTACTGGCATGGATAGAGGAATGGCTGACAGGCAGGAGGCAGCGAGTGGGAATAAAAGGGGCCTTTTCTGGTTGGCTGCCAGAGACTAGTCATACTCCTCACGTGTTAGTACTGGGACCGCTACTTTTCACATTGTTTGTCAATGATTTGGATAATGCGATTGATGGCTTTGTGGCAAAGTTTGCAAATGATACAAAGATAGGTGGAGGGGTGGGTAGTGCTGAGGAAGCAATGCAATTGCAGCAGGACTTAGACACAGTGGAAGAATGGGCAAATGTGGCAGATGGAATACAGTGTTGGGAAATGTATGATAACGCATTTTGGTAAAATGAATAAAAGTGTAGACTATTATCTAAATGGGGAAAAGGTTCAAACATCAGGGACTTGGGAGTCCTCGTGCAAAACTCCCAGAAGGTTAACTTACAGGTTGAGTCTATGGTAAAGAAGGCAAATAGAATGTTGGCATTTATTTCAAGGGGAATAGAATATAAAATCAAAGAGATGATGTTGAGCTTTTATAAGACACTAGTCAGGCCGCACTTGGAGAATCGTCAACAGTTTTGGGCTCCGTATCTCAGAAAGGATGCGTTGTCATTGAAGAGAGTCCAGAGGAGGTTCACGAGGATGATTCCGGAAATGAACGGGTTAACATATGAGGAGCATTTGGCAGCTTTGTGCCTGTTCTCACTGAAATTTAGAAGAATGCTGGGGGCGGGGGGGATCTCATTGAAACCTACTGAATGTTGAAATGACTCGATAGGGTGGATGTGGAGAGGATGTTTCCTGTGGTGGGGGTATCCAGAACTAGAGGGCACAGCCTCAGAATTAAGGGGTGGCCATTTAGAACAGAGGTAAGGAGGCATTTTTTTAACCAGAGAGTAGTTCTTTTTTACTGAGTTAAGTATTGTATGTTAAGTATTAAGTATTGTATGTTATTAGTTTTGCTACAACAAGTGTATGGGACATTGGAAAAAAAAGTTGAATTTCCCCATGGGGATGAATAAAGTATCTATCTATCTATCTATCTAGTGAATCTGTGGAATGCTCTGCCACAGACTGCAGTAGAGGCCAAGTCCGTGCGTATATTTACGGAGGAAGTTAATAGTTTCCTGATTGCTCAGGGCATCAAAGGATATGGCAAGAAGGCAGGTGTATGGGATTGAGTGGGATCCAGGATCAGCCATGGTGGAATGGGAGAGCAGACTCGATGGGCTGAATGGCCTAATTCTGCTTCTATGTCTTATGGTCTGATGGTCCTAAATATTCAAATCTTGGCACCAAAACATGGCCACCAATCATAAGAGTAGGCCTGAATCTTTAAAGGGACTGTGCCAGGTATCCATACTCCAAAAAACTGGAGCATCTAAACCCCAGAGGTTGATGCAGCTGGGTGTGTTCTGCAAGAAAAATGTCCGAGGTAGGGAGGGGTCTTTGATTACGTCGGCTACTTTGCTGAAGCAGTGGTAAGTACAGACAAAGTTAATGGAGAGGAGACTGGTTTTGGTGACAGACTGGGCTGCATTCGGAACTCTCTGCAATATCTTACCATCCCAAGCTTTGGTCCAGATGAGATGCTTTCTATGGTTCATCCATTAAACTCAGCGCAGGGAAATGTCAGTTCAAATAATGCCAGCTTGGGGACTCGCATCCAGTCTGTCACAAAATCTGGAGTAGAATTGAATGGAAAGACGACCTGAAAACTGACATACTATCAGAAACCAATTACTACTAACCCATTTTCCTTTTCTCTTATGATATCTCTTTTTTCCTTGGAAGGTGGCTGGAGCCCGTGAACTGCAGCTGCACTCAAACTACGATTCTGCACAGGCACTTGCTGCGTGGCCTGGCGTTTCGATCATCTCCAGGTGTGGCCTGGAGGACATGTGCCCTTGGGGTGCAGCCCTGTGGACGCACCGATTCTTCGCCGATGTTTCCGATTGAAGTGCCGCAGGAGATTGTAGCATTGAGACAGCAGGCGGTGTATTTTACTGTCGAAAGGAGGCCCCTGCGCTTGAGGATCTCTCTCTCTCTCTCTCTCTCTCTCGGTGTTGAGTGGGAGTCTGTTGGCCCTTGAGTCGGGGAATTGGGACTAACGACATGGCAGGTTGTAACACCGAAACAACGATCTGTTGGCTTCCCCTCGCTGTTGCAGGAGCGATATCCCTCTCTCTGTCGCTAGTGAGAGAGATAGCTTGTCTGAGATGTTAATGTGTTGGGATGGACTCTAGACCATGGTGTCTGGGGGCTTTGCTATTGCTTGCATGGTGGGTGGTGGGGGCTGATGCTCTTGCTGAGCAAGTAGGTAGGGGGGAGCGTGGATACTTCTGCTGCTGATTGTGAGTGGGATGAGGGAGGGGGTTCGTATGTCTTCTGTCATTCACTCTTTGGGGGTCTTCTCTGTGTTTTGCAGTTGACTGTGAAGAGTAAGATTTTAGGTTGTAAGTTGTATAAATTCTATGATATTAAATTGAACTATTGAACTACAAACTTCTCGGGAACTCAGCTGGCCAGTCAGCATCTATGGAGGGGAATAAATCACCTGCATCATCTCTTGTATTTATTATTCGTGCAATGTGTAAGTTTAGCATTCTGATTGATATATACTGCAAGACCACCCAGGTTCAATATCTGTGCCATTCTATCCTAATAGGTTAAAATTGCCTGCGTATTAAATAAAGAACTGACTTCCAAACTGTCTTCTGTGTCGATAATGGAAACAAAATCATCATATTGATTTTTCAGCAGCTCTCAATCATATCTGTTATAGTTAATGTGAAGAATATGGCATATAAGCAGCTGATATAAAGCAATGTTGGATGTTTTAATATCACAATGGTGGCCGCTGTGTGTACTTTCTTTGGAGGGAGCCCACATAATTCAAGATAGTTTAATGTCATTTCCAGTACACAAGTGTAAAGGAGAATGAAATAATTGCAACTCCGGATCTGATGCAGCACAAAAAAGCCACAATAAGATAAAGAACACAATAATAATAAAAAAACACAATAAATATAAATACATAAGAGAGCTTATATACATGGATTGATTGAATGTCCATAAAGTGATTCTAAGCACAGGAGTGACTGTACATAAGGTGACTGACAGGAAATGATACAGTAGTGGTGGTTGGGGTGTGGACGGGTGGGTTAGTGGGTGGAGGTGTTGATCAACCTTACTGCTTGGGGAGAGTACAGGTGCTCCCCCCCTTTACAAAGGTAGAGCGTTCCTATGAAACCTTTCTTAAGCCAAAATGGCATAAAGCGAAGAACCATTAATTTATATTGGAAACATTTTCGTAAAAACGAAAATCCTCTTTGTAATGCGAAAACAGGTTACTAATGTAGGCAACACGAGTGAATCTGCAGATGCTGGAAATAAATAAAAACACAAAATGCTGGCAGAACTCAGCAGGCCAGGCAGCATCTATGGGAGGAGGTAGTGACGACGTTTTGGGCCGAAACCCTTCATCAGGAGTGGGTTGATGAAGGGTTTCGGCCCGAAACGTCGTCACTACCTCCTCCCATAGATGCTGTCTGACCTGCTGAGTTCTGCCAGCATTTTGTGTTTTTACTAATGTAGGTCTTTTGTAAAAGCAAAGTGGCGTAAAGCGAACATTCATAAAGCGGGAGGACACCTGTAACTGCTTTTGAGTCTGGTGGTCTTGATGTGGATGCTACATAGCCTCCTCCCTGACGGGAGTGGGACAAACAGTCCATGAGTGTTGGGAAGTTTTGACTACCCTCTGTAGAGCCTTCCTGCCCACCACAGAGCAGTTTCCGTGCCATGCAGTGATGCAGCGTGTTAGGATGCTCTCCAAAGCACATCTGTAGAAGAATGCGAGTATTGATGTGCAAAGTCAAACACTTTTCAGCCTCCTCAGAGGCTCTGGTGAGCTTTTCTGAATTATTTATTTTTGTAATTTGTAGTTATGTTATGTCTTTGCACAGTACTGCCACCACACAAAAGTCAGTGATAATAAATCTGATTCTGATTCTGGTTCAGATTGGATGTTTAATATCTTTCTACATAACCAGAACAGGAGGGTGAAGGTGACTAGATTTAGTTTCAGAGTTGATACATTTTAGTATCTTACTTACTTATCGCCCTTTACATCGCTGGCGTTTAGGACAGCAGAGAAGGTCCTCCATCCCTGGTGGTGTTCAGGGCTTCCTTCATCGTGTCAGTAGCCTCTCTTGGTTTTCCCTACTGTCAGTCACGCAAGTTCTGGGTAGAGACTCAGAAATGCCATCACATTGCAGTTTCCGGAACAACTTCATTTGACCAGTCAGGGTTGTTAGCCCTGAGCAGAACCCCTGAACTTGGGGGACCGGTGGACCACTCTTAGTCTGGCCTCTACCCTTTGACCTGTTTGGCATGGGTGACCCTGCCAAGAGCCAAAGCATAAAGACCTGACTCCAGCCAACATCGATCTCCAGGTCATTGAGACATGGAAGCCTCCAAACATGGACAAGGTTGTAGTTCTCTTGGAGACATATCTTAGCAGTACATCCTACATTTGTGTTAAAGGAACAGATTGGCCAAAGTGATGTGCCCCTATTATGCAGTAGGATTTGTGCTCCTGGCTTTGCAAATTAAGGGAGGGCCTGTTGCCATTATAATAACCTTTGTGAAGGCAAACACAAACAATATTAAAAAAGCAAGGGTACAGAGGAATTTACCAGGATGCTGCCCGGATTGGACTGCATGTCTTATGAGGGCAGGTTGAGTAAGCTAGGTCTCTTCTCTTAGGAGAAAAGGAAGATGACGGGAAAGGAATGGAGAGTTATGGGCTGAGTGCAGGTCAGTGGGACTAGGTGAGAGTAAGCGTTTGGCATGGACTGGTTTTGGTTTTATATATAATGGTAACTTGTTACAGGTATATATGATGAATAGAGGCATATGTAGAGTGGACAGACAGAGATTTTTCCAGAGTGGCTTTGCCTAATATGAGGGTGCATCATTTTAAGGTGTTTGGTGGAACGTATAGGTAAGTTTTTTTACACGGGGGGGTTGGTGTGGATTGCATTGCCAGGGTTGCTGGTAGCAACAGTTACATTAGGGACATATAAGAGGCTCTCAGTTAGGTACGTGGATGACAGAAAAATGGAAGGCTATGTGTGAGGGAAGGGTTAGGTTGATTTTAGAGTAGGTTAAAAGGTTGACACAACATCATGGGGTAAAGAGCCTGTGCTGTGCTGTAATATTCTATGGTCTATGTAATTTTTAAAAAATAATCCCCAAGAACTCTATGAAATGTGACCTTCAGTTTCACTTGTTAGCCAGCTCACCTCAGTGTGCAAATGGAAAGAATTTGTATTGAGCACCTTCATCATCTCCATCAGCGATTTGATTGATTTACATATGGCCTAGCTGACATCTCCAAGAGATCATATTACAAGGGCACTTGTCACTCACGCCACACTTTTATATGATATTTTCAGATTTTGTTGTATATTTTACAGTATAAGGATGGGGGAATGCATTTGGCCTTAGGGCATAGTTGTTGGTGTTAATTAACCTTTGAGCACGAGGCACGGAATTGAGTGAGTCTGGTAAAAATGCTGTGAGTCTGTGCTTTTACTTAACGATTTCTTTTCACCACATCCCCTCTGAAGTCAAAACACAAGCAGAATAAACATTGTTGTAGCCAGTGCGAAAGAGAGAGAGACCTGCGTGTTCAGTCATCAAAAATAAAAAGATCTCACGGCATCACCCTAACAATACACACGAGCCTTGTGGCCATTATAAGCAGTCAAGGGAAATAAAACACTGTCTGAGGAAGACTTCTGAAGTCAGGGAAGAATACTATTTGCGATGATTTTTAAGAATGATCGGGGAGAGGAAATTTATATTTGGGAGCATGTGAGTGAGTTTATCTATCCAATATCTCCCCCCCAGGAGAATTACCTCTAATGCTAATGCAGTTACTGAGCTCTGGAATCATTTTGTGCTGTATTATTTAATTTTCCGACAGGTTTCCCTCCGCTTTCTCGATCTGCTACCTCAGAGTGACACACAAAGGGGTTTCCACCAGGTCATAAGATGGGATTTCAGCTCCTGATGTCCCGATTGGCAGTGCTGCCGGCTTATACTATTTAATGGCCATCCGCCTGTACATTTTAATGTGGGCTGTGGCACAGATGTTAACCAGTGCTCTTTGGGCCCTTGTTGAGTTATTGATGTTGTAACCCAGCACTCGGTAAAGTGTCACTAAGCTTTCTCTACACGGTATTGCATCTGCCACTTCTTTGCCCATTCTCCTAATCTGTCCAAGTCCTTCGACAGACTCCCTGCTTTCTCGACGCCACCTTCCCTTCCACCTATCTTCGTATCGTCTGCAAACTTGGCCACAATTGTGTCATCTGGGTCATTAACATATAATGTGAAAAGTAGCAAGACTCAACGCTAACCCTGCGGAACACCGCTGGTCACCGGCTGCCAACCAGAAAAGGCCCCCTTTATTCCCAGTCTTTGCCTTCTGGCAGTCAGCAAACCTTCTGTCCAGGTTGGCCCCAGAACACTCAACGATTCAGGAACAGCTTCTTTTTCAAGTCAAGTCAAGTCACTTTTTATTGTCATTTCGACCATAACTGCTGGTACAGTACATAGTAAAAACGAGACAAAGTTTTTCAGGACCATGGTGTTACATGAAACAGTACAAAAACTACACTGAACTACGTAAAAACTACACTAGACTACAGACCTACCCAGGACTGCATAAAGTGCACAAAACAGTGCAGGCATTACAATAAATAATAGACAAGACAATAGGCACAGTAGAGGGCAGTGAGTCTCTGGGTATTGAGGAGTCTGATAGCTTGGGGGAAGAAACTGTTACATAGTCTGGTCGAGAGAGCCCGAATGCTCTGATGCCTTTTCCCAGACGGCAGGAGGGAGAAGAGTTTGTATGAGGGGTGCGTGGGGTCCTTCATAATGCTGTTTGCCTTGCGGATGCAGCGTGTAGTGTAAATGTCTGTGATGGCGGGAAGCGAGACCCCGATGATCTTCTTCCCTTCTGCCATCTGATTTGAATGGACATTGAACACAATGAGCACTACTTCACTACTTTGTTGTTTCTATTGCTTATTTAATTCAACTATGTACATATACTTACAGTAATTCACATTTTTTCTATTATTATGTATTGGATTGTACTGTTTCCACAAACACAACAGATTCCACAATATATGCCGGTGATTTTAAACCTGGTTCTGATCCTGTTGGTGTTGGTTAATGCAAATAACGCAGTTCACCATTTATTCCCATATACATAAATCTGAATATGAATATGGATGCTAATATCTTTCCCATGATATCATGGGTTCGTATCTTGTTTAGTGACCTCGTGTGGCACCTTATCAGCGGCCTTCTGAAATCCAAGTCAACACATCTATCCTGCCTATAATTTCCTCAAAGAAATATTAGCACTTCCAGGAGTTAGCAGTTCTCTCCAGCCAATAAATCACTTCAAAGTATTTACTGCTGTAAAGCAGGGAATATAGCCACCCATTTGTAAGTACTTGTCTGTCTACTTAACGACTCTCAGGAGAGGAGATCTGTCGTTATTCCCTGGCCTACGATGTCGGTAGCTATACGCTCAGTGGCCACTTTATTAGGTACACCTGCACACCTGAATGTTAATGAAGATATCTAATCAGCCAATCATGTGGCAGCAATTCGATGTATAAAAGCATGCAGGCACTGTCAATAAGTTCAGTTGTTGCTCGGACCGAATGTAACCTTGACCCTGGAATGATTGTTGGTGCCAGATGGGGTGGTTTGAGTATCTCAGAAACTGCTGATCTCCTGGGATTTTCATGCACAACAGTCTCTAGAGTTTACAGAGAATGGTGTGAGAAACAAAAAAAAAACACCCAGTGAGCAGCAGTTCTGTGGGTGAGAAAACCTTGTTAGTGAGAGAGGTCAGAGGAAAATGGCCAGACTGGTTCAAGCTGACAGGAAGGAGACAGTAACTCCAATAACCACGCGTTGGTGTGAATGCACATGTGGAACCTTTAAGTGGGTACACGAGGTACCCAGTGAAGTGGCCACTCAGTGCAGATGCCCAAATGTGGTTGACTCCAGCGGGGGGGGGGGGGCTATTAGAGACGGACATTAAATGCCCGATCTAAAGCAAAGCACACCGTGTAACTTCACCGGGCATTCAGTCTCTCCAGTGAAATTCGCTCCGGGATCTTTCCGAGGCGGCCCGGGACCCTTTCTCTTACCGTACGGGAATGTTCAATCCTGCCGTAACTACCCGTCAGCCGCGGTGGAGTTGGAAATTTGCATTAGACTAGATTACCATATTAAACCTGAAACCAAGTAAATAATTACAGTATTAGAAAATCAATTGTTGTTCAAGTTCCAGATGTATTTCTGAAATTGTTCGTAGCATTGTGCTTGGGGGTAATGATAATCCGCTGTAACTTCGCAGGTACAGAAGCGGACACAGGTCCGTTTTAGACCGTCGCCGTCCATTCTCTCAGGCCGAGGGGCAGCGTGGGGGTGAACTAAACTGCAAGTGGGTGGCTGAAAGTGTGGAAATGTAAAGACCGTAATGGAAACATTTGTAAAGGATTAAGAGACATTGAATGGTTTATTGTACATAATTTTATTTTTGAATAAAGTATATTTTGTTTAATTTTAAAAAAACTGCACCGAGGGAACAGGAAGGCTCTAAAACCGGAACTCACCGGCACCAGCTTACCCCCCTTCAAGGACAGATATATACAGAAAGGTGCCGGAAAAGGGCAAGTGACATCATGAAGGATCGCACCCACCCTGCTCGTGGACAGTTTGTCCCACTACATAGCATCCACACCCGACTCAAAAAAATCTGCTACTTCCCCAAGCAGTAAGGCTGATCAACACCTCCACACCCCCAACCACCACTACCTCAGCATTTCCTGTTAGAGTCACCTTATGTACAGACACTCCTATGACTGGTGTCACTTTATGTACACACAATCGATCGATGAACGTAAACAAACCTTACGTATTTATATTGATTGTGTTTTTTTATTATTGAGATCTTTACCTTGATGTGTTTATTTGTGTGCTGCACTGGACCGGACTCACCATTACCTGGTCCTCTTTTACACTTGTGTACTGGAAATCACATTAAACAATCTTCAATCTTCAATCCTGGGTCAATTAGACGGGCGTTTTCAATTCTCTCGGGCCGAGGAGAAAGTCACTGAAATTCCTAACCAGTAAGATTGCCAATGTGTACTGGTTGCCTTGGACCGCTCTGTCACCTGTAAAACGTCTCAGCTTGCACTGCTTTCTAACGCTTGGGAGCACCTTGCCAAAAGTACAACTCTATCCTGAGCCCTTACACTGAGAAACCTGCGTTTTCTTTTTCATTCCAAATACCTTTACAGAAAGATTGGGAGAGCTGTGAGGGGGGGGGGGGGGGGGGGCTTAAATGCAACCGCAAATACAAAGTTCATCTCAACGTTTAAAGCTCGTATTATTTTAGGGCACGAGTCTTTTAATCCTTTCTGCAGGTTTATAAGTATTGGGTGTACCGGGAGATGGTGAGTTCATCTGAACGTTGCGTTAACATGTTTAATGCACTGATCGGAATGTAGATGCCAGTATCCAAAGACTTACATTTTCACATTATCATTGGTGCCTCTCCCCCGGTCGGAGTAACCTCGCCGTCATGTCGTGTGACATGGGTCCCTGGCGAAGTGGTTTGCCATTGCCTTCTTCTGGACCGTGTCATTGCAAAGCAACTCACACACACAAAATGCTGGAGGAACTCAGCAGGCCAGGCAGCATCTATGGAGAGGAATAAACAGTCGACCTTTCGGGCCGAGACCCTTCTTCAGGACTCTTTTACTATCGGCGCTGCCCGACCTGCTGAGTTCCTCCAGCATTGAGGAAGAAATGAGCAAAAATTGCAAAGGGACTGGAGTGGTGTGTGTGTGTGTGTGAGAGAGAGAGAGTGTGTGTGTGTCTCTCTCTCTCTCTCTCTCTCTCTCTCTCTCTTAGGATTTCCAGCATCTGCACATTTTCTCCTGTCAGTGTCTTTACAAGATGGGTGAGCCCCAGCTACCATCCATACTTTTCAGAGATTGGCTGGCGTCAGTGGTCGCATAACCAGGAGTTGTTATATACACCAGCTGCTCCCGTGGCTTCACGTCACCCAGATCGGGCTGGTGGGGGGCAGCCGAACAGGTGCTACACCTTGCCCAGGGAAGGAGGGAGGCCTCTTTTGGGAGAGACCTATCACCACGCCGGCTACCCACGAGGTGTCCTAGCCCCGTGAAAACATTGTTCAGCCACCCCCTCCTATAACTCGGCTCCACTAAATTCGGCCCATCAGTAATGATGGCTCCCGCCCCATACAGCGGGGTATCAGAGGTGGGCGGAAGGCCCCCTGACACCCCCACCTTTCCGTCGCTATCAGACACACGGACAGTGGTAATTGTGATTATTGAAGGGGTTCTGGAATGCCCAGAGTCGTGGCCGAGCAAAGTGAGGGGTTGTATTAGCTTCGCTTCAGCGCCCCAGATATCCACCGTCGTAATAGTAATGACACTATCACTGTAATCCCGAAGCAATCAACAATCGATTATTGGAGCGTGACATCGCCAATATATCATATGCAATGTATGTACATACGCAGTACATTTAAAGCTGATTATTTCCCAATGATCAATATTCGCTCATGATTTGATACACTTGCAGTAATTAAGTCGCAATCAGTGTGGGAACGGCCAACCCCTGATACAGATTACTGACTGACTGTGCCACCACAGACCGGTGCTGCCCAGAAATCGGACTTTGATAGGATTGATCTCTTCGTGGTTGCCAATCTCTATTTGGGTCTCAGATGAGTGTTAAATAATTTGAATTTAACTCTTAATAATGTCGAATTTGAAATATAGACCGGAGTAATAAGACATGGGTGTTATTCTCTGCTGGTTTGATGTGGGAACTCACATTTAAAGGCGGGATATGTAACGCAAAAGAATCAGATTCAGGTTTATTATCACTGACATATGTTGTGAAATTTGTTGTCTTGCAGCAGCAGTACAGTGCAAGACATAACATACGCTACAAATTATAATATATTTTAAATTAATAAGCAAGTCCAAAAATAGTGAGGTAGAGTCATTGAGAACTATAGCACAGCAACAGGCTCTTCGGCCCATCTAGTCCATTCTGAAATGATATTCTGCCTAGTCCCATCGACCTGCACCCAAATCATGGCCCCTCCACACCCCTCCTAGACATGTACAGTACTTATCCAAACTTCTCACCATTTCTGCTGGCAGTTCTTCTACACTCTCACAGCCCTCTGAGTGAAGCAGTCTCCCCCTCATGTTCCCCTTAAACATTTCACCTTTCACCCTTAACCCATGACCCCTAATTCTAGTGTCACCTAACCTCATTGGAAAAGTCTGTGTAGGTAGATATATTAGCTGTCATCTTCCTATTTGTGAATCCAGGTAGGGCTGAGTCCTATATAAAAAAAAACTGAGAACTTAAACTTACCACAGACAAACAACACAGAATACCTTTAAACGGAGGCATCATGTAGTGGGTTTATTTCCTCTAGTGGGGGAGTCTAGGACTAGAGATAGAAGCCTCAGAATAGAAGGACTTCCCTTTAGGACAGAGATGAGGAGGAATTTCTTTACACAGAGGCCCAATGGTTCCATTTAATATCAGAGAATGTATATAGTTTACAACCTGAAATTCTTAAATTTCAGAGGGTAGTGAATCTGTACAATTCATCGCCACAGACAGCTGTGGAGGCCATGTCATTGGGTATATTTAAAGCGGAGATTGATAGGTTCTTGATTAGTAAGGGTGTCAAAGGTTATGAGGAGGGGGCAGGAGAGTGGGATTGAGAGGGATAATAAATCAGCCGTGATGGAATGGCAGAGCAGAATTGATGGGCCAAATGGCCTAATTTGTTCCTGCATCTTATTGTCTTATGTAAGTGGAGGGTCGTGGAACAGCACGGTCACCTGGTAAAGTAGAAGGTGAAGGGATGTAGTTTATAAACTTTGACTTCTGCATATGTCTGATGCCAAAAAAATACCCTCCTTTTCTGGTGCAAAATTTAAAATCTAAAAAAAAAATTGAAAGTAGAATTATAGTATGTGGATAATTGAGAGGTTCAAAAAGATGTGAATCTAATTGTTAAAGTCTCAGGGGGTCCCAGTATTGAGCTATCTTATAAAAGGCTTCAAGTATTGTACAAATGATTTATTGCTAAATCCCAGTATTTTTCAATACATTATAGTTTTTAAATTGTGTTTAAATTGAGTGTGGAAGAGCAGGAGCCATTAGCAGATGCAAAAATGAAGATTATATTTAAATATTCATGTATCCAGTGCCGTATTATTGAATCTGAACACTAACAAAATCAATATTAAGTGCAGTTTGACATGAATTTATTTATGAATTTCGACTTTCTAAGTAGTGTATTTTTTTTTGCTTAAAATTGGGAATATAATGTAGTAATGATATCACAACATTGTGTCGGCTCCCATTAGCCTGTGAGGGTATGAGTTCCAATCCACCAGGAATTACATGTTCTTGGTAAAAGTGCTTACAGGACAAAAAAAAACGGCACCTCGGAGATATTTTATTATTAGTAATTTTTTATGAATTGCTCTGCATGTGTTGCCTGACTGTGGAAAGAGGGTCTTTGGGAAATAATGGTCTAGGAGATAGACCTTTTATGGCTGATAGCTTTATTAAATTTTCAGACAAATGCTGCCGTAAACAAAGAAACAAAGAAAGAGAGGGAAAAGCAAAATTCTCACGTTGAAATCGCTGGTAATGTAATTACATCTCATGTGCTTATGGATTTACATACAGAAGTGTCAAAGCAATTCACATCACACGCTCTTGTTCCACATCATCTCCCTATTTAGCTCCCAAAGTCACTTGGAAACATTTTACAGATTCAGATGATCTTAATATAAGCATTAAAATCAAAGTATTCGCAAAGAGAGAACCTGAATTCAAAGTTCAAATATATTATTGAAGTGTGTATGCCACGTGCAAACTTGAGATTCATCTTCTTGCAGGCAGCCACACATCAAAGAATGGAATCACTGAAAATCCACACACGACAAAGGTCACCACTCATCTGACGTGCAAGGGGGCTCAAATCGTGTAAATAGTAAAAAGAAAGCTAAACAAATAGCACATAGAAAAGGAACTGCAGAGTCCCTGGAAGTGAATCCACAGTTCTGGAGGCTGTTCAGCGCTGAGGCAAACAAAACCAAACCATCTTGAATTTTATGTTAATTTAGTTACGCTATTATTTCCAGTTCTGTACTTTTGACGTTAAATTTGCTGTGAAATTCACTTTGAACTTTGAAAATATCGAATACCTTGTCAGGCAGCGACTTCACGAGCCAGCAGCTGTGAGGTTGTCTGAAACAGGCTGCTGCTTTACACCTGTGCGCGTGCAAAAGGGACAACTGAGAGCCAACTCAGTCCCCAAACTGAGCACCTGCGATAAGGGGATGGGCTAGGGGAAGAGCAGAAGAGTAAGACTAATGCGTGAAGTAAAAGCTGAGGAACCATGGTGACTCATTCATTTGCGATAACTTTCTCTTGAATCTGCAAAATTTTATTTTTATTGATTGAGATGAGTAGGCCCTTCTGGCCCTTTGAGTTGTGCCGACCAGCAATCCCCCAGCCTAATCACGGGACAATTTACAATGACCAATTAACCTACTAACCGGTACGTCTTTGGACTGTGGGAAGAAACCAGAGGACCTGGAGAAAACCCACACATTCCACAGGGACGATGTACAGACTCCTTACAGATGACGTTGGAATTGAACTCTGAACTCCGATGCCCCGAGCTGTAATAGTGTCATATTAGTCGCTACGCTACCCAACCTCTACAGCATCCAAACTAAAATAAGGTGAAGGTAGGATAGGATTGTGAGAACGAGCTGGGGGTTTTTCTCTTTGGGGCAAAGGAGGACGAGAGCTGACTTGGTAGAGGTGTACAAAATGATAAGAGGCATCGATCAAGAGGACAGCCAGAGATTTTTTTTCCCCAGGCTAATAAGAGAAGGCATAATTTTAAGGTGATTGGACTGGGGTTTGAAAGAGGTCATTCCATTGTATTTCTTTCTTCAACTGTGAATGCCTTCAAGAAAATGAATCTCAGGGTAATATATGGTGACATTTATGTACTGTACTTTGATAATAAATTAACACAGAGAGTGATGGGTGCATGGCATGTGTGGTAGAGGCAAATATATTAGGTGCATTTAAGAGAAATCTTATATACAGTAGGTATATAGTTGATAGTAAAATGGAGGTCTATGTATGAGGGAAGGGTTAAATTGATCTTAGAGTAGGTTAAAGGGCCAGCACAACATTATGGGCTGAAGGGCCTGTACTGTGCTGTAGCACTCTGTGACTCTATCCATATTCTATTGGGAGTTGATAGTGGCCAGTTATGCTTTATCTTTTACGTTCTATGTTCTAAAATCTATCATTTAGCCTCAGTTTATTTTCCATATACTGTTTCATTTCAAAATATGAGGTCTTGATGGGGAATATTTTGTTCAAATCTTTTACTTCATGTGGCAAATAGTCCTTCCTGCAGTAAACATCAAACCAGTGAAGTGTTCGATAGAGTAAGTCTTACTTGTTGAGGATGTAGCGTGCTTTTGGTTTCTTTAATTTCCTCACATTTTTATTGCAAGAAAATTAAGTGCCCGTTATTTAATTTGAATCAATAGTTACGATCACTTGAAGGATTAAATTAGAACACTGAACATACAACAGAACATAGAATATTACAGCACACTACGCTTTGACCAGTGATGTTGTGCCAACTTTTTAACCTACTCTGAGATCAATCTAACCCTTCCCTCTCCCATATCACTCCATTCTTCTATCATCCGTGTGCCCATCTCAGGGTCTCTTAGATGTCGCTATTTGCAGGGAGCTTTGCTGTGGGCTGAAGATAATTAAGACCATGAGACATAGGAGCAGAATTAGGCCATTCAGCCCATCGAGTCTGCACCACCATTCCATCAATCCCTCTCAACCCCATTCTCCTGCCTTCCTCACATAACCTTTGACACCCTTAGTAATCAAGAACCTATCAACTTCTGCATTAAATACACCCAGTTATTTGGACTCCACAGCCACTGGTGGCAATGAATTCTACAGATGAACCATCCTGTAGCCTAAGAATTTCCTCCTCATCTCTGTTCTAAAGGGAGGGCCTTCTATTTTGAGGCTGTGCCTTCTTGTCGTAGACTCTCCCACTAATGGAAACATCCTCTCCTCATCTAGTCTATCCATGCCTTTCAGTTTTTAAGGGATGATTTGATTGGCATTTTCACGTTTGGGGGGAGCTGATAAGATCGAATAATGAACTATTCCTACTGGAAAGAGACAACACTGGAGGAACTCAGTGGCTCAAGCTGCATCTGTGGACACAAAAGGTGTAACTCAATGTTTTGGAGTCGAGACCCTGCATAATACCTCCTTCTCCACAGATGCTGTAAGACCCCGAGTTCTTCCAGTGTTCTGGTTTGTTTCATCCTGTATTCCAGAGTCCGCAGTCTCTTTTGCCTTCAAACTATTCCTCATATTTGAGAGAGTCATAATTTGGAGCATGCACTTTCAGGAGTGATGTTCGGAAACACTTCAACACTCTAAAGTTGGTAGGAATTTGAAACTCTTGTGCAGAGGTATCTGTTGAACCCTGGTTCATTATTAACTCGAAATCAGAGGAGGATAGATTTTCATTCACCGAATGCACTCAGTAGCCACGTTATTAGGTATATCTGTACACCTGCTCGTTAATGCAAATTCTATCAGCCTAACATGTGGCAGCAACTCAATGCATAAAAGCACGCAGACATGGTCAAGAGATCCAGTTGTTCAGACCCAACATCAGAATGAGGAGGAAAAAGTGGCTTTGACTGTGGAACGGTTTGAGTATCTCAGAAACTACTGATCTCCTGGGATTTTCACACACTAGAGTTTACGCAGAATAGTGCGAAAAGCAAACAAAACCATCCAGAGAGCGGCAACTCTGTGGGTGAAAACGTCTTCTTAATGACAGAGGAGAATGGCCAGACTGGTTCAAGCTGACAAGAAGGTGACAGTAACTCAGATAACCACACGTTACAACAGTGGGGTGCAGAAGAGCATCTCTGAGTGCACAACACGTCAAAAGTGGATGGGCTACAGCAGCAGAAGACCACGAACATACACTCAGTGGCCACTTTATTAGGTACAGGAGGTATTCTGCTTTATTCATCATTAGAATCAGGATCAGGTTTAATATCACTGGTGTATGTCATGAAATGTGTTGTTATGCAGCAGCAGTACATTGCAATACATAATAACAGAAACTGCGAATTACAGTGAGAACTATGTATATATAGTCAAATTAAAAAGTAGTGCGGTAGTGTTCAGGGGTTCAATGTCCATTCAGAAATCAGATGGCAGAGGGGAATGAGCTGTTACTGAATCGTTGAGTGTGTGCCTTCAGGCTCCTGTACCTCCTGATGGTAGCAATGAGACGAGGGCATGTCCTGGGTGATGGGGGTCCTTAGTGATGGACGCCGCCTTTTTCTGGCCTCTGAGTGTATTCAGGGGATGTAAAGGCATGCGAGCCTGTTTCAAAGCAGCCCTGCGCTCACTGGCGTTGGAGCAGGTTCTGAGGAAGAAACAGCTTTGTTGTGTTCCCAGCAGCTTGAATTGGAAGTTCACTTAGAGAGAGAAGCTGGCAGTCCGGAGAGTTCCAGCGAGCGAAAAAAAGCAAGAATATTATCTGTTTTTTCACAGTAGACATTACTAATCCTCTGTCCTCAAGGTGACAGTTAAACTTAATAACTATTGTAAAATTTACAGTGTCACTGCTTGTATTTACTTAGTCTTTTACTATTCAATAAATTTGTTTGCCAGTTAAGCAGAAGTCATGACCAGTGATAGGTTGATCCAAAGCCAAATCACCTGAGGGTTCGTGGTGAAACCCGTCGAGCTGGAATAAAAATGAAGAGGATATCTCTGTTCAGTCCCCAAGCACATCACATGCTTATAACTCTCCGGTAGGTGGTACTGAGGGTCTATCTCCAGGAGAGAGCTGAATAGACTACTGGCATCATTTAATCAGCCCGGCGCTCTCAGGACGTTTGCTCCAGGCGTCGTTTGTTGTGGAAGGTTTGCTGAATGTTGGTTTATTGGTAGTCCCAAAGCTTTGGTTAAAAATAACTGCAGCTCCATAATTCTGCTGAAACACAAAACTACCAAGAGCCACACAGCAGTTATTGAATGATTAGCCAGCATATGGAGCCTTCATATGGTGGAAATGTGCAAAAGGATGGATATTGAGTTCAGGCTAAATGCACCCAGGACAGAAGCGGGAGAGTATATCACTGCAAGTTGTCTGAAAGATGAGTTTTCCAGGGCTCAGGTTACACCCGGGTGATCAGTTCCTTTCAAAGGCATTCTGAATCCCTAATAATCGAGATCATTCA
The DNA here is from genome assembly GCF_048418815.1 of Hemitrygon akajei. Taxonomy (NCBI): domain Eukaryota; kingdom Metazoa; phylum Chordata; class Chondrichthyes; order Myliobatiformes; family Dasyatidae; genus Hemitrygon; species Hemitrygon akajei. The sequence goes on along the minus strand of NC_133152.1, from coordinate 39,880,688 downwards.
CTTTTGACACATTGGAGCTGGTGTATTACTCGTGGCAAACCTAACCTCAGGCTTGCTCCTACTAAAGACACCTACTAATCGGCAATACCGCAGGACTCTATGGACTAGGATTTGTATCCCTGTTGCAAGTGCTGGGAAGTTAATAGAACTCTGGCCACTCCATTCTTTGAATGAAACACGACTGAAGATTGTTTATAGTCACTCTTTGAAACACTAGTATAAAAAAGAATGAAATTATTGTAACTCCAGAGAATGCAGTATAAAAATAATCGCATTAGCATAAAGAATGCAATAATTATAAATACATACGATTAGCTTATATACATAGACTGATTGTATGTACAGGTCATAATGTGGTGCGATTGGAATAAACATTCCTTTCAGCCTGTTTATGATTCATGCTGGCAGTTTCCATTTTGCAGTGACGTGAAGTTCATGGTTTAAATTCAGAGCTCAGTACCTGAAATATTATCAGGAACATTTCGGAAAGGTGAAGCACTGTTATCGTCCTCTGAGCAAGAACTAGCTAACTTGCTACCTGTTACGCCGCTGGCACTTAGGGCAATAGCGAGGGTCTTCCATCTCCGTCCGTCCATACCGTCGCAGACTTTTCTTTGCTGTTTCTGTAACAATTTTGTTTGACCGGTCAGGGTTGTTAGTCCTGAGCTGAACCCCCGAACCTGGAGGACTGGTGGACCACTCTTAGTCTGGCCTCTACCCTTTGACCTGTTTGGCATGGGTGACCCTACCAAGAGCCAAAGCATAAAGCCCTGACTCCAGCCAACACAGCTCTCCGGGTCATTGAGGCACGCAAGCCTCCAAACACTAGGTCAAGGTTGCAGTCCTCTGAGCAAGGAAATTGTGGCTTAAATTCTGAGCCCAGCCTGACTCTGTTGCTGGATTCCATGCTGCAGGTTTGAAAGGACGTGCAAGATAACTCCAGCTTCTATCCCTATCCACGGTAAGCACCAAAGAACCTTATAGTTAGAGCGGTAATCAACATGCATTGTGGAGTTGTAGTTCCAATTACAGCACATTGCAAGCTTTTCAGTCAAATGGAGTTCAACCTGGAAACGTGTGAAGTGATTCACTTTGGAAAGTCATATTAGAAGTCAGACTACAGGGTTAATGGCAAGCTCCATAGCAGTGTGGAGGAACAGACGTCCATGTCCATAGCTTTCTCAAAGCTACCACACAAGTTGATAGGGTGATTAAAAAGGTATCTGGTGTATTGGCCTTCACTAGTCAGGGGAGTGAGTTCAAGATCCACAAGGTAATGGTGCAACTCAATAGAAGCCCGGAGTGTTGTGTTCAGTTCCTCGTGATAGGAAGGATGTTGAAGGGCTGCAGAGGAGACTTACCAGGATTGGGGATCATGTCTTATGAAAATAGGTTGCGAGAGGTAGGCGTTGCCTTTTTGAGCGAAGGAGAGTGAGGGGTGATTTGATAGAAGTGTATTAAAATAAGAGGCATAGACAGAGTGGATAGCCAGAGACTTTATCCCGGGGCAGAAAAGGCCACTACGAGGTGGCATAACTTTAAAGTGATTGGTGGAAGGGATGACGGGGGGTGGGGGGGCGGATGTCAGAGGTAAGTTTTTTACACAGAGAGTGGTGAGTATGTGGAACACTCTATCAGGTGTGGTGGCAGAGGCAGATACATTAGGGAGATTTAAAAGCCTCTTAGATAGGTACATGGACGATAGAAAAATGGAGAGCTACGCAGGAGGGAAGAGTTAGATTGATCTTAGAGTAGGTTAAAATTAAGCACAACATTGTGGGCCGAAGGGCCTCCAGTGTTCAATGTTCTATGTAGTCTTTGTCCCATTTATTCTCCCGATTTTATTTCAAAGCTCAAAGTAAAATTTATTATCGGAGTACATACATGACGCCACATACAACCCTGAGATTCTTTTTTCCTGCAGGAATATTTAGCAAATCTAGAGAACCGCAACTGTGAGCAGGATCAATGGACAGCAAACTGTGCAAATGCAAATATAAATAAATAACAATAAATAATGAGAGCATGAAATAACAAGATAAAGAGTCCTTAAAGTGAGACCATCGGTTGTGGGAACACCAGAAGCAGAATGAGTGTAGTTATCTCCTTTTGTTCAAGGGCCTGGTGGTTGTGGGGTAGAACCTGGTGGTGTGAGTCCTGAGGCTCTTGTACCTTCTACCTGATGGCAGCAGTGAGAAAAGAGCATGGCCTGGCTGGTGAAGATCTTTGATGATGGATGCTGCTTTTCTACAGCAATGTTTGCTATTAGGAAGCACTTTATCAAATGCCCTTTGGAAACCAACTAACATCGTATCAACCACATTGTCTTCATTAATCTGCTATCTTACCTCATCAGATAAGTTAAACATAATTTGCCTTTTAGAAATGTGTGCAGCTTTCATTAATTAATTCCTACTCATTCAAATGACTATTAATTTAATCCAGGAGCATTGCTCATGAAAGCCTCTTCACCACCGGGATTAAACTGACAGGCCTGTGGTTGTTATGATTATCCTTATATTCTTACTTCGAACAGGGCTGTAACGTTTGCAGATTCTTTAAGCCAGTGTTATTATATTAATCCAGCAGGTAGCTTTTTGAAGATGGTTGGCATGCTCAGGAATTTAAATTAGACTGCTTTAGGAAGGCACGTCAAACGCACAGTACACAGTATGGATGTATATGCACATCCTGAATTCACTTACGTACCTGTTACTGGGTGGGTCCAATTGCCCCTCAACTTTCCATAATTAACGCCCTTGCACTAAGAGGTATGGAATCCCAGAATGAACAGATTTCTGATGAAAGGTTATTGATGTTAAACATTCTCTCAACAACCGTAGTCTGAGGTCCACCAGTTTCTGTTTTTATTTCGTGTTTCCAGTATCTGCAGACACAGGCAACTTGGTGATGGAAACTTCTTTATGAAATTTTCTTTCTATTATTATTTCCATAAAACCGTAAAACATAGGAGCAGAATAAGACTTTTCGGCTGATCGAGTCTGCTCCACTCTTCCACCTTGGCCAATTTATTAACCCTCTCCATCCCATTCTCCTGCCTTCTCCCCATAGCCTTCGACACCCTTACTAATCAAGAACCTATCAACCTCTGCTTTAGATATACCCAATGGCTTGGTCTCCACAGCCATCTGTGGCAATAATTCCACAGATTCACCCACCCTCTAGTAAAAGAAATTCCTCCTCATCTCTGTTCTAAATGCACATCCTTGTATTCTGAGGCTGTGCCCTTTGGTCCTAGGCTCCCTCACTATAGGAAACATCCTCTACACATCCACTCTATCTAGGCCTTTTCATATTCAATAGGTTTCAATGAGATCCTCCCTCATTCTTCTGAGTTACAGCGAGAAAAGCCCAGAGGCATCTAAGGCTCCTTGTATGTTAACCCTTTCATTCCCAGAAACATTCTCATGCACATCCTCTGAACCCTCTCCAATATCAGCACATCTTTTCTTAGACAAGGGATGCAAAATTGCTCACAATGCTCCAAGAGCAGTCTGATCAAAGCCTTGTAAAGTCTCAGCATTATATCTTGCTTTTATATTCTAGTCCTCTTGAAATGAATGCTAACATTGCATTTGCCTTCCCTACCACCGTACAGTATCCCTACAGTATCTGCGGGGGTTTTGTTTGCACTTAGAGAGAGGAAGGTGTTTCTCAAACTGGCAGAAACATTTGTTTCAACATTCAGGATCAGCTGTATATCTGCAAACACTTTTACCCTACAGCCATCAGGCTCCTGAACCAGTGTGAATAACATCACTCACCTCATCTCGGAACTAATTCTACAACCTACAGAGTTACTTTCAAGTCCTGCACACCTGCTGAGTTCTTCCAGCATTTTGTGTGTGCGAGTCACTTTTAAGGACTCTTTACATCTCCTGTCCTCCAATTGATCTGTCTGTCTGGCTGTCTACCTATCTGTCTACATAATTTTTGCAGAATTTGGCATGTTTTGCACATTGGTTGTTGGTCAGTCTTTACTCACGTACAGTTTTCTGTAAATTCTTCTGTATTTCTTTATTTTCCTGTAACTGCCTTGAAGAAAATGAATCTCACGTTAGTATATGGTAACATACAAGCACTTCAATCATGAATGATAAATTACCATGGTAGCGTAATGGTTAGCGCGACCCTATTACAGCCCTCAGGGCAGCAGAGTTCAGAGTTCAATTCTGACACCGCTTGTAAGGAGTTTGAGTGTTCTCCCTGTGACCACATGGGTTTCCTCCAGGTGCTCTGGTTTCCTCCCACAGTCCAAAGACGTACCAGCAGGTAGGTTAATTGATCATTGTAAATTGTCCCATGACTAGGCTAGGGTTAAATAGGTGGGTTGCTGGGCATTGCTGCTAGTTTGGCTGGAAAGACCTGTCCCACTCTGTATCTCTAAATAAGATAAAGAATAAAATTTACTGTGAGTTTTTGAAACTTCAGAAGATTGTGCCCTGTACTTTTTTTTTCCAGTTTTGTGGCTGGTTTTAGTGAGGTTTCCAACCCGATAGATTTAATATACGAGTTCAAGTGATCAAATGGTCAGTTGTCTCCCATACTATCTATAACAATTGTTACAAAGAGCATGAACAATAGTGTTTCTAGCCTGATAAATTAATCAATATTTAAAGCAATATTTGTAAAAGGTTCTGTGAAAAAAATCAATGAAAATAATTGCAGAACAAACCCAGTGGCAGCTACAGACCACTGGATAAATGGATTACTTTTGATTTGACAGAGGTCATGCCTGTATTATACAATATTGTCTAATTTCCCTAAGTGCATGGATGAAGTTTTAAGGGTGTTCCAAACCGAAGTTAATTCCGCCACCCCCCACATCCTTTTCCTTTGTATCTGGGCTGATTAGCATACTCAGAATGAGACAGGCCTATTTTGGCCTTGGCAAATGAGTTAAAGATGAATTTCGATGCAGTTATTTTTGTTGGAATCAATAGCACTCACCAAAATAAATAGCTTCTGCAAAAAAGTTTGATTTAAATCCATTTGTTTCTTTGATAATAAAATGGAAAGTTTGCCAAATTGAATTTAAAGGAAGTCTTTTGATTTCTGCTCCGCTCAAGGTTTTCAGTTGTCAATCACAGCGTTCTCCTTCATCTCCGCATGTTGATGATATTAACTGGACGATGTTACTCAAAGTTTGGGTGTGGGGGACATGCCCAGGTCTCTGGGATAAAGAGGCAGCTTACCCAAGTCGAAGAATGACAAGTTGCTTCACTGAACTCCCAACAGGAGGCGGTAGTGTGCAGTGATTATCAGAAAAAGTACATTGGGTTCACCAGCTTTTTCTGGGGAAGGAAACCTGTCACATTTATATGTGACGCCACACTGACTGCGTCAAGGCCAATTAGTCCAAGAAGTGCAAGCGGGTGCTCTGCCTGCGAATAGGAATTGGTGATGGGTGTGGACCGTGAGACCGTAAGACGCGGGAGCAGGCGCAGGCTTTGGCCCACCGAGTCTGCTCCACCGTCCATCGCGGCTGATGTATTGTCCTCCTCAACCCCATTCTCCTGCCTTCTCCCCGTAACCTTTGACTTCCTTGCGAATCAAGAACTTCTCGTTCTCCACTTTAAATACACTCAATGACTTGGCCTCCACAGCCATCTGTGGCAATGAATTCCACAGATTTGCTCCCCCCAAACTCAAGAAATTCCTCCTCAGATTTGTTATAGGCGTCCCTCCATTCTGAGGCTCCAAGGGGCAGGTGCGGGGGTTGGTGGAACGGGTGCAGACACACCCAGCTCTGAGATACCAGGCAAGGTCATTTGATTGTAAACAATTGGTTTATTGATCATTACAGAATGTCTCCCTGTTGCTTCCTGCTTCTTCGCCTCTCCCTTCCCCTTTTCCCAACCATGATTCCTTCTCCCTGCCCCTTTATTGTCTCTCAGTCCACAATAGAGACCCATATTAGAATCAGGTTCATTATCACTCACATATGTCATGAAATTTGGGTTTTTTTGTGACAGCAGTACTAGAATTACTACAGAACTGTGCAAAAGTCTGAGGCATCCTGGCTATATATACTGTACACGCTTAAGACTTTTGCACAGACCTGTATGTGTGATAGAAGTAAACCGATCCCATGCCGCAGTGATGTTGGTGGTACAGTGTAAAATATTGCACTAGGCAGTTGTGCTGTTTAGGCCGGAAGAATGTCCTCCCATGCTCATTTGACTCTCTATTGCTGACATTTATTTAATCTTTGCGTCCTGGGTTAAAGAGCTTTGGTGCTACAAGGAGAGATGTAGTCCACACATTGGCCAGCTTCTGATTCAAACAAAGCCGTTTCTTAAAGGATCAAATTACTGTTAAGACTGTACGACCATAAGAAATAGGAGTAGAAGTAGGCCATTTGGAGAATTGAGTCTGCTCCGCCATTTCATCATGGCTGATTTATTAACCCTCTCAACCCCATTCTCCGACCTTCTCCCCATAGCCTTTGACGTCCTTACTAATCTAGAACCTGTCAACCTCTACTTTAAATATACCTAATGACTTCGCCTCCACAGCTGTCTACATTCGCACTGATTCTACGACTTACAGACTCACCTTAAAGGACTACGTACAGATCATGTTCTCAGTATTATTTTTGATTTGCACTCTCAGTCCACAATAGAAACCTGTATCAGAATCAGGTTTATCCTCACTCACATTTTTTTTTTTTTTGCGGCAGCAGTACAGTGCAAAACATAAAAATTGTAAAAGTTGTACTGTTCAAAATTCTAGGCACCCCAGCTATATATATACCTAAAACTTTTGCACAGTACTGTATATACTACGTTCTTTAATAATGAATTTACTTTGAACTTTGAAGACCGGGAAGGAATTCAGCTGGATCCCTGATGAAGCCAATGGAGAACATTTAAACAAAGACTTTAGCAGCTTCGGACAATTGATTCTCAGGAGAGTACGAATGTGATCAGGCAAGAAATTGCCCGATTATTCAACAAGGTCACCTTAGCTGGACAGAGCCTTATTATCCACTACAGTAGGGCCAATATCTTTCCCCGACCTCTCTCTCTTTGAGGATGCCTGCATTACAATTCAATACTGTTAATTCAGATTCAGATTCAGATATATTGATCGCAATGTACATTGAAACACACAATGAAATGCATCGTTTGCATTAACAAACAACAACCCCCCCCATAAGTGTGTGCTGGGGACAGTAGCAATATATACCATATTGTATATATTGTACAGTATATATGTGTATCTATCTTTCTTCCTATCACCACACCCCCCCCCCATATTTTTATTCTGGGGTTTTCCCCCTTCCTTTCCACTCCTGAAGAAATGTCTTGGCCTGAAATGTCAACTGTTTATTCATTTCCATAGATGCTGCTTGACCTGCTGAGTTCCTCCAGCATTTTGTCTGCATAGCTTTCGATTTCCAGCATCTGCAGAACCTCTAGTAGTTATATGTATGTAGTGTGCATGTGTACATATGTATAGAGAGAGAGAGAGAGAGAGAGAGAGAGAGAGAGAGAGAGAGAGAGGAGAGAGAGAGAGAGAGGAGAGAGAGAGAGAAGAGAGAGAGAGAGAGAGAGAGAGAGAGAGAGAGAGAGAGAGAGAGGAGAGAGAGAGAGAGAGAGAGAGAGAGAGAGAGAGAGAGAAATCCAGAAGTCTTAGGGGTGGTGCTAGAAAGTTTGTAAATCCTGTAGAATTTTCTCTATTTCTGCAGAAATATGACCTAAAATGTGATCAAATCTTCACGTGAGTCCTAAAACTAGATAAAGAAAACCCAATTAAATAAATAGCACAAAATACATTATACATGTTTATTTAATTATTGTGAAACATGATCCAATATTACATGAATTTGATGGAAAAGGTATATGAACCTTTGCTTTCAGTAACTGGTGTGAAGCAAAAACTTCAACCAAACGTTTCCATTTACTGTTGATCAGATCTGCACATCGGCTTGGAGGATTTTAGGTCATTCCTCCTTACAAAACTGCTTCAACTCTGGGATGTTGGTGGGTTTCCTTGCGTGGACTGCTTGCTTCAGGTCCTTCTGTAAGTCCTAATCTTTGCCGGGTGCCCACTCCTAGGGAGAGTTGCAATGATACTGAATTTCCTCTGTTTGGAGACAATTTCTCTTACTGTGGACTGATGAACACTCAGGTCTTTAAAAATGTTTTTGTAGCCTTTTCCAGCTTCATGCGTCTCTATAATTCTTCTTCTAAGGTCCTCTGAAAGTTGTTTTGATCGGGGCATGGTGCACATAAACAGATCTTTTTTGAGAAGAGAGGCTCTGTCAGTAACCTGACTTTGTGTGTCTTTTTTTATAGGGCAGGGCACCTCTACAATCCTCACCTCCAATCTCATCTGTTTGATTGGAACACCAGACTCCAAATAGCTTTTGTAGAAGGCAGAACCAGAGGTTCAAATACTTTTTCCAACAAATACATGTAATATTGGATCATTGTTCTCAAGGTAAATGAAGAAGTATAATGTTTTCTTTGTGATATTTATTTATTTAATTGGATTCTCTTTATCGAATTTTAAGACTTAACGTGAAGATCTGATCATATTTTAGGTCATACTTATGCAGAAGTAGAAAAAATTCTACAGGGTTCACAAACTTTCTAGCACTACTGTATATAGCCAGGAAGCCTCAGACGTTTGCGCAGTATTGTCATAATTTATGTATTTCACTGTACTGCTGCAGCTGCAAAAAACAACTTACATGACATATGTGAGTGACAATAAACCTGATTCTGATTTGGGTTTCTATTGTGGACTGAGAGTGGGAATGGGGCAGGGAGAGGGGAATCATGGCTGGGGAAAGGGGAAGGGAGAGGGGAGGGAGTGGGAAGCGCCAGAGAGGCAATCTATAATGATCATCAAACCAATTGTCTGCCTGGTGTCTCTGGACTGAGTGCGTCTGCACCCGCACCAACCCCCCACCTCTGGCATTCCTTCTCTGCCATCTATTCCACACCTCTCCCACGGCACTCCACCCTCACCATTCCTAACATTCTTTGCTCCTTCCAGAGTTACAACCTCGCTCCCCGTTCCATGTCGACAAGTACAGTACTGTGCAAGAGTCTTGGGCACTCCAGCTATATATATATATAAGACTTTTGTACAGTAAAATATATATTGAATTGAATGATCTTTATTGTCATTATACATAGTTACAATGAAACTCTGTTTAGCTCCCTCTCAGGCAATCAAACAAAGCGGTAGATAAAAACAAGACGGTGAATAGAAAAACAGTATTAAATAGATAAGTAGCAGAAAATAAGTTACAGCAGCACCAGAATATCACAGTAATGCACAGTATTTATATACAGTAAAATATATATATGTGTGTGTGTGTGTGTGCGCGCGCGCTATCTTCCTTTCCCTCCAGCTACCTTTTTATTCTGGCATCTTCCTTCCTTTCTTCCTTTCCAATCCTGAGCAAAGTTTTTGCCTGAAACATCAACTGTTTGTTCATTTCCACAGATGCTGCCTGACCTGCTGAGTTCCTCCAGCATTTTGTATATGTTGCTTTGGATTTCCAGCATCTGCAGAATTTACTGTGTTTACATGCATGTGTATAGGGATATTGCATATACAGTAATAACACACACATACCCACACAGAGGTACCTTTGTTAAGCTCCCATGGGAAGGTCTCCTGTAGCAACGTGTTGAGACTATTGGAGTGAGCTCTCTGTATACATTTTGATTTTTGCACATCTTTAATCCAGAATCAGAATCACCTTTATTGCCACTGGCCTAATACTATGTGTCATGAAATTTGTTGTTTTGTGGAAGCAGTACAGTGCAAGAATAGTTAAAAATAAATAAGCAAAACAGTGAGGTAGTGCTCATGGGTTTCATACTCCAGGCCCCTGTACTGTGCTGGAATATACAGGGGTCTGTGCTGGTACCGTGGATCTCTAAGCTTTAGGGAGCTGTAACTGCATCTAACGCGATACGATGGAAAGAGGTAGCTCTTAATGCACTGATCCAGCAGCAGCTCAGTCAGCCTGACGAGAGCATAATCAAACTTTCAAATCTGACAACCAGATAGGCAGGTAACCTTGGGATTTTAACCAAGTCCCTAGGTTGTAAAGCATTCACTCATATCTCTCCAGAGCTGCTCAGTTCCTGTATTCCTTCATCGCTCTGTCGAAGGAGCTTGTCGCTATTAAGATGTTTCCACTTACTTCTGATCTCCTATAACTTAAAAATGTATATTGATTTTTTTTAATAGATCCTTTACAAGTGTTGCCTCAAGAGCTGATAGCCAGCTCAAATGACCTTTTATATTCTTAGTGGCTATCCACACTGCAGGTTAATGTAGGAATGCTTCATCAGTCCCATTCACAGCGTCAGTAACAGAATCTGAATGGAAAGGTATGCTGCTGAATTTGTCAGATTTTACATTACAATAAGGAAGATTTTTTTTTGCTCAAAATATTGTCCAATACCGCTAGAATGAGTATTATTGCAAATAGCAATTTGAATTCATAAATATGTTTCAACCCTTTTCTAAACTTCAGATCACGTTGACAGAGTGATAAGAAAAGTGAAATGAGTCATTTGCACCAACGCAGTCTGGGGGGGGCCTGTGCTAGGCAGGTGCTACACCTTGCCCAAGGGTGACCCACAGGCTAGTGGAGGGGAGGAGCGCCTTAGACAAACTTTGGTAGAGATGTAACTCCACCCTGCCGTCCAAAGTGTATTGATAAGAATTAAATTCAATAAATAGTGCAAAAAGGGAGCAAAAAAAGTGAGGCAGCATTGATGGGTTCATGGTTTGATCAGAAATCTGATGACGTAGGAGAAGAAGCTGTTCCTGAAATGTTGAGTGAGTACCTTCAGGCTCCTGTATCTCCTGTAGTAATAAGAAGAGAGCACATCCTGGGTGGTGGGGGTCCTTCATGAAGACAAACGCCTATACCAAATTAAAATGTACTGATGCACATGAAACACGTTCAAAGCTACAGACCCACCTTCAACTATCAACTTGGATGCAAGACAATAGCAGTTCAAAAGCAGTTCACTGCCTGTCAACCCCTTGTGGATGTGCTGAAAACGTGAATAAAAATGAGCGTCATGTCTACGGGCTAAAATAATCTACTTAGAGCGAGATTTTAGGGGGAGATTAAGATTTTCATGCGAGAAGACAACCAATAAGATGAAGTGTCAGGAATTGTGTAATATGTGGAGATGGAAGTGACATTTTCTGCTGGCAAAAGAATAACAGCCAACAGTGATACAATGACGTGATGGAACCCAAGAATTATGTAACAAGATGTACATGCAGGCACAATCTTTGTTATTTTTTGTCTATTTACTGGTAGAGAGTACTGCAATTTTCAGGAGGCATTGTCAGAAGGAAGGGTATGTGCCTTTTTCTTGACTTCTTAGGGCATTGTCTTTTGAAGATGCCCTCTGTGGTGGAGAGGCTTGTGTCCAAGATGGAGCTGGCTGAGTTTTCAACTCTCTGCAGTTTAAAGCTCTGCATTTGTTCTCAAGCGTAAAAACAAAGATCAAATGCAGGGGTGCTACATTTAACCTATGCGAACATACCAGGACGAGGGGTCTCGGCTTTAAGAATAAATTCTCGGGCAAAACAGAAGATGTTGAAGGAATCTCGTAAGCACAAGAGATATGTACATGCTGGAAATCCAGAGAAACACACACAAAATGCCGAGGAACCCACCAGGTCAGACAGCATCCATGGACATGAATAAGCAGTCGCCGCTTTGGGCCAAGACCCATCTTTAGGACTCATTAATTTCCATGGACGCTGCCTGATCTGTTGAGTCCCTCCAGCATTTTGTGTGTTTTGAAGGGACTTCACTGGGTTACACAAGGCAGCGAGAGCCAACCTGCACATATTAACTGATTGAAGACCAGGTGAAATATTTGGGGCAAGAAAAAAATAACAAGAGGATGCAAGAAAATACCATTTTCCTCAGCAGCTGGGATTTGTGATTTACTGCCTGTTGTGAACAGACAAACAACTGAGAAAATATAGTTTACATGGACAAGGGGAAAGAGGGGGGAATAAGAGTGTTTTACTAGGAACAGGATGGACTCAATGGGCTGAATGGCAACAACAATTCTATGATTCAGCTCCAGACAGCATCTGTCTTCAATGTCAAGTTTCACAATGTAATATTGGCAAAATCCCGTTCATTACATGGCGGTAATAATACTACCAGGTCTCCCATACGATGGCGTGCAAATACTTATGTGCTTTGAGTGCTCTGCTGCCTTTAATGTTCAACAGCAGTCCTGAATTACAACAGGAGTTCATCTATCACTGTAATGCATCATTGTTATTGATGCAACATATAACGTAATTGACTTTTGATTTTAAAAATTGCATTACCTTATTGATACTGAAAGAGACAGATATATATTTTTAACACAGCATACCTACCACTTTATAAAACTGTTACTCTGCCCTAAGCATTTTGGGTCTAAATTTATTAACATCCAAGCCAAGGTGAATTCCATGCAGTTTGCAAAGTTTTTTTCCTGGAGAATGAGCTCCAGGGACATTCCTGGACTTGTCCACATTGGTCATCAGCGTATTTGCAATAATCTGCTGGCGACTGGAGTCTGGAACTCCTCCGGTTTCAGGCTCCCATCAAGATGTGTGGATGAGTCGGCAGAGAACGCAAAGGCCAACGATGGTCTCAGTACGGAAGTGGGAGGGCAAGAGAAGCTCGCTGCATGGGGGAAAGAATGGGGCATCAAAGTAATAAGTTAAGTATAAAATTCATTGCATATATCTAACCAAATACTACATTGAAATTTAGGATCCTGATGGTTGAGGGTGTGGTTAAGACCAAGTGGTTGGACCAGCGATCTGAAGGTCGTGGGTTCGAGCCCCAGCTGAGCAGCGTGTTGTGTCCTTGAGCAAGGAAATTAACTACAAATTGCTCCAGTGCACCCAGCTGAAAATGGGTACCGGCAAAATACTGGGGGTTAACCTCACGATAGACTGGCGTCCTATCCGTGGGGGGTGGGGGGGAAGTCTTGTACTCTCAGTCGCTTCACACCACGGCCTAAACACCAGCCTGATGAGGCTGTAAGACTCAGGACAGACTTTAACTGATGGTTGATAACTGTTCCTCAACCGTGGGGCATAAGGTTTCTACACCTGGTCAGCATCTGGCACAGTAGTGTAGTGGTTAGCACAATGCTTTACAGTCCCAGCGACCAGGGTTCAATTCCCAACGCTGCCTGTAAGGTGTTCGTACTTTTCCCTCTGTGACCTGTAAGGGTTTCCTCCGGGTTCTCTGATTTCCTGCCGCGGTCCAAAGATGTGCTGTTCGGTGGGTTAACTGGTGATTGTAAAATTGTCCTGTAATTCGGCTAGGATTAAACTGGTGGATGCTGGGCAGCACAAAGGCCTATTCAGCACTGTAATAAAAAATAAATAAATAAAAATAAGAATAAAATTAACCACACTATTTACTCCATTTTTTTATTGTGCTGAACCACCCTGGATAGTCTAAAGGATCCGGAATCAACTTTATTCACGCTATTCATTTATCTGTGTTAGGAATTTGCTGTGGTGCTTTGGTCAGAGCACAACATGCAACAGAGAAAAACGATATTCAGCATTTATAAAGAATAAATAATTATATAAAAAATAAAGTCAGAGGTTAAAGTACAGGTATGGAATAAAATGCCCAAAAGCACATAAATACATGTATTTACAATGTACAAACGTTTGTATATCAAGTCCCCCGATTATACATTCCTACACATATAATCAAAAAGGCAGCATCCATCGTTAAGGACCCCCACCACCCAGGACATGTCCTCTTCTCATTGATACCATCAGGAAGGAGGTACAGAAGTGTAAAGGCACACACTCAGCGATTCAGGAACAGCTTCTTCCCCTCAGCCATCAGATTTCTGAATGAAATTGAACCCATGAACACTACCTCACTACTTTTTATGCACCATTTTAAATTTAACTTTTTAATACACATATACTTACCGTAAGTCATAGTTTTTATGATTATGTATTACAATGTACTGCTGCTGCGTCACAACAAACTTCACGACACATGCTGTGGATAAGTTCTGATTCTGATTCTGGTCTGCGGGTATAATACAAGTGAACATAATTATAAGACAAACAATGAAACAGAATGGACCACAGATGCTGGAATTTGAAACAACACACAAGATGTGGGTGAAGTGTTTGATGGCTCAGGACCTGTACTCGCTAGAGTTTAGAAGAATGAGGGGGATCTCATTGAAGTCTATCAAGTATTGAAAGGCCTAGATGGAGTGGATCTTTCCTACAGTGGGCGAGTCTCGGACCAGAGGCCCCAGCCTCACAATAGAAGGATGCTCTTTAGAAGAGAGACGAGGAGGAATTTCTTTAGCCAGAGGGTGGTGAATCTGTGGAATTCAATGTCACAGACGGTCAAGTCATTGGGTATATTTAAATAGGAATTTGACAGGTTCTTGATTAGTAAGGGTGTCAAAGATCATGGGGGGAAGGCAGGAGAATGGGGTTGAGGTGGAAAGGCTGAGCAGACCTAATAGGCTGAATGACCTAATTAGCTCCAACTATCTGTCCTGTGGTCTTGTGGTCTTACACTAAAGAAGCTCAACAAGGGTCTCAACTGGAAACAGCGTACATCCATTTCCCTCCATAGCAGTTACCTGACCTGCTGAGTTCCTTCAATGCCTTTGTGTGAGATTAGAGATTGTTGAGATCACAAGAGTCAAAGTTTGCCTTCCTTTACTCAATAAGCACCTCTGCACCAACCCTCCAGAAATTAAAGTGGGCATCTTGCTCGTTGGTTCCACTAAGATGCTGCTGGCATGTAAAACACTAGTACATGCTCCCCCACTGTCACAATTCCACACCTACCCCCCCACCCCCCCACTTACAAACAACAGCCCAATTCCAAATATTATAATAAGGTTCATTGAGAATAAATAGATTGGGTTTACACATTACCTCATCAGGAAGATCATTTGGAGCCGTTTTCATAGCTAAATGATGACAAATCAAGTGCTCTCATGTCTGCTGGTGCAGGTCTGTGCAAAAGTCTCAGACACGTATACTGTCTGTGTATATACACAGTCAGTCTATGTGCCTAAGACTTTATTTATATATACACATGAATATATACATACACATACAATGCACAGTACTGTAGTAATTTTATGCATTGCATTGTGCTACTGCCACACAAAAAAAAACAAATTTCATGACATACGTGACATATGTGAGAGGTGACAAACCTGATTCTGATCTGGGTCTATTGTGGACTGAGAGTGGGAAGGGGGCAGGGAGAGGGGAATCTTGGTTGGGGTAAAGGGAAGGGAGAGGGGATGAGGGCAGGAAGCACCAGGGAGATATTCTGTAATAATCAATAAACCAGTTGTTGGGAATCAAATGACCTTGCCTGGTGTCTCAGGGCTAGGTGTGTCTGCACCCATACCACCCCCCCCCCCCACCTCGGCTCTCCTTCTCTGCCACCTGTCCCACACTCCCCCCCCCCAATGGCGCTCCACCTCACCATTCCCAACATCCTTTGCTCCCGCCAGATTTACAAACTCGCTGTGTGCTCTGTGTTGTGTTGTGAAAAAGTCTTGGGCTCCCTAGCTAAATAAATGAGCCTAGGACTTCTTCACAGTACTGTACAGGGGCCTACAGATGGAGACTACCGGAAAAGTGAACCCTTCCCAATGACCTTCAAATCAAACACTCTCATGCCTGGAGGTACAAGAGACTACAGACGCAGGAACTGGAACAAATGGACAGCTGGACGATCTCAGTCAGTCAGGAAAATGGACGGGCAGTGTTCATCAGAGGAAGGGTCTTGGCTGTCCATTTCCCTGCACAGATGCCACCTGATCTGCTGTAGCTAATTTATTTTTCACATCCCTGGAAGCTCCCTCCATCCTGGCAAAGTTCTCCCAGTATTGAGCAGTAGCAACGAGCCATCAGTTTGATCCTTCCTCCTTTTGAACACCAGGCATCCAGCTGCCTCTCTTGTGCCAGGCTGTCTGCAGAAGAATGGTGTAATGTGGTCAAAAGTGAAAGGAAGGAAAGAATTTTACAACCAATAAGACCATCTGTGCATTGTAGATAGAACACAGAACAGTGCGGTACAGCACAAGAACAGACCCTTAGGCTGACAATGCTGTGTTGAACCAATTAAATTAGTATTTAATCTCTTCTGTCTGCACAATGTCCCTCTCCTTCCATCTTCCTCACATTCATGTTGTGTATTGTGTACAGTTCTGGTCACTGAATTATAGGAAAGATGTCAACAAAATAGAGAGAGTACAGAGGAGATTTACTAGAATGTTACCTGGGTTTCAGCACCTAAGTTACAGAGAAAGGTTGAATAAGTTAGGCCTTTATTCTTTGGAGTGTAGAAGGTTGAGGGGGGACTTGATAGAGGTATTTAAAATTATCAGGGGGATAGATAGAGTTGACGTGGATAGGCTTTTTCCATTGAGAGTAGGGGAGATTCAAACAAGAGGACATGAGTTGAAAGTTGGGGGGCAAAAGTTTAGGGGTAACACGAGAGGGAACTTCTTTACTCGGAGAACGGTAGCTGTGTGAAACGAGCTTCCAGCAGAAGTGGTAGAGGCAGGTTTGATATTGTCATTTAAAAAAAAAATTGGATAGGTATATGGACAGGAAAGGAATAGAGGGTTATGAGCTGAGTGCAGGTCAGTGGGACTAGGTGAGAGTAAGCGTTCGGCATGGACTAGAAGGGCCGAGATGGCCTCTTTCCATGCTGTAATTGTTATATGTGCCTATCTAAACATCTCTTAAATGCCCCTAATGCATCTGCCTCAACCACCACACCAGGCAGCATATTCCAAGCACGCATCACCCTCTGTGTATAAAGACTCCACTGCAACTTCTTTGAAATTACCCTCTCTCACTTCAAGTTCATGCCCTCTAGTATTTGACATTCCAACCCTGGGAAAAAGAAACTGCCTGTTTGCTCTTTCTATGCCTCTCGTAATCCAATAAGCCTCCATTCGATCTCCCCTCAGCCTCCCCCCGCTCCAGCGCACACCACCCAAATCTGTCCAACCTCTCGTTATCCGTGGAATGACGATGGCTATGGGGGTAAATTGTTGGATGTATTTGAGGTTGATATATTCTTGGTTAATCAGGGTTTGAAGGATAATGGGGAGTCAGCAGAAGATTGGGGCTGAGTGGAAACTGGATCAGCCATGATGAAATGGCAGAACAGACTGGATGGGCCAAATGGCCTGATTCTGCTCCTATATCTTATGGTCTTATGTGTTGTACCACATGTGCTCCTAATCCAGGCAGCATCCTGGTAGATATGCTAAATTCCGTGATAGCGATATCCTTATATTCGGGGGGAAAAAAGTAGTTTTGAATGAGATGTACTGTATAAAGCATTCTTGCAATCCTCGGGGGTGAGATATAATGAATACATTTTATCTCAATTCGATGTCTGTTTTACTATAACAAATTAGAGTCTTTATTTGTGGTTTTAAATATAATTACGATGTAGGGCTTTTGTCTGAGCCTAACACCAATCAGTGCACAGCGATTACAAGTTTTGCAGCCATTAAGGAAATACCGATCTCTCTCTGTTCTGCATTGATTAAAATTAGAGCTCTGGAGTATGTGGAGAAAATTCTCTTCCACACTGAATCCACACCAGTTTAATCATCATTCTCTCTGAGGTGTGTATACACTCGGTGGCCACTTTATTAGGTACACCTGTACACCTGTCATTAATGCAAATATCTAATCAGCCAGTCATGTGGCAGCAGCTTAATGCAAACAAAGCATGCAGACATGGTCAAGAGGTTCAGTTGTTGTTCAGAATGGCATAGAAATGTGATCCAAGTGAGTTTGACAGTGGAATGATTGTTGGTGCCAGATGGGGTGGTTTGAGGATCTCAGAAACTGACAATCTCCTGGGGTTTTCACACACAACAGTCTCTAGAGTTTACAGGGAATGGTGTGAAAATCAAAAAAAAAAACATCCACTGAGGGGCAGTGCTGTGGGCAAAAACAACTTGTTAATGAGAGAGGTCAGAGGAGAATGGCCAGACTGGTTCAAGCTGACAGGAAGGTGACAGTAACTCAAATAACCACACGTTACAACAGCGGTGTGCAGAAGAGGGTCTCTAAACATACAACATGTCAAAAGTTGCAGTGGATGGGCTACAGCGGCAGAAGACCATGAACATACCCTCGGTGGCCACTTTATTAGGTACAGGGGGTACCTATTAGACAACCCCTTAGGAGAACATCATACTCGACTCGAGGGTGATCGCACTACTATATATCTCAACGTGAAACACTTCACATGTTCATTGACTCAGATGATATGTAAAGAAGAAGGTTACAGCTGGGTTCACACTGTGACTACTTTCTGTCAGACTCAGACCTCTTCACTGTATGAAGGGCCTTGACCTGAAACATTGACGGTCTATTTCCCTCCACAGTTGCTGACTGGCCCGCTGAGTTCCACCAGCAGCTCTTTTTTAAAGTCTCGTTAAGACTTTGGAACACCATTGATTAAAAAAAACAGCGGGATCCTGAGCTTCATAAACAGAGGGAGTAAAAAATGTTATCGGTCTTTTCTAAAACACTGGTTAGACCATATATATTGCAGTTAATACTGGTCTTTGTTTCTGTGAATGCCCGAGAGAGGGTATGGGAAAGATTTCGTTGACTGGTTCCAGGGAGGACTGATTCCTCCTGTAGAAATAGAATCATAGAGTCATAGAAAAGTACAGCTCAGAAACAGGCCATTCAGCCCATCTAGTCTGCCAAAATCATTTAAGCTGCCTTCTCCCATCAACCTGTACCAGAACCATAGCCCTCCATACCCCCACCGTCCATGTACTGATCCAAACTTCTCTTAAATGTTGAAATCGAGCTGGCATGCACCGCTTGTGCTGGAAGCTGATTCCATGCTCTTACGACACTCTGAGTGAAGAAGTTTCCCCTCATGTTCCCGTTAAACCTTTCACCTTTCACCCTTAACCCATGCCCTCTGGTTGTAGTCCCACCATACCTCAGTGGAAAAAACCTGCTTGAATTTACACCGTCATAATTTTGTGTGCCTCTATCAAATCTCTTCTCAATGGACTGGATCGGGCAGGAAAAGCTACTACAGCACGGAAACAGGCAATTTGGCCCATCTAGTCAATGCTGATCTTATCCCATCTACCTGCATCCAGACCATAGCCCCCCATACCCCTGCATTTTCCCGTTATCACTTGAATCTCTCCCATCTCACAAAGCCATGCTCGTTGTGATGGGTTGGCTGGCCACTGTGAATTGTCCCTTGTGCGGGTGGGACGCAGGAGGTGCAGGATGAAGTCGATGGACATAGAGTCATGGAGTCACAGAACACTACAACACAGAAACTCTGCTTTGTTCCATCAACCCATACCTGGACCACAGCCGTCCATACCTCTCCTTTCCAAACTTCTCTTAAATGATACAATTGACTACTTCCACTGGCAGCTCCACCCACTGAGTGAAGAAGTTTCCTCTTAGATTCCTCTTAAATATTTCACCTTTTACCCTTAACCTATGACCTCTAGTTCTCGTCTCCCCTACCCTAAGGGCAAAAAGCCTTCGGGTATCTATCTCCTCATAATTTTGCATACCTGAATAAGATCTCCCGTCATTCTCCTGCACTCCAGGGAATAATGGCCTAACCTATTCAGTCTTTCCCGATACCTCAGGTCCTCAAGTCCCAGCAACAATTTTTGGCACACTTTCGATCTTATTGATTCCTTTTCTATAGGTGGGAAACCAGAAATATACGCCATATTCCAAATTTGGCCTCACAACTTCAACATAACATCCTAACTCTCGTGCTCGGCACCCCGAGCCAATGAGCTAAGAGCTCTCTCTATGACCCCATCTACCTGTGATGCCACTTTCAAGGAATTATAGTATTACCAGAACCTTTTATTCTTCCACATGAAGATGATGGCAAATACTTTTTATTGAAGGAATCCTCTCTCCTAGATGACTATTGGTGGTGAATTGTGAGACATGCTACGTGCTGGGGTAGTTTGGACTGTAAATTAATCAGTGGATATGAGGATGGGTTAGATGGGTCAACATTGAAGCAGCCACGGCCTACTCAATAGAGAAGGAGGCTCAAGAGCTGGGGGCTTCTACTTCTTCTGACAAGTCTATGTAATGTTAGTCTCTGGTGGGGTGGAGGGAGGCTTTCCGGGGAACGAAGACGTGGGGAGGAATTTGGAGACAAACTTGGGTTGGGGGGGCGAGGAGTGAGTCAATGGCTGTGATACTGAAGGAGTCAGAGGGCACCGAGCAAGGAAGAAGTGTTGATGAGTGGGCGGAAGCAAAAATGAAACAAAGTTCTTGGAGGCAGACAGATGCCCCTTGCTTTAGCGGCAGTGTAAGCTGAATTTGTTCTGTCACAAGGTGTTTCAGAACATAGAAAGCCTACAGCACAATACAGGCCCTTCGGCCCACAAAATTGTGCTGAACATGTCCCAACCTTAGAAATTACTAGGCTTACCCATAGCCCTCTATTTTTCTAAGCTCCAGAAACCTATCCAAAAGTCTCTTAAAAGACCCTATCGTATCCGCCTCCACCACTGTTGCCGGCAGCCCATTCCACGCACTCACCACTCACTGTGTAAAAAAATTACCCCTGACATCTCCTCTGTACCTACTCCCCAGCACCTTAAACCTGTGTCCTCTTGTGGCAGCCATTTCGGCCCTGGGAGAAAGCCTCTGACTATCCACACCATATATGTCAAACTCAAGGCCCGCGGGCCAAATCCGGCCCACGGTGGAATTATCTTTGGCCCGCGAGATAATATCTAATTACTATTAAAGCTGGCCCCAGTAATTGAAGCGCCTATGGCGTATGATATGGCTAATGCTGAGTTTATTCAGGTACCAGGTTTTCAGGGTTTTTACTGTTTATTCGGCAGTCTTCTTCATAAGAAACGGAATTTGTAAAGTGAAACACTTTGTAGTTATAGCAGAGACTGAGACACATGAGAGCAGGCTGAAAAAACGGAGGCAACGAAAGCTGCGTTCGCACACGTCCGACTGATCCGGCCCGCATAAAGCTGCATTTTGCTCAATCCGGCCGTGACCTAAAATGAGTTTGACACCCCTGATCCACACGATCAATGCTTTTTGTGGATCTAAACAATATATACTCCCTTCATTATTTACATGGAGGGAACCTGCTGTGGCCCTCCCACATTCAGAGATGCTGTTCTGCACGCCACTGTTACACAGCATAAACTGACTATAACCCATTTTTTAAAAAAACATGCAACAAAAAACCTTCAAGCGCCCAATGTGTGGAAAAAAGAACAAATAGTGCAAACAATAAAAATGTAAGCAAAGAACGCACAGGACATTAACCCCAGAGTCCCCAAAGGTGAGTCCTCACCCACTGAGCCCGTTCAGGACCGAGGCGAGCGAAGACGGTCCAGGAGCCCAATGGTGGCAGGGCAGCAGCTTCCTCCGAACCTGGTGATGTGGGTTTCATGACTCCTGCCCCTGCCATCCTTCAGCAATGGTGAGAAGAGAGGGCGACAACTCCAACACAAGCAGACAGCGCTGAACTCCTGTTCGTTTCCCTCTCTCATCCTTGATGATTTTAACCTTGCTTGATGCTCTAATCGGCACAGAGTAATGGAACCGATGGGTTCCTGTTCCTCTATCAGGAATCGACGCAGCCACTCACGGTGATGTCCATGCCTGCACTCTCGCCGAATCCCCCAGGGGGTCACAGAAGCGCCAAATCGTCTCGTCGGCTCAGAAGTACATCCTTAAAGAGGAAGCTGCCATCAGTCGCAGTTCACAAGGTGTATTACAGCTCATTGCACCTTCGTTCGGAGTTCAATTCTGGCATATATGGTACAAAAGCTTGTAGGTTCTTCCTGTGAGTGTGTGAGTTTCTTTCCACAGTCCGAAGTAGGTAAAATGGTCATTGTGGATTGTCCTGTGATTAGGCTAGGGGTCAGTGGGGTTGATGGGCGATGTGGCTCGCCCGGCTGGAAGGGCGGGTTCCACGCCTTATTTCTAACTAAACAGTTGGATAGAGAGACCGATACATAGATAGATTAGATAGGTCGATAAATAGCGTTTTGAGAAGAATGAGCTGATAAGGGACAAGTAAATTGGAGATGCAAATCTCATCAAATGATCTTACTTGGCTGTTCCATTAGTTCAAGCTCAAGTTTATTGTCATCCAACCATACTCATGTTTACAGCTGAATGAAACATTGTTCCACTGGAGCCAAGTGCAAAACATAATGCGTATTATCATACACAGAACATGGAGGTATGATACCTCACACTTAGTTATGATAAAGCACAATGCAGTCACAAAATAATATTAGCACATGCCCAACGATTGATGGTGCGTGGAGCCATGTTTCCTGTAAGTATGTAGCAGTTCCTCATCTCACTCTGGGTCAATTGCAGATGAAGGTAATCCGGTTTGTCTTCCAGGGAGTGAACCAGTGGATGGGAAACCAGCCTGCAGAGCTGAGCCCTTTAACCGAGCACAGATTCTAGTGCGCTCTCTGACATACTGGTCTTTAGTGAGGAAAAGGCAAGATAATTTACATTGAAGAACATTCCTGTGTTTTAGTGGGGTGGTGTCGTTGACTGTGATTGTCCTAAGCTCCAGGACAGACAAGAGAGAACGGGAATTCAATTGCATTAAAATATTGTTGCACCCAATGAAAATATTGTGAAAGATAGAACTGTGTGAAATCTTCAGAAGTATCACACGATAACTTTATTAAATTTTGGATATCAGAAGGTTTTTATTGCGATTATATTTTGACAAACTGACTTACACTCTCAAATCTGCAGGAAGATCTTGGTTATAGGGCTTGTACTCGACCCTGTAGTAATCGGCAACTTAATGGTAGGTTTATTGATCTGGTTCTGACATGTCAAGCATCCCTGGTCTTCAAAATGAAAATTGAAAATGTTGCCAATACACAGAAGGTCAATCAGCAACCACTTAGAGAGATAACGGGTGTTGATGAAAGCCTTTCGGATGCCACAGTCTCACTGCAGCCCTCTTACATCTTAACGTGTTGTGAAGGCTCTGCCCTTTCGTTACGTGCTGCATATACAAACACGTTATCCCAAAGTAAATCATACTTCGATACAATAACTCCACTGTCGGTCTTTTATCTTGGGAGGGTGAGAGTTGGAAGGGGAATTTAAGCCATTGGTCCTGGTAAATAATTTGATCAAAATTCATTTTGGGAATGTGGAGTTCTTAACGTTGCTTGTTCCTTCAAGATTCAAGACTGCTTGTTGTCATTCTTCAGTACACAAATGTAATAGAAAACAAAGTGATTGTTACTCCAGATCTGATGTAACATAAAAAATATAATAAGCATAAATAATACAATAAGTATAAACAACATACGCAAAATGTTGGAAGAACTCAGCAGGCCAGGCAGTATCTATGGAAAAAAATACAGTCGACGTTTTGGCTCGAAATGACAACTGTACTTTTTTCCACAGATGCTCCCTGGCCTGCTGAGTTCCTCCAGCATCTTGTGTGTGTTGCTCGGATTTCCAGCATCTGCAGATTTTCTCTTATTTGTATTGATAAATATAAATATAATTGCAATCCTATAAAACACAATGAACTAGTAACTGAGCGTGGTCATATATACATAAGATTAGCTTATATACGTAGATTGATTGTATGTACGTCAAGTGAGGCTAGGGTCAAAGTTCAAAATAGGTTTATTATCAAAGTATGTATCATTACACAACCTTGAGATTTGTCTCCTTACAGGCAGCCACAAGACAAAGAAACCATAAAAAAGAGCATCCAAGGTGCAGAGAGAGAGAAAGAAAATCATGTGGACGATAAAAGTAAGCAAGTAGCATTGGAAACAAAAGCGAGCCCAGAGACATGGTGCCCAGAGTAGCTGGAGCAGGCCACAGCCTTGGCCTCAGTTCGATGCAGAGCCGAGTAAACATCACAGGAGTATCTGTACTTAGCAGCAAGGCATGTGAAAAGGCAATAGGACAGTGAATGTGTTAGTGGGGGTATGAGGTGTGGACTGCAGGCATAAAGTGGCCGTGCATGGGGGGCACCAAAGAGCTGTGGAGAGGCTTGGCAGATATGGATGTAATGGTGGTGGGGATGGGCTGGGATGGTTTGATGGGGGGAAGTAACTGATTTTGGGTCTGGTCGATACTGGGTCGCCTCCTTTCTGATGGGAGTGGAACGAACAGTTCATGAGCAAGGTGGGTTGGATCCTTCAAAATAATGCTGTCCTCCCCCTCCCCATGTTTGATTACAATTTAACAACCAGGTGAATGTTTGGGCGCCGGAGTGACTGAACTGACAGCTGGCTGGTGTTTTACCCTCACGACCCAGGAGCCTCATCTGCCTCATCCCCACCCAAAACCCAGCCCCCAACAGGACTAGACGATCAGCTCCCATAAGATAATCTGCTTCCTGGTAATGCTCATCTCCAGTACAACCAGCATATGGTGGGTCTCTAACTGAGGGGGGTGGATTTTTGAGTAAAATCTTTATATTTTATTTTATTTTGCCTCTCTCTCTCTCTCTCTCTCTCTCCCTCTCCCTCTCCCTCTCCCTCTCCCTCTGCCTCTTCCTCTCCCTAATGCAGCAATTGGTTATGAAGGCAAGTGGTGTAACTATTTTGATTGCTGGAGGGTTATTGTTTAGAAATTGGGACAAGTGTACAGGGCACACCTGATGTACTGCACACCGATTTGCTTAAGAAAGGATATTCTGGCCAGGGAGGTTGTTCAAAATATATTCCCTAAGCTAATTTCTGCGAGGTGAGAGGGCAGTCCATTCAAGAGTGGCTAGGATAATTAGATCTATAGTTCTTGGAGTTAGGAAGGATAAAGAGGGATGGTATTGAAACATAGAGGATTGTGACAAGGAATGATAAGAGAAATACTGCATCTAAATGCTTCTACGGGTGGGGGGGGGATCTTGAACGAGGGAATGTGGTTTCAAAGTTAGGAGGTCACACATGGTTTTCCTCCTGGTGCTCCAGTTTCCACCTCCACTCCAAGGATGCATGTGTTGCGTCTTTCACGCAGTTGATTTATGCGTTTCCACATGATTAAGCACATTCTGCTTTTATTGAAATGAGCAGTTTCAGATCTGTATTAGGCCACATCCTGTGCAGACAGGAAGTAGTAAGTAGGAAAACGCACTGGCTGGCAGAAAGCCGGAGGTCTACGTTAGGAGCAAAAGCAGTTTCCGTCTAAAGCCATCCCATTGTTTACCCCGCATTGCTTTTTCACTCCTTATTCACGATGCCACGCCATTGTGTTTGCACTAAAGCCAAAGATCTCAGAGGCTATATCCTGACTCTCATATCATTTTTTGAATGGAATTTGGGTGACTATCCAGTTGATGTTACAACATGTCAGTGAGGCTGGTAGGTTAATTAATCACATTGGGTGGCACGGGCTCGTTGGGCCGGAAGGGCCTGATACTGTAAGGTATTTCTAAATAATTAAATAAATAACAATCGTCTGATTGAATTCTGTTCACTGCCGGTCAGCTGGAGGAATAGTGCGATGCTGAGATGTTGACAGTCACTATTTAAAATAATTACCTGAAATCCCTAATCAGAGTAACAGTGAGAATGCCGACCAGAGGAAAGTGTTGGCAAAATACATGGAACTGTACTGGCTGGGTGGTTCTAACTGCATCCAGACAATCTATAATAATCATAATTTCACTCAATAGCAAAAAAATGCCTGAAAAAAACCCTGAATGCTTAAGCTGTCTAATTAATATTTCAAATACTCAATTTCAATGATACAGTAGGGATTAAATTAATCTGGATGCTTGCTCTCAAGGACCTCTCCATATTGATCTTTCCGAGTTTTGATAAAAGAGTGGAGGGGAAAGGCTGGCTATTTATTGCTCTTTGAGTGCAGGTGTCAAAGGTGAAAGGACACCCCATGACCCTCACAAGCTGTAGTTTCTGCACAGTGTTACTAAGGGCTAATCGGGAAGAAGGGCGTTACTGTCTGTTTTAGCAAATTAGTGTCTAAGGAACTAAACCAAGCGATGTGTTGCAGTTTTAGTTATTATATGTAATATTCAAATTAATTACACTCTGTTGTGTGGCCTTTACCCAAATGACCTTCCCTGGGCAATTTCTCATTCCTTGAAATGCTCTAATTTACTGCATGAGTCATGTCAAAAATAATTTTGGTTTAAAGTTAGTAATTACATGTGCTATCAGTCTGATGTGAAAAATCCTGAAAAAAATTGTACAAAATGTCAAATTTTAAAAAGCAGCCTGAAAAAAGAATACCCTATTTTTTTCCACTCTTGCCTGATCATCTCAAGCGCTAAAGATGATTACTGAAAAAAGACACTAACCTCTTGAATGCTGGAATTTTCTCTATTCATTGTGTTTTCTTTTGAATACTCGGTAAAGTTGACAGATAGCTGGAGTTAGTCATCTGTTCTAATAGGAAAATGGTACTGTTGAATACTTTTAAACTGCAGCTGTTTGCCAAGAAATGTTTTCTGACATTTATGCTTCCTATAATCCAGTGGTAAAAATAGCTAATTATAAATCTTGATTTATCTGGACTTTTTAACCTTTCTGGAGCAATTTGACACAAATAAAACCAAAAAATGTGCAGGGAGAAAGATGCGTAATTGAATCTCAGAAACCTGCAGGACCAAATGAAAGACTTTAGTCTTGGCGGTGATAACAGCAAGCTCTGAGTGAAAATTTTCGACAACTTTAGGCTGACGTGGTACAAAACAGAAATAATTAAGAAGAGTCTGGCTGTCAGCTGCTGTAGAGGTGCAGCTGTGGCCCATATCCGGCTCCTGTGCCGTGGCACTCACCTGAGCTTACGTATATCTTATTGCACCCAGAGACTAAAAATTGATTGTGTTTCCAGAAACATGATGCACAGTCTCCTGAGGAAAGGGGGAAGCAGTTACCAAACCTAGCGCTCTTCCTAACCAACGCGCACAGAATGCTGGAGGAACTCAGCAGGCCAGGCAGCATGGATGGAAGTGAATAAACAGTCGACGTTTCGGGCCGAGACCCTTCTTCGGGACTGGGAAGGAAGGGACAAAGCGCCAGAATAAAGAGAAAAGGATAAAAAGCTCTTCCTAATATTTACCTTTGTGTTTGACAGCAACAGATTGTACATGTACCCAGTGGCCACTTTATGATGTACCTCCTGTACCTAATAAATTGGCCACTGAGCGCATGCTTGTCATCCCTTGATGTTGTAGCTCGTCCACTTCAAGGTTCAACATGTTGTGCATTCAGAGATGCTCTTCTGCACACCACTGTTGTAACGTGTGGTTATTTGAATTACCGTCACCTTCCTGTCAGCCTGAACCAGTCTGGCCATTCTCCTCCTCTGACCCCTCTCACAGAACTGCCAACTACTGAATGTTTTTTTTGTTCTTCACACCATTCTCTGTAAACTCTGGAGACTGCTGTGTGTGAAAATCCCAGGAGATCGGCAGTTCCTGAAATACGCAAACCATTCTGTCTGTCTAGCACCAAATATCGGACAATGGTCAAAGACAGTTAGATTTCCCTTCTTCCCCATTCTGACGTTTGGTCTGAGCAACAACTGGACCTCTTGGCCATGTCTGCGTGCTTTTATGCAGTGAGTTGTTCCCATTAGATATCTGCATTAACAAGCAGGTGTAGAGGAGTACTTAATAAGGTGGCCACTGGGTGTAGGTCCCGGACACCGTTTCTGTCTGTCCCTGAGGATGTAAGGGCTTGGTCCTGGTTGTGTTGTTGCAGAAAAGCAGCTTTGATCGCTAGTCAGTTGGGAATGTCAAAATCAGTGCAATACATACAATACCCTATAAATCAGAATAAGAATTATGAAATACATTAAAAATTGAATTAAATAAATAGTGTAAAAAGACAGCACTAATAGTGAGGAAGTGTTTATGGGTTCATCGTCCATTCAAAAATCTGATGGCGCAGGAAAAGAAGCTGGAAGGTGCACATTCAATGATTCAGGAACAGCTTCTTCCCTTCAGCCATCCGATTTCGGAATGGACATTGAACCCAAGAACATTACCTCACTACTTTTCTTTTTCTCTTTTTGCACTAATTTTATTTAAATTACTAATGTATATATATATACACACATAAATACTTCCTAACTGTAATTTACAATTTGCAATGTACTGCTGCAGCATAACCATACATTTCATGACAAATGCCAGTGATGTTAAATCTGATTCTGATTCTGAAAACGTTGACTGTGTGTCTTCCGGATCCAGTACCTCCTCCCTGATGGTAGCAATGAGAAGAAGGCATGTTGTTGGTGGTGAAGGTCCTTAATGATGGATGCCATGGATATGAGGCATTGCCTCTTGAAGATGTCCGCATCGAATGTCCTCGAGACTCTGCAGATAATAGATCCTACCGGTTAATTTCCAGAGTGCATTCTCAAATCTTTTGGCAGAATGCCTAACTGGTAGAATTTTGAGTTAACTGCTTTTATTTTATCACATTTAAAGTTACCTGATATTTTACTTACACATTTTATTTCATTGAATTCAAGTTCTCAATCAACTTTCAATTCAAAATCCTCTAAGTTAGTAGGAATTTGAATTCCATTTTTAGAAAGTTACAGTAAGTAAAAATCTCTGCTCTTTTCCTTACCCATTCCCTATTCTTCTAAATTCCATTCTTCAATCCACCATCCCCCCCCCCCCCCCCACCTTCTCGAGACCCCAGGGTAAAGCTATTTCCTTCCGAGTTTCCAATTGGATTCATTAGTAACTACATTATTCTTGTGGCAGGAATACACACTCAATGATTCAGAAATAGCCTTCGCCCCTCTGCCATCAGATTTCTGAATGGACATTGAACCCATGAACACCACCTCACTACTGTTTTTTCTCTCATTTTGCACTATTTATTTAATTTAACTTTTTAAAATATATACACACTTCTTAATGTGATTTAGTTTTTTTATCATTATGAATTGCAATGTACTGCTGCTGCATAACAACACATTTCATGACATATGCCAGTGATGTTAAGCCTGATTTGTATTCTGATTCTAATTAATGGCTCAGTGAAATACTTAGCTGTCTTCCTCTCCTCTGCACTCTTTCCATTATTTGGCAAAAAATACATCCCTTAACACATGAATTTGTATAATCCATATAGCATTGACACTCTGATATTCAAGAGGACCTACCGTGCCGTCAGGAAGGCAAAGCGTGAATACTCGCAGAAGATTCATGGACACCTCTGTGACATGAGGGACTCGTGGTGCATGTGACCAAGTGTACAAACCGTTGCAGATTACACATCCACTCTGCATGTCCGTGAAGTGATGTCTTCCATTCCTGATAGGGGGACTGTCTTCTACGCATGATTTGACGCTCTGAATGATGTGACATCGAGGAAAGCCCCCCCCCCCCCCCCCCACCACTCTCCCTGAGGAGCAGGCCGCAGCCAAGGTGAGGGTAAACCCACACAAAGCTGTGGGGTTGGAGAGCATATCTGGTCAATGCCAAGGGACTGTATGGCCTAGTTAACAGAGGCCCTAACAGACACCTTTAATAGCTCTTTGAAAGAGTGCACTGTCCTTGCAGGCTTCAAGGCAGCCACCGTCATTCCAAGAGAGCGACGGGAACTGGCCTAAACAGGTACCTCCCAGTGGCACTGATCTCAACAATCGTGAAGTGCTTTGAGCGGCTGGTAATGGATGATATAAAATCCCACCTTCCAGCTACCCTGGTAGAGAGGCGGTTAGTGCCATGCTGTTAGAGCTCAGGGCATTCCAGAGTTCAGAGTTCAATTCCAACACCATTCCGTCAGGAGTCATTGAACGTTCATCCCGTGTCTTTCTAGGTTCTCCATCTTCCTCCCACAGTCCAAAGACATACCGAGGGGGTTAATGAGTCATTGTAAATGGTCCCATGATTAGGTTAGGGCAAATTGAGATTGTGGGGTTGCTGGGGCAGCTTGGCTTGAAAGGCAAAAGGGCCTTCTGCTTGAACCAGTCCATAGCCATAGCCTCGGCCCTCCTCTCTGTCCTGTCCCACCTCAAAAACGATGCCTCACGCACGCAGGATGCCGTTCTTCGACTTCAGCTTGGCATCTAACACGGCTGGTGGGTCGTTAGGACTCGACACCCCCTCTCTCAAACTGGAACTTGGGCTTCCCGATGGAAAGACCCCACTGAGCCTGAGTTCTCAGCCACGTCGCTGGGGTTGCCCGGGCTGTGTGCTCAGCCCAGTGCTGTTCACGCTGCTGACTCAGCCCTGCGCTGCAAACCGGATCATCAGGTTTGCTGATGATATTGCAGCGGTTGGCTTCATCAGCAACAATGATGAATCAGTATACAGAGAGGAGGTGGAGAGGGTTGTCACATGGTGTGAGACAATGTTCTCTCTAAGGTGTGCGTGCACACATATCTTTTGCTACTGGTACACAAAAGAATTTAAACTGCGCGCAAAAGGTTGTCACCCTCTACTTTGTTGGCACATTAAATATATTTCATGATCATACACAATCACATTTCCTTTTACGGTTTCTGATATGCACTGAATTCACATATAGAAGTATTCATTTTAACAGCTAGCAAAACACTGCCAATAAAAACTTTGATCTCCTCTGGGTTTGATCATTTTCGCTCTGGTTCATCTGCACTCTCACAAAACATACGCAGCAGGCCTGTAGCGGGTAATGAAGCATTGTCTTGGAGCTTTTTCACAACATCTGTAAGTGATTTGTTTGCTAAATGGTGCTTTACAAAGTCAAGTTTCTAAATATTACTCCACTTCTTCCCACTTGCAAATTCTGTAGCAGCTTCTGCATCGCAGCATTACACACAGGTAACTCCAGCTTCAGTATTGTACATAAATATTTCTTGTAGCTGCATGTTCCTGACCTCATGAGCTTTTGGTGTAGCAATTTCTACTGCTTCATTAAGTCATTCCACATTAAATGAACAAGTAGTTCTTATGCACGTAACGCCAATTGCTTCTTTTGAATTCGACAGAGTGAATCAATAATTTCTTCAATAAAAACAGTATAAATAAGCCAGTTCTAAAATCTGCAGACAAATCATCAGAAACTCCACATGCAAAAGAACTGCTACGTGAAATATTTATGTCTAATACAGAAACTGGTGTTACCTGCGTGTAACGTTGCGATGCAGAAGTTACTACAGAATTTGCAAGTGGGAAGAAGTGGAGTGATATTTGGAAACTTGACTTTTTAAAGCGTCATTTAGCAAGCAAATCACATATGGACGGTGTGCAAAAGTTCCAACGAGATAATCCTTCATTACTTGCTACAGGCCTGCTACGTATGTTTTGTGAGAGTGCAGATGAACAAGAATGTAAACAATCAAACCCAGAGGAGATCAAAGTTCTTATTGGCAGTGTTTTGCTAGCTGTTAAAATGAATACTTCTGTATGTGAAATTCAGTGCACACGTGTTGTTGTCACTGTGCAAAAACTTGCACAGCACAAGATTTTTGCACACACTGGTCATTACAAATGAGAGGGAGCGTTGGTGTGGGAGTAACAACCTGAGTCTGAACATTGGCAATACAAAAGAGATGATTGTAGGCTTCGGAAAGACTTCAAAGAGTCAACCACTCTCCATTACACATCAACGGCTCTGCCGTGGAGAGAGTGAAGAGCACGAAGTTCCTTGGTGAGCATATAACAGATGATCTAACCTGGACTCACAACACCTCCTCATGAGTCAAGAAGTCACAGCAGCATCTCTGCCAGGGATTTCCTTCCCTTTTTTATGCCTTGACCCCTACCATTGAAGGAGGGGTCTGTGGAACTCCAGATTGGGAACCCCTGGTTTACACTTCCTGACGAAACGGAGGCGCGCGAAGCTCCCTGCCCCCATTTCAACATGTTTCTACAGGAGAGGGTCCAGTCTAGCTGCATCGTTGTTTGGTACAGAAGCTGCAAGACGTTGGACGGTAAGACCCCACAGAGGACAGTAAAAACTGCCAAGGGGATCATCAGAGTCTCCCTCCCCATATTTGTGACATACACCAGGGGTATTGTAGACGAAGGGCCGAAACACTGTTGAGGATTCCTACCACCCATCCCATAATCTCTTTGACCCTCGACCATCAGGGAGAGGGTACAGGAGCATCAGGACTAGGCCTGTCAGACTGGGTAACAGCTTCTTCCCTCAGGCTGGAAACTAATGGATACCCTGCCACCACCGAGGTCTCGTCACTAGGACAGCGAGCTGTTTACGGTACGTTGTGTTATCTACCTGTGCTGCGCACTACATGGATTTTTGAATTATATTTTATTAACTTATGGTAATATTTTGGTTTATGTGCTGTGTGTGATATATGTATTGTGGGTGCACTGTGGTCCAGGGGAATGTTGTTTCATTTGGTTGTATATATGTACAATCAGGTGACATCAAACTTGAACTTGGGCTTGAATTAGAAAATCTGCAGATGCTGGAAATCCAAAGCAACACACACAAAATGCTGGAGGAGCTCAGCAGGTCAGGCAGCATCCATGGAAATGAATGAACGGTCGTCATTTCAGGCCGAGACTCTTCAGCAGGACCCGAGATGAAGTCAGGGTCAGAAACATCAATCGTTTATTCATTTCCATAGATGCTGCCTGTCCTGCTGAGTTCCTTCAACATTTTCTGTGCACTGCTCTGGATTTCCAGCATTTGCAGAATATTTTGCGTTCCTAAGGATCAGTTTTCTTTTCCTGAAGTGAAGCAGATGAATTTCCCCAAAATACTTCAGTAACTTGCTCATCACCATTAGCAACACACACTTTGCAATTCCATTTTTTTTGGAAAAATAACTTGATTTAAAATTTCACACCTTCTGCTGGTGCAGGGATTCAAACACACAGTCACTGGTTTTCAACTCTAGCCCAGTAACATAGCCGTTATATCTCCTTTAGATATTGCAGAGAAGGAGAATTTTAGTGGAATTGATTTCCTGGACTATGGTGCTTAATAAACATTTGATTATTATTTTTCCCATCACTTCAGTAATTGCCATATGGTCTGGGATTCAGAAAGAACAATTTGTTACTGATAATGCTCCATTTGTGACAAGATTCTGCTTATCCACACTGCTTAAATGTCATGTTGTATTTTTGCTTATTGTTAATATCTAGCTTCTTTTTGCAAGCAGGCTGAATTTATTTGAAAACAAGGGGGAAGATTGCCTACCTGGATCACTGTAGCTGGAAGAGCAAAGCTGGGCTGATTTAATTCCAACTGCACAGACAAGGATGTACTTGTATCTGAGGAATTACCCAAGGGTCTGCTCCTAATGAACTCTTAAAAGTACTGAGGTAAACATTCAGTTTTCAATACAATGTTTAGGATTCTTCTTGGGTGGGAGGTGACTCTTTACATCTGGAAACTCAATTTGAATGCAACATTGTGGAATTTTTTTATGCTCCGAGGGCTTCAGTTGAAAGGAACACATATTATCTTATGGTCAATTCCCACTGCTGTCTGTGAGGCGGTCTTACATTCTTTCTGTGACCACGTGGGTTCCCTCTGGGTACTCTGGTTTCCGCCCACATTCCAAAGACGTACTGGGTTGGCAGGTTAACCGAAGATCCGAAGTACGTTTATTATCAAAGTTCTGTATGATGCAATATACAACCAGAGATTCGTCCTCCCCACAGACGGCCATCAAATAAAGAAAACCATGGAACCCGTTCAAAGGAAAACATCAAACCACATCTCCATGCACGAAAAAAAATTGCAGAAATGGCAACGAGCGAAGAACACAAAACCGAAAGCGTCCAGGCATATTCAGTGCAGCTCAACTCAGTTGGTCGCATCGGTATAACTGAGTGGAGTGAGCTCATTGGGCCTGAAGGACCGGTGCTGTGCTATATCTCTAAATTAAAGTAAAAAATTAAATCTTAGCCGACTTTTACAGGCT
Organism: Hemitrygon akajei; assembly: GCF_048418815.1. Lineage (NCBI taxonomy): Eukaryota > Metazoa > Chordata > Chondrichthyes > Myliobatiformes > Dasyatidae > Hemitrygon > Hemitrygon akajei. The sequence continues at coordinate 39,846,713 of NC_133152.1, read as the reverse complement.
CAGTCTCAAGGAGCAAGGGTCAACTTTATACACCTTATACACTTACATGTGTTAGAAATTTGCTGTGCTGTGTTGGCACAACATGCAACAAAAAATAACGTACAACAATTACATTGAAATTATAGAAATGAATTACATAAAAAATAAAGGTAGAGGTTGAAGTATGGATATGGGATAAAATGTGCATTAATACATAAATACCAGCATGTATTTACAATGTCAACTGAACTATAAAATGTGTTTAAAGTCTTTACGGTGCAGTGGAGGGGCACAGGTAATAAATAGAGGCGGTGGGGGAGGTTAACCAGAATGATAGATCAGATTAGCTGCCTGGGGGGAAGAAACTTTTAAAGTGACATGGTTTTTGTGTGAATAGCCCTATAGCACTCCCCTGGGGGAGATTTTGGAAAAGGCAGCTCTCAGGGTGGGTAGTGTCCACAGTGATTTTTTTTCCCTGCTCACTTCTTTGTCCTGGACACGTTCAATTCCGGTAATGAGGGTAGAACGCAGGCAGTGATCTGACAGTTCACTCTATCTTTGTACATCGCAAGAGGATGCTGTGCCAAACCAGACAGTAACGGCTGGTGTGAGGACGCTGTCTACGATGATAGTGTGGGACTGCACCGGTATTCTCTGGGAAGATGGAATTTTACCACCTGCCGCATGAAATGCATCCTCTGCTGAGCCTGTTTGTTAATGAAGGAGAAATGGTTCTCCCACATGTGGTCCTGAGAAATACGATGCCCAGGAACCTGAACGTTGAAACTGTGCTCATTGTAAAGCGGCAGTACGTTGTTAAGAGGAAGACCGCTAACGGTATTGACGAGCAGAGGGATCTCGAGGTCCAGCTTCACAGCTCCCCGGAAGTGGTGACGCAGGTTGACGAGGTGGCTAAGAAGGCAGATGGCACGCTTGCCTTTATTACTCAAGGCACTGAGTTCAAAAGTGAGAAAGTTATGTTGCATCTTTGTTAAATGCTGGTTAGGCTGCACCTGGAGCATTGCATGCTGTTCTGCTTGCTGCGTTAGAGGAAGGATACCGAGGCTTTGCAGAGGATGCACAAGATGCTTACTGGGTTGCTGCCTGGCTTAGAGGGCATGTGCTCTAAGAGGTTGGACAAACTTGGGTTGTTTACTCAAGAGGCGGAGGCTGAGGGGCGATCTGATGTAGGTTTATAAGAACATGAGAGGCATAGATAGAGCAGAAAGGCAGTATCTTTTCCCCAGGGCTGAAACGTCTAAACCCAGAGGGTGTGCATTTAAGGTGAGAGGGGGTAATTTCAAAGGAGGTGTTAGGGGCAAGTTTTTACTCAGAGAGCGGAAGGTGTCTGGAATGCTCTGCCTGGAGTGGTGGTAGAGGCAGATAAATTAGGGTTTTTTAAAGAAATGTTTGAATAGGCACATGAATGTGAGGAAAATGGAAGGATATGGATATTGCGTAGGCAGATGAGATTAGATTAGGTGTCCATCTGATTACAAACTTATTTGGTTTGGCACGACATAAGACCATAAGATATAGGAGCAGAGTTAGGCCATTTGGCCCATTGAGCCTGCTCCGCCATTTCATCATGGCTGATCCATTTTCCCTCTCAGTCCCAGTCTCCTGCCTTCTCCTGTTTGCCTTCATGCCCTGACCAGTCAAGAATCTTTCAAGCTCTGCCTTAAATATTCGTAAGGACCTGTCCTCCACAGTTGCCTGGAGCAACAGATTCCACAGATTCACCACTCTCTGGCCGAAGAAATTCCTCCTCATCTCCATTCCGAAAGGACGACCCTCTATTCTGAGGCTGTGTCCTCTGGTCCTAAACTCTCTCACCATAGGAAGCATCCTCTCCACCTCCACTCTTATCAAGAACTCTCACCATTCGATAGGTTTCAATGAGGTCATCCTCATTCTCCTGAATTCTAGTGAATAGCCATCAAATGCTCTTCATATGACAAACCATTCAATACTGAAATCATTTTCATGAACCTTCTTTGAATCCTCTCCACTGTCAGCAGTGGAGAATCCTTTCTAAAACTGCTCACAATACATTTTGGGCCGAAAGGCTGTTTCCTGTGCTGTTCTGCCCATGTTCTATGAGTAGGTAAAGGGGACCTTAACAATCTTATTACCTGTAATAGAGGTAACAAAAATAGATGGATAAACAAACGGAATGCCTGTTCCAATTTTAAGACAGGTAACACGAAAACAAGTTACAGGATTCTGTTTACAATTGGTTAACTCAGCAGCAACTGAACTTGGCCTAAGCAATTATGTGCCGGTTTGAACAATGTTGTGCCAAACTGGGCCATCAAGGGAGCTTTGATTGAAAAGCTTAACATGCAATTAAGCATCATTTCACTCCACTTCGGATCCTTTCATTGCCGAGCTAAGAAATGACAGCTATCAACTGAGTATACAAGCTTATATATGTATATTTTTAAATAACTATAATCCAACAACAATTATGATCTCAAAAGGTGTGTGGTTAACAAGGTTGTGCAACATCAGGATCTGATTTAATGCTCAGTTTTGCCTTTTATACAGCTATCCTTTACCCAGGAAAAACTCATTGTGAAGGCAGAAGCTCATTCACGGCTGGAAGACAAATAAAGCTACTGATGCTGGAAACTGGCAGGTAAACTGCTCCTTCGTTGTTTCCCATTGTCCTGCTCTGTCTGCCTTCTCACCTAGTTTCTGTAAGCTGACTTTCCCGATGGTCAGTATTCTGCTCTGCCATCTGATTTCCGAACGGCCCTTGAACCCAAAAGCACGACATCGTTGTTCGTCTTTCGTGTTATGCATTTATTTTTGAGCACCTAATGAAGTGGGCACTGAGCTTGGCTGCCTGTGGCCTTCTGCTGCTGTACCTCATCCACTTCAAGGTTCAACATGGTGTGTGTTCTGACGTGCCTCCCAGCTCACCACTGCTGTAACGCGCGGTTGAGTCCAAAATTCAGAGTACGTTTATTATCGAAGTATGTTATACTTTGATTATACAACCGTGAGATTCGTCTCCTTACAGGCAGTCATAAAATAAAGAAAACCCAAAAAGGAGGCCTTTAAAAAAGTCCATCAAACGCCCAGTGTGCAGAGACGGGGGGGGGGGGGGGGGGAAATCGTGCAAACGATAGAAGTAAGCAAATGGCATTCAGAGCTGAAGTTTTACAAAAGGCGCAAAGCCGGGCATCACCACAGCCGGAACAGGCCGCAGCCTCAGTTCAGCACAGAGCGGCAAGCGGAACCGGGCAGAACCGACCCATCCCTCGCCTCCGGCCCCAACGTCCTGACCTTCTGGTGTTTAAATCATCCAAACATCAGGTCATTCCTCGCCCTCAGTCAGCTCTGGGGCCTGGAGCCTGTCGCCATAATTCTGCCCTTAGGGTGTTGGACAGTGTGGCTCATTGGGCCAGAAGGGTCTGTTCCACACTGTATTAATAACTAGATAGATGGATAGACAGATAGATAGATAGATAGATAGATAGATAGATAGACATAGATAGACAGACAGACAGATTGATAGACAGATAAATAAATAGATAAAAAACAAACAAACAAAGATGTAAATAAATAAGCCCAGCGCTTATGTGTAACAATTCCTGTCCTTTATTTCATTGTTGTTATTAGCAGGTTTGTGCGAAATCAGTTCATACTCTTTTTAAATAGGTGCAAAAAAAGGTAATGAGTTGTTGCCTAACGTGTGACCTTAAATTATACTCGTCAATGCAATATGACTAAAGAAAAATGAGAGGAAATTTTCCTCTGTACTTTCCACCAACTTTCATGATTCCACCGCCAAGAATGAGCATTCCACTTTGACCACTATCAGGATTCTTCTGCACGTTTGGAATTATTTTATGGACATGATTAAATTTGATCTTACCTCAGCTCAGTGTTAGAACGTTTCCTGGGGAAGAGAAGATTAAAAACATGTCACTTGTTATGCTCACCGTCCATGTTGTCTCTAGGCAAACATTTCTGTTAGTCCTTTTGCCAAGAGTGCACAGTTATTAATTACGACCAAATTATCCACAGCTGGATTCTGTAATAAGTGGTAAATCTCATGAGGATATTCAAAACTCTTTTAAATAAGATTTTTAAAGTTGGAATAATGTTTATAATGCAATTCAATTTCTGAAGGCAGGGATCAAAGGTTACGAGAGGATTTTTTCCATCTATTCATAGCTTGTGAACATCAGCGCTAGGGCCAGCATTTATTGCCCATCCCTCATTTAACCTTTGACCTGAGTGTCTTTCTGGGTCATTTCAGAAGGTAATTTAGAACTTCCCTGGCTTGGTGTCAGACAAGGGTAGTAGATTTCATGCATTTAGGGATATAATTTTTATGGATTACAACACTAATTTCTGCTCCAGAATTAGTTAACTAAATTTGAATATCCAATCTGCTTCGGTAGGCTTAATCTGAAACAGCATCTCTGTATTACTAGCGCAGGCCCCTGGAATGTTAGCTCAGATATCACTATGCCACAGTAGCTGTAAGTTCTCTATCAATGAATTACTAACATTTGGATTATGAACATCATCTCAAAAAGCTTTACATTCTTTAGCACGAGATGTCCATGTGAACTAACGACCACTTTCAAAGACTCTATGACTCATTCTCCATTTTATTTATCCATTTATTTATTTGTTTGTTTGTTTATTAATTTATTTATTGACGTATTGTTTATTTGTATTTTCACAGTTTGTCTTCTTTTGCACATTGGTTGTTTGTCAGTCTTGGTGTGTAGTTTTTTCTTGATTCTATTGTATTTCTTTGTAACTACTGTGAATGCCCACAAGGAAATGTATCTCAGGGTAGGATAAGGTGACATAGGTGTACTTTGGTAATAAATTTGCTTTGAACTTTAAACTTTGAACAGGAAGTGTTATTGTTAGTAATGCCTTGAACTTCATGTCAATTTATGAAAATTCACTCATCTTTGACATTAATGCATTTGAGGAAAACTTTGTTGGAAAGAAAATTAAAACTGCAGGATCCTACACCCCTTGGGGAGGGGGATATAATTAGTGATTGTCAAAAGGGGGAGGCGGGGTCTCCTAATGTGAGGGGTCTGTTGATAAAGGGAATACTAGTCATGGGCAAAAGGATTTATGGGAATGGCTGAGTTCTGGAAGGCAGAAGGAGGGAGCTCTCTTAAGAAAGCAGCGGGACTCACCCCTTGGGTTTTCCAGCTCTCCTGGGAAACCCTCCCTGCCACTAATAAATTCAAATCCTGCTCCAGTTGTAGAGCCCTGTATATGAGTACATGGAAATGCAAATGGCTGTCGACAAGCTGACATTCATCACTAAGATGGACAGTAGGCACGTCTTCAACCCCATCCAGCCAAGCATGGTTAATATCTTGTGGGGAGAATGCTCTCTTTTTCCCAGAGTTACAGAGTCAGAACTAGAAGGCAGAGGTTTAAGGTGACAGGGGCAAGATATAATCAGAACTTGAGGGGCAACATTTTTATACAGAGGGTGGTATGTAAGTGGAATGAGCTGTCAGAGGAAATGGTTGATGCAGGTACAACAACAACCTCAGAAAGTTGTTAGATGGTCGACGGGCAGGTCCATAGACAGGAAAGCTTTTGGAGAATATGAGCCAAATGCTGACAAATACAACTATCTTGGATGGGAATCTTGTTAGGCATGGACCAGTTGGGATAAGGAGCCTGTTTCCATATTCTGTGACTCTACGTTAAGCACCTGCGCTCCATCCGCCAGAAGTGGAACTTCCCGGGGGCCAAACAGTTAATTCTGATGAGAATCAGAATTCCCGTTCTGATATGGCCTTGTCTTGTGTGAAGGAGCAACACCTTATGTTGGGGTAGCCTCCAACTTGATGACATGAATATTGAGTTCTCCTTCTGGTTAAAAAAAATTCCTTCCCATTTCCCCTCTTCCTCTATTCCCTACTCTGGCTTTTTACCATTTCTCACCTGCCTCTCACCTCCCCCTGGGTCACCTCCTCCTCCCCTTTCTCCTCTGGTCCACTCTCCTCTCCAATCAGATTCCCTCTTCTCCAGACCTTTACCTTTCCCACCCACATGGCTTCACCTATCACCTTCCAGCTAGTCTCTTTCCCCTCCCCCCACCTTCTTTATTCTGACGTCTTCCCTCTTCCTTTTCAGTCCTGGGAAAAAAGGTCTCAGCCCAAAATGTCAACTGTTAATTCATTTATATAGATGCTTCCTGACCTGCTGAATTCCTCCAGCATTTTGTGTGTGTTGCTTTGGATTTCCAGCATCTGCAGACTTAGTCTTGTTTAGTCTTTCTCTCTCGCTCTCTCTTGTTCTCTCTCACCCTCACTCTCACTGTCTTATTCTCACTCTCCTACTCGTACACCCTCACGCACACTCACATACATCACACACACCCTTCGTTTTAAATTTTTTTTAAAAAATTTCGGCGGGTTCTCCTAAAATATTCATACAAACGGTACTTCTAAAATTTGCAATCTTTGAGTTTGAGGAACTATTTTTAATAATATTATTCTGATACTTTTTCTGTTGGTACAAATACTTATTTAGGACGTTAGTTGCTTCAGTTACTGAAAAAAGATGGCCTTGAGCTTTCATTTGATAACATTGAGAAAAAATTATGAGGCAGTTGCCATGACACCACCTGGTGGCTAAGCTGTGTAATTGCACAGTGTCTCAGCCCCAATGCCCGAGGACATTTCTGTTCTTGAGAGTATTATTAGAATTCATATATAATACTAGTATATAGTTTTTAATGTTATAAATAGACATAAAGTTAACTAAAACATGGAAGCAAGAAGAAAGTTTTTATACTGGAAAGGCATGTCAACATAAATGTATTTTATTGCACACACAAACAGAGAAGATGTTGCACAGCCAGTGATGAAATCTTATTGCTTATGAACTAACAAAAGCAAAAATAATGACATTCCAACAATATTTAATTTGCTCTAATGCACTTTGGTGTAGATTGGGGTTGTAAGAGGCGCTATAGAAATATAAATCTTTTTCTTCTTTAATTTGTAAGTTGTAAAAGTCGCAGCGGGCAGTAAATATGTCTCAGAACTGCACAGCCAGGTGTTCTCCTATTTACCACATATGTGTAGATGGTTTTAATATAAAATATCTCTTGGTTTCCTTATTTTATGAGCTTCAGTAAATGCTGGGAAAGTATTTTGTGGAGTATTATAATTTTGTTTTGATACAATCTCCCTACCCCCAACAAAGGTAAAGATAATCGATGATATGCACTTTATTAGAAAACCAATTTCCTTCTAACATCAATATTCTCATTCTATTAACAGCATTGATATAAAATTTTTATTAATTTTCTCATGCTGAAATAATATTGCTCCCTGGTTGCACCACTTAGTTCTTCTTTAATTTCTTAGGAAATGTTCCTTCATTTCAGACCTTGGTCGATGTCCACTGTTTCTGGGGAAATATTTGATGTCCACTGTCAATGTCCACTGTTTCTGAGGAGACATTCAATGTACACTGACGAGGACAAAATGATTGGATCGATGTCTACTCTCAATGTTCATTGTTTTTTTAGGAAATGGTCATTGTCCACTGTTTCTGAGGAGATGTTCAATGTCCTCTGTTAAGGAGAAAATGATTGTGTTGATGTCCGCACTCAGTGTTCATTGTTTTTGAGGAAATGGTTGATATCCACTGTTTCTGAGGAAATACTATATTTGATGTCCATTGTCAATGTCCACTGTTTCTGAGGAAATGGTTGATGTCCACTCTCAATGTCCACTGTTTCTGAGCAAATATTTGATGCCCACTGTCGATATCCAGTTTCTGAGGAAAGGGTCAATGTCCATTGTTTCTGAGAAAATGATCAGATCAATGTCCACTGTTTCTGAGGAAACATTTATTGTCCGCTGTTGATATTCAGTTTCTGAGGAAATGGTTGATGTCCACGCTCAATGTCCACTTTCTGAGGAAACATTTGATGCCCATTGTTGACATCCTGTTTCTGAGGAAATGGTAAATGTCCACTGTCGATATCCATTGTTTCTGAAGAAATGATCAATGTCTACTCTCAATGTTCACTGATTCTGAGGAAGTGGTCAATGTCCACTGTCGATATTCAGTTTCTGAGGAAATGGTTGATGTCCACTGTTGATATATCCACTGTTTCTGAGGGAAACATTTGATGTTCACCTTCAATATCCAGTTTCTAAGGAAATGGTTGATGTCCATTGTCGATATCCACTGTTTCTGAGGATAAGGTTGATGTCCACTGTCAATATTCAATGGTTCTGAGGAAACACTTGATGCCCACTGTTGACATCCAGTTTCTGAGGAAATAGTTGATGTCCACTCTCTCTCTCAGATGTTCAATATCCACTGTTTCTGAGATGGTTGATGTCCGAAGTTCAAAGTTCAAAGTAAATTTTACTATCAGAGTACATATATGTCACCATATACAACCCTGAGATTCTATTTCCTGTGGGCATACATAGTAAATGTATAGAATAGTATCTATAACAAGATCAATGAAAGATCAACTAGAGTGCTGAAGACAACAAACTTTGCAAATGCAAATAATGATAAATAATGAGAACATGAGATAACGAGGTAAAGAGTCCTTAAAGTGAGATCGTTGGTTGTAGGAACAGTTCAATGATGGGGCGAATGATGTGCAGGAAGGCACAGAGTCGACTGTACTTCCTAAGAAGGTTGGCGTCATTCAATGTCTGTGGTGAGATGCTGAAGATGTTCTATAGGTCAGTTGTGGAGAGCGCCCTCTTCTTTGTGGTGGCGTGTTGGGGAGGAAGCATTAAGAAGAGGGACGCCTCACGTCTTAATAAGCTGGTAAGGAAGGCGGGCTCTGTCGTGGGCAAAGTACTGGAGAGTTTAACATCAGTAGCTGAGCGAAGGGCGCTGAGTAGGCTACGGTCAATTATGGATAACTCTGAACATCCTCTACATAGCACCATCCAGAGACAGAGAAGCAGTTTCAGCGACAGGTTACTATCGATGCAATGCTCCTCAGACAGGATGAAGAGGTCAATACTCCCCAATGCCATTAGGCTTTACAATTCTACCGCCAGGACTTAAGAACTTTTTAAAAGCTATTATTAATGCTTTTGAGATAGTGATTTAGATGCATATCATATTCTTTACTGAGTTAAGTATTGTATGTAATTAGTTTTGCTACAACAAGTGTATGGGACATTGGAAAAAAGTTGGAATTTCCCCATGGGGATGAATAAAGTATCTATCTATCTATCTATCTATCTATCTATGAGTGACGCTATTCCCTTTTGTTCAAGAGCCTGATGGTTGTGGGGTAGTAACTGTTCATGAACCTGGTGGTGCGAGTCCTGGGGCACTTTGGGCCGAAACCCTTCATCAGGCTCCATTCAGGGAACAATTTTGGCAAGGGCTGCGGGCCAGTGCTTGGGTCCCACTGACAATAACACGGACTATGGCCATCTTGGGACCCCCACCAGCTGTAGAGGCCACGTCTTTATGCATTTTTAAGGCAGAGGTTTATAGACTCTTGATTGGTCAGAGCATGAAGGGATACAGGTGAGGCGATGGGGGGGGGGGAGGCAGAAGAATGGGGCTGAGAGGAAAATGGATCAGCCATGATGAAATGGCAGAGCAGACTCAATGGGCCAAATGGCCTAATTCTGCTTGTATATTTTATGGCCTTATGGTCTTATTATCACATCCCACTCCATCCATTCCAATATTGCTGGTAAGCACATTCTGGAAGCCACAACCACTGAGTGTAACAACATGCCAATTCGCCAGTGGATATTAATGAACCCATGGCCTTGACAATGCACTTGGGTCAATCCCTGTAAACTTAATTTTGACCCCAACCCCTGCCCTCACAAGACCCAATGAGTTCAGAAGGCTCTTAAAACAGCAAGGGTTTAAGACAAATCCTTTTTAAACCATGCAATGTTCTCAGAGAGTTTTCTTTACAATTAAGAAATTGATTTATTGTGATCCTATTCTAATGCTCTAAATTAAAATATTTTACTACATAAAATACTCCATCTTTGTTCATGTCTTCACATGCCTTGGGGCTGCAGTTCTAATCACTCACTGGGGAGTAATACTTCCTGAGTGAGATTTATGAGGAGAAAGATTTCCAAAGCTGCTCCATATTATGTAAAATTCTGATAAATTCTGCCCTATGGACACGACCTGAGCCCAGTTTTCCTAGAGGTTCAATTCTACGCTTATCTTGCCCTTCTAAGCTTATACTTTTGCTTCATGGATTTCAGTTTTGGAGTCCAGACAGAATTTCAGGGAAAAACTAATTGTTGTTTTAGTCCAGGGGGAAAATTGGCCTTTGTAAGCCAGATAGATCTCTTGCTCTTGACCGCACTTGGTGAATGCTGGGCATCTAGTTTTGCCTGCTCAAGTCTCTTCCTGCTGCTGGTCCACCTTCTGCAGCCTCGAAAGGGCTATCTATAAAAAAGATGAGTTTGCCTCGAAGTAATTTATGCTTGCAAGGAGAGGGGGAATGCAGGCTTCTCTACAGAAGCCTAAACCTCTGGAATTATTAGAAACACAGCGGCCTCTTTATTAGGCAGCTCCTAAACCTAACAAAATGGCTACTGAGTGTAAGTTTGGAACCTTCTGCTGCTGCAGCCCATCCACATCAAGTTTTGATGTGCTATGAATACAGAGAACACCACTGTTGTAACATGTGGTTATTTGAGTTATTGTCACCTTCCTGTCAGCTAGAACCAGTCTGGCTGTTCTCCTCTGAACTCTCTCATTAACAAGGCATTTTTCCCCACAAACTCACTGGATTTTTTTTTTGTTTTTCATGTCATTCTCTACAAACTCCAGAGACTGTTCTGCGTGAAAACCCCAGGAGATCAGCAGTTTCTGAGATACTCAAACCACCCCGTCTGGCACCAAAAATCATTCCACAGTCAAAGTCTCTTAGATCGCAATTCTTTCCCATTCTGATGTTTGGTCTGAAAAACAATTATACCTTTTAACCATGCCTACATACTTTTATGCGTTGAGCTGCTGCCACGTGATTGGCTGATTAGGTATTTGCATTAACGAGCAGGTGTAATAAAGTGCTCACTGGGTATGGGTTGTAGCCGACAGTAGCATTCTCCACCATGTGGCTGGTGTTTGGATTTCCTCTTCTCGGAACCAGTGAACTGCCTATGGAATCTAGTGGAGCAGCTCACATTCCCCAAACTTCACAAATTCAATTCATCTCAACTGTCAATTGCTTTGATTTTGCCTAGATGTTACTGAATTCTTACAAGTGCTAAATATTTGCAATTAAAAGTTAAATTAAATGTTAAATAAAAATTTTATAAATGTTAAATAAATTAATTGTTAAATATTTTTTCAAACTGGCTGATAAATCTTCTCCTCCAACCCAGTTGTCCAATACTAAGGGAAACCCTCTTCTAATTACAAAAATAATTTTATTACAACTTTTCTGCCACGGAAGCACAGAGACAATAACAATGACTAACACAAACTAAATTAGAAGATTTCTCCTTCCTTTCTAAAATGTCATTTATCCCGGTGGTGCCCAACAGTGCCAGAGCATCTCCATGGTAACTGTGGACATCACAAATTCCTTTTCAGGGTAGACCAAAGTAAAACAATGACAGTGCAGGAAAAAGTGTAACAGCTACAGAGAAAGTGCAGTGCAGGCAGACAATAAGGTGGATTATGAGGTCAAGAGACCATTTCATTATACTAGGGAACTCTTTATTGGTCTTATAACAGTGGGGTAGCAGCTATCTTTGAGCCTAATGCTTTCGGGCTTTTGTATCTTCTGCGCAAAGGAAGAGAGAGAAGAGAGAATGCCCGGACTAGGTGGATAGGTTGACTGTTTTACTGAGGCAGCAAGCAATATCAACAGAGTCCATGGAGGGTAGGCCAGTTTCCATGATGTGCTCAGCTGTGACCACAACACTCTACGTCTCCTTTCAGTTGTATGCAGAGCAGTTGCCGTGCCAAGCTGTGATGTATCCGGATAGGACGGTTTTGACGGTGCATCGATAAAATTTGGGAAGGGTTGGCGGGGGCATGCCAAATTTCTTTTAGCCTCCTGAGGAAGTAGAGGCATTGGTAACCTTCCTTAGTTGTGATATGCAAACTCGACTCCTGGTGTAAGATGGCATCCAGGTCATTTTGGAGAAATGATTGAACCGTACTAGGACGAGGCAGAAGGTAAGTCACAGTAATTAACCAGATAACTCCTTCTCTAATGGGATAATGGTGGGGCAATGTGGAACAAACCATTTCTTTCATTTGAAGTGTTTTCTTAAAAGAGCAGGATTGGTTTTTGGGCCCATTGGGCCTGCTCCTTCAATAAGATAACTGATCTTCTATCTTATCAATTTTCCATCAATCTTAAGTCCTTTGATTTTATCTACAGCCTGATATTCAACAATTGATATCTATAGTGCTTACTTTGAAGTCTTTCTGCTTAAACATGACTCCTAAGCACCATTTGTATAAGACACCTTCCAGCTGGCAAAGCACGCACCTTTCCAACGGATGGACAATACCTCATCCAACCACTCGATGTCAAGGGTTAAGGGTGAAAGGTGAAATGTTTAAGGGGAATATCAAGAGGAACTTCTTTACTCAGAGGGTGGCGAGAGTGTGTGCCAATGGAAGTAGTGGATGGGGGTTTGATTTCAACACAAGAGGAATTTGGATATGTACATGGATGGGAGGGGTAGGGAGGGTCCAGGTGTAGGTCGATGAAACTGGGCAGATTAGTAGTCCAGCTAGATGGGCCAAAAGGCCAGTTTCTGTGCTGTAGTTTTTGATGACTCTTTGACAAAATCATGGAAGAGTGCTTATAAAAAGTTTGAACAAGAAGTGAGGAGTGGTTGGAGTAGTTGACAAGACTTCAATGTGGAAAATCACAGGAAGTTGTTAGTGAGGATTCTGAAGGCATTCCCAATCCCCAGTATATACTGATCTCTTGTCTGAATGCATTCCTCAGGATATATAGGTGTCTTGCCTGAAACAATCCCCGATATATACAACTGTCTTGTCTGAAGACATTCTCATTCCCAATACATATTGGTGTCTTGTCTGAAGGTATTCCCCATATACTGATGTCTTGTTCAAACAAGTTTGTCACTGTTGCATTGGCAATGTTATAAATTAACACTTCAGCCTGCCGTACATGTTGCTGTACCTTCTTGATTTGGGTTTGTCAGGACAGAGATTCAACTTAGAGTGGTGTAAATGTCTAATTAAAATCTCCCTCTGTTGGCCTGGACTGTGTAAGTCTTGAGTATGTTTGACACTGTGGCAGACTTCTGACTCAGCACATGTGTAAATGTCAACTCTGTAAAATAATATATGGATCGTATTTAACCAAGGTGGAATTTAGCCAGGTTATGTGGATGTAAATTATCTGCCGAATCAAACTGTGACACAAAGTGGAAAAAATGTGAAGGGGAGACATAACTAGCAGTAAAACCGGACAGGAAAGTGTTTTGATTTGAAATTTAAGCTATAATTTGGCTGTGTAAACATTTCTGAGGATCTACTGTGTCCTGGGCCCAACATATCGATGCGGTTACAAAGAAGTTACATGCAGTTACACGACAGCGGCTATATTTCATTAGGAGTTTGAGGAGAATTGGTATGTTCACCAATGACACTCACTAATTTCTACAGATGTACCATGAAGAACGTTCTAACTGGCTGTATCTCGGTCTGGTTTGTCGAGGGAGGGCACTACACAGGATCAAAATAAGCAGCAGAAAGATATAAACTCCATCAGCTTCATTATGGTCACTGGCCTCCCCAACGTATTGGACATCTTAAAGGAGCGAGGCCTTAAAAAGGTGACATCCATCATTAAGGAGCCCCAACAACCAGGAAATGCCTTGTTCTCATTGCTACCATCAGGGAGGAGGTACCGGAGCTTGAGGGCACACTTTCTATGATTCAGGAACAGCTTCTTCCCCTCTGCCATCTGACTTCTGAATGGACATTGAACCCGTGAACACTACCTCACTACTTTTTTTTTGGCACCACTTAATTTAACTGTACAGGACTTTGGTGCAACCAGGCCTGGACTGTTGTGTACATTTCTGGTTGCCCGGTAACAGGAAAGATGTCATTAGGCTGGAAGGAGTGCAGAAAAGGTTCACAAAAAATATTACCAGGTCTAGAGGCCGTAAGTCACAGGAGAGGGTTGATAGGTGAGGATTTTTCTCCTGGAGTGTAGGAGGCTGAGGGTTGACATCATAAGACCATAAGATATAGGAGCAGAATTAGGCCATTCGGCCCATCGAGCCTACTCTGCCATTCCATCATGTCTGATCCATTTCCCACTCAGCCCTAAGAGGTTTATAAAATCACAAAAGCAATAGATAAGTTTCAGCAAGGCATTTGATAAGGTACCCTATGCAAGGCTTATTGAGAAAGTAAGGAGGCATGGGATCCAAGGGGGCATTGTTTTGTGGATCCAGAATTAGCTTACACACAAAAGGCAAAGAGTGGTTGTAGATGGGTCATATTCTGCATGGAGGTTGGTGACCAGTGGTGTGCCTCAGGGATCTGTTCTGGGACCCTTACTCTTCGTGATTTTTATAAATGACCTGGATGAGGAAGTGGAGGGATGGGTTAGTAAGTTTGCTGATGACACAAAGGTTGGTGGTGTTGTGGATAGTGTGGAGGGCTGTCAGAGGTTACAGCGGGACATTGATAGGATGCAAAACTGGGCTGAGAAGTGGCAGATGGAGTTCAGCCCAGGTAAATGTGAGGTGGTTCATTTTGGTAGGTCAAATATGATGGCAGAATAGTATTAATGGTAAGACTCTTGGCAGTGTGGAGGATCAGAGGGATCTTGGGGTCCGAGTCCATAGGACACTCAAAGCTGCTACGTAGGTTGACTCTGTGGTTAAGAAGGCATATGGTGCATTGGCCTTCATCAATCGTGGGATTGAGTTTAAGAGCCGAGAGGTAATGTTACAGCTATATAGAAACCTGGTCAGGTCCCACTTGGAGTACTGTGCTCAGTTCTGGTCACCTCACTACAAGAAGGTTATGGAAACTATAGAAAGGGTGCAGAGGAGATTTACAAGATGTTGCCTGGGTTGGGGAGCATGCCTTATGAGAATAGGTTGAGTGAACTTGACCTTTTCTCCTTGGAGCGGCAGAGGATGAGAGGTGGCCTGATGAGAGGCATGGATCGTGTGGATAGTCAAGGGGCTTTTCCTCAGGGCTGAAATGGCTCACATGAGAGGGCACAGTTTTAAGGTGCTTGGAAGTAGGTACAGAGGAGATGTCAGGTGTAAGTCTTTTATGCAGAGAGTGATGAGTGTGTGGAATGGGCTGTTGATGACTGTGGTGAGGGCAAATATGATAGGTACATGGAGCTTAGAAAAATAGAGGGCTATGGGAAACCCTCGGTAATTTCTAAAGTAAGTATAGGTTCGGCACAGCTTTGTGGGCCGAAGGGCCTGTATTGTGCTGTAGGTTTTCTATGTTTCTATAAATTTAAGGTGAGACAGAAAAAAGTTTCAAGGGGACATGAGCAGCAACTTTTTCTCACAGAAGGAAGTGGGCATGTGGAACGAGGAAGTGGTAGGGACAGGTATAATTATAATGTTTAAAATTCATTGAGATAGGTACATGGACAGAAAATGGTTAGAGCAGGGGTTCCCAACCGGGGGTCCACAGACCCCTTGGTCAATGGTAAGGGTCCATGGCATAAAAAGGTTGGGAACCCCTGGGTTGGAGGGATATGGGCCAAATGCAGGCAAATGGGGCTGGATCAGGAAGGCATCTTGGTTGCTATGCATATGATGGGCTGATAGGCCAACCTCTATGCTATATAACTCCATCAGAATGAGAATCAGGTTTTTTATCACTAACGTACAGTGTATGTCGTCAAATTTGTTGTTTTGTGGCAGCACTGCAATGCAATGCCAAAAAAAAAATTCTAAGTTACAATAAGAAATATATAAAAATATAAATAAGGCCAAATCACTAGGTAGTATCCATGGACTGTTCAGAAATCGGCTGGCTGAGGGGAGCAAGCTGTTCCTAAACCATTGACTCCATGGTTCTAGTAAAGTAGATGCAAGCATGAAGTGGTCTTCTGCTTTGTGCTAACTCTGGTTTTCCCTGCTGAAGCCAGTGAATGGAGGAGCATTTCTGGTATTTCAGTTTCACGTACTGTGTAGCATAGAGTACGTGTTACTCTTTCTCCTGCTGTGCTGCAAGGGCAAGTCGGATTGTACACTAAAGAAGAGCCCCACCGTGCTCTGGGTTGGCAGCCAGTTACTGTTTCCTGATCTCGGTTTTCCCACTGGGAGTCTCTATCGTCCGCTTGCACTGTCTCCCTGTAATAAAAACTCAGGGTGGTTGAGGACCTTGCGGGGAGGGTGGGGGGGTGGGATCTGATGTTCACACGTGCCTGCCGCCGTTCTTCTCTCTGACGGCCGAGGCTGCGGGTTTGAGAGGTCGCAGGAGTCACCGCAGTCCATTTTGCTGATGTTCTCTACAACGTCCATGGTCCATTGCTGGTGCAGGGAGTGACTGTTCCGGGGGTGAATGGTGAGCAAGCCCAAGTGCCCTCGATAGTGTTCACCCACTCGAGCGTGCAGACTTTACTTGTCAGGGAAGCTGGGAGCTTTTCCCCTCATTAAGCCTCGCAGATGGTGGAAAGGCTTTGGGAATCAAGAGGAGTGTAACTTAATTAGACTTTCTCCTTTTGGAGATGGTCTATGCTTGGAATTTTTGTGGCATGAATGTTCCTTGTGATCTGTATTTAATATCTAAGTAATATTTCAGTAACCTTGTATATATATTAAATTAAGTATTCTTGTTCCTTTAAATAATTCATTATAGGCGATATGTGTAAATGTGTTAATTTTATACTGTACATCATCATTCAAAGTTAGACTCACATTTTGGACTCAAATGTCCTTTTTTGAATTAGTTTAATGTTTTGAAGTTACGGAACATAACACCTTGCTCTAGGTGCATATGGACTGCTTTGTGTGCTGAGGACAGTGAATGGAATTGAACGTTATGTACAGGAGCCTGAAGACTCACACACAGCGTTTTAGGAACAGCATCGTCCCCATCCGTCATCAGATTTCTGAACCCCCATGAACATGACTTCCCCCTTCCTCTTTAGCACCATTCATTGATCTTTGTAACTTCTCGAAATCTCTTATGTCTTGCTTTTGCAGAACAACAGGTATCAGGACATGTGTCAGTGATAATAAACGTGATTTTGATTTTGATGAAGCAAGGTGAAGATGGTTGGTCTAAGGACTCTTCTCTGAGGAACTCCTGCAATGTTGTCCCGCACCCAGAGTGAATAACCTCCAGCAAACACAAACATCTTGCTTTATGCAGGATGTGACTCCAATGACTGGAGTGTTTTCCCACTAACGTCTGTTAACTTTAGTCTCACTAAGATTTTTTTGATCCAACACTCAACCAAGTCCCTCATAGACAGCGCTGTCACTCACACCTCTGGATTTCCTGCTCCTTTTCTCAAAATTCAGGCTCTTTGTGAGGGTATTTTCCAAAGGGAAGATTAACTTTCCCGGTCTGCGAACCTCTGGGGAAGTCGAAGGCCCAGTTCTGCAGGTCCGAGCCAATAGAAGGCTGCAGGCTGAAGTCGGCCCATCCTGATGTTGGAGGACTGTTGGGGGAGGGGAGAAGCGGGGCTTGTTTCTCTGTTGTTGCTTTGTCGATTGATATGTTCTGTATTTTTCTGCTGAGAGATTGCGGGCGTGCTAAGTTGGCGCTGGATTGTGTGATGTCACTTGCGGGCTGCGCCCAGGGCATCCTCGAGAGTGCTGTTCCCGATGAAGGGCCGGAACATCGACTGTTTATTCCTCTCCATAGATGCTGCCTGACCTGCTGAGTTCCTCCACTACTTTGTATGTGTTCCATCTTCGAGTGTGTTGGTTGCTAATGGAAATGACACATTTCACTGTATGCTTCAATGTACGTGCGATAAATAAATCTGAATCTAACTTGAATTCTGTGCTGAACGGGAATGTACTTCGGTTGTTAGAGCAAGGAGTCATAAAGGAAGAAGCCTGTAGAATATTTCTCTGCTGTTGGAAAAAGTCATCGGGGTGTTACGATGACAATAGAGAGTTTGTTTATAATTCCAAAGAAACCATTTTAAAGCTTGGTGCATCTGCATCTGGAGTTATTAGTGACTAGAGAGATGAGGAGATTACATAAAGTGGTGGATACAACCCAGTCCAGTCCATTACAGGAAAAGCCTACCCCACCATTGAGCACATTTACAAGGAGCCCTGCCGTATGGAAGCATCATCTATCATTAAGGTCCCCTACTATCCAGGCCATGCTCTCTTTTGACTACTGCCGCTGGGCAGGAGCTACAGGAGCCTTAAGTCCCACACTATCAGATTCAGGAACAGTTGTTACCCTGAACCAGCATGGATATCTTCACTCACCTCAACACTGAACTGATTTCACAACCTATGGACTCACTCTCAAGGACTCTACAACTCAAGTTCTCAGTATTACTTATTTACTTATGTTATAAATTTTGTTTTGTCATTACCCCCTCAGCCTCCTGATCCAAAGGGGATAACTTCACACAAGTTCACTTGCCCCATCATTGAAATGTTCCCATTTTCACTTTCAAGAGCTCTTCATCTCATGTTTTCGATAGTTATTGTTCATTTATTTATTATAATTTTTTCTTTATTTTTGTATTTGCACTTTTGGTGTCTTTTGCAGACTGGTTGAATTCCTGAGTAGGTGTGGTCTTTCATTGATTTGTTATGGTTATTATTCTGTTGACTTATTGAGTATGCCCACAAGAAAATGAATCTCAGGGTTGTATATGGTGATGTGTCTGTACTTTCATAATAAAAAGACTTCTTTAATTTTGAACTTTTAACTATTATGATGCAAATCCAAGGACCCCCATCACCCAGGGTGGTCACTGCTACCATCAGGGAGGAGGTACAGAGGCCTGAAGACACACACTCAATGAATCAGGAACAGCTTCTTCCCCTCTGCCATCCGATTCCTAAATGGACATTGAACCCATGGACACTACCTCACAACTTTTTAATTTTATTTTTGCACTACCTATTTAATTTAACTATTTAAAAAATATATACCGTAAATCCTGTTTTTTCTATCATTATGTATAGAATGTATAGACAGCACATGTTATGACGTATCCTGGTGATATTAAACCTGGATTCTAATTCTGAAAAGACAATTCTTTGCCAGGTTCCTCTTGAAAAGCTAGACAGTAACAGTTTCTAGATACAAAGGTTGTGAATTCAAATGAGATAAGGCAGCATCTATGAAAAGGAGTGAAGAGTTGCCATTTTATACCAAGACCCTTCATCGGAGATAGGTCTGAAGCACTGGCTCTTTATTCCTCTCCATAGCTGCTGCCTGACTTACTGAGTTCCTCCAGCATCTGCAGAATCTCTCGGCTTATGAATCCAAATAAGCTTTTGTTTTTAGTGCGTGTGTAGAACTTGTGCATGAAATGGCCCCATTTACACATCGACAAAAATTGAAAAATGAATCAATAAATTTGAAGCATATTTTTTTTAACTAAAAACCTAGTGTAATTCATTTACTGTATGTCACCTCTTGGGTAGCATCTGTTCAATGGGACTTAAATCCCCACAAAGCAAGGAAGAGAATGATATGTACAGTATATCATGAGATGAGAGCAGTCATGATGGCTTCATTACTTTTGGCAGTTTTGTGTATTTATATTTTGTGTGCAAAAAAAAAAAGAAAGATATAACTTCAATTTAAATAGAGTTTTCAATCTTGGATAGCTTACAGTCAGTACTGTGTGTGATAGTTTACATTTAAATCAGTCCCTTGCTCGGTACTGCTGTATACTCAGAGAGTCCCCATTCTTTATGGTACAATAACATTTCACTGATAATAAGGCATGTCAAATGTTAACAATTAGATATTAATCAAAGCCAGCTCACGTCAGCTCTTTCATGCCAGCACATCATAGACATGCAAACAATGAGGCACAAAAGCCTCCTCCACAGATTCAAATGTGGAAGCCTGTCAGTTTAAAAAAAAGAGAAATTACTCTTCTGTGGGTTACAGCTGCACTCCCTCCCCGCTCCGTTAAAGCCACACTTCTCCGGTTCTCGGTGTGCTGTGAGTTGCATGCCAAAAGAAGTAGCTGCATCGCTGACGGGCAAGTAAGACATAGGGGCAGAATTAGGCCATTCGGCCCATCGAGTCTGTTCCCCCATTCGAGCGTTATTACTCCCCTCAACCCCATTCTCCTACCTTCTCCCCGTAGCCTTTGATGCCCTGAATAATCCAGGACTGATCAACCTTCACTTTAAATACACCCAGTGACTTGCTTCCCAGTTGTCTGTGGCAACGAATTTCACAGATTCGCCACCCTCTGGCTAAAGACGTTCTTCCTCGTCTCTGTTTTAAATGGATAACCTTGTATTCTGAGGTTCTGCCCTCTGACCCTCGTCTCTCCACATCCACTCTATTTAAGCCTTTCGGTATTCAATAGGTTTCAATGATAAGCCCCCTCATCCTTCAAAACTCCAGTGAGTACAGGCCCAGAGACATCAAACGCTCCTCATACATTAACCCTTTCATTCCTGGAATCACTCTGGTGAACCCCCTCTGGATCCTCTCCAGTACTGGCACGTTCTTCTTAACTAAGCAGCAGAAAACTGTTCGCCATTCTCCAAGTGAGGCCTCACCAGTGCCTTATAAAGCCTCCGTATTACAGTCTTACTTTTATATTCTAGTCTTTTTGCAAAGAATTCTGACATTGCACTTGTTTTCCTCACTGCCGATTCAACCTGCAAGTTTACTTTAAGGAAATCCTGCATGAGAACTCCCTAATCCCCAGCCCCTAATACAGTAGTTTTCTCCATAAGCTTTTAAGACAGAAGTAAGGAAAGTACTTTTGCTCTAAGCCTCAATCTCAGTTCTGCAGTTGTTTCTTTAGATTGAAAATTCTCAAGTCTAACTTCATTACTGAAGAAGTTATAAATGCGTTAACTTGATAAATCGTGTGTGGAGGCTATCAGATTCCATAACTAAGCTCAGAATGGTTGAGAAATTTACTGAGAAAATTGACCAGGATGCTGCATTGACTTGAGGATCTGAGTTATAGGGATACGTTGAAAAGGTTGGGACTTTATTCCCTGGAGTGTAGGAGAATGAGGGGAGATTTGATAGAGATAAACAAAATTAAGAGGGGTATAGATCGGGTAAATACAAGCAGGCTTTTTCTAGTGAGGTTGGGTGGGACTAGAACTAAAGGTCATAGATTAAGGGTGAAAGATGAAATGGTTAATGAGAACCTGAGGAAGAATGTCTTCACTCAAAGAGTGGTGTGAGTGTGGAATGAGTGGCCAAAGGAAGTGGTGGTTTGATTTCAACGTTTGGGGTGGATATGGAGAACGATGGTCTAGGTGCAGGTCAATAGAACGAAGCAGAATAATAGTTTGGCATGGGTTTGACAGGCTGATGGGCCTGTTTCTGTGCTGTAGTACTCTACGACTTTATGACTCTTTGAGGTGGTTAGAGAGAGACAACATGGATGTGAAAGAGCAGCTCCTGTCAAATGGAAAATTTGAGAAAATAACTAAAGTATGAGTCAGATCATATTCCTGAGTTAAGCGGGCTTCAAGAAGCACAATGAAGGTCCTCTACAGAGACTGTTGCTAAAATTAAATCTTGAAGGGCTGAGACGATTAGGAGATGGGTTAGAGGACAAGCATTGGGGGAAAATGCACTCATCAGGACCTACTGAGGTCTTCATTGTAAGACGTAAACATAGTAAACAGTGTAAAAAAACATGCAAAATGGATTTCAGTGCAAATAAGTGCTTTTGACCAAATTAAGAGATCTAATTATTTTTACATAATGAGACATTGGTAGCAGTGGAGATCCCAAATTACTTAATGGCCCATGACAAAATATAAAGGTGAGGTGTGAAAAGAATCTAAAGACTGAAATCTTGACCACGTTGGCAAGCTTTTATGTACTGAGTTGCTGCCGCATAATTGGCTGATTAGATATCTGCATTAACGTGCTGGTGTACAGGTGTGGCTAATGAAGTGGCCAGTGAGTGTGTAAGGAAGTGTTTGTTTCCTTATAGGTTATATGTTCTCAAATGCTGACTGTTTGCCTACAGCTACGCAGAGCACAGTAAGAACACCGTTTGGCCATCGGGCATGGTGACCATGAACTTTGATGTAGATAGACCTTGCAAGGGAATGGCAGATTCACCCAGTTGTTTCAAGCATTAGATTATAAGGAGTGGTATGAGCGAATCCATCAAAGCTATTTGGATTTCAATGGGAAATTCATAGAGTGGACAAGAAGAAGCATTATCTGTTGGCACCGCCACCTTGAACAAAGGGGCATAACCTGAGATAGATCTGGGACTCCAACAAAATAAGGCCATAAGACAAAGAAGCAGAATTAGGCCATTCAGCCCATCAAGTCTGCACTACCATTCAGTCATGGCTGATTTATATCCCCTCTCAACTCCATTCTCCTGCCTTCTCCCCGTAATCTTTGATGCTCTTACTAATCAAGAACCTATCAGTCTCTACTCTAAATATACCCAATGACTTGGCCTCCACAGCCGTCTTTAGCAACGAACTCCACAGGTTCACTACCCTCTGGTGAAAGAAATTCCTCCTCATCTCTGCTCTAAAGGGATATTCTTGTATTCTGAGACTCCCTCGCTATTGAAAATACATCCTTCATGTCCACTCTATCTGTGCCTTTCAATATTCAGTAGGTTTTATTGAGTTTTATATTCTTCTAAACTCTGTGTACAGGCCCAGAGCTGCTCATATGGTAAGCCTTTCATTCTGAGTAAGCTGCCTCTGGACCCTTTCCAATATCAGCATATCCTGCCTTATAAATTGGGCCCAAAATTGCTCACAATAATCCAAGTGCGGTCTGACCAATGTTTTATAAAGTCTCAGCAATACATCTTTGTTTTTGTATTCTAATCCTCTCAAAATGAATGCTAATATTGCATTTGTTTTCCTTACTACCACCATAACCTGCAAGCTAACCTTTAGGGAATCCTACACAAGGACTCCTAAGACCCTTGCGTCTCCAGTTTCTGAATTTTCTCCCTGCTTAGAAAATAGTCTAGGCATTTATTCCTTCTACCAAAGCACGTGACCATACACTTGACAACACTCTGTTCCATTTACCACTTCTTTGCCCATTCTCCCAATCCGTTGTGGTCCTTTTGAAGTCTCCCTGATTCCTCAAACCTACCCTTTGTCTTTGTATCGTCTGCAAACTTTGCCACAAAAGCCACCAGTTCCATCAACAATATCATTAACATATAACATGAAAAGACGTGGACGCGTTTGGAAGCCCTGTTGCTGGGACTCCACGAGAGAAGGCCCCTTTTATTCCCTCACTTAGCTGTTCTCCTGCCAGCCAATCTCTGTCCATGCGAGTACCTTTCCTGTAATACCATGGGTTCTTAATCTTGTTAAGCAGCCTCACTTTGTCAAATGCCTTCTGAAAATCCAAATAAACGATCAAAATCAAATTTATCATCACTGGCATACGTCTTGAAATTTGTTGTTTTGTGGCAGCAGTATATTGCAATACATAATAAAAAAACTATAAATTATAATAAGAAATACTGTATATATGAGAAAAAATAACAAGTATTGCAAAAAAACCAAAAAAATGTGAGATAGCGTACATGGGTTCATTGTCCATTCAGAAATCTGATGACGATGGGGATGAGCTGTTGCTAAAACGTTGAGTGTGTGTCTTCGGGCTCCTGTACCTCCTCCTAGATTGTATCAATGAGAAGACGGGTTGTTCTGGGTGAGGGGTGTCCTTAATGAAGGATGCTGCCTTTTTGAGGCATCACCGTTTGAAGATGTCCAGGTTGCTGAGGAGGCGAGTGCCCCTGATGGAGCCGGCTGGGTTCACAACTTCCTGCAGCTTTTCCCAATCCTGTGCAGTCAGTCACCCTTTCATACCATGTGGCGAAGCAACCGGTTAGAATGCTCTTCAAGGTACACGCCTAATGAAATATAGCCACTGTCGTGCCTTCTTTGTAATTGCATCAATATGTTGGGCCCAGGATAGATCTCAGACACCAGGAATTTGAGATTGCTCACCTTTTCCACTACTGAACCCTCAGTGAGTACTGACTTGCCCTTCCTGATGCCCACAATCTTTTCTTTCTTCTTACTGACATAGGGTACAAGGGTGATGCTCCACATCCATTGACTCTCCTTTGTCTATCCTGCCTGTTATTTCCTCGATGAAATCCAACAGATTTGTTCAGTAAGACTTCTCCTTAAGGAAACCATGCTGATCTTGGCCTACTTTTTCATGTACCCCGAAACCTCATCCTTAAAAATGGACTCCAATACCTTCCCAACCACTGAAGTCAGGCTAACTGGCTTGTAGTTTCCTGTCATTTGCTTCCCTCAATTCTTAAAGAGTGGAGTGGCATTTACAATTTTCCAGTCCTTTGGAACCATTCCACAATCAAGTGACTTTTGAAATATCATTACTAATGTCAGCTACCTCTTTCAGAACCCTGGGTGTAGTCCATCACATTCACCTACCTTCAGACTTTTCAGCTTCCCAAGCATCGTCTTCTTAGTACCTTCACTTCAGTCCTGACACTCTCGTATTTCTGGCATACTGTAGGTGTCTTGCACAGTGAACACACGTAAAACGCAGGAGGAACTCCGCAGGTCAGGCAGAATGTATGGAGAGGAATAATCAGTTGACATTTTGGGTCGAGACTGTACTGGGAAGGAAGGGGGAAGGAAGCGGGATAAGAAGGTGGGGGAGGGAAAGGAGTCTAGGTGAGCACATTGTCAAAGAGCAGGAGAGCAGCTGAGACCTCAGTGAGAGAGGGTCAAAGAGGAAAGCTAAACTTCAGGGTAGACATACTGTACCTTGAACGGACATTGCAGCAGAGCTGCAAATCATAAACACAGGAGATGCTGGAAATCAAGAGAAACACACACACAAATTCCCGGAGAAACTCAGCAGGTCAGGCAGCATCCATGGAGAGGAGAATCTCTTGTGTTTATAATTTGCTGCTCCACTGTGAAGCCTCTTCAATGCTCAGACAACAGGACCATAATCCTTGGTGAAATAAAGCAGAGTGTTTGATATATTGATAGCAGGTCGTATCCACAATCAGGATAACTAATTCCCAGGCATTAAACTGGGCTGACAAAATGTTATGAAGTATGACATTAAGAACACATTCATCTCTACAGACTATCACTGTTTACCTCAAGCATGGGTTCCCAAACTTTTGTAGGCCATGGACCCCTACCTGTAACCGAAGGGGAGGTGAGCCACTGGTTGGGAATCCCCAAAGGTATCCATTGTATATGTCGGAATCAGAATCAGGTTTAATTCACTGGTGTATGTCATGAAATTTGTCGTTCTGCAGCAGCAGTACATTGCAATTCATGTGCCTTCAGGCTCCTGTACTTCTTCTTTGATGGTAGCAATGAGAAGGAGGCATGTTCGTAGTGATGGGGGTACTTAATGATGGATATTGCCTTTTTGAGGCATCACTTTTTGAAGATGTCCTCAATAACGGGGAGGCTAGTGCCCATGATGGAGCTGGCTGAGTTCAAAATTGGATGAAAGGGAGTTTAGGGTGAAGGGCTGTGGTGTTTTGACATTTGGAATTTGTGCCATATTCTGCAAGGCTTATCTGATTGATTCATGCTGACTACTTTCAGAAATACAATCATACATGCGTCATTAATAAAGCCTTGACAACGTAGATCACCGCTGGTATTCCAGCAGATTCCCAAATGGACATTTATTATCAAAGTATGTACACATTACACAACCTTGGGATCGGTCTCCTAACAGACAGTCATGAAACAAGGGAACTCAAAAGACCAAATTAAATGAGAAGACTGTCAAACAGCCAACGTGCAGAGGTTAAAAACACATCATGCCCATAGAAGTATAAAAGGACCCATAAAGAAAAGAAGACCACGATCGCCCAGTGTGCAGGGAAAAGAATGCACATTGGGCAAACGATAACCGCAAGCCAGCGAATAGCATTTGGAACTGAAGTCCACAAAGAGAGTCCCATAGTTCAGCACAGAGCCAAGATGTGGAGCAGTGCTCTGAACCGGCCCGTTCCTCGCCTCAGGCCCCAACACCCTGACCTTTTCCATTTGGCCCAGCACCTCAATTTGATGGAAAATCTGGCCAAGCTTTGTTGCTTTCCACCATCTTCACTCGTGTGTCTGGGAAAGACACACTTCCATAAACCAAATGTTGGAGAAAGAATTCCAGTTCTTCCTTCCGTCACCCTATCTTCCTGTTGCTCTTCTCGTCATACCTAACGATCCCCGAACTGTGATGGTATTTATACTGTTTTCTACTAGCTGACATCATCTTCATGTGATGTTTTCCAGATACCCTTGCTGGGACCTAAGTAACTCAAAAGGACGGTCTTAAAAGCTTCTGGCAACAGAGATCCCAAACGTCCAAATTAAGGCTGACTCTCCATTGTACACAAACATCCCAACTTGTAACCATGTTTGATGTGGTAAGTAACATGACCCCATTGTGTTGTGTTTGGCCAATGGAGACAAGTTTCCAGGTCACTTCACTTTGCAAAGCTATACCTCCAACTTCAAACTGATTGCTCCTTGCAATTTAAAAGCTGGCAATTGTTTTTTTTTGTTGCTGTTTACAACAAAAAGCTAAGCCAAGAATTTTTATTAAAAGTTTAACCTCCTCACCAACAATGTTGACCCTTTGTAAAGGTCATACAGCTGTGCTAGAAAGTTGAGTTTAGCAATAAACATTTTGCCCTGGTAGGTGAACATCCATCACACCATTAACCTGCACCTACAACATAGCCCTCCATCCATCTACTAATGTAGACTTCCCTTAGATGTTCTTGTAGATCTTCTTTGCAATACAAGTTCTTATAAATCTGCTTTGCATTCTCTCCAGTAGCAAGATATTGAAAACTGCGTACAATTCTCAAAGTAATGCCTGGGCATCAGAGGTAGACTAGCAACTGAAGCTGGGACAATGTTAAGCCCTTTCCTTGAAATACTGCTTTTACGCCGTGTGGATGATCAGAGAGGAATCACGCTGCAAGAAATGGTACCCAAATTCATGCAGAATGGTGCCTGGGTTGTTTTAGGATGAATAACACTATCTTGAAGTTCCTGTCATTCTCTTCTTTGCAAAGTGACAATTTACAGATCAGCAAAGTTTAATGAGCAGGCAAACAGCTGTCATTTCTGAAGGAATTCATCCATTTAAATACTTAATAGTGATACCCACTGCCAGTCCACAATTTCACTGTTCGGATGACATAAACTAGCTTTCATTCTCGGTCTTAGGTGCAACGGCTTGCTATGACGGTAAGACTGTGATCTTATTATAGTGGGGTGGAGGGTGACTGTAACTGTTCAGCCTGTCTGATGTCATTTCTCCAGGATATTAAAGTCTGCTCACTCATACACGTGTGAAAGGCTCAAAGTATCATATGTCATTGCTGCTGTTGAAAGATTTCAGTCCATATTTCTTAGATAATAGATTTATTTTGGCAAGGAAAATGGATGTCACGAGCAGAGGAGAGTGAAATAATCGTTCAGGTAAAGTCAGTTCTCAAACACGCCACCTGAACAAAAACGCATCTGCAGCACAGGATTGGCTCTTCGGATCATGCTGTCCTGCTGGCCTTTTAACCTCCTCTACAATCTCTCTAACCCTTCCCTCACACACAACCCTCCATTGTTCTAACCCTTCCCTCACACACAGCCCTCCATTGTTCTAACCCTTCCCTCCCACACAACCCTCCATTGTTCTAACCCTTCCCTCACACACAGTCCTCCATTGTTCTAACCCTTCCCTCACACACAACCCTCCATTGTTCTAACACTTCCCTCCCACACAGTCCTCCATTGTTCTAACCCTTCCCTCACACACAACCCTCCATTGTTCTAACCCTTCCCTCACACACAGTCCTCCATTGTTCTAACCCTTCCCTCACACACAACACTCCATTGTTCTAACCCTTCCCTCACACACAACCCTCCATTGTTCTAACCCTAACCTCACACACAGTCCTCCATTGTTCTAACCCTTCCCTCACACACAACCCTCCATTGTTCTAACCCTTCCCTCACACACAACCCTCCATTGTTCTAACCCTTCCCTCACACACAGTCCTCCATTGTTCTAACCCTTCCCTCACACACAGTCCTCCATTGTTCTAACCCTTCCCTCACACACAGTCCTCCATTGTTCTAACCCTTCCCTCCCACACAGTCCTCCATTGTTCTAACCCTTCCCTCACACACAGTCCTCCATTGTTCTAACCCTTCCCTCCCACACAATCCTCCATTGTTCTAACCATTCCCTCACACACAACCCTCCATTGTTCTAACCCTTCCCTCACACACAGCCCTCCATTGTTCTAACCCTTCCCTCACACACAGCCCTCCATTGTTCTAACCCTTCCCTCCCACACAGTCCTCCATTGTTCTAACCCTTCCCTCACACACAGTCCTCCATTGTTCTAACCCTTCCCTCCCACACAACCCTCCATTGTTCTAACCCTTCCCGCACACACAACCCTCCATTGTTCTAACCCTTCCCTCACACACAGCCCTCCATTGTTCTAACCCTTCCCTCACACACAACCCTCCATTGTTCTAACCCTTCCCTCCCACACAACC
This sequence comes from Hemitrygon akajei, assembly GCF_048418815.1. Lineage (NCBI taxonomy): Eukaryota > Metazoa > Chordata > Chondrichthyes > Myliobatiformes > Dasyatidae > Hemitrygon > Hemitrygon akajei. The sequence continues at coordinate 39,818,016 of NC_133152.1, read as the reverse complement.
CTCCATTGTTCTAACGCTTCCCTCACACACAGTCCTCCATTGTTCTAACCCTTCCCTCCCACACAACCCTCCATTGTTCTAACCCTTCCCTCACACACAGTCCTCCATTGTTCTAACCCTTCCCTCACACACAGCCCTCCATTGTTCTAACCCTTCCCTCACACACAACCCTCCATTGTTCTAACCCTTCCCTCCCACACAGTCCTCCATTGTTCTAACCCTTCCCTCCCACACAACCCTCCATTGTTCTAACCCTTCCCTCACACACAGCCCTCCATTGTTCTAAACCCTTCCCTCACACACAGCCCTCCATTGTTCTAAACCTTCCCTCCCACACAGTCCTCCATTGTTCTAACCCTTCCCTCCCACACAACCCTCCATTGTTCTAAACCCTTCCCTCACACACAGCCCTCCATTGTTCTAAACCTTCCCTCCCACACAGTCCTCCATTGTTCTAACCCTTCCCTCCCACACAACCCTCCATTGTTCTAACCCTTCCCTCACACACAGCCCTCCATTGTTCTAACCCTTCCCTCCCACACAGCCCTCCATTGTTCTAACCCTTCCCTCACACACAGTCCTCCATTGTTCTAAACCTTCCCTCACACACAACCCTCCATTGTTCTAACCCTTCATTCACACACAACCCTCCATTGTTCTAATCCTTCCCTCACACACAGTCCTCCATTGTTCTAACCCTTCCCTCCCACACAACCCTCCATTGTTCTAACCCTTCCCTCACACACAACCCTCCATTGTTCTAACCCTTCCCTCACACACAGTCCTCCATTGTTCTAACCCTTCCCTCCCACACAACCCTCCATTGTTCTAACCCTTCCCTCCCACACAATCCTCCATTGTTCTAACCCTTCCCTCACACACAACCCTCCATTGTTCTAACCCTTCCCTCACACACAGCCCTCCATTGTTCTAACCCTTCCCTCACACACAGCCCTCCATTGTTCTAACCCTTCCCTCACACACAACCCTCCATTGTTCTAACCCTTCCCTCACACACAGTCCTCCATTGTTCTAACCCTTCCCTCACACACAGCCCTCCATTGTTCTAACCCTTCCCTCACACACAGCCCTCCATTGTTCTAATCCTTCCCTCCCACGCAACCCTCCATTGTTCTAACCCTTCCCTCACACACAGCCCTCCATTGTTCTAACCCTTCCCTCCCACGCAACCCTACATTGTTCTAACCCTTCCCTCACACACAGCCCTCCATTGTTCTAACCCTTCCCTCACACACAACCCTCCATTGTTCTAACCCTTCCCTCACACACAGCCCTCCATCGTTCTAACCCTTCCCTCACACACAACTCTCCATTGTTCTAATCATTCCCTCACACACAACCCTCCATTGTTCTAATCATTCCCTCACACACAGTCCTCCATTGTTCTAACCCTTCCCTCACACACAGCCTTCCATTATTCTAATCATTCCCTCACACACAACCCTCCATTGTTCTAACCCTTCCCTCACACACAGTCCTCCATTGTTCTAACCCTTCCCTCAAACACAGCCCTCCATTGTTCTAATCATTCCCTCACACACAACCCTCCATTGTTCTAACCCTTCCCTCACACACAGCCCTCCATTGTTCTAACCCTTCCCTCACACACAGTCCTCCATTGTTCTAACCCTTCCCTCACGCACAACCCTCCATTGTTCTAACCCTTCCCTCACACACAGCCCTCCATTGTTCTAACCCTTCCCTCACACACAGCCCTCCATTGTTCTAACCCTTCCCTCACACACAACCCTCCATTGTTCTAACCCTTCCCTCACACACAGCCCTCCATTGTTCTAACCCTTCCCTCCCACACAGCCCTCCATTGTTCTAACCCTTCCCTCACACACAACCCTCCATTGTTCTAACCCTTCCCTAACACACAACCCTCCATTGTTCTAACCCTTCCCTCACACACAGCCCTCCATTTTTCTAACCCTTCCCTCCCACACAGCTCTCCATTGTTCTAACCCTTCCCTCACACACAACCCTCCATTGTTCTAAACCTTCCCTCACACACAGCCCTCCATTGTTCTAACCCTTCCCTCACACACAACCCTCCATTGTTCTAACCCTTCCCTCCCACACAACCCTCCATTGTTCTAACCCTTCCCTCCCACACAATCCTCCATTGTTCTAACCCTTCCCTCACACACAACCCTCCATTGTTCTAACCCTTCCCTCACACACAACCCTCCATTGTTCTAACCCTTCCCTCACACACAGTCCTCCATTGTTCTAACACTTCCCTCACACACAGTCCTCCATTGTTCTAACCCTTCCCTCCCACACAACCCTCCATTGTTCTAATCATTCCCTCACACACAGTCCTCCATTGTTCTAACCCTTCCCTCACACACAGCCCTCCATTGTTCTAACCCTTCCCTCACACACAGCCCTCCATTGTTCTAACCATTCCCTCACACACAACCCTCCATTGTTCTAACCCTTCCCTCACACACAGTCCTCCATTGTTCTAACCCTTCCCTCACACACAGCCCTCCATTGTTCTAACCCTTCCCTCACACACAGCCCTCCATTGTTCTAATCCTTCCCTCCCACGCAACCCTCCATTGTTTAACCCTTCCCTCACACACAGCCCTCCATTGTTCTAACCCTTCCCTCCCACGCAACCCTCCATTGTTCTAACCCTTCCCTCACACACAGCCCTCCATTGTTCTAACCCTTCCCTCACACACAACCCTCCATTGTTCTAACCCTTCCCTCACACACAGCCCTCCATCGTTCTAACCCTTCCCTCACACACAACCCTCCATTGTTCTAATCATTCCCTCACACACAACCCTCCATTGTTCTAATCATTCCCTCACACACAACCCTCCATTGTTCTAACCCTTCCCTCACACACAGTCCTCCATTGTTCTAACCCTTCCCTCACACACAGCCCTCCATTGTTCTAATCATTCCCTCACACACAACCCTCCATTGTTCTAACCCTTCCCTCCGACACAACCCTCCATTGTTCTAATCATTCCCTCACACACAGTCCTCCATTGTTCTAACCCTTCCCTCACACACAGCCCTCCATTGTTCTAACCCTTCCCTCACACACAGCCCTCCATTGTTCTAACCCTTCCCTCACACACAACCCTCCATTGTTCTAACCCTTCCCTCACACACAACCCTCCATTGTTCTAACCCTTCCCTCACACACATTCCTCCATTGTTCTAACCCTTCCCTCACGCACAACCCTCCATTGTTCTAACCCTTCCCTCACACACAGCCCTCCATTGTTCTAACCCTTCCCTCACACACAGCCCTCCATTGTTCTAACCCTTCCCTCACACACAACCCTCCATTGTTCTAACCCTTCCCTCACACACAGCCCTCCATTGTTCTAACCCTTCCCTCCCACACAGCCCTCCATTGTTCTAACCCTTCCCTCACACACAACCCTCCATTGTTCTAACCCTTCCCTAACACACAACCCTCCATTGTTCTAACCCTTCCCTCACACACAACCCTCCATTGTTCTAACCCTTCCCTCACACACAGTCCTCCATTGTTCTAACACTTCCCTCACACACAGTCCTCCATTGTTCTAACCCTTCCCTCCCACACAACCCTCTATTGTTCTAATCATTCCCTCACACACAGTCCTCCATTGTTCTGACCCTTCCCTCACACACAGCCCTCCATTGTTCTAACCCTTCCCTCACACACAGCCCTCCATTGTTCTAACCCTTCCCTCACACACAACCCTCCATTGTTCTAACCCTTCCCTCACACACAGTCCTCCATTGTTCTAACCCTTCCCTCACACACAGCCCTCCATTGTTCTAACCCTTCCCTCACACACAGCCCTCCATTGTTCTAATCCTTCCCTCCCACGCAACCCTCCATTGTTTAACCCTTCCCTCACACACAGCCCTCCATTGTTCTAACCCTTCCCTCCCACGCAACCCTCCATTGTTCTAACCCTTCCCTCACACACAGCCCTCCATTGTTCTAACCCTTCCCTCACACACAACCCTCCATTGTTCTAACCCTTCCCTCACACACAGCCCTCCATCGTTCTAACCCTTCCCTCACACACAACCCTCCATTGTTCTAATCATTCCCTCACACACAACCCTCCATTGTTCTAATCATTCCCTCACACACAACCCTCCATTGTTCTAACCCTTCCCTCACACACAGTCCTCCATTGTTCTAACCCTTCCCTCACACACAGCCCTCCATTGTTCTAATCATTCCCTCACACACAACCCTCCATTGTTCTAACCCTTCCCTCACACACAGTCCTCCATTGTTCTAACCCTTCCCTCCGACACAACCCTCCATTGTTCTAATCATTCCCTCACACACAGTCCTCCATTGTTCTAACCCTTCCCTCACACACAGCCCTCCATTGTTCTAACCCTTCCCTCACACACAGCCCTCCATTGTTCTAACCCTTCCCTCACACACAACCCTCCATTGTTCTAACCCTTCCCTCACACACAACCCTCCATTGTTCTAACCCTTCCCTCACACACATTCCTCCATTGTTCTAACCCTTCCCTCACGCACAACCCTCCATTGTTCTAACCCTTCCCTCACACACAGCCCTCCATTGTTCTAACCCTTCCCTCACACACAACCCTCCATTGTTCTAACCCTTCCCTCACACACAGTCCTCCATTGTTCTAACCCTTCCCTCACACACAGCCCTCCATTGTTCTAACCCTTCCCTCACACACAGCCCTCCATTGTTCTAATCCTTCCCTCCCACGCAACCCTCCATTGTTTAACCCTTCCCTCACACACAGCCCTCCATTGTTCTAACCCTTCCCTCCCACGCAACCCTCCATTGTTCTAACCCTTCCCTCACACACAGCCCTCCATTGTTCTAACCCTTCCCTCACACACAACCCTCCATTGTTCTAACCCTTCCCTCACACACAACCCTCCATTGTTCTAACCCTTCCCCCCCACACAACCCTCCATTGTTCTAACCCTTCCCTCACACACAGCCCTCCATTGTTCTAACCCTTCCCTCACACAGAGCCCTCCATTGTTCTAACCCTTCCCTCCCACACAGCCCTCCATTGTTCTAACCCTTCCCTCACACACAACCCTCCATTGTTCTAACCCTTCCCTCACACACAGCCCTCCATTGTTCTAACCCTTTCCTCACACTCAGCCCTACATTGTTCTAAACCTTCCCTCACAGAGCCCTCCATTGTTCTTACCCTTCCCTCACACACAGTCCTCCATTGTTCTAACCCTTCCCTCACACACAACCCTCCATTGTTCTAACCCTTCCCTCACACACAGCCCTCCATTGTTCTAACCCTTCCCTCACACACAGCCCGCCATTGTTTTAACCCTTGCTTCCCACACAGCCCTCCATTGTTCTAACACTTCCCTCCCACACAGCCCGCCATTGTTTTAACCCTTCCCTCCCACACAGCCCTCCATTTTTCTCTCATCCACATGCCTTTCTAAGAGTATTTTATATATCCCTCACGTATCTGCCTTTACCACCACCCTGGCCGCGGGTTTCACACACCCACCACTCTCTGTGTAAAATCACACCTCTGCCATCCCCCCTGTGCTTTCCTCCAATCATCTTTATCTTAGGACCCCTCATATGAGCTCTGAGGAGAAAACCTCTGGCTGTCCATTCCATCCATGCCTCTTATCATCTTGTACACCTCTACCAGGCGTTCCAGCAGAAATCTAACATGCTCACCGTGCTTAGAGAGCAGCACAGAACATAACAAAGCAGTACATCAACAAGCCCCTTTCCTCCCCCTCTCCCTCCGGCCCAGCCACAGTCCTCTAAGCCCAGCATAGGCCGCCTTTGGTCTGCGGCCTGCAGCTGGCTTGTGGGTTCACAGACACCGAGCCCTCAACTTCCCCAGTAGGAAGATGGATGTTTTCCATGTACCCCAGCAGCTCGTGCAGTGTCAAGGAGTCCGCTGGCAGTGACAGGATCCAAAAACAGACTGCCACGCGGAGACAGGGGCCAGGGTTTGTTCAAAAGAGCTCTGACCAGCACATCAAGTGACTTGGTGAGATGTAACATTCTCAAAGCTCAGACCCTGAAATGAGCACTAAAGAATTGCAGAATGCAGGAAGCCCGTGCCTGTTGAAATACGAGGGGTGATTGATAAGGTCGTGGTCTAAGGTAGAAGGAGTCAATTTTAGAAAACCTAGCACATTTATTTTTCAACATAGTCCCCTCCTACACTTACACACTTAGCCCAGCGGTCGTGGAGCGTACGGATCCCTTCTTTGTCGAAGTGGTCCACAGCAGGGGTGATTGATAAGTTTGTGGCCCAAGGTAGAAGGAGATGAGTTATTAACTTCAAATTTTCTGCACTTTCACTCAAAGAGTTGAACTGCACGTGTATGTAGTGAGAGCAACTTGGACCTCCAGGTGCTCCACAGCAGGGGTGATTGATAAGCTCGTGGCTTGAGGCAGAAGGAGATGAGTTATACAGCTCTCGTTACATGCACGTGCAGTGAGTGAAAATGCAGAAAGTTTGAAGTTAATAACTCATCTCCTTCTACCTTAGGCCACAAACTTATCAATCACCCCTGCTGCGGACCACTTCTGGAGGTCAAAGATGCCGACTTCTACAAAGAAGGGATCCGTATGCTCCACGACCGCTGGACTAAGTGTGTAAATGCAGGAAAAATAAATGTGCTAGGTTTTCTAAAATTGACTCCTTCTTCTTTAGGCCACGAACTTATCTATCACCCCTCATAAACTTAGCAAGATTAAATAGAAAGTCCCAGGGATTAACAATTGTCGTTAAGACAAGAAGTAACAAATTCAGTTGCTCTAGGAGCCTCGGAGTCCAACACTCTCCAGCTCCCTACACCCCAAGGACTCATTACACACAGTCACCTCAGTTCCCAAGACTGCTGCCTACCACAGGGTGTCCACGTGGTTCCTAGCTGAACATAGACTTTTCCATGTTGGTCACTGGAGAGTCATAGAGACATAGAACACTATAGCACAAAAATAGACCCTTTGGCCCATCTAGTGCGTACCGAATCATTAATCTGCCTAGTCCCAACTACCTGCATCCAGACCATAGCTCCCCAGTAACCCTCCCATCCAGGTACCTATCCAAATTTCTCTTAAATGTTGAAATCAAACCCACATCTACCATTACACTGGCAGCTCGTTCCACACTCTTACCAGCCCCTGAGTTCCCCTTGTTCCCCTTAAACATTTCTCCTTTCACAATGGAGGGTGCTGTACTTGTTCAAATTGAAAACCTTTATAAAGTCTGGCCAGCGTTTAATAATTAAATTAAGAAATCGGCACAGGAGTTGGCCAGACAAATGTGTAGGTCTGCTTCAACATTCCATAAGGTCGTGTCCGATCTGACCTTCCCAGTCCAGAAGCCGTTATTACCTCCCGAACCAGCGTAGATAAACGGATTCCACAGCCTAACTCTCACTTTCAAGGACTCTACGCTCACGTTCTCAATGTTATATTTTTATTTGCACCATTTGTTTGTTTGTCAATCTTTGCTGTTGTATAGATTTTCATAAATTCTATTGCATTCCTTTATTTTCCTGTAATTGACTGCAAGAAAATGAATCTCAAAACATATTGCGTAATAAATATGTGCTTTAATAATAAATTTACTTTGACTTTCAATATCCTTGACCAACTTGCAGTCCCAGAATCACTCTAATTTGCCTTAAATATATGCTTATGAACTCAGTATAGTGGTCATCTGATGGCAGGGTGAATATCAAAGTTCGAAGTAAATTATTAGCAAAGTACACATACAACCCTAAGACTCATTTTCTTGCAGGCATTCACAGTAGAACAAAAATTCAATGGAATCAATGAAAAAACCAATGAGCAAAAGAGACAATCCGTGAAAATACAAAATAAACAAATAAAAAATAGATAGATAGTTGAATAAATAAATACTGATTTGTAGAATCTTTGCAAGTGAGTCCATGGGCTGTGCTCTGTGCTGTGCTGAGAGAAGTTGGTTCAGGAGCCTGACGCTTGAAGGGTAATTGTTCTTGAACCTGGGGGTGTGGAACCAAAGGCTCTTGTGCCTCCTTCCCAATGGCAGCAGCGAGGAGAGAGCATGACCTGGATGGTGGGAATGCCTCCACCGGAAAGACTGATCGTCGCCGTTAGAAACAGGAGAAGGTGTCGGCCATTGGTGGACCTGATTCTCGCGCAGCCAATTCCATTGACCTGGATGCAATCAGACGTGAGGAGATTTTTGGGGGGGGGGGGGTGGGGAAGGTGTGGACTGACAAAGTAATTAGGCTTTGATGTTTCACCTGTAGCCACGGGCAACGCTGTAGTGGACACATGAGAAGATGCAGATGGGATATCCGAAATGGAAATTCGGGAAACGTTCAAGAGGTCAGGTGTTGCCTGTAGGAAGAGGGCTGGAGTAATCCCGAGAGCGTACAGCCTAAAGCATTCAGTCTCTTTCTCTTCCCGCAGATGCGGCCTGACCTTGCCACCATTTTCTGCAGCCGCTGCGCGTCAGGGCACTGCGTATGAGTGATGACTGCAGAGGAATCTGTGCCCACGGAGGACCTGCGAGTAATGCAAGTCTAAACGCAGTGAAGATTGTATTCTGTCTCCTTGCAGCAAAAAACAATCACTTTCATCATAATGTATCAGAATTAAATCAAAATATTGGTGTCATGTAACTTTGTGCCACTAATAAGCTGCAGTAACTGTAAATTATACCAGCGTAAACAGTAAAGGTATAATGAATCCATTATGGATAAATGAGAGCCTCCTGCATTATTTAGCGTTGTCATTTTGTGTTGTAGTTATACTGCATTCAAGTGAAATTAATGAAAGAGTCATGATGTGATTCGGTCTACAAATGGCAGAAAATAATGTTATGAGACCCCATGTTTAGCAGATGTCATACACCCATTGTGGGGGGCCTGTTTGGACATTATTAACTCATTAGACTAATGGTTTCTGTTCCTCGACTCTCATCTATATTACATCACTGATAGGTAGTGGTGCACTTTGCTCTGCCTTGGTTCCATTTGAAGATAGAAATTACAGTCCATGTTATTAACCGATAAATGTTCAGGCAGTTGCTATGACATGCCTGCTAATTAACCAGGAAGGGATTAACCCATTTATATTGGGTGCCTGGGACCCACTGTAGGACAGTACATCCTGCTTTGTGACTGGTCACCGGGCGACCAGCACCCGACAAGCCCGCTAATATCAAAAGTTCAAAGGTTCAAATTTAACTTATTGATTTATTGAGATACAGTTCGGAATAGGCCCCTCTGGCCCTTTAAGCCGTGCTGCCCAGCAATCCCCCGATTTAATCCTAGCATAAGCACCGGACATTTTACAATGACCAATTAAGCTACCGGCCGGTATATCTCTGGACTGTGGAAACCGGAGCACCTGCAGGAAACCCACACGGTCACGGGGAGAACGTGCAAACTCCTCACAGGCAGCGGCGGGAAAGTATTGCCAAGGTATGTCATTGTATGCCACGAGATTCATTTTCTTGTAGGCATTCACAGTAGAACAGAGGAATGCAATGGAATCTATGAAAATCTACACAGAAAGGCTGTCAAATAACCAACGTGCAAAAAAAAGACAAAATGTGCAAATTTTTGAAAAAGGAAATAAATAATCTGAGAAAGAAAGAAAGAAAGAAAGAACGATACAGCACAGTACAGGCCATTCGGCCCACAATGTTGTGCAGACCCTTAAACCCTGCCTCCCATATAGCCCTCCACCTTAAATTCCTGCATATACCTGTCTAGTAGTCTCTTAAATTTCACTAGTGTATCTGCCTCCACCACTGACTCAGGCAGTGCATTCCACGCACCAACCACTCTCTGAGTGAAAAACCTTCCTCTAATATCCCCCTTGAACTTCCCTCCCCTTACCTTAAAGCCATGTCCTCTTGTACTGAGCAGTGGTGCCCTGGGGAAGAGGCGCTGGCTGTCTACTCTGTCTATTCCTCTTAATATCTTGTTCACCTCTATCATGTCTCCTCTCATCCTCCTTCTCTCCAAAGAGTAAAGCCCTAGCTCCCTTAATCTCTGATCATAATCCATACTCTCTAAACCAGGCAGCATCCTGGTAAATCTCCTCTGCACCCTTTCCAATGGTACATGAGTCCTTGAAAGTGAGTCCATAGGTTGTAGAGTCAGCTCAGAGTTAAGGTGAGTGAACGTATCCACATTGGCTCAGGAGCCTGATGGTTGGAGGATAACAACTGTTCCTGACCCTGGTGGTGTGAGACAAACAATAAAAAACATTGTTCGTTAGACAGAAGCAGGGAACTAAAGATCGTACCTCTTGCTTAATATTTTGGGTTTTGTGTTCTCTTCATTGTATTTCAGTAAGTATTAAAGCCAATTTTTCTCGTGGCACAGCTGGTGTAGCCCCTGCCTCATAGCAGGGAGACCCGGGCTTGATCCTGACCTCTGCTGCTGTCCCTGCGGAGTCCGCTCACCCTCCCTGTGACAGTGTGGGCTTCCTGTTGGTTCTCCAGTTGCATTCCAAATCCCTGCACGTGTGGGCTGCTAGCTTAACAGGTCGCTGCAAATGTCCCCTAGTGTGTGGGTGTGGTGAACTACATATACCTGTCTGGACACGCCCCCTGCTGAATGCTCCTGTGGCTCCTCCCACGGACCCCTGTATAAAGGCGATTGAGGCCTGAGCCCTGCCCTCAGTCTCCAGGATGCAGTGTGGTGGTCAATTGCTGCTTGTTCTTTCTTTTAGCCAATAAAAGCCTATATCTCGTCTCACGTCTCCGAGAGTTATTGATGGTGCATCAGTAGGTGAGTGGTGTTGGGAGAAGGTGTGGGAATATGGTGAAAGCAAAAGAAGGAGTAAAAAGAACTGCAGATTGTGGAAATCTAAAATTTAAAAAAAACATGATTTTTACTCTCAGTACCTCCTGTACCTAATAAAGTGGACACTAAGTGTATGTTTGCTGCTGTAACCCATCCAGTTCAAAGTTTGATATGTTGTCCATTCAGAGATGCTCTTCTGCACACCACTGTTGTAACGTGTGGTTATCTGAGTTACTGTCACCTTCCTGTCAGCTTGAACCAGTCTGGCCATTCTCCTCTGTCCTCTCTCATTAACAAGGCAATTTTGCCCACGGAGCTGCTGGACACCAACAATTATTCCACTTTCAAGGTCACTTAGATCACATTTCTTCGCCATTCTGACGTTTGGTCTGAAAAACAGCTGAACTTCTTGACCATGTCTGCAAGCTTTTATGCAATGAGGTGCTGCTACATGATTGGCTGATTAAATATTTGCATGAATGAGCAGGTGTGCAGGTGTACCTGCCACTGATGGCCACTGAGTGTACCTGTACATAAGAACTAGGAGCAGGAGTCAGGAATCTAGTCCATCGAGCCTGTTCCACCATTCAACAAGACCATCTGCAGTTTCCTTATAACCCTTAATTCCCCTGCTCTGCAAAAATCTGTCAGGCAACCAGCAGTGATATTGGCGTAGCTTATCTGTTCAGTCCTGATGAACGCTTTCCTCAAAGCATCAACAGTTTATTCCTCTCCATTGGTGCTACCTGACCAGCTGAGTTCCTCCAGCATCTTGTGTGTGTGTTACTCAAGATTTCCAGCATCTGTAGACTTCATTGTTTCTAATCGGTTTTACTTTTAAATTTTCCCTGGCAGTGCAGTACGTGG